>NC_133406.1:138810625-139416562 GCF_049350105.2 Macaca mulatta
TTGTAAGGAATATGATATCATTGTGCATGTGGCTAAGCATGAAATAGTCATCATACATACCCTCTTCTTTTTTTAAGACCACCCTTAAGGAGGTAAATAAACTGTCTCCTGCTGAAAGGACTTACTGGTTTATAGCTTATTAGGAAAGTCAAGTTAACATTTAACATTTAGAAGCTGGTTTCAAAGACAAAATTATCATGGTAAAAATTAAGCCATTTTCTACATTCCAAAGATAAAACTTAGTAATTATTTTTAAAACATGAAAATTTAGCAAAGACATAATTCTTCTTTCCCTTGAGCAATAGAAAAGTTGGGGGGAAGAAAAACATTTTAAAACCATGAGCATGTACTGTTCTCCTCTTGAAAATGTCACACATTCTGAGGATTTTGTTCTAAGGGATGCCATAGAACACAAATCTCCAGGCAGAGTTAATCACGTCCTTCGCAGTGCCTCCAGTACTGTGTACCCCATATGTACCTCTACTACATCACTTACCACATTACACTCTTATTATTGGTTTACCTGATTGTCCTCCCAATAGACTGAGAACTCCACAAGGGTGGGAGTGTATATAAGTCATCTTCACACTCCCAGGCCCTGGCACCACGCTTGGCAGTGCTTGGTGCTTGATAAATGCTGAACTAATTAAACTTGTTAACCTTGCTCTATTCATAACAGAATAGAAACGTTTAAAACATATTGCAAAATTGCAGCTCTGAAATTGAGGATTTATCCTCAAAGCAGATGCAGCAGACATTTTTATTTACAAAGTGTATTTTATGCACAGCCTTTTTCTCAAAAGAAAGCAGCAAGACTAGGCAATTAATAACCCAAACTTAATGAGGGAAACGTTCACAAGCTCCTGCAGCCTGATATTCATCAGAAAGATATAACAGCTTCGTGGTAGCAAGTCCAAGACATTTTTCCTCTTCATATGCCATCCTACCATAAAGCAGTTTTCAAGAACAATGGTAACGTTTCTGAAAGAGAATGAGTTTTGCCTAAAAGTCACACAAGCCAGAGGTTAAATTTTCCAAATTCCCTGGCCTGGAGTCATAACTGCATTCCACATCTTCTATATTTAACATTGATAATGAATATGTAAACATTCTAAGGTAATTCTATAGTTTTTCTAGATAGAAAAATTTGCTGTATCGAGGGAACACAGACTCTAGCTGGTATGCTCATCTCTGAGCTCATATCACCAGTCTAATTTTAGGCTAATGGCTTTAGGGAGCAAAACAATTTCGGTAGGGGGAAAACCCTGTAAAGTGAAGAAATTGGGAAAGTCAGGACAGGAACCCCAGTGAAGCATATCCACAATTTTGGCTTCAGGAGTTTGATGAAAAGAGATAGGGTTTAACATAAAGACTTCCCTGGCTTTCCAGTTTGCAGTAGGCAGCCTCTAAAATGGTCCCAATGAGCCCTGACTCCTAGCACACAAGCCCTTGGGTAGTTGTCTTCCCTTGAGTGTGAACTGGACCTAGTGGCTTTTCTGTAACAAGTAAAATACAGCAACAGTGATTGCATGTCACTTCTGAGATTCCATTATGTCCATCCTGAGCTGCCCTCCCTCGCTCTCTTGCTCACTTATTCCAGAGACATCTAGTGGTCACATTGTGCACTGTCCTGCAGTGTCCCATGTAGCTGGGAACCCAGGCCCTCAGTCCAACAGCCCACAAGCAAATGAATCCAGTCAACAACCAGGTGAGTGAGCTTGGAAGAGTATCCTCTCCTGATTAAACCTTAAGATGACTGCAGCCCTGGCCACCATTTTGATTTCAGCCTTATGACAGACCCTGATCCAGAGGCCTCCAGCTAAGCCGCACAAAGACTCCTGACCCACAGACTCTGAGATAATAAATGTTTGTCTATTTAAACCATTAAGTCTTGGGGTAACTTGTTACACAGCAATAGTAACTAATATATACAGCTCCAATCCCATTTCTAATATTAAGGATGGTCTTACCTTTCGAAATACATATTCTGATTTTTCTTTGTGTCAGAAGGCCGCCAGACACTGCGGATGAGGGTAGAGACCACTGTTTTAGGAGGTAAGTACTGCTTTGGATGTGCAAACTCAGAAAGCAAATCATTATATTCAAGATCTAGACTGTCTCCTTTCCAAAAAGGCCAAAGAGAAGGTGGCAAAACTGACCCTCGGACCGTCTCCCTGAGGCCAGAAAAGGCCATTCACTCATCACCTTATGACCAGTAATGGAAAAAAAATTATTCTTTAAGCACCTAACTATGTGTTTTTTAATTACTTTCAATGCAGTGGTTTATATGGGAACTGGAAAGTACCAAGAAGTGCCTCTCTATCACTTCCGAATCACCAGAGATGCTCTCTACATGCACAAAATTAATACTAAGCATTTATTCTGTGGAGAAACATAATTGCCAGGCTGCTACAAGATAACATAAAACGTCTCAGCTTCAATTCATTGCTTACTGATTTCCCCAAACGATTTTCCTTTTCCTCAAACTTTCCTATACAACAGAGTACTTTATTAGATAATGTTTACTAATAAACTGAAGGCAATGGTGACTATTAAAAAAGATAGAGCGTTCAGTTAGAATAGCTTAATTACAATGTGACTTTCTGCAGAGTTTTAGCTTGTAATTTTATCTGATAGCAATGTCAAGTGTTCACTCAAAATAAGACATCACACATTTGGTTCCTTCCAGATTTAACTAAATAAGCTGAACAACAAGGCTTATACATAGATAGATTCTTGATCTCTAGACCTTCACAAATAATGCTGATATTTTCTGCTTACAATGAGAAATGTCATTTAGGATACCCATTCAAAACAAACACGTTTTTAGATCTTTCAACCTGAGGGACTGCCATGGCATTTTTTGTTCATGGTTCTCAAGTAGGGGAAAAGGCAGAAGTCATCATTTGTTTCCTAGGGAAACAAATCAATTCCAACACTTTTCAATGTTTAGAGTAAAAAGCGACCTCTACTCGACAGTTTGAAACAGTTTTCAGAGATATTCTTAAAATTTAGTTTCATTTTACATTTCACTATGTTTTGAAATTGTCTCCTATTAAAGAAACTCATTAAAGACATCTCTTTTCATAAAGACACATGCACACGTATGTTTATTGCGGCACTATTCACAATAGCAAAGACTTGGAATCAACCCAAATGTCCATCAGTGACAGATTGGATTAAGGAAATGTGGCACATATACACCATGGAATACTATGCAGCCATAAAAAAGGATGAGTTTGTGTCCTTTGTAGGGACATGGATGCAGCTGGAAACCATCATTCTTAGCAAACTATCACAAGAACAGAAAACCAAACAACACATGTTCTCACTCATAGGTGGGAACTGAACAATGAGATCACTTGGACTCGGGAAGGGGAACATCACACACCGGGGCCTATCATGGGGAGGGGGGAGGGGGGAGGGATTGCATTGGGAGTTATACCTGATGTAAATGACGAGTTGATGGGTGCTGACGAGTTGATGGGTGCAGCACACCAACATGGCACAAGTATACATATGTAACAAACCTGCACGTTATGCACATGTACCCTAGAACTTAAAGTATAATAATAATAAATAAATTTTAAAACAATAAATTAAAAAAAAAAAAAGACATCTCTTTTCTCTGCACTGTGGTTCAAAGGAACTCACTTAAGGTAAAATTAAAATCTGAAGGAATCCAAAGTGACAGAGCATCTAAGTACTTACCTAGGTAAATACTGTCTTATTCTCTTCCTAAATCAAATAGAATTGGCCAAGTTCCGTTGAGGCCTGCAGGTGCAAACATGGAAAAGGTGAAATTCCACATGGTATGTCCTATACTGAGGAAAATCCATATAATCTAAGAGATATCACATCAGTGAGCACATTTGATTTGGCTTATTTATTTATTTTCAACTTTTATTTCAGATTTAGGGGGTACATGTACATGTTTGTTACCTGGGTATATTTTATGATCCTGAGGTTTGGGATACTAATGATATTGTTACCCAAGTCCTGTGCATAGTACCCAACAGTTTTGTTTTTCAACCCTTGCTTCCCACTGTCCTTCCCCATCTAGTAGTTCCCCATGTCTATTACTGCCGTCTTAATGTACAGAGGTTCCCAATATTTAGTTCCCACATATGAGTGACAACATGTGGTATTTGGTTTTCTGTTCCCGCATTAATTTGCTTAGGATAAAGGCCTCCAGCTGCATCCAGGTTCCTGAAAAGAATGTGATTTCTTTCTTTTATATGGTTGTGTAGTATTCTACATATACCACTTCTTTTTTAAAAAAAATCCAATCCACCGTTGACCGCCACCTAGGTTGATTCCATGTCTTTGTTACTGTGAATAGTGCTGCAATAAACATGCAAATACATGTGTTTCTTTTTGGTAGAATTATTATTTTTCTTTTTCTTTTTTTTTTTTTTTTTTTTTTTTTTTTTTTTGAGACAGGGTCTTGCCCTGTCACTCAGACTGGAGTTCAGTGGCATGATCTCAGCTCTGTAACCTCCACCTCCAGGGCTCCAGCGATTCTCATGCCTCAGCCTCCAGAGTAGCTGAGATAACAAGTGTGCACCACCACACCCAGCTTTTTTATTTTTAGTAAAGATGAGGTTTCAGCATGTTGGTCATGCTGGTCTCAAACTCCTGACCTCAAGTGATCCGCCTGCCTCAGCCTCCCAAAGTGCTGGGATTATAGATGTGAGCCACCATGCCCAGCTGAATTATTATTATTTTTTTTTATTTTGCATGTATACCAGCAATGGGATTATTGGGTCAAATGGTAGTCCTGTTTTAAGTTATGTGAGAAATCTCCAAACTGCTTTCCACAGTGGCTGAACTAATTTACATTCCCACCAACAGTATCATGTGTTCCCCTTTCTCCACAGCTTGCCAACATCTGTTGTTTTTTGACTTTTTAATAATAGCCATCCTGACTGATGTGAGATGGCATCTCATTATGCTTTTGATTTCATTTCTCTGATGATTAGTGATGTTGAGCATTTTTTCATGTTTGTTGGCTGCTTGTATGTCTTCTTTTGAGAAGTGTCTCTTTATGTCTTTTGTCCATTTTTAATGGAATTATTTGTTTTTTCGCTTGTTCAATTTTTGAAACTCCTTATAGATTCTGGACGTTAAACCTTTGTCAGTTGTATAATTTGTACATATTTTCTCCCATTCTGTAGCTTGTCTGTTTACTCTGTTGATAGTTTCTTCTGCTATGCAGAAGCTCTTTAGTTTAATTAGGTCTGACTTGTCAATTTTTTTTTCTTTACAATTGCTTTTGAGGACTCAGTCATAAATTCTTTCCCAACCTGATGTCCAGAATGGTGTTTCCTATGTTTCCTTTTAGGACTTTCACAGTTTGAGGTCTTACATTTAGATCTTTAATCCATCTTGAGTTAACTATTGCATATGATGAAAGATAGGGTTCTGGTTTCATTATTCTGTGTATGGCTAGCCTGCTTTCCTGGAACAGCATTTACTAAATAGGGAATCCTTTCTCCATTGCATATTTTTGTCAACTTTGTCCAAGATCAGATGTCTGTAGGTGTGTAGCTTTATTTTTGGGTTCTCTGTTCTTTATTTATGTTTTTTTTCCCCCCAGTACCATGCTGTTTTAGTTACTGTAGCTTTAGAGTATAGTTTGAAGTTGGGTAATGTGATACCTCTGGCTTTGTTCTTTTTGCTCAGGATTGCTTTTGCTATTCAGGCTTTTTCTTGGTTCCTTACGAATTTTAGAATAGCATTTTCTAATTTTGTAAAAAACGATGTTGGTAGTGATAGGAATAGCATCAAATCTGCAGATTGCCTTAAGCAATATGGTGATTTGGTCTATTTTAAAGGAGATCAAGAAGCAATTATCTACAATGATGCTAGGATCCAAAATCACTCAACCTAGTCTAGAGAGGAAATAGATGCCTACAATAATCCTGTGTAGCTCACAGTTGATGAAACCACATTAGTCTTGTACACCACTGTGTCCTCAGAAGCTTGAAAAGTGCATGGCACATAGTGGATGCTCAGAAATAATTTGTAAAATGAATGGATTAACTCAATGAATGAACCAGAAATGTCAGGCAAGTAAATCTCATTGCCCAGACAATACTTAACTATATCTGTTGTTTATGGACCCTCAAGTTAGTTGATTTAGTCAGTGTGTTCATCACCCACATCTGTATGCCTCCACCTGCACACCTACATATGCTCCTAACATGAGTTGAAACAGTCTCCCCAGTCTGAATATTCTAGTAAACAAATAAGCATTTGGCAGTGGGATTAAACACTGAGGTGACCCTTCCATCCCTTGAGTCACTTCCAAATATCAGCTCAAGAGAAATCTTTTCTAAGGAACCTTTCCTATCCTCTCCATTCCATAAAACTCATTCCTCCCTCCTTCATATTTCCCCTCTATTCTGCATATACATAAATATTTTTAACTGTAAAATATAACATGCAGAAAAGTATATAAAATATTTCTGTACAGCTTCACAAATTACAGCAATGCACGGCTTAACCGAGTATAACAAATTGCACACTTTAACAAATTATAGTTAAGCGGATCCATGTGTAAAACCTACCAAGGTTAAAATACTGAGCTTCATCAGCATCAGAGAATGCCCCCTCTCTGTCTCTTCCTGATCTCAAACTCCTTCCTGCCCTTGGGATAACCTCATCCTGACTATTATGATAATTTGTCCTTGCTTTGCTCTACGTTTTGCCATATGAGCAGGAATCCCTAATCAATGTGCTTTACTTTTGTTTCATCTTGTTTCTTTGTGCAACATTATGTTTCTGGAATTTACATATGCTGCATAGAGCTGTAGTGTGTTCATTTTCATTGCTGAATGTATCCTATTACATGAATAAGCAGTTTGTCTATTCATGTTATCGTCAATGGGTGTTTTGGCAGGTTTCCACATAAGACCATTATGAGCAATATTGCATATTCTTGTCAAGTGTATCAAAGTGCATGTAAGTATGCATTTCAATAATAGGGATATCTCTGAGAGAAGAATTTGTGATTGTGCATTTCTGCACTTTACTAAATAAAGCCAAAACAGTTTTCAGTGTTTATGCCAATGTGCAATTTCACCAGTTTTTGAAAGCTTTTATCATGCCACATTCTTTCACTGGTATTCTCAAACTTAAAATTTTCCCCAATCCAATATGTATCTGTTTCCTCACTGAGGTTTCGATATGACTTTCCTGATTCCCAGTGAGTTTGAACAACATTTTAAATATACATCCAATAGAAATATACATTTCTATTGGATTTGTAAGCTTTTTTATTTTTTACTAAAATTTTATTGAAATTAAATCTATAGTTCAATTTAAGAAATAGTGAAATTTTGGCCAATTTAAGTTGTAGAATGTGACTATTTTGTATTTCTAAATTTACTCTCTTTAAATTTATTTTAATGAAGTTTCACAGTTTCTCTAGAGATTCGTTTCTAGGTATTTGTTACTTTCATTCAGTTGCACATAATGTCTTATTTAAACTTTAGTTTCTGTTTGTTTCTAGGGTTTGCAAACAATTACCTTTGCATGTTGGTTTTAGAGCTACGTTGCTAAACTATTTTATTCTTATTATTTATCTGTTGATCATCTTAAATTTTCTATATACAATATCATGTCATTCAAGCATAATAATAAATATCATTTTGTAAGTTTCAAATTTATATAGGCTTTGTTTTATTGTTGTTTTGCTGTTGTTTGCTTTTCTTACTGTATTGGATAAGACCTCCAGGAAAGAAACCCCGTCTCTACTAAAAATACAAAAAACTAGCCGGGAGAGGTGGCGGGCGCCTGTAGTCCCAGCTACTCAGGAGGCTGAGGCAGGAGAATGGCGTAAACCTGGGAGGTGGAGCTTGCAGTGAGCTGAGATCCGGCCACTGCACTCCAACCTGGGCGACAGAGCGAGACTCCGTCTCAAAAAAAAAAAAAAAAAAAAAAAAAGAATGTTGTACAGAGGTAGTGGTGGTGAGCAACCTATCTTGACCTCAAATACATAGTAAAACTCAACAAAGCTTCAGCATTAAAAATAATTAAGCAGGCCGGGTGCGGTGGCTCAAGCCTGTAATCCCAGCACTTTGGGAGGCCAAGACGGGCGGATCACGAGGTCAGGAGATCGAGACCATCCTGGCTAACACGGTGAAACCCCGTCTCTACTAAAAAATACAAAAAACTAGCCGGGCGAGGTGGCGGGCGCCTGTAGTCCCAGCTACTCGGGAGGCTGAGACAGGAGAATGGCGTGAACCCGGGAGGCAGAGCTTGCAGTGAGCCGAGATCGCGCCACTGCACTCCAGCCTGGGTGACAGAGCCAGACTCCATCTCAAAAAAAAAAAAAAAAAAAAAAAAATTAAGCATTAAACATGATGTGCTAGCCTGGTGTGGTGGCTCATGCTTGTAATCACATCACTTTGGGAGGCTGAGGCAGGCAGATCATTTGAGGTCAGGAGTTTGAGACCAGCCTAGCCAACATGGTGAAACGCTGTCTCTATTAAAAACACAAAAATTAGCCAGGCGTGGTGGCACAGGCCTGTAATCCCAGCTCCTCAGGAGGCTGAGGCACGAGATTCGCTTGAACCCAGCAGGTGGAGGTTGCCATGAGTCAGGATCTCACCACTGCACTCCAGCCTGTGCAACAGAGCAAGACTCAGTTAAAAAAAAAAAAAAAAAAAAAAAAAAAAAAAAGATGTGCTGTACATACTTACTAAATACTTTTTATCAAATAAATGAAGTTCCACTTCACTCTCATTCTGCTGAGTTTTCTTTTTTAATTTCGTAAAGGTATTGAATTTGGACAAATATCTCTGTTCATCCACTAAAATTAAAATGAGGGCTTAACATGGTGACTCACACCTGTAACACCAGTACCTTGCGAGGCCACAGCGAGCAGATTGCTTGAGTCCCAGAGTTCAAGACCCGCCTGGGCAACAGGGTGAAACTCCATCTCTACAAAAGGTACAAAAATTAGGCAGGCATGGTGGTGCATGCCTGTCGTCCCAGCTATTTGGGAGGCTGAGGTGGGAGGATCGCTTGAGTCCCTGGATGTTGAGGCTGCCGTGAGCCATGATAGCATCACCGCATTTCAGTCTGGGCAATAGAGTGAGACCCTGTCTCCAAATAAATACATAAATAAATAAAATAGGATGTTTCCCTCACTTTTACCCCATAATGCAATGAATTTTATTTATTTATTTAATTTATTTTTGAGACAGTCTCACTCTGCTGCCCAGGCTGGAGTGCAGTGGTTCCATCTCGGCTCACTGGAGCCTCAACCTCTGCAGGTTCACAAAATCCTCCCACCTAAGCCTCCCGAGTAGCTGGGTTACAGGCAAGCACCACCACACCTGGCTAATTTTTTTTTTTTTTTTTTGTAGCGATGGGGTTTCACCATGTTGCCCAGTCTGGTCTTGAACTCCTGGGCTCAAGATCCACCTGTCTCAGCCTCCCAAAGTGCCGGAATTACAGCTGTGAGCCACCACGCCTGGTCAAATTTCATGAATTTTCTACATCAACCTCATGTTCCTTGAATAAACTCAACTTGGTCATAATATATTAGCACTTTCTTGTACTATTGTATTAGATTTACTAATATATGGTTTAGGATATTTTCATCCATGTTTATAGGAGATGTTTACCTATACTTTAATTTTCTCATATCCTTCTTGAGATTTGTTATTAAACAAATATATTATTTTATGATAGCCTCATAAAATGAATTGGGGAGACTAATCTTTGGATTCTCTGCAAGTTTGTGCAAGATTGGCATTATTTGTATCGAAAAAGCAAGAGAACACAATAATTATTGCATCTAGACATGACATTTTCTCTATGGAACGTTTTTAAGTTATTTTTTCAATTTTTTCAGTAGTTATATGACCTCACATTTTCTATTTCTTATGTCCATTTTAATAAACTGTCATTTTCTAGGAACGTGTTCCCTTCATTCAAATCTTCACATTTTTGTCACAAAGGTATTCATAATATAATCTTATTATTTTCTTTTTTGAGACTGCAAGGTATCTAGTAATATCCTATTTTTGATTTCTTATCATTGTTATTCATACTTTATTTTATATGATTAGTCTTCGGGGGGAAAAGGAAGACAAACAAAGATTGAAATGGAACTTCTTTAATTTGATGTTTTTAATTATATCTAATAAACACCTACAGCACTCGGTGTATAATGGATTTGGAAGACCTCCATTTTATACTGTGTGCTCCCAGCTTCGGTCATGGTCTCAGCTTATGTGTTAGAGAAATAACTGCCATAGTCTTTAACACACAGTTAAAGCTGAAAGACAGCTAGCATTAATCCCTTTCTCTTTTTCTCATTATCTCCTTTCAATTCCTTCCCATACACAACAGAACTAATACTTTCTTTTCCAGGAAAGCTTGCAGGGGCTCGCTGATAAAACAACTTCACTAAAACAAGAAGGCTGAGGCCCTTGACAACTATCTGGTCCTCCAGCTAATTGACCCATGCCCTATGCCTGTGATATGCATAAAGCCACAGGATGCCAATCAGCAAAGTCAGTGGAAAGCTGGGAAATTATAGGTTAGGACTACGTGAAATATGTGTGGAAACAGATGATGATAAGTCCTCCGTAGAGCACAGACAATGTTCCGCGGGGTTTTGTCACTATTGTTTGTGTAATTGGTAAATGTATAAACATTTGTTTTATTATTTTTCATCACTTTAATTTAGAATAAACCCTACTGGCACCAATTCATTCAGAAGAATGGAACTGCATGTTTAATGAAAAAGTAATTACTCCATATCTATCTCTGATAAAGTTAATGATGATTGTGTAACTTGCAAAAAAAAAAAAAAGTTTTCAACATTTACCATGCACTGTGAAGGCTGTAGCGATATTGCTGAACACATAAAAAGGCACAAATCTGCTGAGGAATCATCAGCATCAATTTCAAAAGTAGCTAAGAAGACTTAGTCAGAAACTATTGATTCAACATGTGCAGCTGCAGAAAGTGCATGTACACAAGACTGTGGGGAGTATCTTTTCATTTAAAGTGAATGCTTGTTCTAAATTAATTTTATTTATTTTGATTTCAGGCCTTTTTTTTTTTTTTTTTTTTTTTTTTTAAATGAGACAGCGTCTCACTCTGTTTCCCAGGCTGGAGTGTGGGAGTGAGATCATAGCATACTGCAGCCTCCTGGGCTCAAGCGATCCTCGCACCTAAGCCTCCCAAAGCATTAAGATTACAGGCATGAGCCACCGCACCTGACCATATTGTAAGTATGAAACTTTAAACCTATGAGATATTTTATTATTATTTTATTTATCCAATATTAATTCAGATTTACCAAATATTTGCTCTTTTATTGTTTTTATTCTTCCCTTTATCCCTGGCTTTCTATGATGTTTTTCTTCTATTTAATGAACACTCTTTAGTATTTCCTTTACTGTTGGTCTAGTCATGGCAAACTATCTCGGTTTTTCTTTATTCCAAGATGATTATTAGAAGATATTTTCACTAGGTATAGAATTTTAAGTTGGCTATATCTCAATGCATTAAAGGCATTATTTTAGGATCTTCCAGCCTCCATCAATGTGGTCGAAAGGTCAGTTCTCAATTGTTTTAAAGGAAAGTTGTCTTTCTTTCCCTGATAATAAAATTTAAACTTGTTTCTCTTTTTTCTTGATTTTCAGAAGTTTCACTTGGATGTGTCTAGGTATGAGTTTCTTTTTATTTAGCATGCTTAATATAAGCATGTTGGGGTTTTGAATCTTTGTATTTCATCAGTTGCAGAAAATTCTCTGTCATTTGTTCTTCAGGTATTCTATCTGCCACATTTCCTCTCTCTCCTTTCCTGCTTGAAATCCAGTTAAACTTTTCACTGTGTCCTCTGTATCAATGACCCATTCCTCAATATTTTTCACAAATTGCCCTCTCTGTACTTCATCATAATAAATTTCTTCTGCTACATCACCCAGTGCACTAATTTTCTCATCAGTTCTATCTAGTCTACTATTATACCCATTTACTGGGTTCTTTAATTATTGAAATTAGGTCTAGAATTCATACTGTATATGTGCTATGTTAGTCTTTAGAATCTTCAGTTATCTGTCACCATTTTTATATTTGATGCTTATTTCCTGAGTAGGAATCATAGTTGTGTCATAGTCTGCGTCTGATAATTCTAGTACAAGTTGAGTATCCCTTATCTTAAATGCTTGAGATAGGAAGTGTTTTCAATTTTTTACTTGTTGTATTTTAAAATATTTGCATATACATAATGAGATATCTTGGGAATTTATTTATGTTTCTCACATAACTTATACATCTATCCTGAAGGTAATTTTACACAATTTTATTTATTTATTTATTTATTTTGAGAAAGGGTCACACTCTGTCACCCAGGCTGGAGTGCAGTGGCATGATTATGGTTCACTGCAGCGTCAACCTCCTGGACTCAAGCAGTCCTCCTGCCTCCCAAGTAGCCAGGACGACAGGTGCACCCTACCACACCCAGTTAATTTTTGTATTTTTTTGTAGAGATGGGGTCTCACTATGTTGCCCAGGCTGGCCTCGAACTCCTGGGCTCAAGCAACCTTCCTGCCTCAGCCTCCCAAAGTGCTGGGATTACAGGTGTGAGCCACCTAGACTGACCAGGACTGATTTTACAGTTTAGCTAATCACCTCTTCCTTTAGGCTATAAGGTCACATGGGCTGGATCCACATCTCATAGATCCCTTTGTCCCACACAGCTGGCACATAATAGGTTTTCAATTCATGTTTGTTAAAGTAATGAATTGAGCATTAGCTAAGTCCTGCAGGGCAATCCCCCGGGGTAAAATGGAAATTGAAAGGGCAAGTAAATGAGTGCATGTGGTTTGTTACCGTCCTGCTACCTTAGGCCAACCTTAAAAACTTTTGAAAAAGAGAAGAAGCTGTATCTGCCACGAGGGGGCTCAGCTGTACACCTGTTTTGTTTTGTTCTGCCCTGACAGGTGTGTAGCTGGGAGCATGAACCTGTCCGAATTCCTGACACAGAAGGCATAGGAAGGGTTAATGCATCAAGAACTATGGATGACATAAAATATCCTGCTGGAGATCAGCTGTTGGGAGCTTCTCCTTACAGGAATTGTCTTTAGGAGGAGCAAATGAAGTTTTAGAACAAAGAAGCTTCTTGGAATTATTTTCTCTCCCTCTTTGAGAGAAAGTGGTCTGTGCTAACTCACTGCTTCTTAACTGAGAAGGGATAAGATTCTTGAATTTTTCTCAACCTCTCAATGAGTGGGAATACAGATCCTGAAATGTAGTTCACGCCTAATTTAAATATATAAATGATACTAAAATCACAGTCCCAGCTAGGAATATTGCAGCCAGGGTAAAAGAGTTGCAGCCATAATCCCACTTTACATGCATTTGACACTTTCTTATCCTCAAAACACTTCTTCAGCCAGGAGTGGTGGCTCAGGCCTCTAATCCCAGCACTTTGGGAGGCTGAAGCAGGCAGATCACTTGAGGTTAAGAGTCTGAGACCAGCCTGGCCAACATGGTGAAACCCCGTCTTTACTAAAAATAGCAAAATTAGCTGGGCGTGGTGGGGTGTGCCTGTAATCCCAGCCACCCAGGAGGCTGAAGCAGGAGAATAACTTGAACCCTGGAGGAGGAAGTTACAGTGAGTTGAGATCAGGCCACTGCACTCCAGCCTGGGCAACAGAGCAAGACCTTGTCTAGAAAATAAAAAAAACAAAAAAAAAAAAACACCACTTCCTTATCCATGATACAACTTTAACTCACAACCTCCTCTGACATACTGTTTTACAGAAAAGCAAATGGAAACCCGGAGATAATGAGTTGTTCTCCATCAGACATCAGATATTCAGCAAATGAGAGCTGGGACTAGAATCTGCATGTTCTTTCTCTTAGTCCAGCAGCGCTGTGCAAGGGAGGAAATAAATCAGAAATTATGTGATACCAAGGAAAGGCAATAGAATGCTTCTGGAAAGATGAGGACTTTGAGGTGAGCTTGAGGGAAAGAATATTCACAAATGTCAGAGGAATAACGCTTGGGTGTGCAAGAAATATAACATCACTATAACCAAGACGGAATTTCTACTTTTAGCCCCCATCCCACCAGGTGGCATAGACGATTCAGTTACAGTTTTCTGCTCCTCTTTCCAAGGTTGGTTTAATACAGGGAAGGGGAAGCTACAGGATGTCAAGGCTGTGGGCTGGGGCAGGAAGTGGGTAGAAAGTTGTTCTCATCTCTCCACACTAGCATCTGCTGAAATGCCTTCTTTCCTGTGACTTCAGGAAGAACAACCCTACATATTCTCTCTTTCTCTTCCCTCCCACCTTCTTCTCTCATTTTGTGCTTTTCCTGAGGACGTAGAAAAAAAAAAAAAAAACATTTGGCTGCTTCCTACATGGTGCAAAAGAACTCAATAAGCCACCATCTCTCCTCCTTCCACACTAACTAAGCCTGCAGCACAAGACTCTGTAAAAAATGATTGACTTTCCATCTCACCCAGGAAGTAAGGCACAAGCTTTCTCTGCTGTGATCCCCAAATCCATATGGAAATCCATCATTATTCCTCCATCAAGAGGCTAGGAGGAGTGTCGGACCTGTCTCAGAGACACATCAGCAATGTCCTGTGATTCTCTCCTGATTTGTCTTCTCTCTCTCATCCCATAGAATCTTTACCTATCTGAATATCAGAAAACTGTCTCTGATGCACAGCGTATTCTTCCAAATCTATCACTTAGGGTCTAAATTCCGCCCACTGCAGGGCTAAGGTCTCTAATGCCCAAGTCCAAATTTTCACAATTCACAAACCAAGAACTTCACTCTTATTCTCAGAGCTATGCTCTAAAGATCCGTCAAGAGTTTAAGGTAATGTAAAGGGAGATAGAGAGACACAGGGCAAATCCGTCAATGTATTTATTGGAATATATTAAACTTATATACTGTGTTCTGCAGAATCTCAAGAAATAGTTACGGGAGCTTCCTGGGAGCTAAACATGTGGAGGTTCCTGGGGGGTGGCACGCCCAAGGAGGACATGAAAGCTCTTTGCCCTGTTAGCGCTAGGGAATGTATCTGAGTCACACGGCACCAAAGTTTGCTACAGCAGTAAATCCTTACGGGTCGTCAGCGACCTCAGTTTTTGCCTCCTCAGAAGAAGGAATTTGACAGAGGAGCAGAAAGCAGAGTGAGAGACCAAGGTAAGTTTTAGAGCAGAAGTGAGTTTATTATAAAGCTTTAGCACAGCAGTGAAAGGAAGTAAAGTACATTTGGAAGAGCGCCAAGCCGTCGAGGTGAGAGATCTAGTGCGCGGTTTGACCTTTGACTTGGGGTTTTATACATTGGCATGCTTCCGAGGTCTGCATCTCTGCTCCCCTGATTCTTCTCTTGAGGTGGGCTGTCCCCATGCACAGCCTGCCAGCACTTGGGAGGGGCCGCATGCTCTGTGTTTACTGGAGTTGTATGCATGCTCACTTGAGGCACTGTTCCCTTACCAGTCAAATGTCCTAGAAGGTCATTTACCAATTAAACTCCACCATTTTGCCTCTTAGTGCACAGGCTTGAGCCCACTCGCCCAACTCCTGATATCTTATCAGGAAGCTGCTGATCACCAATTTCAGATGTTTCTATCTATTGGGAGACTGCCTTTTCCTGGCACTGGCTGTAGCCAATTATGATTTTAGAGAGACAGTTTAACAACTGCTCGACCATCACCCGGTGGTCATCCGACATCCCTGGTGGAGGGGGAGGGGCCTCTCTTGCCCAGTTTATGTCTGAGTGAAAGGACACAAAGATAGATGTGTACCCGCCCCCCACCCGCTACACCCTTGTTCTGCTCTCTAAATCTTTGCACATACCAGAGATTTCGTAAGTTCTGTGAGTACCTGGTTTTCTGCACATACCAGAGATTTTGTTTTGCACATACCAGAGATTTTGTAAGTTCTGAGGCAAGGTCACAAGACGTGTTTAAGTAAGATAAACTCTTGCTGCCATAAACCTGCTCTCCCGCCTCAAAGTTTGAACCAAAATATCAGAAATGGCGGGAACCAATCATAGTTAGCCAAATCGCCTTGTTCAAACACTAGCCAATCATATATCTGATTTGTATAATAACTCTATGCCCACTTTTCTTAGACTATATAACACTGCTCGGAGCTCAGTGGGGGAGCTCTCCTGCCCGTCTCGTTTCACGAGCGAGGGAGAGTTCCAGGTTCGAACCTGTAATAAAGATCCTTGCTGCTTAGCTTTGACTCTGGTCTCTGGTGGTCTTCTTCGGGGAATAAACGGTCTGGGCATAACATGAGTAGCTGCCTACTATAACAGTCTCTTACCCATACCTCGCCTTATATGTCTCTTCATATGTATCCTTTGCAATATCCTTTATAATAAACCGAGTAACGTAAGTGTCTCCCTGACTTCTGTGAGCTGCTTCAGCAAATTAACTGAGTCAAAAAAGGTGGTCATAAGAACCCCAATTTGAAGACAGTCGGTCAGAAATTCCAGAAGCCCAGATTTTTCACTAGTGTGTGCCTTGGGGGTGTGCTGTCTTGGGGAGCCCTCAACCTGTGGGATCTGACACTATCTCAAGATAGAGAACGACAGAACTGAAAGAGTATCAGAACTGAATTAGAATACTGGTATCAGCTGGTATTCACGGCTTGGCGTGTGGGGAAAATACCCCCACACATTTAGTCACAGAAGTCTTCTTCTGTATTGATTGTTGTGGCGTGAGAGTTGTCATGCACATCCGTGTGAAGAGACCACCAAACAGGCTTTGTGTGATCAACACGGCTGTTTGTTCCACCTGGGTGCAGGCGGGCTGAGTCTGAAAAGAGAGTCAGCGAAGGGAGATAAGGGTGGGGCGGTTTTATAGGATTTGGGTATGTAGAGAAAAATTACAGTCAAAGGGGTGTTGTTCTCTGGCGGGCAGGAGTAGGGGTCACAAGGTGCTCAGTGGGGGAGCTTTTTGAGCCAGGATGAGCCAGGGAAAGGAATTTCACAAGATATCATCACTTAAGGCAAGGACTGGCCATTTTCACTTCTTTTGTGGTGGAATGTCATCAGTTAAGGCGGGGCAGGGCATTTGCACTTCTTTTGTGATTCTTCAGTGACTTCAGGCCATCTGGGCGTATATGTGCAAGTCATAGGGGATGCGATGGCTTGGCTTGGGCTCAGAGGCCTGACAAGAGTGAAACCACCTTTGCAAAAATTATAACTGAGTAAATTATTACAGTGAAAGGGATCTGACCTAACTGATTCCATCTTGCTTCTAACCTCCAAGCTGTCCTTGTTCATCCCTAGGCGCAGGCCAAACTAACTCCGGGAGGGAATTAGTTTATAGTTTAATTTTGAAACAAAGATAATAACAGTCCTTTCCCAAAACAAACCCCTTTCCTGCCTGGGAACTAGACTGCTTTTACAGGACTAACAAATTAGCCACACAATTAGAAATTATGGTTAGGGATCACGCAGATGGAAGCTGCAAAATTCTGAACTTTCCCAAATTACTCCTGGGGATAACATTGCTATTGTAAAACCTAACATCATCAATGCTTGAGATATTTGGCCGACACAGCACTCAATGGATCAGCTGACACCACCCAGATCAATAAACTGTCTCATCTGGCCTTGTGGCCCCCACCCAGGAACTGACTCAGCACAACATGACAGCTTCAACTCCTTATGATTTCATCTCTGACCTAACCAATCAGCACTTCCAACTCACTGGTCTCCTAGCCACCAAATTATTCCCAAGTCTCTGGGAGGCTGATTTGCATAATAATAAAACTCTGGTCTCCCATGTAGCCAGGTCTGCATGAATTAAATGCTTTCTCTATTGCAATTCCCTGTCTTGATAAATCGGCTCTGTCTAGGCAGCAAGTAAGGAGAACTCATTGGGCAGTACAAAAGTAGAGAAAAACATGGTTGGAGAAAGTTTTTCCCTAAATGATTGGTGTCAGTGACCTGGGATTTGCTGGAAAGGCCTGTGTTGACGGAAACATGTGGTTTGAGGAGAGAAAGGACAGAAGGGTGGAAGGTGAGGAATTTTTTTTTTTTTTTTTTATACTTTAAGTTCCAGGATACATGTGCACAACATGCAGGTTTGATACATAGGTATACATGTGCCATGTTGGTTTGCTGCACCCATCACCTCTTATTTACATTAGGTATTTCGCCTAATGCTATCCCTCCCCCGCCCGCCGCCCCCCCGACAGGCCCTGGTGTGTGATGTTCCCCATCCTGTCCAAGTGTTGCTCAGTTCCCACCTATGAGTGAGAAAATGCGGTGTTTGGTTTTCTGTCCTTGTGATAGTTTGTTGAGAATGATGGTTTACAGCTTCATCCAAGTCCCTACAAAGGACATAAATTCATCCTTATTTATGGCTGCATAGTATTCCATGGTGTATATGTGCCACATTTTCTTAATCCAGTCTATCATTGATGGGCATTTGGATTGTTTCCAAGTCTTTGCTATTGTGAACAGTGCCGCAATAAACATACATGTGCATGTGTCTTTATAGCAGCATGATTTATAATCCTTTGGGTATATTCCCAGTAATGGGATGGCTGGGTCAAATGGTATTTCTAGTTCTAGATCCTTGAGGAATCACCACACTGTCTTCTACAATGGTTGAACTAATTTACATTCCCATCAACAGTGTAAAAGCATTCATATTTCTCCACATTTGGTGAGGAATTTTTGATCCCTGGGTGGCAACATGGTCACCTATGGTATGAAGACACAGCTGTGTTGAGATCAGTTACTAAAAGTAAAAGTTACCGGTGGAATTTAGAGACGGATTCAATTCCCCAGGAGTTGGTTCATTGGATGCATAAAGAAATGCAAACTAATAAGAAAAAATCAAAATAATCCCTTGGTTATTATCTGTGAGAGCTAAAGTGAAATTAAAAGAGAATACTGGGTCAGACCTTAATGCTACACCAAGGTGAGATTTCAGTCAGTCTGACCTTCAAAGCTGCCCCTCAAGAGCAGAATTACTCAGGGACAACAGAAAGCCCCTCTGAGAACTGTAGTTCCCAAGAACGTAGTCAATGTGAAGGAAGGGCAAGATCAAGTTACTACTGAAAAAAGAAGTTACAGGGTGAGGGAATTGTTCCATTATGTAGATCAGCATCATTGTCTTCCTGAGGAATCTTTACTAAAGTGGATTATGAGAGCAATTAATTTTGAGGAAGTATCTTTGGTTTTAAGTGCTGCAGACTGGAAGAGCATATTTGGGTTGATGCAGGACCCACAGCTCACTACTGAACAATCACAGGTGGGTATCTGTGATCCAGACATACAGGAGGTTATTCCTGAGGGAACAGTCAGCATGATGGACTGGATACAAGCCACTATGAGGTCTCTTTACCCTGAAAAGGGGAACTGTCCTACTTCACCTGTAAATGCCAAGTGGAGCACCCAAGATGAAGCAACTGATATCCTTCATATGCAAGCCACATGAGACTGGCTTTATGATGACAGGGAGATTCACCCACTAAATATGCCCATTACCAAAGTCATGGTAAATGCTGTGGTTAAGGGGACCTCTTCTACATGGGGCACTATGTGACTTTACTCTTTCATACTGGAACAGTTCAAGAAGCCTTATCACATTTGCTGCCTCACCTTCCCCTCATGGGTCTCACATATGCTAAGAAAAATATTAGGTTAATTAACAAAAGGATGAAGAAAGGTAAAAGAGAGAGTCAAAGGCCTCATCCCAGGAAGGTGAACATGTTTAAATGGTTATTAAAAAATAAGATGAGGCTGGGCACGGTGGCTCACGCCTGTAATCCCAGCATTTTAGGAGGCTGAGGTGGGTGGATCACTTGAAGTCAGGAGTTCAACACCAGCCTGGCCAACATAGTGAAACCCCATCTCTACCAAAAAATACAAAAATTAGCCGGGCATGTTGGCAGGTGCCTGTAGTCCCAGCTACCTGGGAGGCTGAGGTGGGAGAATCACTTGAACCCAGGAGGTGGAGGCTGCAGTGAGCTAAGATTGTGCCAGTGCCCTCCAGCCTGGGTAACAGAGTGAGACCCTGTCTCAAAAAAAAAAAAAAAAAAAAGATGAATAAAGAAAACAGGCCGGGCACCGTGGCTCACGTCTGTAATCCCAGCACTTTGGGAGGCTGAGGCGGTTGGATCACGAGGTCAGGAGTTTGAGACCAGCCTGACCAACATAGTGAAACCACATCTCTACTAAAAATACAAAAATTAGCTGGGTGTGGTGGTGGTGCATGCCTGTAGTCCCAGCTACTCAAGAGACTGAGCCAGGAGAATCGCTCAAACCCAGGAGAGAGAGGCTGCAGGGTGGAAATCTTTAAATGACTATTAAGAAATGAAATGAATAAAATGAAAATTGTTGGTGTTAGAACAAAGGTCTTAATACAACACTATTTAAGGTTGGGTAGACCAAAGGGAGGTGTTTCTGGTCCCTCAATATTAAAGGGTCCCAAATGAGTTTGCTGTTTCTCCCAGTTCGCAGAAGTTTTAAAAGCTTGAATGCACAGATTGCAATGAAAAAATCTGACCTCAAATTACCAACAGTCAAGTGAACTAATCCAGATAAAGACAGAATCTATAACGGAACTCAAACAAATTAGCAAGAAAAAAAATTCCATTAAAAAGTAGGCTAATGGCGTGAATAGATAATTCTCAAAAGAAGATATACAAATGGCCAACGAACATATGAAAAAATGCTCAACATCACTAATGATCAGGGAAATGTAAATCAAAACCACAGTGTGATACTGTCTTACTCCTGCAAGAATAGCTATAATCAAAAAAATCAAAAAATAATAAATGTTGGCATGGATGCAGTGAAAAGGGGATATGTTTACACTGTTGGTGGGAATGTAAACTACTATAACCACTGTGGAAAACACTATGGAGATTCCTTAAAGAACTAAAAGTAGAACTACCATTTGATCCAGCAATTCCACCACTGGGTATCTACCCAAAGGCAAAGAGGTCATTATATGAAGAAGACACATGCACAAGCATGTTTGAAGCAGCACAATTCGCAATCACAAATATATGGAACCAACCCAACTGCCTATCAATCAACAAATAGATAAAGAAAATATGGTATATCACATTCTTGTAAACTCAGCTACTCAGGAGGCTGAAGCATGGGAACAGCTTGAACCCTGGAGGTAGAGGCTGCAGTGAGCCAAGATCGCACCACTGCACCCCAGACTGGGTGACAGAGTGAGACCCTGTCAAAAAAAGAAAAGAAAAGAAAGAATAAAACGTGGTATATATGCATGCCATGGAATACTACTCAGCCATAAAAATGAATGAAATAAATGGCATTTGCAGCAACTTGGATGGAGCTGGAGACCATTATTCCAAGTGAAGTAACTCAGGAATGGAAAACCAAACATCGTATGTTCTCACGTATAAGTTATGAGGATGCATAGGCATAAGAATGACACAGTGGACTTTGGGGACTTGGCAGGGGGCAGAGGAAGGATGGGAAGGGGGGTGAGAAATAAAAAAACTACACGTTGGGTGCAGGGTACACTACTCAGGTAATGGGTGCACCAAAATCTCAGAAATCACACCTAAAGAACTTATTCATGTAACCAAACACCACCTGTTCACCAAAAACTATTGAAATTAATTTTTTTTTAAGTTTGACAGCAAGATCGAAAGAAAGTGTTGAGGCACAGTGGCTCACGCCTGTAATCCCAGCACTTTGGGATGCCGAGGCGGGCGGATCACCTGAGGTCAGGAGTTCAAAACTAGCCTGGCCAACATGGCGAAACCCCACATCTACTAAAAATACAAAAATTAGCTGGGCACAGTGGCAGGCATCTGTAATCCCAGCTACTCAGGAGGCTGAGGCAGGAGAATTGTTTGGACCTGGGAGGTGGAAGTTGCAGTGAGCCTACCTAGGGCATGCCATTGCACTCCAGCCTGGGTGACAGTGCGAAACTCTGTATAAAAGAAAAAAAAAAATAAAGTACACTTGGAAAAGGGCCAAGTGGGTAATATGAGAGATCAAAGTGCCCTGTTCAGCTCTTGATGTGGGGTTTTATGCATTGGCATGGTTCTGGGGTTTTCACTTCTCCTCCCTTGGTTTTTCCCTTGCAGTGGTTGTCCACATGCACAGAGGCCTGCCAGCACTTGGGAGAGACTGCATGTGCAATGTGTTTACTTAAGTTGTGCACATGCTTATTTCAGGCATCTTTCCCTTACCGGTTGACTGTTCCTAGAGGAAGGTCATATACCAGTTAAACTCTATTATTTTACCTCTAGTGAGCACACTTGAACCTGCTTGTCCAACTCCTGAGAGCTTATCAAGAAGCTGCTGATCACCAGTTTCAAGTGTTTTCTATTGGGAGATTGCCTTTCCCTGGCACTGGCTATGATCAATTCTTATTTTAGAGAGACAGTTTAACAACTGCCTGACCATCACCTGATGGTTGCTTGACATTCCTCGGGTGGGGGGACCTTCTCCTGCCATGCTCATGTCTGACTACCTACCGTAACAGAAGAACGGTTCTGTTTCTCATCAAGGGAGACAGGTACTGCTGATGGCTATGGGGAAAATTCTCTGGTGGGAAGACCCTGAACATAGCTGGCAAGTAAAACTGATGCTGGTAGCCTTGGGGAGCTACAAATGTGTCTTGACAGGAATAGACACTGATTCCAGAGTGGGCTTTGCTTATCCAATGAAAATGAAAATGCTCAGAGTGCCATAAAAACAAAGCAAAACAAAAAACAGAAGATGTTGCCTGGATGTGGATGGTCAATCATTATTTCTTCAGACTAAGGAACACACTGTATAGCCCATAATATCCAACAATAGGCAGAGAGATATCTTCCTTAGAATAATAGTTTGATAGAGAAGTAGAATGCGCAACTGAAACATGGGTTTTCTAAAACATGGGGAATATAAAAGCATGAAGGGCAAGCTTGCATGCCTTCAGGAATGTGTGCTCACACTCAACATGAGTGGGACTAGACTGTCTCTGCTAGATTTTTTCTTTTTTTCTGGTTGATCTGGAGTAGAAGGGGTGGAGAAGATGCTGGTATGACTATGCAATTCTTGCTGAGAGAGAATCACACTAGTACAATTACTATGATTTTTTCTTTCTTCCCCAGATCACCTCAAAAACAATTTAGGCTAGGCCTGGGTGGCTCACGCCTGTAATCCCAGCACTTTGGAAGGCTGAGGCAGGAGGAGCACTTGAGCCCCAGAGTTCAAGACCAGTCTGGGTAATATAGTGAGACCTCATCTCTATAAAATAATAATATTAATAATAATAACTTTTTAAAAAGTATGCATTTTTGCTTCTCTACCTGATGCACTAGTCCAAGGACCAGGGCTACAACTACACATGCTGAAATAGCAGAGATGACTTCTAAATAAAAAAACTGTTAACTATGATTTTAAATCCTATGTCAAAATCTTTAAGGGCATGATGGGAGTGGGTTGTGCCTTTACCCCATGTAGCAAAATTGGAGCTAACAGTGAATGCATCAGTATTGCCTGGTGGTAAAAATAGTTCACTAGTTCTGCAGTTATGTAACCTTACCCTATCGGAATGGGAGTGGACTGAGGAGGAACTACTTGCTAGACTTGCATTGCTACCTGCAATCTAGACCAGCACTGTGGCATTTCTAATGTCTTTCTCAAAGGTGAAAAGGTTTGAGTATTAATGGAGAGAACAGGAAACAGTAGCTGAGAGTAGGAAAATGAATATATAGGTTATTAATTGAAAAAAATTCAATGTTACGTTTTGTGAAAGAAAAATAAATTGGGACCTCAAAATCACTAAGCCAAAGGGAAACGTCAATCTGGACACTGCATCAGGCAAACCTGCCTCCCATTTTATTCCTAAATAAGACAGCTACAAAGATTTAAAAAAAAAAAAAAAAACACTACATAGGTCTCTCACAATTTGCCCACTAGAAAATTCCTTGTGAACCCCAAGATCTTTACCTAAAACAGTTCTGTTGAATTTCACCCTAACGATGTAACTTGATAGTTTATCCTTACAGGTACAGGACAAAGAAAGCAATTCAAAGTCATCCCTCTGCTCACCTGAGCCAAGTGCATATCTAATTGCTTCCTCTGCCCTATGCTTATTTTATCTTATGTAAAAATGCAGATTCACTGAGCTAGATGAATGCATAAGAAACTACTCTACTCTCCTCTCACATGTGAACAGCTAATCAAAGACTCAAAAGAATTCAACCATTTGCCTCTTATCTACTCACATCTCTCTTTTTTTTTTTTTAATTTTTTCATTTTAAGTTCCAGGATACATGTGCAGAATGCGCAGGTTTGTTACATAGGTATACATGTGCCATGGTGGTCTGCTGTACCTATCAACCCATTATCTAGGTTTTAATCCCCGCATGCATTAGGTATTTGTCCTAATGCTCTCCCTCCCCCCACCCCCACCCTCTGTGTTGTTCCCCTCCTGTGTCCATGTATTTTCATTGTTCAACTCCCACTTATGTCTATTCACATCTTTCAAAAATTTCTTTCTCTTTCCCCAATAACCACACTTTCCCCTTTAAATACTGAAGCCCTCAAAATCGTCTTTGGAGAAAGACACAGACTTGTCTCCTGGGCATGTGTCCTTAAGCTTGGCAAAATAAACTTCTTAATTGATTGAGACCTGTCTCAGGTACTTTTTGGTTTACAGTTAACAACTCAAAAGTCTCAGCGCAAGAGATGACATTGTCTCTTAGGTCAGTCATCCCAGATGCCTGAAAGGGTGAGATTGAATATTTGCCGGGGCCACTCCTGCCTTTGGGACCTGACAAGACTGACAGGAAACCTGCAAACCTGGTTGGCCTCATCCTGGGAGATATTCATACAATCTGATGAACTGGCCTAATTATTAATGATTGTGTATATATCTATTTCTGATGTAAAGGATCCATGGTTGAAAACCAGGGGCTGGCCCGTGGTGTTATGATATATATTTGTTTTCATCCATGGTTCCTGGTTCACAACTCCCAGAGCCCTTGTCACAGTCTTCTGTCACAATGCTGGGTGTGTTAGGCCTCAGGCACAAGTCTCAGGAAATAGAATCCTTCTTCTGCCCTCCTTTCACCTGCTGCAAGGCAGGACTCTAATGTTACCCTACCTCTCTGACTGTGGGTCTTAAGACCCTCCCAGGAGAGGGTCCCACCCTGTGCCCTAGGGGGAGGAATGCTGACATCATGGAGCTTCCATAAAAACCCAAAAGGACAGGGTCAGCGAGCTACCAAGTAGCTGAATGTGTGGAGGTCCCTAAAGGGTGGCACATCCAGAGAGGGCATGAAAGCTCCCTGCCCCTTCCCCTATACCTTGCCCTACATGTCACTCCTTCATCTATATCCTTCGCAATATCCTTTATAATAAACCAGTATATGTAAAAAAGCAAAAAAAAAAAAAAAAAAAAAAAAAAGAAAGAGCCCAGGCATGGTGGCTCACACCTGTAATCCCAGCACTTTGGGAGACCGAGACAGGCGGATCACGAGGTTAGGAGTTCAAGACCAGTCTGGCTAACATAGTGAAACCCCATCACTACTAAAAATACAAAAATTAGCCAGGCATGGTGGTGGGTGCCTGTATTCCCAGCTACTCAGGAGGCAGAGGTTGCAGTGAGCTGGGATCGCGCCATTGCACTCCAGCCCAGGAGACAGTGCGAGACTGCGAAAAAGAAAGAAAGAAATGAAAGAAAAAAAGAAAAGAAAAGAAAAGAAAAGAAAGGAAAAGGAAGTAAGCTATGTTTGTATAAACAGGTTTTTAAATTTTTCACATCATTTGCTAATATAAACTTAGTGTACATAATATATTTATGAAAATAAACTACAAGGAAATCTGCTTTTGTGTTGTTAGGATAAATATCTAGTCATTGAATCCCTGAAACCTTAAGAAGCAAATTTCCAGAGGCCAGTCAAGTCCTCTGTGTGAATCTCCAGGACTGACTTGAGGCGCTTTCACCCTGAGAAGTCATTTAGCTGAGAGCATGGAAAGGGTAGTAGAAACAACTCAGGCATTGTCACCAAAGCGACCGGGGCTGTCATCCCAGCACACCCTGTACTATCTGTGAGAGACCAAGAAAGTGACACAATTTCTCAGAACTTGTTTCCTCAGATGTTACCAATAAAATGGGTAAAATAAAAAATAAAAATAAAAATAATACTCCTCAGGATTATTAGAAAATCAATGACATATTATGTGCAGTAGAACACAGCAAAGCACTGGACACAGAGGGAATAATAAATAATAAATAGAGTTGCCTGTCCTAGCCTTTCTTTTAACCAGCCTTCCAACCTCAGATATGACTATGCCAGCTCATACTGAATCACAAGCTCCGCATAAGGTACTCTGTGTCTGTATATGCAGGACTATGAAAAATGTGTGTTTTGTGCATATGTTTGATGCCCTTAATTGCATCTTCTTCCAGACAGCTTCCCACCTTCCCCCGCCTTCTAATCTGGCAGTACTTCACAGGGTTCAAATTGGCTCTGACCCTAAAATAACTTACTTTTGCTTCTGATAGTCCATAACAAGAAACATTTTTATGGAATATAATGGAGAGCTGGCAGCAGGTTGAGAATCTAACACAAGACTTAAAATGCTGCAGTTATCCGTCAGTCACACTACAGAGCAGGTCACGCATAATAAACAGCTGCTTTATTAGCTTGATGGAGTATGCAGCAAATACAAAATGACAGAAAGCAGCTACAGACTAGAAGCTGAGGAGTCGCAGGAAAATATGCTGGTGTGGGCCAATTCATGGATGCCATTGACAATCATGCCACAGATCAATTCTGACCAGCACACATTTCTTTATTGGGAAGCCCCTGGGACATTCCAAGCACAAGAGCCATCCATCCCTGCAGAGAAGACAACCAGTATCCAGACCAAACTCTTCTGTCAGTTGCCTACAAAATCTTCTTTTCTCAACCCTGAGATGCTACTAAATAAACGCGTAACATGAATAAAGATAAACTATTAAAAGCCTATTTTCATGTTAAATTAGCAAGGGTATTTGGGGATCTACTTCATGGCTTTAATCCAGGCATATTCCTCCCTCATCTTTTTTTGAAACAGGCTAAAGTTCTGTTTCTGACTTTATCCTGGGAGCATTTGTTTGTGACATGAAGAAAATGGGAACTGAATAGCCAGCAAGCCAAAAAGGGCAGACGACGCAAAGTCTGTCTATAAGGCAAAATCGAATGTGGGGAACAATCAGAGGGCTCAGACTCCTCTCCTTCTGAGCACCACTGCATTTCCTGAAAGATCAAAAGCACATCAGCTATGCTGGCTTGAGAGTAGTAATCTCGACAAGCCAGCTAAAAAATGCACAAGTTTTTACGTATATGCAAATGTACACTGGTTCCTCTACTAATCTTATTTTGCCTTCTTTTTTAAGAATACTTTTTTTTTTTTTTTCCAGAAAGCGTCTTGCTCTGTCACCCAGGCTGGAATGTAGCGGTGGGATCTCTGCTCACTACAACCTCCACCTCTAGGGTCAAGCAATTCTCCTGCCTCAGCCTCCTGAGTAGCTGGGATTAGAGGTGGATGCCACCACACCCAGCTAATGTTTCTGTATTTTTAGTAGAGATGGGATTTCACTATGTTGATCAGACTGGTCTCAAACTCCTGACCTCAAGTGATCCACCCACCTCGACCTCCCAAATTGCTGGGATTACAGGTATAAGCCACCATGCCCAGCCTAGAATATAATTTTTTAATATAATTCCATTTTATCCTATGCCATAGTGACTTTCTGATCCGTAAGGATGTCACAGAAAAACATACTGTTGAAATCATGAAATTATAAAAGTATATGCTTAACACTATGTCCAGCCAAATTACAGTTGAGTATTTCATGGAAAAAAAAAATAAAACTTTTGCTCGTTGATCTATGCTTTTTCCCTCTTAAAATTCCTTACGTTAGTATTTCAAGTCAATTTTTGTTTCCCTGCATAATCCGAGTAATTGCCACAATTTTCCATTTTACTTTGCAAATATTCATACTTCAGGCATAACATTTTGCAATGATCTACCACAATGAGTTAAGTCTGTCTCTATAAACAGTAACTTTATTTTCTGAACCAAAAACAGGCCACCTGGGCTGCCAGGAGGGCAGAGTGCTTTACACCTAGCCTGTATCCCTGATTCACTCCCTTCTCCATCAACTAAGTATTCAAAACTGCCACTAGTATTGTCTTTCTAAACTGGAAATCAAATCAAGTCACTCCCATGCTTCAAACCTCTTGATGTCTTGTCTTTTTCCGTAAGATGAAATCTAAACTTCCAAGCAAACCTCCAAATAGCCAGGCTTAAGCCATCTCTTTCTGAAAAGAGAATCCACCTCATCAGCCCTTCCATCCAGCCATTCTCAACTTCTTGCCCCGGCTTAACCCAGCCTTTTCCAGATTTCATATCTTTGTACCTGCTATTCTTTCTGTGGAAATATTCTTACTCCCTGTCCCCCTCACCCCCACCCATACACACACTCACTTCTAGTTATTCTTCTGGACTGATTCCAATGTCTCCACAGGGTATCTTTCCAAGACTCTCCCAGGCAGTTAGTTGTTTCTTAACAAGTTATTTGTGCCTATATCAAAGCACTCACAACATGTTATATCAATTTATCTATTTATACACGTATGTCCCTTCTAAGCTACAGCTCTCTATAGTTTTAAATAAACTATTTTGATGGATAACTCCAAATTAAAACTGTCTGCTGGAAGCTGGAGACTATTTTTGCCTCAGGCTCATGAGATGAGTTCTATCAGGGTCAAGGCTACCACTTGGGGGAGCTGTTGTAAAGAGAGTACCAGCACTGGGTCAGGGAAGGGACAAAACAGTGATCTTTAATAATTCTTTGATAACTTTAATTTTTTAATGACTCTTCCAAACCTGAGATGATGAGCGTATGACAATAGAAATAGCCTCACAACAGTATTTTTGGTCCATCAATAACCAGCAGCCATAAAGCCAGGGCTGCCATAAGGCTTCACTGCACAGAAAGGCAACATACATCTAGGTAATTCATTAGGTTGAGACTCCACATTAGACAGTTTGGGGTTAATAGCTGTGATTTTTCTATCTCTAGAAAGCTAATTACAAAAACCTATCATTCCCATTTTTGTGGGGAACTAAAGCAGTTCAAGTGGTATGCCTATTGGGGAAGTATGAGAAGTTAGAGAGGGTTAATTGGGATGGTTGCTAATTCCAAAGAAGAGGAAACATAATAACAAAAATGCTTTTTTTCCATTACAAAGAAGTTCTCTTTGAACTACAAACAGAAGCTCCAGACAAAATGCATTGGCCCAAATATTTAGACTCCTGCTGACAGTCAGAGTCAATGGTGGACTGATGTCATGCCAACGGACATGCAGTGTGAGCCTTCAACTTAAGAGTGCTAGGGCTAATTAGACAGGAAAATTACACCATGCCGCATCCAGTTCTGGAATGTGTATTTCCACTACAGCATATTATAACAACAATGTGTAGCAGCACATCTCACATCTTCAGACTTCATCTAAGGCAAAGAACAAAATACTTCAGGAATAATTCCTGAAGAATAGAATGGGATTCAACCTTGTCTGCCTCTTCATAAACACTTAAAAACAAAAAAAAAGGCAAGCAAATCTTTTTTATATCTTAATTTTCTTCCACTTTATTCACAAATTATTTTTTCCCTTTCTTCCTATGGGATGGGAGATGGTTAGCAAAACAATATGAGTAAAAGTAAGCCCCCTCTGTCGAGTTTCTAGTATAGGTTCAGTACAGTGCCAACTTCTGTTCCTTGTACCTAGACACTGTGCTTAGTGTGGAAACCCCACACATGCACTCTCCAATGTTTGGGTAATTTTTGCCTCCAGCTGACATATACCACTCTCTGCCTTGTCCAGAGTCTGGAGCCATTTTTGTCCTGACTATCTCTCCTCACACAGTGGGAATTCGGATTTTGTTTGGTTCTAAACCCCAGTTTGCTGCTAGCTGGAAAGACATGAACTAGAATCCTGTGCCTCCTCTCCCACTTTAGAAGCCTCTACACACTGCAGAGTTACTAACACAGTTTTCCTAGAAGCAATCATCTAAACCAAACCTATGTCACCAAAAAAGCAGAGCAAAGGCTGGGTGCAGTGACTCTCACCTGTAATCCCAGCAGTTTGGAAGCTGAAGGTGGGAGGATTTCTTGAGCCCAGGAGTTCAACAACAGCCTGGGCAACATAGCAAGACCCTGTCTCTAGAAAAAAATACAAAAATTAGCCAGGTATGGTGGTGCATGCTTGGGTACCAGCTACTTGGTAAGGCTGAGGTGGGAGGATTGCTTGAGCCCAGGAGTTCGAGGCTGCAGTGAGCCATGATCATGCTACTACACCAAACCTGGGCGACACAGCATGACCCTGTCTCAGAAAAAAAAGCAAATTCTTACAATCCCAATAATAAAAAGATAAATAACACAATATTTTTTTAAAAAGCAAAGAGATAATCAGAAAATAAGTATCTAGAAGAAAGAAAGTATCCAAGAGCAGTGCTAACAGCATCTGATGAGAATTTCTTGTCATCTCCAGTCAAAATTTTAAAACTAACAGCTCCATCACAAAATTGTTGTCTTTCCTTATCAGTATACTTGGAAAAACTAACAGACCTTGGTCCCAAGATGTTCATTCAACTATGGAATTCAGTTCATCAGAATCTCTACAATTTATGTGTTCTAACTATCCCTTTTTAGAATCATCAAAAGTCATTTAGTGCTGATATGTGAACCAAATGAAAGTTGTTCTGAGACAACTATTACTCAGGTCAAATTACTTTAATGTCAACTATGTGAATAATAATAGCTTTTCAAGCAATCCTTTATGGAACAAATGACCTTGTGTTTTTGCTAATTGTTCCACTGAAACAACTGAAACACAAGTAAAATATACAGAGAAAGCTCTACAGAGCATAGCACCCTCTGCATCTCATGGCCTTCCTGTTTCACTTCCTTCTCAAATTATGGTTCTGCTTGACTTTTCCTAGTGATACAAGTTAAAATAAAACCTGAAAATCAAATATGTAAACCCACGATTATTTATAGCTGCCCAATTTCTTATGACACAGATTTGATCCAGTTCTGCATGATTAAGAAAACTAAGCATGAAACATCTCTTTCAATCGGCTTCTCAAGCACTGAGATGCTTTGTGGCAATTTGACACGTGTGTGCTTTCTCTTGGTAGGAAACAAGAAATACAAAGATAGATGGCATCACCTGAAAAGCAAAAAAGTGAGGGCCTAGGTCTATGGAGGCAGTTTAATCACTTGCAAGCAGTTTATCATTCAGCATAATAACACAGGCCCTAAAAAACCTGCTCTGACACTCTCATTTGTCCTGTGATAGACTGCTCACTGCATGGGAATTTAATATCCCCAATGCAATCAAACTTTGTGGTGCACAGAATTTGCCCATCATCTAAAAGCTAGAAGTCACAGTACAACTCACTTCACTCACCAGGGCAGGAGGCTGTAAGGGGCCACAGTCTGTTACCCACAGATTGGTTCTCAACCCAGCTCCCACATAAGACTCACTTGTGGATGTCCAGACCCCACCTCAGAATGTATGAGGCCAGAACATGGACATTTTTTTTCAAAGCAGGTGATTCTATCACAGAGTTTTGTTGAATCACAAGGATTCAGCACTTGACCTTTCAGCATGATTGCCGGTGGTGTTTTGAAATTTGGTTCAAGGGCAGAGTATACACTACCTTCCAGAAAACTAAAGCAGCCTCATTTGTGACGCTACATAATAGTTTTCCTTGTAGGTGGGCAGCCCTCAGGGAGTTCTCTGATGGGGTATAAATCTCCTTTTCCATAGAAACAAGCAGATCTCCTGGCTGTTCTGCTCCTGATTAGCCTGGCACAAAAATCTCATGTGCCAGGCAAAGTAGATGTTATTATCTTTAGTTTATAAAAAAATGGAAAATCTGAAAGGTAAAATGGCTTGCCTGGTTTCATACTGCTGGCTGAAAAGTGGCTGGCTCAAAGCAAAGATTACAATTTTCTATCTCTAAGTTTTTACCTGATCTTAAAATGCATTGTCTATGGTGTTATTTTCCCATATGAATTAAATTTCAGGTTTAGGAAATAGGATTTTTATTTTAGAGTTTATTTTGGAGCAACGAATTTCAAAGTGTCATCCTGAACCAGCAATATGAGGATCACTTGGGAATTTATTAGAAAGGGCCTATCACGGGGAGGGGGGAGGGGGGAGGGATTGCGTTGGGAGTTATACCTGATGTAAATGACGAGTTGATGGGTGCTGATGAGTTGATGGGTGCAGCACACCAACATGGCACAGGTATACATATGTAAGAAACCTGCACATTATCCACATGTACCCTAGAACTTAAAGTATAATAAAAAATAAAATAAAATAAAAAATAAAAAATGCAAATTCTCAGCCCCCACCCCAGACCTAGAGAATCAGGAGGTCTGGGGATGAGGCCAGCTCACCAGGCGATTTAGATGCTTCCTAAAGTTGGAAAACAACGTTTTAAACAAAAGCTAAACTGTTAAACTGTAAACATTTTCCCCAAAACGTTGTTGAAGTAGAACCCATAAAAATACTTTTTAAAGTAACCCCAAAGGTAAAGCCAGAGAAAAGTAGTTTTGGCTACTTGATCACCAGAGGTTGGGTCCTCTTGGCTACAAGATAATCAGGAGACAATCCTGGGAAATCAACTCTAAGTCATGTTTTTCTCTTCCTTGAGAAGAGAAGGCATTCAAGTAAAAGTTAAGACAGTCAGAAACAGTTTAAAGAAAACACGTTAAACCCAAGGAAATATCATTCTCTGACAAGGAAGGTAACAGGGCTTAATTAGTTCCTTAAACTGGCAGAACACAGAGGAAAAGGCCCTGTGGAGAGAGGTGGACAGGTTTAACAAATCTATTTTCCATTCCACTCAGGTCAGGTACATGGCCAGACAAATTCTCCAGGCTCCCTGGCAATAAAGTGTAGCCACATGACTGCGTTCTAATTGATGGAATATGAGTGGAAGAGATGGATGCTACTTCTAGCCCAGCACCCCAAAAATATTTCATAATGCTCCCTTTCCACTCTCTGGCTGGCTGGAAGCAGAGAATTCAGCATAGGCCTCCACAGCTCCGAAAGACAGAGCAGCCACCAGACAGAGTTCATAAGTCACCCCAGAGAGAGCCACCCACCAAACACTTGCACAGAAATGCTGCATGAATGAGACTTAAGTTCCTCTGGGCTAAGCCGGTGACACTTGGGCATTCTTATAGACACTGCATACCATGTAGAATTTAAGTCTTTGCTAGAGTAATTAAAATAAATGCATATTTAGCCAAAGCAGCATTTTATTTCATTCTGAAACCTATAACTCAAAATGGCCACAGAGCAGCAACGATGAAATTCCCTAAGGATCAAAGTCAAAAAGTGCTCCACGAAGATCAGCCTTGCACACCTGTGCCTTATTTGTTCTGTAAGTCTTCCCCAATGATGTAAGATTCCACTCATGTTCTTGACCAGGTTGTTTTTTCAGAAGTTTACCATCATATCCACATAATATAGAGGAAAGGTGATCTAGTCAGGGTTTTAAGTCTAACCCTAATAATTGACCACAAATAACATGATGGATATATCTGTGGAAATCGTCACTCTTCTCCCAACTCCCACATTTTATGATGACTTCTCCCATTTTCCCTTGATGGCCTATGTCTTCCTTGAAGATTTCACATCTTGTGTTCAATACTTATTCATTAATTCCAAAATTATTTGTTAAAATCCAACTAGTAGTCCAACTTTGTTACTCTGGGTATAATAGATAGTGAACATAAGTTACACGTTGAGGAAAACAGATATGTGATTTTTTTCCATCTCTCCACAGCTTTTGACGTGGGTGAAACTTCCCTTGGTTTTCATCACACAACCATCTCCTAGTTTACTTCTAGTCTCTGCAGTTTCTTCTTTCTCTAATTTACACAATCATTCTTCTTTTTTCAATAATTACATTGCATTAAATGATGAAACTTCCTCAAATTTCAGTCTTAACCTGTCTCTCTTTTCAATTTCTATATTCAGGCAATTATACCCATATCAATGGTTTCAATTTTCATCTACTTACACAAGAGTCACACATGTGTTAATATTTCTCTGGCACAGACCTTTCCTGGGACTTCAAGACTCATATAACCAGTTATACCCATTTTCTACTAAATGTTCCTGCTTGGCTATCTCAAAGGCACTTCAGGCACAGCATAACACAAAACTGAACTCATTGCATCCAGCCCCACACTACACCTCCATACCTGGTTTTCTTCTAGTGTGATCACTATCAGTGAACAACATGAGCTTGCACTCTGGTAAGCAAGCCAGAAATCTAGGAGTCATCCCTGACTCTTCCCTCTTTCTCACTCCTGATATTGACTCTAAAACCATACCTTGTCAATTTGACTTCCAAAATATCTTCCAAATCTGTTCACTGCATTAGGTCTCCTCTGTTGTATCCTAATCCAAGCTGGTCACATCTCTTGACTGAATTGTGGCAATAATTTTTCCATTTAAACCATCACTTGTCCATTCTCTACAATGCAGAGCGATCTTTTCCAAAGTGCAAATCTGCTATTTTATTACTGATTAAAACTCATCTAGGGGCTTCCTGTCAATCTCAAGCTAAAGATCCAAATGCTTGACATTGTCTACAGGATCCTGCCTTTGTCTGGATCCCACCTGCCTACCCAGCCTCATATGAAGACCATCCTTTCACTTTCCCTCTGCTACCCCACCACACTGGCTTTTTTTTTCTTGAATAAGCATTTTCCTCCAGCAATATGGCCTTGAGACAACTTCCTTGGACTCAGACAATCTCCCTACCCATATCATTTCTCTTTTGCCTCTTCTTTTAGAGTTTATCTCACCGTGTTGCCCTTTATCAGGAACCTTAGTGTGACCTTCATTTTGTGGTTATCTCTTTCCTAAGTCTCTTCTTCACATTTATCATAGTTGTAAATTTGCATTCATTTGTAAGACTCTGATTAATGTCCATTTCCGTCACTAAACTGCAAGCAGCCTATGAGAGCAGGAACCACGTCTGCTTTTATTCTACCTTTGTATCCTGAGTCTCTCACTTATTTAACAAATATTGTGAGTATATTCTAATAACAAGACGGAGAAGTTTCCATCTGTTGTGGTACTTACACTGTAGTGATAGATAATGACAAATGCAAAGGACATGTGACGGAAGCCTACAGCTGGCACAATGCCAGGCTCATTATTAACATTCAGTAAGCATTTACTGACTGTTGTTACAGCCAGTTGGCAGATAAGCAGAGCTCACTGAGGAACCACTAACTCAGGCTTCTCTTCTTCAGGCTATGAGAGATGGAGAGGATGGGGAGAAACAGGTGACATGAACAGTTCCTGTTGTAGCTGCTATTGACTGATAGATCTTCAGTGCTGCTTTCCAAGGAAGTAATATATGATGCACTGATTTTTGGAATTTCTGTTGTGAGACAGGGATCACTGGTCTTATTGACAAGAGTGATTCAGTAACTTGCAGACAACCAGACCCTGGTCAGGCTGAAGGAATAGCTGCACCTGCTGTAACTATTACTGTTCTGCGCAAATTATAGCTGATTCCGAGACATTGCTTTGAACTAGGCACAGTAAAATTAAAACTATTTTCTTGATTTAAGGTTGTCCTTTCAAAGTTAAGCTAAGTGTGTAAACAAATTCGTAGTATCTCGAGGATACTTTGAACATAAAATATAATGTTCAAGTCTAGAATCATCTTATATCTTCTCCTTCCCAGCCCTTGGGTACTCTTGCAAATTGAAGTTGTCCTCGGTTATTTTTCTCCTCCTCTAACTCTGGAGTAACAATAAAATTTTACGCATCAAATGATAGATAAGAAATGCTCTTCCCCAGGCAGAAAATGGGATCAAAGCAAAGTATGTTACTCAAACCTTCCGCCTTTTAAAAAGCAAGTGTTTCTTCACAGAATGAAAAAAATATTTAAGGTTTGGAGAAAATAACGTCTGGAAAATCCTTTAAAGTTGTTGTTCAATTGCATAAATAAATTATTCTACTGAATAGAAGTTTTAAAACCATTAATTCTCAGGGTTTTAAAAATGGTTCTCTCTGTGTGTGTGTGTGTGTGTGTGTGTGTGTGTGTGTGTGTGTGTATGTGTGTACGGAAATTTTCTAAAGACTTTTTAAATAAAAGGACCTGTGCATCTTTCATTTTGGAAGGTGACTCTTGATGACAGGACTTGAAGATGCTTCAGTTACTCCTGATCACTCTCATTAGTGAACTAATAATCACCCTCAAGTTAACCGAATTAACTTATTCAATGGCAGTTCGAGAAAGTTATTCTCCCTGAACCTCAACAACCTAGCCTTAAAATGGTGATAATAATACGTCCCTTACATTTAGATAATGCTCAACAGCATCTAATATATCACCTACAGATAAAAGGTAACCAGAAAAGATAATTAATATTACGACGCTGTCTTTACAAGAATAAGACTTTACAACTGAAGGAAGGCAGTAGGGAATGCATTTAGATCAAATACACAGCCACAGTGTCCTGACATGTCCAATCAGTTTATTCCCTGGGAGTGGGACTTAAGAAGTTGTTCCCCACACATTGGGATGTGTTGGAGGTTGGGGGAGAGGGAGAGCATCAGGATAAATAGCTAATGCATATGGGGCTTAATACCTAGGTGATGGGTTAATAGATGCAGCAAACCACCATGGCACACATTTACCTATGTAACAAATCTGCATGTCCTGCACATGCATTCTGGAACTTAAAATTAAATTAAATTTTAAAAGAAGAAGTTGTTCCCCTTTCTAACTGATCATCAGAATCACCTGGAGAGCATTTTTAAAAGTAAACATCTCAAGGGAATCTGATGGACAGATTTGGAAGCACTGAGCTTGAGAATATACTATAATGACTAATATTCTGAAGCATTTTTCACATATTACTTCGTATAAAGCTCATGACAACTCATGACTTTTTAAGTGCTAAAGCACCTACAAATATAAAGTATAATTATTTAAAATGAGAATGGTGTTTTATTGTGGGGAGGGGTTGTATGTCCTGAGTGTTTTTATTATACAGTAAAACCAAGTTAAAAAAAAATGGGCATCTGAAAGAAGATGTATAAGTGTCCATGGTATGCGTAGTGTGTGTATAGTATGTGTTTATAACAATATTAGAGCTACGTCAGGACAATAAGACTTTGATGGCACTTGTTTTGTTGTTGTTCTTTGCTTTTAGGGTTTCAAAATGGTTGATTGAACTCAGGTTGAGTGTTAAAGAAAATGTTTTAGTTTTAGGCTGGGTGCAGGAGTTCACACGTGTAATCCCAGCACTTCGGGAGGCCAAGGTGAAAGGATCCCTTGAGCCCAGGAGTTTGAGATGAGCCTGGGCAACATGGTGAGACCTGATCTCTAAAAAAAAAATTAAAATTAGTTGGGCATGATCTTGCACACTTGTGGTCCCAGCTACTTGGGAGGCTGAGGCAAGAGGATTATTTGAGCTCAGGAAGTCACAGCTGGAGTGAGCTGAGATCATACTACTACACTCCAGCCTGGGCAACAGAGCAAGACCCTGTCTCAAAGAAAAAAAGTAGTTTTAAATCTGAATTCTGGAAGAAAATTCCATCTGTTAAACTAAAGAAAATATCTATCTATTGACTCATTTAGGAAAACTACTATCATTCTTTAATTTTATATGTAGCATTATGAACTATTCTAAAGGTGCTTATAATCAGAAACCATTAAGGAATTCCTACCTTTCCTCTACAAAATATTTTTAGTTGTTGATTGGTTTTACTTTAATAGTTTCCATTCTCCCAAATCAGATTTTACTGTAGATGAGAGCACTTAGAAAGGAAAAGAAGAGAATTTAAAAGTCTATGGTTTTTAGTGCACATGCTAAAAAAAACAAAATGTTTTCTATGGTTATAGAATGAACTTTCATTTTTTAGTCTAGATTATAAGATAATTGCAATGGTTATGTAAAATGTGCATATAAATACACTGCCAACTTTAAGAATGATGTGCATTATACCTCATCTAGAGAGTAGACAGTGACCATTTAAGGTCCAAGAGTAAAATACTCTTATATTCTTAACTCTAGATCCTAAAAATTAGAAAACAGAAAGATCAAGAACATAAAAAGGACACACTCTCTGAGACTAAAAGCAATTCACACAAAATAAATAAGATCCTTTGGCACTTAGAAAACATTCTAGAAGCAATTAAGAGACAGTCCATTGAAAAGGTACTCACTGTGAAACTGGATGTTGACATTGTAAAGATATCCAGAAGGTATTGCAGTGAGGTAGAAAACTGAAATAAGAGTTGAATTTTGGGCCAATGCAGGCACTACAAAAAGGAAAGTTTGAAGACAATATTTTATCAGTTTCCCAAGCCATGTCCAGTGAATAATATAGTCTAGTTTTCTTTTTTAAAAATCCAAATTATGTAATCAAAAAAATCTAGAAAACAAAATGAGACTTTACCAGGCTAATATTCATTGGTCAAAGTTATTTCCAAAGAACATTTATTCTTTTTGCTCTAAGTCTGATTTTCAAGCTATATTTGCTTATGCCATTTAGTTTCTTAAGTAGATACAGCCACAGAGAAACCTCAAATATAGTGAACCAAAAATATCTCCCATTGTAAAGCAATATTAACTTTCCAAATTACAAAACAACCTCTTGATAGTTTGCTTAGTATTAATAAATCCCTCAGAGATTGATTAAACAGAATATGTGAAAAGGACCTTAGTGGTAACCATGACAACATATAGTAATCAAGAAGCACCACCTACATCTCCACAAACACACTCACACAATCATGCACACAAACATATACAAAGACCATCTTCAAATCTACAAGGACCTCAGGAAATCTTCATATCTGGCCAAACTAGGCTTCATAAGCAAAGGAGAGATAACATCCTTTTCAGAGAAGCAAATGCTGAGGGAATTCATTACCACCAGACCTGCCTTACAAGAGCTCCTGAAGGGAGCACCAAATATGGAAAGGAAAACTCATAACAGTCACTGCAAAAACAAACTGAAGTACACAGACCAGTGATATTATGAAGCATTCACATAAACAAGTCTGCAAAATGACAGCTAGCACCAAAATGACAGGATCAAATCCATACATAATAATACAAACCTTAAATGTAAATAGGTTAAATGCCCCAATTAAAAGACACAGAGCAGAAAGCTGGATAAAGAACCAGGACCCATTGGTATGCTGTCTTCAAGAGACCCATCTCACATGCAAAAACATACAGGCTCAAAATAAAGGGATGGAGGAAAATTTACCAAGCAAATGGAAAACAGAAAAAAGCAAGGGTTGCAATCCTAGTTTCTGACAAAACAGACTTTAAACCAACAAAGACCAAAAGAGACAAAGAAGGGCATTACTAATGGTAAAGTGTTTAATTCAACAAGAAGAGCTAACTATCCTAAATACACATTCACCCAATACAAGAGCACCCACATTCATAAAGCAAGCTCTTAGAGACCTTCAAAGAGACTTAGACACCCACATAATAATAGCGAGAGACTTTATCATCCCACTGAAAATATTAGATCACTGAGACAGAAGATTAACAAAGGTATTCAGGACCTTAATTCAGCTCTGGATCAAAGGGACCTGATAGGTATCTACAGAACTCTGCACCCCAAAACAACAGAATATACATTCTTCTCATTGCCACATGTCATTTACTCTAAAATTGATCACATAATCATAGGTAGAACACTCCTCAGCAAATGCAAAAGAACTGAAATCATAACAGTCTCTTGGACTACAGTGCAATTCAATCAAATTAGAACTTAGGACTAAAAACTTCACTCAAAACCATACAAATTACTTGGAAATTGAGTAAACTGCTCCTGAAAGTCCTTTGGGTAAATAATGAAATTAAGGCAGAAATCAAGAAGTTCTTTGAAACTAATAAGAACAAAGGTACAACACACTAGAATCTCTGGGACTCAGCTAAGGCAGTGTGAAGAGGGAAATTAATAGCACTAAATGCCCACATCAAAAAATTAGAAAGATGTCAAATTAACCTAACTTCACAATGGAAAGAATTAGAGAAGGAAGAACAAATCAAACCCAAAGCTAGAAGAAGATGAGAAATAACAAAAATCAGAGCTGAAGTAAAGGAAATTGAAATGTGAAAAATTATTTAAAAGATCAAAAAACCCAGGAGTTGTTTTTTTTAAAAAAAAATTAATAAAATAGGCCACTAGGTAAGCTAATAAAGAAGAAAAGGGACTATGCAAATAAACACACTTAGAAATAACAAAAGGAATGTTACTACTGACCCCTACAGACATAAAAGCAACCATCAGAAACTACTATGAACATCCCTATGTAAACAAACTAGAAAACCTAGAAGAGATAAATAAATTCCTGGACACAAACACCCTCCCAAGATTGAGCCAGGAAGAAATTGAATCCCTGAACAGATCAATAACAAGTTCTGAAATTGAAGCAGTAATAATTAGCCTACCAACCAAAGAAGAAGAAGAAAAAAAAAAAAGCACAGCACCAGACAGATTCACAGCTGAATTCTACCAGATGTACAAAGAGCTGGGACCATTCCTACTGAAACTATTCCAAAAATTTAAAAACGAGGGACTCCTCCCTAACCCATTCTATGAGGCGAGCATCATCCTGACACCAAAACCTGTCAGAGATACAACAAAAAAAGAAAACTTCAGGGCAATATCCTTGATGAACATCAATGCAAAAATCCTCACAAAATACTGGAAAACAAAATCCAGCAGCACATCAAAAAGCTTTCCACCATGATCAAGTAGGCTCCATCCTTGGGATACAGGGTTGGTTTAACATACACAAATCAATAAATGTGATTCATCACATAAACAGAACTAAAGACAAAAACCACATGATTATCTCAATACATGCCGAAATGGCTTTCAATAAAATTCAATATCCCTTCATGTAAAAATTCTTGATAAACTAGATATTGAAGGAATATACCTCAAAATAATAAGAGCCATATATGACAAACCCACAGCCAATATCATATTGAATGGGCAAAAGCTGAAAGCATTCCCCTTGAATACTAGCACAAGACAAGGATGCCCTCTCTCACCACTCCTATTCAACATAGTGTTGGGAGTTCTGGCCAGGCCAATCAGGAAAGAGAGAGAAATAAAGGCATTCAAATAAAAAGAGAGGAAGTCAAACTATCCCTGCTTGTATATGATATGATCCTATATCTAGAAAACCCAGTGTCTCCCCACAAAAGCTTTTTAAGCTGACAAACAACTTCAGCAAAGTCTCAGGATACAAAATCAATGTGCAAAACTCACTAGCATTCTTATATACCAACAACAGTCAAGCTGAGAGTTTGATTGATTAAACTCCCATTCACAATTGCCACAAAAAGAATAAAATACCTAGGAATACAGGTAACAAAGGAGGTGAAAGACCTCTACAAGGAGAACTATAAACTATTGCTGAAAGAAATCAGAGATGACACAAACAAATGAAAACATTTTATCCTCATGGATGGGAAGAATTAATTTCACAAAAAATGTCATACTGCCCACAGCAATTTATAGATTCAATGCTATTCCCATCAAACTACCGTTAAACTATTTAATAGGTTAAACTGTTATTCCTATTAAGCTACCATTAAACTATTTCCATTAAACTACCATTGACATTCTTTATAGAACTAGAGAAAACTATTTTAAAATTCATATGGAACCAAAAAAGAACGCGAATAGCCAAGGCAATCCCAAGCAAAAAGAACAAAGCTGGAGGCATCATGCTACCTGACTTCAAACTATACTATAGGCTACAGTAACCAAAACAACATAGTACTGATACAAGAACAAACAGATAGACCAATGGAACAGAATAGAGAACCCAGAAATTAGACCACACTGCTACAACCATCTGATCTTTGACAAACCTGACAAAAACAAGCAATGGAGAAAGGATTAACTATTCAATAAATGGTGCTGGGAGAACTGGCTATCCAAATGCTGAAAACTGAAATTGGACCCCTTCCTTATACCATATACAAAAATTAACTCAAGATGTATTAAAGACTTAAATGTAAAACCAAAACCTATAAGAACCCTAGATGACAACCTAGGCAATACCATTAAGGACATAGGCACTGGCAAAGATTTCATGACAAAGATGCCAAAAGCAATCGTAACAAAAATAGAAATTGACAAATGGGATCTAATTAAACTAAAGAGTTTCTGCACAGCAAAAGAAACTATCAACAGAGTAAACAGACAACCTACAGAATAGGAGAAATATTTTGCAAACTATGCATCTGACTAAAGTCTAATATCCAGGATCAATAAGGAATATAAACAAATTTACAAGAAAAAAAAAACACGATCAAAAAGTGGGTAAAAGACATGAACAGACACTTCTCAAAAGAAGACATATATGTGGCCAAAAATCATATGAACAAAAGCTCAACATCACCCATTATTAGAGAAATGCCAATCAAAACCACAATGAGATACCATCTCACGCCAGTCAGAATGGTTATTATTAAAAAGTCAAAAGAGTAACAGATGCTGGTGAGGTCGTGAAGAAAAAGGAATGCTTATACACTGTTGGTGGGAGTGTAAATTAGTTCAATCATTGTGGAAGACAGTGTGGCAAGTCCTCAAGGACCTAAAGACAGAAATACCATTCAACCTAGCAAGCCCATTACCCAAAGAAACGTAAATCATTCTGTTATGAAGACATATGCACATGTATGTTTATGGCAACACTATTCACAATGGCAAAGACATGGAATCAACCCAAATGCCCACCAATTATAGACTGGATATAAAAAGTATGGTACATATACACCATGGAATACTATGCAGCCATAAAAAAACAAGATTATGTCCTTTGCAGGGACATAAATGAAGCTGGAGGCCACTATCCCTAGCAAACTAACACAGGAAAAGAAAACCAAATACCTCATGTTCTCACTTATAAATGGGAGCTCAATGATGAGAAAACACGGAGGGAAACAACACACATTGGGGCCTATAGAAGGGTGGAAAGTAGAAGGAGGAAGAGATTCAGGAAAAACAACTATGGGTACTAGGCTTAATACCTGGATAATGAAATAATCTGTATAACAAGCTCCCAGGATGCACCTTTAATTATGTAACAAACCTGCACATCCTGCACATGTACCTCTGAACATAAAAAAGTTTTTAAAACAAGATCCATACCAAGACCAATATTAAGGAATTTTTCCCTATGTTTTCTTGTAGGGGTTTTACAGATTAAGATCTCATGTTTAAATCTTTAATCTATTTTAAGTTATTTTTGTGTATAGTGTAAAATAAAGGTCTAAATTCATTCTTTTGCATATGATATTCAGTTTTCCCAACACCATTTATTAAAGGAACTATCCTTTCCACATTGTGTATCCTTGTTGTCCTTGTCAGAGATTAGCTGATTATATGTGCATGGGTTTATTTCTGGGCTGTTGATTCTATTTCATTGGTTTATCTGCCTTTTTTTATGCCATTACCATACTGTTTCAACTACTGTAGCTTTGTAATATAATTTGAAGTCAGGAAGTGTGATGCCTCCAACTTTCTTCTTTGCTCAAGATTGCCTTGACTATATGAGGTCTTTTGTGACTCCATAAGAAACCCATGAGATTCTGACACAGGTAGCATGATGGTTAATACTAAGTGTCAATTTGATTGGATTGAAGGACACAAAGTATTGATCCTGGGTGTGTCTGTGAGGGTGTTGCAAAAGAGACTACCATTTGAGTTAGTGGGCTGGGGAAGACAGATTCAGTCTTAATCTGGCAGGCACAATCTAATCAGCTATGAACGAATATAAAGCAGGCAGAAAAATACGAAAAGAAGAGACTGGTCCAGCCTCCCAACCTACATCTTTCTTCTGTGCTGGATGCTTTCTGCCCTTCAAAGTTGGACTCCAAGTTCTTCAGTTTTGGGACTTAAACTGGCTCTTCTTGCTCCCCAGCTTGCAGACAGCCTACTATGGGACCTTGTGTTTGTGTAAGCTAATACTTACTAAACTCATATATATATATATATATATACACACATATATATAGAGATATATATGTATATATATAAACTATCTCTATATAAAGTATATATATAAAGTATATACATATATTCCCATATGTATATTCCCATATATATATGTCCCATATATATGTGAATACTTTGCAAAAAATTTCTCCCATTCTGTAGGTTATATGTTTGCTCTGTTTACTCATATATATATGTCTGTGTGTGTATGTGTGTATATCTATATACACACACGCACAAATATATGAGATATATACACTATTCTTTCTGTACCTCTAAGAGAACCCTGGCTAATCAATGTAGTCTGAGCACCACTCTTTGAAAATACTCCTATAATAAGTCCTACTCATCACAACACTTGGTGCAGTAGCAAGGTCTGCGGCAGAGACCTACCAAATCACAATTCAGTTGAGGAAATTCCACATCCTTCACATCTATATCTGTGGAATCTATAGCTCTCTATTCCACTGAGCATTCCACATGAGATAAAATTCAGGGAGAACATCAGCAAGGAGCTCCATAACCATTCTCTATACTAACCTCAATTCCATTCTAATCTAGCCTAGAGGATAGTAGTCTAGACAAAAGTGTTCAGTGGGACTACCCCAAAAGAGAAAGACTCAAATTAGTCATGGTTTAACTTTCTACACACAGATCCTGAGTAGAAGGAGTCCTTGACAAAAGCAATGGCATATTTGAGTAAGGCATAGAATTTTTGCAATATCAAATTACTGAATTCAGGCATATTTCTCTATGGTAATTCCAGCCTTCCACAAGAATTAACCTGCCTCATTTTATAATTTTAATGCATTAAGTTTGAAGCATAATATTTAAAGTTTATGTGTAAAAATTTTACAGCAAAGGAAATTTTATGACAGAATTAGAAAAACATCCCCAATTACTTAATTTTAGAAGGGAAAGATTAAATTAGCACACAGAATTGAAAAACACTCTTTCAGCAGAAGTAATATTAAGAAATGAGAAGAATTTGGAATAAATGTATATGTCGGTTATTATATGACAAGATCTTATAAAATTGATCATAAAATCTTGAACTCCTGAAATTTTCCTAATAATTTCAGCAGAGTTTTTACCCACAGTACATTTCACACCCTCACCACAATAGTGATCTGTCTGAAGTCTTATATTATCTACCGCTATATTTATACTATCCTTAGCTGAATCAGAGTCAATATGAGAAGGCCAGGACAAAAATTAATACATAAATAAGACTAGAGGCATCTTGCCACATTTTTTCTTTGTATGGTTGATTATAACAAACAATATTTTTGAATTTTATGATGTAATAATCAATAGTTCCCGTTAAAGGTATTTTATTCCAGTTCTCCACACAAATCTCAGGCCCTTCAAAATTCTTGACACACGTAACTACTGTCATAATCAGAATTGTCATATAAAAACTCATTATTTTCTAGTTCTTTTGATTACGAGACACCTTATTGATTGAATAACAGCATGTGGCAGTAGATTAAGAAGGGGAGAAGACTACTACTTAAGGTACACATTTGATATGCAGTATATTTTAATTTCAAAATAAGTAACAGTTTATAAAAATGCCAAAGTCAAGCAAAAATGTTGTGTTCAATGTGAATATTTAGTCAACCTAAAATCCTCAAAAATAATCTGACATTCTCATTCATTCTTTTATTTGACAAATATTAATAGACCCCCTATTATATCACTATCCTAGGTGTTGAGAATATAGCATTAGAATAGAAAAGAATTTCAGCAAATGATAAGCAAGATGAAAAGCAAACTATATAACATAATGAACTATTGTTGGTGCTAAGAAAAAAATACAGTAGAAAAGAGAATAGGAAACGTTGGAAGAGCGCATTAAATTTTTTAAAGAATAACTAAGAAGAGCTTTACTGAGAAAATGATAAGTAAATGAAGACATAAAGAAAATCAAAGACCCAGCCTTAAGGATATCTGAGAGAGCAACATTCAATCAGAGAGAATTACAAATGCAACAACATTGAGATAGACACGCTAAGAGGCCAGCATAACTAAATTAGATTAATTGAGGGGGGAAAGCAGGAGTACAAAGCCAGAGAGCTATTGATGGGGGGCTTTGAGGTGGCATAAATGAGAGAAAAATCATGTAGAACTTTAAAGTCTTTGTAAGAATTCTGTGTTTTCAAGGCTGAGATGGGAAGTTAATGGATAGCTTTCAAAAGGGAAGACATATAATACATCTATGTTCTTCAGGGTTCACCAGAGAAGCAGAACCAATAGAATGTGTGTATATATGGAAAGATATTTATTGTAAGGAACTCGTTCACACAACTGTAGAGGTTTGGCAAGTCCAAAGTCTGAGAGGAGAGGCCAGTAGCCTGGGTACTCAGGAAAATGTTGCAATTCAAGTTGAAAGGCAATCTACTGTAGAACCAGTACCAGGCAATGTTGCAGATGAAGTCTGAGGCAGTCTGCTGGAGAATTTTCTCTTGCTCAGAGGTCAGCCTTTTGCTCTATTTGGGCCTTTCACTGATTGGATAAGTCCCACCCACATTATAGTGAGCACTCTGCTCTACCACAAACTCCCCGATTTAAACTTACATTTCATCCAAAAACAACCCCACAGAAACACCCAAAATGTTTAACTCAATATCTGGGCACCATGCCCCAGACAGGTTAGCACATGAAATTAATTATTACAGCATCTGAAAAGATGAATGAAGGGGAGGAAAGAACAGCATTGTTTTGTTTGGTAAAGACAGCAGAACTGGCTTTTATGGATGGAAGTTATAGTTGGGTAGATCTAAGTTTCATATATTAAAAAATCTTTCACAAATAATTTATGGAAAAGCCTGTGTGACATTTGGAAAATATTATTACTCCGTTGTTAGGGAGCTGAACTGAGTGAACAGGTTCCTTTATTACCTGTCAATCTCATGATTCTGTGATTTGTTCAGGTGACGTACCTACAAGCAAAGTTAATCACAACTTTTCAAAATGTCTTACTCTCAAATGAAAACATTTTTTTCAGATTTAGCCAAATGAATATCTTTCAGGGTAAATTCTGAAACTTGATTCTTAACTATAGCAATAACATACCAACTGCCTTAGCTCAGTTGACAAGCACTCAGCCCATAACATTCCATTCTTGGCTCCTCAAAATTAATGTCCTCCATGTATGCGAAATACGTTCCTTCTATCATGAAAGCCTCAAAAATCTTAATTCATTCCATCATCAACTCCGAAATTTAAGGTTTAGACTTTCATTTAAACATCATCTAAGTCAGATATGGGGTAAGACTTGAGGTACAATTCATCCTGAGGCAAAATTCCTCTGCAGTTGTGAATCGGTGAAACCAGGAAACTTATGTGCTTACAAAATACGATGTAGTGGCAAGCATAGGATAGATATCACCATTTCCAAAAGGGAGAAATAGGAAATTAGGAAGAGATTATGAGTCTCAAGCAATTCTAAAACCTAGCAAGGCAAATTCCATTAGCTCTTAAAGCTCAAGAATGATCCTGATTGGCTCAATGTCCACTCTTCCAGGCCTGCAGGGGTGGCAGTGTCACCTCCTTGGCTCAGTGGAACTGCTTTGTTCCTTTGGCTGGACATGCCACCATGGTGGCCCTGCCCTCCCTTTTTTTGTTAAGGCAGTCTCACTCCTGTCACTCTAGCTGGAGTACAATGGCACTATCATGGCTTACTGCAGCTTCGACTTGCCAGGCTCAAGTGATTCTCTCACCTCAGCTACTCAAGTAGCTGGAACTACAGGAACACACTACCATGCCCAGCCACAAGGGAAGCAGGGGAAATCTAGCAGTTACAGGCCTCACCCAGCTCCTACATATCCCAAAGACCAATCTCACGCTTGCTGTGCCCCTATCTACAGCACCAAGTTTGTTTCCAGGCAGTGGGTGAACAGGGCTGATAACTTGCTCCAGGCTACCAGCCTCCCAACTGTAAAAGCAAGCAGGGCTTTCAGGTTTCATGGCTCCCCACCTGCCACAGCTTCTGTGCTGTGTCTGTACTCCAAATTCACCCCTCTCTCAAGTTCCATCCAGGAAACTTTGTGTTCAGTTGAAACTGTTACAAAGTTCAGCTGAAAGTTTCCTTCTCCCCCTGGTCTTTCGCCAGTTCCTCTGGCAGCCTTCCCCAAGGACCTCTGTGAGACAAAGTCAGAAATGGCTTCCCTGGGGACCAAGACAGCCACAGGGCTCTTCTCGCTGCTTCTTCTACCCTTATATTTTGCTTAGCTCTCTAGAATTGTCTCAACCCCAGGTAAAGTCAAACCCTTCTCTCGTGATCTGGACCTTCAGCTTCCCCAGTGGGAGTGTGTGTTTGCGGGTGGATGATCCCCCTTTCACACTTTCACCCTTTGGGCACTCACAGTTTTTTGACTGTCTCTTGGGGCCTGCAAGAGGGATTCACTTCCTTCAGAGGATCTGTGAATTCTCTCAGCTTTCCTGGTATGTTCCTGTGATAGTTCTAGGAGCAAAAGATCACGATGTGAGTCTCCACATGCTGCTCTGTCTGTCTGAATGGGAGCTGCAATTTAGTCCTGCCTTGTATCTGCCATTTCCCCCAACCTGTCTCCATTCCTTTTTTTAGCAATAGGAAGACTCACAGAGATAGAGTAGCCTAGACTTCAACCAGCTTGTCATCTCCAATCAATTATTTGTGGATACATTGAGTACTGTGCCGAGAGGCTCAGCTATAATGTCATGATCTGTGAGTAATGTCCGCCATGACTTTGATTATATATTTTCCACACAGGTGTAAAGGGCTATAAACCCAGACATTAATAATTAATAATTTATAACACTTTTTGAATAATTTTTTAAATTAATAATATTTTTTTTTCTCTCTGCTAGTTTATTGGTTTCCACTTTTGAAAAGGTGGTGTCAGGGCCTTTCATTCTGTGCTTTATTTAGAAGGGACGTTTGTAAAATTCAGAATTAAACATTTACAAGCAAAAAACCCTTTGATTATATTGATGCCTTTTATAGCAAAAATTTAATACTTTACTAGTCTAACAGATTCTCTCTCTCTTTTTTCCTACCTTGAAAAGGCACAAACAAAACAAAACAGAATGAAATAACTGTAACAACAAATAACAATATAAGAAAAAACAAAACACAAAATTCCTAGGAAGCAGTAGAAAATAGATGACGAAGAGCTCTGAGCTCTGACCTGCTTTATATTTACATATGTAAATAGTGTCTCAACATACATCCTATCTCAACAATCCATTTGAAAAATGTGATCATATTTTATACAACTTGAAACTCATATTTTCACATAAAAATCATTAACATCTTTTCACATCATCTGATAAATGTATAGATAACATTTTAATAGTCAAATATTGTTACATTAAAGATATACAACTTATCTAACCTACCCCCAATTATTGGACAGTTATTACCTTGTTTTTGCTGATATAAACAATAATAATAGGCTACAGTTTATCGGTTTCCACTAGTTTATCGGTTTCCACTCTTGAAAAGGTGGTGTCAGGGCCTTTCATTCTGTGCTTTATTTAGAAAAAAAATGGTAAAAAGGGAGCCCAGAGGGAGCCCATCTGAGGCAAACCTGGATGAACTGACACATAACTCAGAGGAGAAAGTAAAGGACTATTGTGTATCATCTTCCAAGCTTGGTACATCTTGAACATCTAGTGGTAAAATTTTCTCAATGCACTTAGCCTTATTATCCTTCAAGATGTCACTAGTGTAACTAAAGGATATGTGTGCTTGTGGGTGTGTTTTCAGAAAAAAAGTCAGAAACAATGTCTACCAAAGTGTTAACAGTAATTGTCCAAGAGTAGTGACATTATGCATAGTTCTTAAATTATTTTTGCTTATTTATATATTCTAACTTTTTTCTACAACAAACACGGAGAGTTTTAAATGAGATTTTTTAAATTATAACTATGATTTTAAAAGAGAAAAATCAAACAAAGGAGATTTCAAAAAAGAAGATTCCAATATTCTCCCATGTTTTCTCCTTCATGGCAGGTAATAGAACATGTTCTTACTTCTGGAAACTGCAAAGCTGGAAGGGATCTTAGAGGTGATATGGTTCCTCCCTCTCATTTTATATATGAAGGAACTCAGGTCTAAGATTCTTAGTATTGCTCCCACTCAAGGTTCACAGCAGCAGAACAAAAAGTAATTTACATTTGTTGATTCTTAATTTAATACTTTTATAATGTGGCAGAAAAGACAGCATCATAAAAGTTTAAGATTCTACAGTGTCTCCAGTTAATTCCCTCCAAAACTAAAAAATTAAAATAGGAGGTTTATTGGCCAATAACAAAATAATGGAGGCAGCAAAGCTGGCAATATATGTTCAATCAACTTGGAGATATTGTCTTAAATTTATGGCCAATCTTCTGGGATATATTGAATGAATATATAGCTATAAGTTGCTCTCTTTAAACTAAACACTGATTTCTGCACTATATTCTTGCCCTTTATAACAGCTTCCTCAGTGAAGCCTGCCCTGTGATTAGATCCTCCTCATCTGTCCCAAGAGAATAAAGCAAAAATATTATTAAAACCTTAGCATTTTTCAGTGTCATCTCTTAAATATATCTGTTCCTGACTCATAGGCAGGATTTTCCTTTTATCTATTTCTTACCCTTATGAATGAAGCTCTAAAGAAAATTTTACACTGATGCGTGCCTCCAACTTGCCTCAGGTAAAATGAATGAGACAACATCTACACAGCACTTTGAGCTCCCCAGACAGGGACATCAGAAATGAGCAGTAGCCTTGCTCTTGTCAAAGATATCGACTGAGCCTGGCAAGACTACAAACCATAGAATAACTTTCCTGACCCCTCATCTGTATCTCTCAACTAGGTACAGAAATTGAAAATAGGAACCAGTCATTTGGGGTAAAACATATGCCAAAATAGTTCTGCAGTGTGGGTAAGAAAAAGCGTGAGATGTGCAAAGGGGAAGCTCTCGGAAAGCAGAGAGTATAATTAAGTCAACTTTCAAATTCAAATGTACTTCTTCCTTTCCCACATGTTCTAAATCAGACCTCTTTCCCATAGGGCTGCAGATGCTGCCTCTAGGGCTGGCTGTCACTGATCTCTGAAGGGTAAAACTGAACTGAAACCTACAAGCCTCACACCTGTGGGGTCAGCTTCATTAACAACTTTGACCTTTGCTCATTTTCAAGAGCTGCCCCAAGAAATATCGCTGCAAACAAGGTGCACCCTAACCCTTTGGTGATATATCACCTTCTCCTTGGCAATCTAATTTTGTCTCATTTCATGTTGATCCAGGACAGGTATCTTAAGTCAGTCTTGAACTCTCTTTGTAAAACCTGAGGGAAGTGTAACTACTAACTTACAGCGTGGACCTCAATTAACATCTTCTGTTTTTAAAAATCACTTACATTGCCACAAAGTAATAGTTCTATCTTCTCAGATTTCATCACCTCAATTTTCCAACTTTTGACCTGACTACAGTTAAAGCATGAAAAAGACACATTGGTAAGGCCAGCTAGTGGCCACATCACACATAAATTACCATTTTCTACTGTAGAAACTGTCTCCATCTGTAGGAAAAACCTGGAGAATCCTATAAATGGCAGAAATATTATAACAAATCTTTGGTGAATGGAGGAAAGTGGTGGAATTAAAGGTAGAACTATCAGAAATTACTAAAAAAAAAAAAAAAAAAAAAAAAAAAAAAAGGACTTGTGAGGCTTGTCCACAATACTTATCCCCATTTTACACAATAAAAAACCTAGACACAAAGAGGTTAACTTGCCCAACTTATACAGCTAAATTATGAAGATTCCTATAAATACATTCTCAATATGTGAAGCACATTATACACTTTGTTGAACCATTTAGTATTTAGTGATTATCATCCTAACAATTTAGGAGAACATACTTTAAGAAATAAGGAGCAAAATCATTCATTTTGAGCAAGGCCTTGGGTTGGCAGTGAATCCAGATGACAGCTTTACTATTTGAGAACAGCTCTTTGAATTGTAGAAATAGCCCTTAATCACAGGACAAACTTGGCTCCAGGGTGGAAAAGATTGTTTTGTTTTAATTCCAAATATCTATTAAGTACCTACTATGAACTAGTCCCCAGAACTGTGCTGATAAGCCACAGATGTGCCCATCCCCTCTTTTTGCAAAATTCTGAAAATCTAATAAGGGTAGAGAAATAACCAACTTTTCTATTTTATTCTGCATTACAATTCAATGCAAAATAAAAAGATTTCCAGATAGAGCTACAAGCAAGGAGCATTTGGAACCCCAAGGAAGGAGCATGATGACCCAGGAAAATGTCAAGAATTAGATGTTGAGCATTAGCCTTTCAGCCACAACCACAGACAGGAGCACTGTCTTCCAAAATAAAGAATAAGGTATGATTACAGGACTAAGCTGAACATAAAATTGGCCTCTAGATGGTCCTGGTGAGGCGAAAATGGCTAGAGGAAATTCATCAAGATTACCTGGAGAAAGTAGCCAGAGACACAGTAAGGAGCAACAGGGTTTGGTGCCCAATAGTAAAGAAGAGCTTGCACATTGGACAGCCAACGGGAAAGAAAAAAGGAGGGAAGACAAACAAAAAACAACATGGCCAAAGCTTTGTTTAAATAATTTAATCAGCAGCTTCAATTTGATCCAGAGATAAATGGGGAGGAAATGAAACAATGAGAAGGACCAGAATATAAAACTTGAGTAATGTGATGATCTCATTAGCACCAGTTTTCTAAGTGTTTACTATGCGTAGGATGTTATGATCAGTGTGAAGTCTGCAAGGCAGATCTAAGGCAGCCTTTGCCTTCAAAGAACTTTTAGTTTAGTCAGGGAGGCAGAAAAAAATGCCAGAAGACGTCCATACAGATGCTAAACAGGAGTTACATCAAAATAAGTGCTTTGGGGTCAAGAGGCAAGGAAGACAGGAGTTATGGTAAACAGAGGATGGCATGACTGAGGCTCAAGAGAGACAGGTAGGGATATGGAACACTCTGTAGTGCAAGTAAAGAAAGAGTAACTTGAGATTATGTTAAAGTACTATAAACACACCCAAACAAAGCATAACATTCTCTGGGCCATAACATATTCACCCACAAACGCTAAAACCATTTGGGCCCCAGAGGCTTTTCCAGGATGTGAAGTTGCCACCAGATTTTCAACAAGTAAACAACAATTTGTTGAAGGTATGTTGTACATGCTAAGACAATCTTTTTGTCACTTATACTCACCAAACTTATACTATTCTGACCAAAAATCAGCTTCCATTTTAGAAACTGGAGAAAGATGCATCTGGTATGAGTGACATGATTAATTAGAAACATCTTCTATGGCAAAATGATTGTTTATAAAACTGTGCATTTCATGTTGAATGAATCAGATTGCATTTATGTATTATAACTTTCAGAGTATGCCACATAGCTAGCATGTGGTGGGAGTGGTCATGTATTTAGAAAATGTGAAATCAATCTCTTTTGTTTAGAAAATGGCATAGAAAATTACTTTGCTCATTTAGAAACTGTTTTATGCAAATATGCATTGTACTTATGTAGTAAATAATTCATTTAGCTTCCAATGCAATCAAGATTCAATCATCTCCCAAATATCCTACTTTTTGAAGTGCTAAATGTATTTCATGCTTTCCATTCAAAATGTAAATAAAATACCTATAAAAAATTTCAAACTTACTGTTTTTTAACAGACATTACAAAGTACTAAGAAATCATCTTAGTACTCTGTGCTTGGCAATCAATAAAATTGTTATGATAAAGATATCTGGATGGAGGTGACAGTAAGCATTTACCATTAGTAGTAGAGAGAATCATGGGCCCCCAAAGATGTCCACATCCTAATCCCCTAAACTTTTGAATATATCGCCTGATATGGCAAAGGTGACTTTGCAGATACAATAAAGTTAAGGATCTCGAGATGGGAAGATGATCCTGTATTACACAAGTGGGCCCAGTGTAATCACAAGAGTTCTTAGAGAGGCAGGAGGATCAAAGTCAGACAAGGAAATGTGACCATGGAAAGCAAGGTCAGAATGAGGTGAAGGAGAGGCCACGAACTGAAGAATGCAGCCAGCCTCTAGAAGCTGGAAAAAGCAAGGAAACATTCTCCCCTGAGGTATTCTAAGGGGACACAGCCCTGCCAAACCATTTTAGATTTCTAGCAATGTCCAGAAAACATTCTGTAAAAGACCAGACAGTGAATATTTTAGTTTTCTGGGTCATATGGTCCCTGTTGCTCCTAAATTCCGCTGCTATAGTGCAAAAGAAGTCATAGAAAATCTTAAAATGAATGGGCTGACAAGCTGTGTTCCAGTAAAACTGTATTTTTGAAAAGAGTGGTGGGTCATCTTTGGCTTACAGTCTGACCCCTGAACTAAGGTATTGAAATCAACCAATAGTAACAGACAAGGTTAAAAAGTCCTCCATTAGAAAAAGAAACACTTATACACTGTTGGTGGGAGTGTAAATTAGTTCAGCCATTGTGGAAGACAGTGTCGTGATTCCTCAAAGACCTAAAGGCAGAACTACCATTAGATCCTGCAATCCCATTACTGGGTACATACCCAAAGGAATATAAATTGTTCTATTATAAAGACACATGCAGCTGGGTGCAGTGTCTCACACCTGTAATCCTAGGGCTTTGGAAGGCCAAAGTGGGCAGATGACTTTAGGTCAGGAGTTCAAGACCAGCCTGGCCAACATGGTGAAACCCAGTCTTTACTAAAAATACAAAAATTAGCCACGTGCCTATCATCCCAGCTACCTGGGAGGCTGAGGCACAAGAATCATTTGAATCTGGGAGGCAGTGCCTGCAGTGAGTCGAGATCATGTCACTGCACTCCAGCCTCAGTAAAAGAGCGAAACTCTGTCTCAAAGAAAAGACACATGCACACGTTATGTTCATTGCAGCACTATTCACAATAGTAAAGACATGGAATCAGCCTAAATGCCTATTGATGATAGATTGGATAAAGAAAATGCAGTACATATACATTATGGAATACTATGCAGGCATAAAAAATAATGAGATCATGTCCTTTGTAGGAATAGGGGTGGAGCTGGGAGCCATTATCCTTAGCAAACTAATGCAGGAACAGAAAACCAAATACCTCATGTTCTCAGTTATAAGTGGGAGCTAAATCGTTACAACACATGGACACATAGAGTGGAACAACAGACACTGGGGCCCTATTGGAGGGTGTAGGGTGGGAGGAGGGAGAGGATCAGGAAAAATAACTGTTGGGTACTAGACTTAATACCTGGGTGATTAAATAATCCGTACAAGAAACCCCCATGGCACAAGTTAACCTATGGAACAAACCTGAACATGTACCTCGTAATTTAAAATAAAAGTTAAAAAACAAGAGTTTGATGTATGGGAAGTATTGGAGTTCATGGATGGAGCCTTTGCCTAAGCCAAAAATGAACCATGGGGACTTGACATCAATATATCAGAAGAGTTGAAAAGATCAGTATGAGAGATCTGGTATATAAAATTAAATGCATTTATTGCCAGACCTGGCCAAGGATTAGAAGGAATCTGAATTTGTTTCAGAATTGTATCTGTTAAAATGCATTTCTCCCGGGGACTTTTATTCCCCATGCTCCTTCCCACTCCGGATCGTCTCAGATTTACTCTGACAAGAACATTTTAAGTCTCAATAATTCTTTACTCTTAGTGTTGCTATGACAAAGCTTAATTTCAGCTCACAGATTGGGCTCATAGCCAACACAGGGAGAAGGTTGACATACACTGCATATCTTCCTTTGTTCTTTGTATATAATTTAGTTTCAGCATTTTTCACTCTAGAGCACATGAAATGTTTGAACTCCAATTATCTCCACAGAAATGAAGGCTTCCCCTTCCCTGATTTTATAGTTCAGTGGAGACAACATATCCAGTGTGATGGCAAAAGATTTTTTAAAATAGGGGAAAAAACTCTGCAATAAATGAGTTATTGATAAATAATTCCTTCCGATATTTTTTGTTGCTGCACTACTCAAAATAAATCACATGAAGCGTTCAGGAGAACAATGCAAAGATTCTCATTTTAATTTCAGTCACTCTTCTAAAGCCCTGAGGTCATTGTAGAGTCCAAAATTGGGTGGAATAGTGACTCATCTTGCTCTCTACCACTACTCTGTTTCCAGGCATTTCTCTGTCACTTTCCATCCACCCTGCTGAGCAAATCAATCATTCAGAGAGAAGGTAGCATCATTTATAATACATTTTCTGGGAGGGGTATTTGTCTCATCCCCAGACAATGATAACTTTTCCACTGGCTTCTCTATTATGATCTCATGTGCCTTCTTAGCATTTCGGTTCCTTAATATGGTATTGAACAGGGAGAAGAATGAAAGGACATGGAAGAGCTCTGTGAAATAGATGCACTTAAGGGACGGAGACACTTGCAAATGCACAGAAGAGAAATCTCCTTACGTTCTAGCACATTAGAATGATGTCAGAGAAATTGCAAACTTGTAAGACTGAATTGGGCAGGATTTGAGATTGTACCTATATCACAAAGACATGTTGAAAGGGTAACAGTGCCTAAGCAGTCAATTTAGATTAAAACACAACTGCAATGACAGACATTCAACATAGAAGTCAATAGACTTGGACTGATTGAAGTGACAAGTGCATACAGACTGAATCTTAAATCTTTTCTACCCATACAAAATTATCTATATATGTGCATATATATATGCGCATATATATGTGTGTGTGTGTCTATGTGAGATATATATATAGATATATAGATATAGATATATAGGCTTTCCTTAGATTGCAGGGAGTCCAGGGTGATGTGTTTGGATGCGCATTTTAGTTTTCTCCCACACAGAACCTAACTTCATTAATGCTTTGATTCAATCAGCATTGACAAGTGACGAGTGACAGATATATATATATTTACACACACACACATATATAAGGATTAAAATCCTACACCTTGTTTTATAATGGTATATAGGGATTATCCCTAACTATTAGAAGTAGCTAGGGGTGACTTTTATCGCTATATATTTCTATATTTCTGCAAGTTCTTTAGTGAGTAATATAACTTTCAGATTAAAATATTGACATTAATAAAAATCCTCCTCTTCATTTTTTTTTTCTTAAAAATAAGGTAAGATTTCAGGAATGCCTGAAGTATCTTGTTGAGGAAAGACTATAAGCAGAAAAAACAACTGCAAACAGGTGTCTTGTACTTATGTAGGGAAAAAAGGGGAAACTCCCAAGCCTTGATCCTGTGCCCAGAGTAAGTGCAGATGGAGCACAGGAAAACAGAGGGGGTCCTGGCCAACCTGAGAAGGGGCAGAGAGGAGTGGAAGCCCAGACACAGCAGGAAGAGGCAGAAGATGTCTTTAGGCTGGACGTGCCTGCTCAGACTCTGCTCTCGCTCCCCACCCTCTAAGCCAGGAGTCCTCCCTCCCATCCAGCATCCTTGGATTCTCTCCTAACTCACCATCTTAAAAGTCTTATGAACTTGGCTGGGTGTGTGGCTCATGCCTGTAATCCCAGCACTTTGGGAGGCCGAGGCGTGGGGATCATGAGGTTAAGAGATCAAGACCATCCTGGCCAATATGGTGAAACCCCATCTACTAAAAATACAAAAATTAGCTGGTGTGGTGGCACACACCTGTAGTCCCAGTTACTCAGGAGGCTGAGGCAAGAGAATCCTTTGAACCTGGGAGGCGGAGCTTGCAGTGAGCCGAGATTGTGCCACTGCACTCCAACCTGGGGGACAGAGTGAGACTCCATCTCAAAAAAAAAAAAAAAAAAAAAGTCCTATGAACTTAAACAGACTGAGATGTGACTGCTATAGGTTAACCCCATCCAATGTGACGTAGCAAGAGGATTGTTACAATTGTTACAAAGACCATTGTGAGGAATGTGGCAAAAAGAAGAAAGGAAAAATTTGGAGAAGAAAGTCTTTAGGGTGACACAGGGAGCCCTCTGGTACTGCTCTCTCCCTGCTATATGGACACAACTCTGTTAAAATAATGTAGGTGGTGCTTCAGAGTTCAAGTCCCGGAGCCAAATGGCCACAGTTCATATGCCTGGTTCTGCCTCTTGCTAGCAGTGTAAACTTGGATAAGTCTCTGAGTTCATTTGCCCCAGAGTGAATCCATACAAAGTACTTTGAATAGAACCTACCACACAGGACAGAGACAATAAATGTCATCAATAATTATTATCACAACATTACACAGTACACAGTTTCTATCTCCCAAGAGAAATGAGAATCCTTGAGAGTAGGACCCATATCTGGTCATCTTCGAGTCTAGTTCACACAAGGCAATCCATAAATGCTGATTGAATCCAGGCATTAATGAAGTTAGGTTCTGTGTGGGAGAAACCTAAAATGTGCATCCAAACACATCTCCCTACAACCTAAGGAAAGCCCAGTGCCACTCCCTCCAGAAAGTCTTCTCTGACGGGTTCCTAGCCAAAGCTATGGGCCCTGGTGGGAACCCCATCTGCACCCTGCACTTCTCCCTTATCACCATTTGTTGAAAACCCTTGTTCGATTCTTTTTTATCACAAGAGAAAGCCTCTTGAGAGCAGCAACCATGTCGTTTATCATGAAATGTAATCACCACTTTTCCCTAGTTCCTTGCACAATATTACTACATAGTAGATGTTCAATAATTACATTTAAGTAAATAAAAATAATAATATTACAGTAAGCCCTCACTTAATGTCCTACACAGGTCCTTAAATAACTTTCTTTTGTTCAATGTTGTTTCATTAAAACTGATGAGAAAAATGGCTTTGTAATACATCATTTCACTTAATGGTTTCCAAGAACCTGACATTAAGGGAGAACTTACTGTGCTATTATTCTGTAGAGTCTTATATTGTACAAAATACTCATCTAATTCTCATAGCTAGTGGTACTTTTATTAACCCCATTTTACATGCCAAAAAAATCAAGGTTCATGTGAATGCACCGCTGCTCTCCACCTGGGTGATGGGAGTAAAACCCTGTCACAAAAAGAAAAAGAAAAAAAAAACAAAGTCAAGGTTCAGAAAGAGAAATTATTCTGTGATCATATACACATAGGATGTAAACCCAGGTCTGTCTGGCTCAGAATTTACTCTGTTACATGAAGTCCTCTCTGAAGAGCTAGATCCAGGCTTACACACAGAAAACTAAAGGGAAAAGTAGTGTTCATATACAAATTCCTTTCAAGCTCTATTAGTCATATTTCCCCAATCTAACTTTGCACTTTAATTAAATACTGAATTTGATGGATAGGTTCTGTGTAAGTCTTATTGCTAAGGAACTCTGAAGAAAGAAAACAGGTCAGCATATTTTAACAGTTCTGTTTTGAGCAATGTTGGTGGCAAAGGAAAAAAATCAATAGAGAAAATTGTGCATTAGGAAAGAAACATCAGGCTAATAGTAAATCAGAATGTTTTGAGCAAAAACCAGACAAAACTGGATTCTACTTATGCCTCTCCACCATTTAATTCTTCAAAATCCTTGAATTTTTTCAAGGGGAAATAATATGCATTGGTTTGAGTAAGAACGAGAACAGATGTAAACCATGTCTTGCAAATTTGAGTTTGTACCCAAGAACTTCAGTTCCCACATCCTTACCTGCAGTCGTGATTTGTGCTATGAGAGTGCAAATATGTCCAACAAGAGGGAAATAGCTCTCAGCTTGCAAAAACAAGTTTCTAGAGGGAGGTTCCAGAGAACTGAAATGATGAGGCTGGCACCTGAGAAAGGCTACAATCGTCAGGGAGTTTTTGAAGTATTCCAGCAATTTGATGGGTCTCTAAACTAGGGGGCAGAACACTGAGTTCATTTTCATGCTTTACAATGACACTCTATAATGTGATGTGGTGTGTGTGAATGATTGCATGTGTGATTTTGTGTGTGATGTGGTGTGCACATGTATGTGATTGCATGTATATAATGTGGTATATGTGTGATTAAGGTTTGTGATTATGTGTGTGTAAATATATTGAGAATCTATGTCAGAGACCGAAAGCAATGACCCCTGTGCTCAGGTAGGGGAATAGACTGCAGCAAAAGATTCAACAACATCCAGCAATGTACTGATGAGTACGAGCAAAGCAGGAGTCCCAAAGCCAAACGATACAACCTCTTACTGCAGAAAACACAACTAGGCTTGATTAAAAAAAAAAAAAAAAAAAAAAAAACTTACATAATTCATAGCAAAATGAGATATTGGTCTTTGTCTATCAGTTTGGCAGAAGTTAAAAAAAGTTGATAATAGCCAGTGTGGGCAAGATGTGGGAGACTTGACATTTGTGTCCATATCTGGCGGAAGTGTATCTAGTACACTGCTGGAGGGCCAATGGCAATATGTTCAATGTAAATTATACTTACTCTTTGGTCCAGCAATTCCATGTTGTTGGAATTTATCATAGCAAATGAAAGGGTAAGTGTGGAAAGATGTAAGCGAAAAGACACTCCTTGCAGCACCATGTATAACAGGAGCAGTATCATTAACATAGTATTTGTCTAATAAATAATAATACTTGTATTTGAAGGATGAGCTGTAGTACTGTAGGTAATGATCCAGAAAGATGTCCAATATATACACAGTGTTAAGGCAAAAGATAACCTTGCCATGTGTTTTTGTCTCAAAAAAATAAAATTGTGTTAACATTTATAGAACATATTTGGAATGATTAATAATAAAATATTAACAGTGGGTTATGATTGAAGGGGATGACATTCAGAATAGGGGGAGAATTTTACTTTCTATTCTATACATAATTATTTTTTCCAAAAAAAAGTATATATTATGTCTATACTTGTGGGGAAATAACAGTAAGGATGTTTCTATTTAGAAACGAAGGAAGAAAGGACGCTTTTGCAAATACCTGTGGTAGAAGAGACTCAGTTTGTATCTCTCCATTTCTGATCTGAGGCTATGGCCAAATTTCCAGGCTATGCAACCAACTAAAAACTCAAATCACCAGATTTCTAAATCTGTTTTCCCATTGATTCATAGGCTGTTATTTCCTGTACAGCCTGTGTATCTGCAGCCATCTGGGAAAAACAGAGCTGCCGCAGTAGACAAGCAAGGTAAGTCCTTTCCCAAGAGCCCACCTTGTGCTTGCTGACAGATAGAGGGAAAAGGAGAGCTTTGGTTGTAGAGGGCCTTACAGATGGTTTAATTTTTTGGATAGTAAAAATGAAAGCAAGGAGTACCTATGCTCTTATAAACAAATCATCAAAACACATTATTAAGAAGGCATGCTATTTAGCATAGAAATGTACAGACCACCTTTTTATACAAAGCAATAATATTTAGATTTTAAAGTGTATGTAGAATAATAAAAAAGTACCTACTTTCAACAATGCTGCAGTTCTATTCCATTGTTTTGGACTTTTCTGCCTGTGACTTGCTGAAATAGAGCCTTTCATCATTCATAGCATGTCTTCTCATAAAATACCATACTTCTCCTCTGTGCAAAAACATAGCTTCTATTACAAGGGAAAAGGCACCTTAAATCTTACAAACCATAAAAAATTCATTTTGTATCACATTTTTAAAATTTATTATGAATTTAATATTTTTCCCTTGGCGTAACCATTTTCCAAGTGGATTTTTTTTTCAGTTTTTTAATGTTAACCACTACTATTTCCTAAAACATTTTCTCTTTCTTTACTTTCTCTTCTCTACCATCACTCTTCCCTATTTCTTTGTAATCTACAAATAGAATCCTAAGTATATTGTATCTGTTCTATTTAAAATAATTCTTGGAGAAAAGCCTCTTGGAAATTAAGGAATTATACAGGCCAATACTGTAACTCATCTATCTTATACATTTCTCATTTAGAATGTGAGTTCTTTTTGAAGTGGATACATCTAAATTTTTATGTTCCTTGTTGTATAACTATAAAAAACAAGCAAGGAAAGAGAAGGAAATATCTTCAGACAATGCGCATTAATTGCAGTTGAATCAGTAGTCCTAATTCTCAGTTACAATCAAGGCATTTTTAGGATTAATATTTATAATTCTTTTTTTATTCTGAAAGTAGATCTTCCTATGAAGAGAAACAGGAATCCATTGCTGATGCTAATTTCTCTGAGAAGACTACTGGTCAGTTCTACCTGGCATGCAGCTTCCTTCTCTTTGACAACAACAAAGACTATTTTAATCTTCCTGGCATTGGTGCTTTGTCAGTAATCTGAAGGACAAGAGGATGCAGTAAAGCAACAATAAGTAACTATGACCTCATATGCGGAGCCTAGAACTATAAGAAAAGAGTCAGAAATACACTCCATATTGTCATCCTTCTTCATACACGCTCATATGTGGGGCATACACAGATGGGCAAGTCAGGTCCCAAGCGAAATAGGTTGCATATGATTCTGAATTAGGTACAGCTTTGTGACTTTGGTGGCTCACTTGAATCTGACATGTAGCAGCTCTCAGCCTCAGTCTCCCTCAGATATTTTAAGCCTTATTGTAAAAGATTCAAACACTACAGAGGCTTCAGAAGTGCTGGACTCTTCCTTCACCTCTTACATTTTTACTCCCACACCAAATGAGGATTGAACTGTTAATAATTTGTTGGGTTTCTGTGAAGGCCTTTTCTTCTTCTTCCTCTTTTTTTTTTTTTTTTTTTTTAGACAGGGTCTTGCTTTGTTGCCCAGGCTAGAGTGCAATAGCAAGATCTCGGCTCACTGCAACCTCTAGCTCCCAGGCTCAAGGGATCCTCCCACCACACCCCACAGGTCAAGTAGCTAGGACCACAGGCACATATCACCATATCTAGATGATTTTTTAGAGTCAAGGTCTCACTTATTGCCCAGACTGGTCTCAAACTCCTGGGCTCCAGAGATCCTCCTGCTTCAGTCTCCCAAAGGGCTGGGATTACAGGAGTGAGCCACCAGTGTGATGGCTAGTCCTTTTTTTATGTCACCACTTGGATATAAATATAGAGAAAACTTTGATCTTTTTATTGTATGAATGGAGTAATACAGCTTTGGTGATTATGGTAGATTACATGGTTGTTGCCTACTATTGGGTCCTCTCCTTAAAAGGATAGCACACATCCTTGTCTATTGCAGTATGATTTGCAGTTCCTCCCAATATGTACATCTGAGAGAGTGGAAATTTACATAGGCAATTTGAACTTCCCATCTGGATCTCAGAGAAGTCTGAAACAAAGTGATGTAAAAATTTGGGGGGTTGTCATATGAATGATGGTGCTGTTCTCTAAATCAGGGAACCATGGAGAAGGGCCAGAATCCCAGTTACTGTGACTGTGTTAGAGATAGAGGAATAAAAAGTGCTTTTCCTTCTACATTAACACTAAACACATCCCACTTCACTTCTGACACCAGATGTGTCAGGGGGTTCCTCACACAGCAAGCAATTCTCCAGCAGACACCAACCGGGTGTCCTATAATTTAACTCAATTCTGACACTATCTCCTTGGAGTTAGAGTCAGATCCCACAGGTTAAGGGCTCAGTTTCACAAGATTTCCCCGACTTCAGGTGCCAGTTTCAAGTAGTAGGTTGTCACCTACACTTCTGACAAACTAGCTACACATCAAGGTTCCCAAAACCCCCTCCTTTGATTTTCTAGAATGGCTCACAGAATTCAGCAAAACACACTTTCTGGTTTATTATATCAATTAAAAATATGATAAATGATACAGATGAGCATCTAGATAGAAGAGAAGGTATGTGGGAAGGGGTGTGGTGCTTCCATACCCTCTCTGGACACCATCCTCCAGGCACCTTCATGTGTTCAACTATCTGGAAGCTCCCCAAACCCTGTTTTTTGAACTTTTATGGAAGCTGTGTTACATAGTCATAAATGATTACACCATTGGCCATTGGTTATCAATTCAGCCTTCGGCTCCTATCCCCTCCTTGGAGGTCCAGTGTTGGGGATGGAAGTTCCAACCCTCTCATCACATGATTGGTTCCCCTGGCAACCAGCCCCCATCCAAGACTCTCCAGGATCCCACCCAGAGTTACCTCATTAGAACAAAGGATGCACCTTTCACTCAGGGAACACCGAGAGATTTAGAGCTCCATGTCGGATGCTCTTATCACTCAGGGAATTACAAAAATTTGGGGAGACCTGTCTCAGAATATTTGAGCTCTAACTCAAATATTAAAACAAAAGATTCTCCTAGCACCCCATCTCCAAAGGTATTACAAGCTGTCTCAGGAACTGGAGGCAGAAACCAAATATATATTTCTTATTATAAATCACAATACCCCAAAACTTAGTGCCTTAAAATAACAACCACATTGTGCTGTGTTCTCTCATGGTCTGGGATTTGATGGGCTCCAGAGGGGCACTTCTCCCTCAGACTTTCTTACATGGTTTTAGGCAGAGGGTGGCTTGTTCACATATCTGGTACCTGGTCCCAGAGAGACTGAGGCATCTGGTGGCCGGAGCAGCTGAGGATCCTCCCACATGTTTCTCTGTCTCCATGTTGTCTCTCCACATGTTCTCTCCAGTATGATCACTTCAGCTGGGTGTCTTCCATGACGGTTTAGGGCTTCCAAGGTTCCTGTGCCAAGAGAGTGACTCATCCATGAGCTGCATCCTCTTTATGGCCTCAGAAGTCCTATAGCATCACTTCCCCTGTACCCTGTTAGTACAAGCAGCAGTCACAGGCCCCGTAACAAAAATTCAAGGGGAAAGAACACAGATCCCCATCTCTTTGTGGGAGGAGATCTTATTTTAAGAAGCACGTGGCAGATGGGATATATCTCTAGCATCTCTTTGGAAAATATAATCTGCCACAACCAGATTTAGGAGCCTAGTAAAATAGGCGATAGGGATATTGTCAAAATGCCTGTGAATTAAAAATTATGATTGCCATTGTTAAAATCACAACCTACTTAAATATTTTCACCCAAACTACTGGTAAAAGTTGAAATGGTGAGTATAAATTTAAGCTATAATCATGTATTTCTTTTTCATTAAGGGGAAGCTTTTTACTTATCTTTATATCACTTTAATACGTATATTAATAAAGATTTACATGAATAAGTTCACCGATCTCTACTATTCAAAACTTTTTTCCTGATCTTTTCAGAAGTTGATTACTAAAAACATGTAAAGTTCAGTATAAATAAGATTAATGGGAAGACTTTATTAGAAATACATTGATAAATTGTTCATAATAAACCTAATTTCCTTACCTTCTGGGAATAGAGTAAACATATAACACGAGAAAACAGGACTGTAAACCAAGTTATATATTCAGAAAGCTGCAAGTTTCTGGGATTCGTGTACTATACAAAAGCAAAAGACACCATAGAGAATACAGCCATACATAAGAAAGTAATCAGACAGAGATTTCTGTCAGTGTTTCTGAATTATTTACAACAAATTGATCTCAGTTATTCTTTTAATGCAATTCAGAATATTCAGTTATAAAAGTAATCATATTTTCAATGATGAAGATAAGAATGCCCAAATCAAAATACTAATAAGGGATTTACAATTGCATGAAGGCCGACACATAAATTCATGGACAAAATTTCTAGTTATGAACTGTTCCATCAGCTACTGATTTGTTGTACAAAAATTGCTACATCCACTCTATTGGATTAAAGTTAACTGAGCAATAGAATGAGGCATTAATAGACATAGAAACCATTTTGCCAATATTATCATGTTTGTCCAATTCCTAATGAAATAAAACAGATTTACTATTGAATGTAAAATCCTAACCTTTATATTGGTATTGTATAGAAGGCATATTTTTAAAAGAACTAAACATCACATTATTTTCTATTCTTAAGTATTGATACCTGAATATTACATGTTAAGCATTCCACCTATTGGGTAACAATAGGATAAATAAAAGTTTATTTGCTAATTAATCTAAGATACTGTGATTTTGCCCAAAAAGTTCTAAAACTCATCTGCCAAACTCCCAGTTAGCTGGAAAATTTCACACCTGGCAGACTTGCCTTAACGTCCCTTGAAAGTAAAAGTGTTCGGTCATATAACTAAAAGATCTAGGATAAATCTTTCAGTGCAGTCAGAGTCAGCAACTCAGATAATGTTATCATAGCCTCTCTTTCACTGCCTGTGTTGAATCTAGTCTCTCTCTCTCAGAGAGAGCCCTTCCAGTGTCCTGGCTTGAAACACTGGGGTTTGCTTTGTAACACTTCAGCAAGCAGGTAAAGAGAAGAGGAAAGGAGAGGGACGGGGAGAGGTGATGAGAGTGGAACAGAAGGGTCCAGGAAGGGAAGAGGAAGGAGGGAGGGAAACAGAACTGGAGAGGGAGGGGAGAAAAGAAAGAAGAGTAGAGGAACAAGAAAAAGACAAATGCAATAAGTGTGGAAACATGTTAACTGTTGAATCTGGGTGATAAGTATTAATATGTAGGGATTCATTACATTCTTCTCTCTGACACTACAGTTTTTAAATTTTTCAAATCTTTTTAAATTTAAGTTTTAATTTACGAAGCACTGATCCAGAAAAAATGAAAGACTACAACAAGGAAGAAGAAGGCACATGACCATGCAGAGGAGAGGTCCTGCACAGAAAGATGGTGTGGTCCAAAGATGACCATGTGCAACAGCCCTGGAGGGAAGTAGACTGGAGTGGAAGGATCAATGCACCAGAGTAAAGCGGCACGGCAGTGAGGGCAGGAATAATTGACAGATCGTCAGACATAATTAAACCATTTGGGGAAAGTTTATTAACTGTGTACAGGAAATCTAATGGAGCATTTGGAAAAGATAAGAATAGGTCTATAGGAGACTAAGGAGCTAAAACACATAAAGCAGTTTTTAATTCCAAAAAAATGTTTTTAAGTAACAAAAAAGGGAATATAGAGCATAATAAAGGGAATTGTAGTATATTAGCAGGCTATTCAGTAAAATATATTTTCTACATAATCATGTATGGACTGATATGTTGTTGCTGTTGCAGTAAGATTGTGGCCTAATTAATTATAGTAGACAAAGGAAGGGAATAAATTTCGTCCAATGCATCTGTAATCTCAGTACTTTGGGAGGCTGAGGCAGGGGGATACCTTGAGCCCAGGAGTTTGAGGCTGCAGTGAGCTATGATCATGATCCTGCACTCCAGCCTGGGCAGTAGAGTAAGACCCTGTTTCAAAAAAAAAAAGGAAAAAGAAAAATTGGAGGAAGTGGTAGAGAGTTAAATCATCAGCTGTCATAAAAGGAAGTCATAGAAAATGTCTAAAACTTTGGAATCAAGTAATTACAATATATTGAAATTAATATTAGAACAGAGAGTAAAAAGAGTTAAAAGCAGTCTACTCGATGTGGGAGAAGTAGGGCACAAACTGCCACTTTCCATTAGAATCCTTGGGTAATATTTGTAACTATGCATGTATGGTATTGACATTTATTTAAGAGTAAAACTAAGTTTATGAACCAGGAAAAACCAAAATTTAAGTAATTTAAAAAAAATTTGTCCTTGGAAGTGGCTGGTTCAGTTTTATCCTTTAGCTCAACGGTTTGAAAAGTACCAAAGACACTGGGGAAAATGAGCCCTAATGTCCGCCTTTGACCACGGAAAGGCAGGGTCTCCAACAGATCACCATTAGGCATCAGTAAGTTCAGGAAAGAAATAATTCCCTGAGGGCTCTTAGTTATCCTGTCCCATGGTGGAGAATAAGGGTGGTCTTAAATGAAAATGTTATTCCAATGAACAAATCACCCAGCTTATAGAATAGCTTAGAAATCCAGGGAAGTTTAATCAATTTGAATTAGGTTTTACAGACATAGTGTTATAATCTCAAGTATGCCTTTCTGAATCCTTTCAGGATTTTAGTAGCAATGGACCCAAGGGGTGGGAGTGTGAGCTTGGTGGAATAGAAAGAGCACTGAAATAGAAACCATGAGATCTGGCTTCTTACTCCAACTAAACATGCAACACTAGGATGTGACTTAAATGTTCTGAGCCATAGTTTGCTTGTTTTAATTCCCTTCAAGTTTGAAAATACTATGATTTGGAACTTGCTACCCATGAGAAATGCTATAGTATGTAAGTACAAAGTAGAAGCTTGAAATGGTTTTGTTTTGTCTTCCTTTTGAATTTTAGGCCCATTGTCTCATGTTTATTTGGAAATATGAATATTCAGGATTCATAAAGAGAATATATTGAACATATAATAACCTCAGCAAAAACAGTTGCAGACAAAAGCTAGAAAGGGTTCTTAAGGCCCAAAGTAGCAGAATACCTTGTCCTTTAGCTTCCAAGTGCATTTTGACGTGAAAACACTCATAGAAAATGTAAAGGACAAGATAAAACAATGACCCTTGAGGAGCTATTTGGATCATTTAAGAAAGTTCAATTGAACAGATAATGCCAAAACATTGACTTACTCTCTTTACCACAGTCCATCTACTTAGCCTTGTGCTGCAGAGACTCAGAAAAAAAAAAAAAAAAAAAAAAATTATCCTGTTTATGTGTGTGACCAGACAGATGCAGAGCAGTAAAATAAGTCAACACAATGGTACTAAATTTGAGGGCCACACTTACAATATCTCCAGGCTTTATTTGATTTCATGGTCTGTTTTGAGTTTCAGAAGTATTTTCCTCATTTTGCCTGACCACCCACACTTCTTCTGCTCCCTGTAAGTCTCCACCTCTAAGCATGTACAGTATATGTACCTCCCTCCTCCGTGTGTACAAACATTCATCACAGACAGAGTCCCAGCCATGTGTCAGGAGGAGCTGTGAGGCATTATGAATGAAGACAGGAGCTGCAACCAAACAGGCAGAAGGCTAGCTCTAATGACATCCCACTGTCTGCTCACTTTTCACCAGCACTATCCAGAGAATAGTTTTTCTCCTTCTGCCTTTTAAGTTCCAAAGTCCTTTTTAATCTTCTTCTGCAATACTGTTCCCCGGATGCCTTCTCTTGATTCAAGTCAACCAGCATACGAAACTGCCTCTGGCAAGATACATGTTCAGTGGGTTAATTGGCATATCATACATATCATACTGCTGGAAATAAGAATATGAAGAAATCATAGAAGAGCTACTGCTTATTGAGGGCTTACTAAGAATCAGACATCCTCTTGCCTGCTGCCAGGTAAGACATGACTTTACTCCTCCTTTGCTTTCTGCCATGATTGTGAGGCCTCCTCAGCCACGTGGAACTGTGAGTTAATTAAACCTCTTTCCTTTGTAAATTAAAAAAGAAATATCAGACATGATGTTAGGTGACTATTACATAATACTTGTCTCATTATTCCATTTTTCAGATTATGAACTTGAACCCCAGAATGGTTAAATCTCTTTGTCCAAGATCCCCCAAATAGAATGTGGCACACACAAGATCTGAACCCTTCTCTGTCAAGCTCCCAAAACCCTAGTGCTTGATTCTATGCTATTGTGGCAGCCACAAAAGGTGATGAGTCACTGCAGTAGCCAGCTTACTACACAGAACACGCAGAGATAAGCGATGGTTTAAATGAGCTTCACGTGACTTAGAGTGGTTCACAAACCACAGCAACGTAAGAATCACCTTGAGAACTTGTTTTTTTTAAAAAAGTAGATTTGCAGGTTCTTCTCCAAGGCCCTTAACACAAACCTCTGGGGATAGAGCTTAGAAGATTAGCATCTTGAACAGTCTCCACCAGTGATTCTTAGCAGGTGACCCTCACACCATACATTGAAAAACACCAGTTTAACAGCCCTTGGCAAGCTGTTTCTGTAATCCAGTGGTTCTCAAAATGAGGTCCCCAGGCTAGCAGCACCTGGAAACTTTGTTAGAAATGCAAATCTTCAAACTCTACCCCAGATCTACTGAAGCAGAAACCCTGGGACTGGGGCCCAACAATATGGTTTAACAAGCCCTGAGGTGATTCTAATGCATATGAAAGTATGAGAACCAATGCTCTAACCTAATATGATCTTGACATTTTCAGGCCTGACCCACATTGCCAAGGAAGGCAGGCCTCCAAAACCTTCATGATTTTTTCCAGGGTACTTGATGAATCCCACTAACTCGTCTCTCATCACAGACTCTAACCTGTTCCCATCCTCCTGGATTCTAACCTTGTCATTTATTCTCTATCACCCTTCACCTGACATTCAGATTTATACATTTGGATCCATCCCACTGTAATCATAATGTGGGTGTGTAAAAACTTATCTAGTTCTCATGTCTCTCAGAGCAGGCCCCAGTGACGTTTCCTCTGGTGAGTGCCCTTGGCCCTAAATGGGGTATCCAATTATTCTGTTTCACTCCAACTTCTTTTGAGAACTCTTGAACTTGACATCTGCAGACTCAGTCTATCATTGTTGGACTCTGTAGTAATGTTGTTTGTTGTTGATATGGTTTGGTTGTGTCCCCACCCAAATCTCATCTTAAATTCCCATGTATTGTGGGAGGGGCCCAGTGGGAGGTAATTGAATCATGGAAGTAGGTGTTTCCCATGCTGTTCTCATGATAGGAAATGGGTCTCACATGATCTGACGGTTTTATAAACAGGAGTTTCCCTGCACAAGCTCCCTCCTTTCTCTCTTTGCCTGCCACCATCTGTGTAAGATGTGTCTTGCTCCTTCTTGCCTTCCACCATGATTGTGAGGCTTCACCAGCCATATGGAACTGTGAGTTTTCCACTAAACCTGTTTCCTTTGTAAATTGTCCGGTCTGGGGTATGTCTTTATCAGCAGCATGAAAACTAACTAATACAGTAATTTGTTACAGTAGCAATAAGAAGGAAACTAATATACTAGACATCAGCAAAATTAAAAATCAATGGTAAGAAAATAAAAAGTCAATCTACAGACTGCTATAAAACAAATACAGTGCATATATCTAATAATGGGATTGTACCTAGAATATATAAAGAAATCTTACAACTCAATAAGACAACTTCACTTAAAAATGGGCAAAAAATGCTAAGAGATACTTCACAAAAGAAGAAACCTGGATAGCAATAAACACATGAAAAGATGCTCAAAATGATTAGTTATGGAAAATGAGAAATTAAAGCCACAAGGAAATGTTACTGCACACCCATTTGAATGGTTAAACTTTAAAAGATTATAATACCAACTGCCGCCCAGCATGTGGTACAAGTGGAACTCTCAGACAAAATTTGTGGGAATATAAAATGGTACAGGTACTTTGGAAAACACTTTGTCCATTTCTTATAAAGTTACTTGCATACTTATCTATGGCCTAGCAATTCCATTCCTCCGAATTTACTCAAAAAAATTAAAAATGAAACGATACACCCATATAGTTGTGTATACAAATATTCACAGTAGCTTCATTCATTGCAGCCCAAAACTAGAAACAACCTAAATATTCAGCAACCAGTGAACAGACACACAAAATGTGTTAAACACATACCATAGAACACTTCTAAGCAATAAAAGGGAAGAAACTATTGATATATACAATATGAATGAATTTCGGAAACATAATGCTAAATTTTAAAACAAAAGTCTACACAAAATAATGTACACTGTATGATTCCATCTATACAAAATTCTAGAAAAGGAAACTACTCTATAGTAACAGAAGGCTGCTTGGGCCAGGAGAGTGATAAATAATTGCAAAAGTGGAGGAGGGAACTTTTTATAGGAATGAAAATATTCCGTATCTTAATTGCAGTGATTCTTACACTGATATATGCATCTATATGTAAATAATAACACAATGAAATTGATTTTTTAAAAACATAATGATTAATAAAATGTTGGGAATTGGGAAGAACGAGCATAAAAAGACTGTCAAACTAAGGTGGGGGTAGGGGGTACCACAGCCGGAGCAGCAAGAACAGGGGGTAGGGTCAGTATGCCCAGTGACTATATGTGTTAGTAGTGGGAGTCACCTTAAACAATCACTTAGAATAGTTGAGCAGACTGTGTGATTCTGTTTATTGGGCAGATGGCAAGAGTAAAGTATTTTTCACTGTTCAATGTCTGATGAGAAGTTTTTAGGCAATAAGAAAGTCAATAATGCACATTTGGGGGAAAGTAGATTTTGCATGGGACAATTTTATACGGTATGATGTCTTACACATCAGAGCACTGAACTGAATGGACTTAATGAGAGAGCTACCTGGAGATATTGCCAACAGGAAAGAGCTTTCTAGAACTGTTTGAATAGTCGTAACTCTATAACAAAAATAATCAAGAACACAGCCTTCGTCTGAGCCATGGGGATGCTCCACTTACTGTACCATTTCCCCTTTGAAAATGGATAGCCTTGGGTTTAAAGAGGCTTCCCACTGATTCTGCAGTAAGTAAATGAAGAAATAAATTACTTCTTATTGTTGTTTATCTGAACTGGCTCAAGGCAATGTTGGTATTGTACCTTGCAATGACAGTGGAAGAATTTGTACATAGGCTAAGCAGTTATGCATACATTACAATTAATCAGTGTTGTCCTTAGGGATAATGATGCCCAGTTCTTTCATCAGAAGCTAAAGGAGTGTATTTGTATTCCTGCATGGCACTTTTGACTAGGGGGTAGGTAGCCAAGCTACTGTTCTCTTGGAGATCTGCCCGTCAAGACTCAAGATAATGACAAAAACACTAGCAAACTTTCCTAATTGTTCTTGTCTGACTTCTTACTGGCTGCTTTCAACCCACGAGTGGAGAGAAACAGAAAGAGCACGTGGCTTCCTCTACTCACTCAGTCGTTCATTTAACTAGCAAAAGAGGGTCAGATAACCTTTACACTGAAATGGGCTGCCTCAGAATGTACTCAAGAAGAGGTGTGTACTTAACCATCAGGAAAGGGTGATTTAGGGAAGTGTGGTAGAGTGAGTAATGCCCCTCCTCCCAAAATATGCCTGTGTCTTAAACACCAGGAAATGTAAATACATTGCTTTAAATGGAAAAATGGACTTTGCAGATATGATTAGGGTAGGAATCTTGAGATGGGAGATTATCCTGGATTACTTGAGTGGGCCCATATAAGAGGTCTGTATAAGGGAAGGGAGTAGAGAAACAGTCTGAGAAGGAGATTGGCTGATAGAAGCAAAAACTGACTTATTTGCTTTGAAGGTGAAGGAAGGGGCCACAAGCTAAGGCCCGAGAGCAGCCTCTGGAAGCTGGAAAAGGCAGAGAGAGGGATTCTCGCGAAGAGCTTCCAGAAGAAATGCAGTTCTGTTAATGTCTTGATTTTAATCTATAAGATCCACGTTTGGCTTCTGAGCTCCAGAACTGTAAGATGATACATTTGTCTTGTTTCAAGACACAAAAGTTGTGGTAATTTGTTCTAGCAGCCATAGGAAACTAATACAGGAGAAATTCTAAATTCTATGAGGGTTAGACCAGGAGATATGTATGTATGATTCTAAATTTAAAGTGCTAATTGATTAAGACTACTTCAAATTCTGTGCCCACCATGCTCTTTTCCAAACTCAAAACTCTGTCCCTCCTTCTTGTCACTGCTCTTGGTGTTCGTGTGTGTGTATGTGTGTGTGTGTGTGTGTGTGTTTTCTACAACCCATCTCCATTTACAAACTGATGGGAAGCAAGTCAAGATACAGAAACAGAAAATGGATATAAGCCTCTCCTTTTCTATTTGCCCTCATTAATTCTCTCCTTGCCCTACTTTGGCCACCAAAAACTTATATGCATTAATTCACTTCTTGTTTGCCTGTTATGTCCTGTATCCTTGTATCTTCTGCTCTGTCTTCATGTAACTTACACTCTCACTCCCTACCTGCAACCTGTAGGGGATTTCCCATTCCCAAGAGCGTACCTACTAACTATTTCCATTACTTGAGACAACGGCAGTTTGGCACAGAAGCTAGCTAGCATTTCTTATTAAATCTAGAGAAGCAATGTTGGTGCCCCATTCTAAGTGGGATCGAGAATGGGCTTCTAGAGGGCCAGTCTCATGTGATTAATACGAGTAATCATTAAGACATGAGGTCAGCTATGGGACAAAAGTAAAAGTTTGACCACTGATGTTGCCTCTGGGAAATCTTGGCCAATCAAAAATAAAATTCTAAGCCCCTCTCCCCCCCCACCCGTCTGACGGAATGAACCTCCCCTCCTTGGCCAAGGAAATTCCAAAGAAACCTGAAAAACTAGTTCAGGTCACGACAGGAAATGAGGATCAGGCATGCCTCATTATACTCTCCTGCTGTCAGAGTTTAGACACAACTGACCAATACTAACATGAAAACGGAGATCTTAAAACAGCCTCTTTTTAGCGATGACATACAAAATTCCAATCTGCCTCTGGTACAGCATCACAGGACAGACAGTAGGCTCTGAAGGAAACCAAAGTATTTTATTCCCAAAGTATTTTATTTCTTTGACATATTTTGAAATGGCCCTGCAAAGCTGTTTCTTGTGGGAGAAATTTGCATTCTGTAAAGAATCTCCTTCCATTACTAGGTATTTTCTGGAGAGTCTGATGCCTTTTGAGGTGTGAACAGTGACATTCACCATATATTCTCTCTGAGGCCTGCTGCCTGGAGGTTTCATCTACTTGACAAGAGTCTCGGCTTCCACAACCCCCATTATCTGAACTCAAGCTGACTTCAACCCTTCAGGCAGCACTTAGTTCTTTCAACCAATTGCTAATTAGGAAACCTTTGAATCCACCTACGACCTGGAACCCCCAGACCCCCTCTCCCCCGATCATGTCTCTTTTTTCCAGGCCAAACCAATATATACCTTATGTAGGTTGATTTATGTTTTTGCCTGTAACTTCTGTCTGTCTAAAATATATAAAGCCAAGCTATAACTCAGACACCCTGGGCATATGTTCTCAGAACCCCCTGAGGCTGTGTCATGGGCCATGGTCCTTAACCTTGGCAAAATAAACTTCTAAGTTCATTGAGGAAAAACAAACAAGACAGGAGGTGTTTTTGTTGTTGTAAAAAAAAAGAAGAATGGAGACATTAATTCAGTATTACTATGCACCAGAAAGATTACATAAACATTCATTTTATCTCTAAGTAGCCCTGCAAATTGTTATTTTTCTCTTTATAGATGAAGACACTGAAGCACAGAATTGTTAACTTGCCCAAGGTTAATTAATAAAATGGCAGCACTAATAACTAATAACATGGCAGCACTAAGACCCAAACTCGGGTCCTCCCCAACATTCTTTTTAGCTAAGTAACAACTAACTCCACAAGAACGTCGGGTAGAATGAAACACTTCCACATCCCCTTGTGTGACCCATGGTTGGCCCCCTGCTCTTTGGTGCAGCCTCCAACTACGTCCTCCTAATTCCAACCCCACCTGCTATTTAAGGGTACATTTGTTTCCTGTCAGTCAATGAGCAGGACATGGAAGCTATCTCATTTAGCACTTAGCAATTCAGTATTTTGTAACAAATGCAAGCTCTATTGGGTTTTCCTCAGGCTCCAACTCTGCGACCACTTTGTCAGGTCTCCCATCAAGCACAGGATGCAGAATGGAAAAACCGCTTCTCTGTGAGAAGCTAAGCCTCAAGGCCAGAGTCATTTCCATGGATGCCATCAACAGCTGCAGCTCCGTAGCCTGAATCAGGCATGACTTACAAGTGAGGGCAGGCTATTTGCAGCTCTCCAATTCCACCATTCTCTATGATTCTCTCCTCTGGGATCAGTAGGCCAAGCTTAAGCCCTGGAGAGAAATGACAAAATGAGTCTGGATGCCTGGGAGAGACCTTGAGGCCAACCTGAAAATGGCCTCCTATTTTCTTTTTATTTATCCCAGAGAGACATCAAGAGAAATACGCTGCTCTTCCGAACCCCAGATTCCCAGAAGAGACCAAAAAAAACACACGAGTAACCATTGCTTAAAAATCAATTTTGGGCCGGGCGCGGTGGCTCAAGCCTGTAATCCCAGCACTTTGGGAGGCCGAGACGGGCGGATCACGAGGTCAGGAGATCGAGATCATCCTGGCTAACACGGTGAAACCCCGTCTCTATTAAGAAATACAAAAAAAACTAGCCGGTCGAGGTGGCGGGCGCCTGTAGTCCCAGCTACTCGGGAGGCTGAGGCCGGAGAATGGCGTGAACCCGGGAGGCGGAGCTTGCAGTGAACTGAGATCCGGCCACTGCACTCCAGCCTGGGTGACAGAGCGAGACTCCGTCTCAAAAAAAAAAAAAAAAAAAAAAAAAAAAAAAAAAAAATCAATTTTGAAATAGTGGCTCCACAAAATATTGAACACGCAATTTTGTATTTCTTGATAAGTTGAGGTCAGAAAGTGTCACCATAATTGGTATATTGTATTTGCATCCCTAGAGTCTAAATGTGTGGGAATGGGGGTAGGGGAATTAAGAACTCTTGTTTCTGTAGCTTGGTTTGCTGGCAGCTCGTTTATGCTTGATGACCAGACCCGTCCACATATGCATGTAATGTTGTGCCTCACTAATGCTTCCTGACATGCTGTTGATTTAAGACTTAAATCCCTAACAATAGAGAATTTCACTGCTCTCCAAAGGTTCAAAAATAATGATGCGTTGAGGATAAGGATGCACAATGCATTTTATTCTTCTTTCTCCAACAGAGAATTGGGGCCGGGGGGTGGGGGGAAGTTATTTAAAGGCAAAGATAAGAAAAAGGCACTTTCATACAATTACAATTTCAAAGGACTTGCCAAGAAAATATTTTCAGCTGCCAAGTCAGCAATTTTCCAAAGATTTCCTAACAGAGAAAGAAAGATTAATGGAAAAGAAATTATCAGGGGAAATTTAACTATAGTTTAAAGACCAGCAGGTGATACACAGCACAGTATTACTTTTTTATTCATTATTTGCCTCAGAGACACCCCCTAAAAATCTAACCAAACTGACAGACAGCAGCCCCGCTCTGACCTTATGAATACCAAATCTGCACTAATAATCTCAGTCTGCGCTTCTGTGCTTTGCCCCACCACATCCAGTACTGGTCTTCAAAGCACACGGCAGCACCCTCCCTGATTTGCAGATAAGGCAATCTGGAGCTTCAGGAAACAAAAACCTTCCCAGGAACACAGGAAAGCCCTGTGAGGAGAAAAACACCTAAAGCCCTCCCCTCTTTCACTCTCACCCTACTCCTGAACCCTCATCGCCCACCCTCAATCCTCCATCACTAGCTAAATTCCTCTCTGACCTCCACCAAATGGATCCTTCCGTAAATCCAGACAATGGGAAACGCTGACCAGGTTTAAGCCATTGTTTTAATGTGACTCCTAAATTTTCCTTGGAGATTTTAATTTCCGGACGTAAGATTTATACCTTAGGGTGATTTGGTAAACTTTTTTTTTTTTTGGAGACAAGAGTCTCACTCTGTCGCCCAAGCTGGAGTGCAGTGGTACAATCCCGGCTCACTGCAACCTCCATCTCCTGGGTTCAAGTGATCCTCCTGCCTCAGCCTCCCGAGTAGCTGGGACTACAGGCACTTGCCACCATGCCTGACTAATTTTTTGTATTTTTAATAGAGACAGGGTTTCACCACGTGGCCCAGGCTGGTCTCGAATTCCTGAGCGCCAACAATCCACCCACTTCAGCCTCCCAAAGTGCTGGGATTATAGGCGTGAACCACAGCGCCTGGCCATGGTAAACATTTTTTATAGCAAAATGTGCAAGAATCTTGGCAAATTGCCATGAGAAATATAGGAGTTCTATTCCTGAGCTTATTAACTTTCAATTTACTCTACAGTAGCTTATCCAGTTTGTGTAATATTTTAATTCTCCTCTCTCTTGCTGTTTACCTTTTTAGCCATTTCAATGTCTTCAAAACTTTCACAAGAGCATGGCAAGGAACATATTTCACCATTTTATAGTACGGAGAGAAATTTTAAATCCTAACTACTTCATCAGTTTGATACTATATATGGTGAGAAAGAAGTATAAGTCACAGCTACAATTAAAATTGGAAAATTTTGTATTTTATTTATTTTGCTATTAACCTTTCAAACATTATTTGTGAGGAGCCTACAATATGTAAAATATTGTGGAAAAAATTACATGATAGAAGGGAGAAAAGAAAAACATACACGGTTTGCAAATTGATAATCACATCTTATATTTGTTTAGTAGAATTTGCAAAGTGTTACTATTTATTCTTTCATATATATTGAATGATATATGATTTATATATTAATATATGTTATTTATTATTATATTACTTATTCCTTCAATAATATATATTGAATGTCTTAGGTATATAGGTCCTGTATATACCTTAAATTGCTCACTAGCAGAAATTTTAGTCTCATTATTTTCAAGAAAAGGTCCACCACCACAGGGCACAGTGGCTCACGCCTGTAATCCCAGCACTTTGGGAGGCCCAGGTGGGCAGATCATAAGGTTAGGAGATCAAGACCATCCTGGCTAACATGGTGAAATCCTGTCTCTACTAAAAATACAAAAAAATTAGTCAGGCGTGGTGGCAGGCTCCTGTAGTCCCAGCTACTCGGGAGGCTGAGGCAGGAGAATTGCTTGAACCCGGGAGGCAGAGGTTGCAGTGAGCTATTGCACCACTGCACTCCAGCCTGGGTAACAAAGCAAGACTCCATCTCAAAAAAAAAAAATAAAAAAGAAAAGAAAAGAAAAGAAAATGTCCACTACTTCATAGCTACCATTTTACTAAGTACTTAGTATATGCTGGTACAATATTAGGTACTTTATTAACAATAAAGACAGCCAAAATTCATTGAGCTCATCAGATGCCAGGTTTTGCATTAAAAGACAATTCTCAAAGGTTCTTTTGCATTCTTACACATCTTGTAAATGGAGGCCCCCTCACTGTTTATGTTCTGGGCTGTTTTTTCTGATGTTTGTAGAGCTACAAGCATTGAGAGATGGAGATATCTTCTTCCCAATCAAATAAAAAGGTTTACTTACTGCCCATTGTTTTAAAATGGGGTTCCCATCAATCAACGAATGGATGAAGAAAGTGTGGTATATACATACCATGAAATACTACTCAGTCATAAAAAGGAATGAAATAATGGCATTTGTAAGCAACCTGGATGGAATTGGAAACTACTATTCTAAGTGAAGTAATTCAGAAATGGAAAACCAAACATCGTATGGTCACACTCATAATTGGGAGCTAAGCTATGAGGATGCAAATACATAAGAATAATACAATGGACTTTGGGGACTCAGGTGAAATGGTGGGATAGTGGTAAGGGATAAAATAATGTACACTGGGTACGGTGTACATTACTTGGGTGATGGGGGCACCAAAATCTCAGAAATCACCACTAAAGAACTTATTCATGTAACCAAACACCATTTGTTCCCCAAAAACCTATTGAAATAAAAGACAAATTTACAAAAAAGAAAGAAGAAAGAAACAAACAAACAAACAAACATCAGGCATAAAAAAGTAAAAATAAATAAAAATGGGGCTCCCTGAAGTCAGACTTTCTCTCTGTAACACGACCCCACTGCATGTGCAGGCATCATCTGGCCCTCCTAGCTTTGCCTTGTGGGAAGTACAGCTCAAGTGACCAGCATAATTTCTGATCCTCTAGCTACCACTGTGGTTGTGAATAATGAAGTCATTTGTCTCTGACCCAGGAGTCTTGTGTCTTTTGGCAGCATCCATGGACACGTAGCAGGCTAACTTGTTAGCTTACAAGTAGGGTAAAACCTCAGATCCTTCTTAGTTATTGACACTGCTAAGAATTTTACATATGTGATTTCCTTGAATTTTCTCAGCAACCTGTTCATATTATTCCTATTTTATAGTAAAGATTCTCAGGCTTAGAGATGTTAAAGAACCTGCTAAAGGTCACATAGCTGTCTTCTCCCTCTGGTTTCCCAATATTTTTTGTTCATAGTGAATGTCCTGATTCCACCCCAGGTTGAAAGAGTCTAAAGGTATCAGGGTGAGAAATCCCTCTGAGAATCCTCAGAAGTATTTGGAAACAAATGAAAACATATCCCATGCTCATGGATGGGTAAAATCAATATTGTGAAAATGACCATACCGCCAAAAGCAATCTACACATTCAATGCAATTTCCATCAAAATACCATCATCATTCTCCACAGAACTAGAAAAGCTAATCCTAAAATTCATGTGGAACCAAACAAACAAACAAACAAACAAAAACCCTGAAAGCCAAAACAAGACTAAGCAAAAAAAAAAGCAAATTCTGGAAGCATCACATTACCTGACTTCAAACTATACTACAAGGCTATAATTACCAAAACAGTATGGTACTGGTATAAAAATAGGCATGTAGACCAATGGAACAGAATAGAGAATCCACAAATAAAGCCAAATACTTACAGCCAACTGATCTTCAACAAAGCAAACAAAAACATAAAGTGGGGAAAGGACACCCTATCCAACAAATGGTGCTGGGATAATTGGCAAGCTACATGTAGAAGAAGGAAGCTGGATCTTCATCTCTCACCTTATACAAAAATAAACACAAGATAGATCAGAAACTTAAGTTTAAGATCCAAAACCATAAAAATTCTAGAAGATAACATTCAAAAAACTCTTCTAGATATTGATTTAGGCAAAGAGTTCATGACCAAGAACCCAAAAGTAATGCAACAAAAACAAAGATAAATAGATGGGACCTAATTAAATTAAAAAGCTTCTGCACAGCAAAAGAAAGAAATAATCAGCAGAGTGGGAGAAAATATTCACAAACTATGCATCTTACAAAGCACTAATATTTAGAATCTACAAGAAACTCAAACAAATCAGCAAGAAAAAAGCAAGTAATCCCAACAATTGGGCAAAGGACATGAACAGACAATTCTCAAAAGAAGATATACAAATGGCCAACAAACATATGAAAAAATGCTCAACATCACTAATGATCAGGGAAATGCAAATCAAAACCACAATAAGATACCACTTTACTCCTGCAAGAATGGCCATAATTTAAAAATCAAAAAAATAACAGATTTTGGAATGGTTGTGGTGAAAAGGGAACACATTTACCCTGCTGGTGGGAATGTAAACTACTACAACCACTATGGAAAACAGTATGGAGATTTCCTAGACAACTAAAAGTAGAACTAGCATTTGATCCAGCAATTCCACCACTGGGTATATACCCAGAGGAAAAGCAGTCATTATATAAAAAAAAACTTGCACATGCATGTTTATAGCAGCACAATTTGCAATTGCAAAAATATGGAACTGGCCTAAGTGCCTATCAACCAACAAGAAGATGAAGAAAATGTTTTATATATATATATATATATATAAACATATATGTGTATATATGTATATGTGTATATGTATATATGTGTATATATACATATATGTATGTATATGTGTGTATATATGTGTATATATATGGAATACCACTCAGCCATAAAAAAGAATGAAATTATGGCATTCACAGCAACTTGGATGGAGTTGGAGACCATTATTCCTTTTCATGCAACCAAACACCACCCGTTACCCCAACACTACTGAAATAAAAATACAAATAAAAAAGAAATGCCTCTGAGATAATACACTGACTAAAGTGCAGAAGCCAGTAGGCCTGGAAGGGAAGCAATGGGACTTTTCCCAGTGAAATGAGTTGTTTTGGTTCTGGAGGCCAAACCAAGCTTTGCACTTGACGGGACAGACTGGACTAAAGTACTGAGGCAGAGGAAGGTCGGAGAGAGTCATATTTTGGAAAGTGATTCTATCGAAAGAGATGTAATAGGGAAAGGATCAGACCAGGCTTGAAAGAAAGGAGGGGAACCAAAGTCAGAGGAAGGAGAGACAGAAGCATAGAGAGAATCAGGGAGGCTATGATTGCAGCTCACACATTAGCTTCACCTTTCAGGCTCACCCAAAAACAAAATTTGCCCATCAGAGCTCAGAGTAAGATGGCCTATCAAATGCTCCCAGATATGTCTCATACTGAGAACGTGCTCTGGAAATAAACTAAGCCTATCAGTTGTCAAATCTGTTAGCCTAGAGTTGCTTTCCCATTTGAATCAGAGAGGTGACAGAGGCCACATGGATGAGCTTCTTACTATCCTCTCAAACACAGGTGTACTGGCCAAGAGAACAAGGGTTTGAACACTTCTAATGCTAAAAACCATTGTGTGCAATGAGAGGAACCCTGTTCTCATGAGAGAAAACAGAAAGTGGGTCCCTAAAGATTTAGACTTCTGCCCCTAGAAGGCAGTTTGGCAGTCAGACAGGCAGAATGGGTTATCAGCATAGTTTTCAGTAGGGAAACAGGGCATGCCATTCAATCGAATGATTTTCCTCAGATATGATGGCCTAGCATGTCCAAAAGTTGGATTGCACTCAGGGATTGCACTCAGGATTGCCAAAATCCTGAATACCATATTTAGAATGATTTAACATTGGGAAAAAAAACGGGGGTGGGAGGTGTAGGGAGAGTTACGTAGCATCAGAAGTCACAGACTGCCAGTCTGCATCTGCCCAGATCCATGGACACTCTTGCTTTCTACATGTTAGATTTTTGTTGTGATACTTTGGGAAAAACTCACAAGTGCTATTCATAGCCTTTGATCTTATATATATATATATCGTGGCAAAATAAAAGTTATAATTAGAAAGCAGAGTTCAAGAGGTAAAGGTCAGACAATGCGCTAAAATACTGCTTAATACACACAGCACTGTGCAAAACTGCTGATACTGGAGAAATGACTATTGATTAAATCCTGGGCTTCAAATCCCTGCTAATGCCATAAAATTTAATGGATTACAAAAGGAACAGACAAAACACAAGGAAAACTACGGGAAGCACAGCTTCAGCGATTTTCTTAATTAAGGCAACTTTAGAAAATATACACTTTTTTCTTATTAAGCCAATCCTTTAAAGATCAGAGCAAAATGGCATCTTTATTTATACTTACCTAATGCAGCTTTCCATCCCCTCTTCTTGAGGAGAATTTGCTATTCACATAAGGAATAGCCCTGGAGACTTCAGGGCCTTTCCTTTATGGCCAGCAGCATTTGGGCTTTGAAAAGTTCAAGCCAAATGTCCCCACAGGCTTCCATCACACTCCCTGCCCTGTGCTATCAATGTGTCCAACAGCAGCAGTGGAGGGTCAGCTGGGGTCACCTCCAGCCTATTGTTATTCTCTGTGATTACACAAGGCCTTAAGAAGGACAATCAAGGGCAGGTCTTGTTCTCTTTGTGCTTTGCTTAGAGAGGAGGATGATTGTAAATGGTCTTCACAACTCCTCTCAGAATACGGCAGAAGGACCATGCCACTCCGTGATGGCAGTGTGTTGAATTGCCTCCCTTGCTTTCATCCTCCACACAGCTGCCAGGGTGATCCAACTGAAACAAGCCTCAACTGTGACTTCACCTTACAAACAAACGTTCTACTGAAAGGACCACAGAGCGGTCAATCAATGCACAGCCTAGAGAACCAGGCTCAGGAAAAAGACATATCAGGGGACACAAGGTACAGCCAAGACCAAGCCACAGGAATGGTCTGCTTAGAACTTTGCTCTAGACACCACCACCTCTGGCAGTGCTACAGCTCACCACCATGTTCACACTCCTCCCTTCTCTCCCTCAGAACTTAAGGTCCCAGGCCACAGCATCCATCTGGCAGAGACAGGTCACTCGCCAGTCCCCAACCTGCCTGATAGCTGTAGAAGGAGACATCTATCCCTATAGGAAAGAATCCCTGTAGGAAAGAATATCCACTTCCATGAACAGGAAGCATATGCAGATGCCAAGCAGCCACAAACGCAAAACTCTTCAATACATCTTCATTGTCCGCAGTATAAAGTCCAAGCCTTTTAACTTGTCATAATTGTAGGGTGAGGATGCCTCCCAGTTTTCCTGAGCGGGTCCTAGTTTTCCCATGTTTGCCCTAGGATAATTATTAGTGAGACTGCTTTCACTCTCCAAAGTGTCTTGGCTGGGTGTGGTGGCTCACACATGTAATCCCAGCACTTTGGGAGGCCAAGGCCAAGGCAAGAGGATCACTTGAGGCCAGGAGTTCAGGACCAGCCTGGCCAACATGGCAAAACCCTGTCTCTATATTAAAAATCCAAAAAGAAAAACAAATAATAGCCAGGCATGGTGGCACAGGCCTATAGTCCCACCTGCTTAGGAGGCTGAGGCCGAAGAATTGCTTGAACATGGGAGGCAGAGGTTGCAGTGAGCCAAGGTCATGCCATTGCATTCTAGCCTGGGTGACAGAGAAAGACTCCGTCTCAAAATAAAGGGCATCTGGGTTTAGAAAAATGGTACAGTCACCCTACCTTTAACACTCTTCATGATAAGCCACCTGCCTACCTTTCCAGCCTCACTCTTCATTATTCCCTAATTCAATTTTATCCACTAGCATAACAAAAATGCTTATGGTTCCTTACATTCAAAGTGTTGTTTTTACTTCCAAGTCTTTGCTCACATTTGCTGTCTGTCTGGAGTTTCCTTTACATTGTGTCCATCATTCCATTCTTTAATATGTAACTCTTCCTTGCATTAAATGGGTTGCTGAGCTCTATGCCCCTCCCCACTCATGATCTTCTGTCCATACATATATGGATCCTTGTGCTCATCAAGTTATATTGTGATCAGCTATTTAGAAACCTAGATGCTCCTTTACACTGTAAGTTGCTTGTGAGGAGCTGTGACATGCTTATCTTTGATCTATCAGGACCTAGCACAGTGCCGGATACATGGAAGGTGGAGCTCCCCAAAATAACTCATGAATGAATGAACCGTACAAATTTGAAATAAGAGATGAATTGGGAAAAGACCAGAGTAGGGTAGTAAGTGGAAAGAAGAAAGAGTCAAGCAAAATTATAAATGAGAATGGCTTGAGTGGCACAGGAATTTGTTTCAAAGGTGGCTAGTAGTCCATATCCCAGGCCCCAGTCATTCCACAAATCAAGCTCAGTGCTTAAAGGGGTTTGCTGATGGGTGGGAGGGAGCAGGGTAGAAGAATACTGTACCCAGTTGATTTGTTAGATTTTAGAGCAAAACTCAGCCAAGATATATGGGGAGCTAGGCAGAATGTTGGCCTCTGCAGGGGAACTAGGGTGCAATCCAGAGACAGGCCACATGCATAGGAGGATAAAAGAATCCCAAGGCCTGGGAGACTCATGCGTACCCCAGTTACTCCAAAGATAACAAGCAGCCTAGAGCAAGACTACTTAATGATGTTCCAGCTGCAATGATCAAGTCTGACTTCAGGCCCTGACCCAATGAAATCTGAGGTTAAAAAGTCACAGCACTCACCATCTAGCAGGCTGGCAAAGGCAGAGACTGTCACCTGCAATTAGTGACAACCGCAAGCAAAGCTTTAGATAAACAAGATCTATTTGGAGGGGGTGGGAGCATCCATATGCTTACCCTCTGAAGAATCCAATGCATACGTTTTGGTCTATTAAACTACATGTTTATCTTTCTTCAAGGCAAAAGGGAACATCTGTCACTGAGCCCTTGTACTTAATTTCCATTGTGAACACTGGGCTTCATCAGACACCACAGTCAAATCACAGTAGAAAGCTTGCAGGGCAGGGTAGCAAGAAAAGCCCCACAGAATTGCCTTTCAAAGTTCAAAATGGGCTAGCACGTGTCCCTACTTTGTGTCCTCTGTCCTGCACCTCGTTGTCTGAGCTGTGCTCCCTTGTTGTTCATTTTGCTCTCCGTTTGGGCTTCTCTGGGAGCAAACTAGCACTTTGCTCTCTCACTTGCAGCATTGGTGCTTCTTGTTGGGGAGGGACCAGAGACTGAAATGGTTAGGAGACTGCAAAAGAAACATGAAAAACTCTGTCTATTGCTAGCTGATAGGTTTTAAAGTCACACCCAGCACTAGTCTCAGCTCTCCCATTTGCTAGCTGCATGCTTTTGAATGAGCTTCATCCCAGAGCCTTTATGCAACTGACTCTGCATTGACACAGTTTTTAGCACATGGTAAACATGTAGTAACTATTAGCTGTTTTATGAACTTGTGCCCAAGGTATATTGGGTAGTATTGGCCTCTAAGACATATAGCTAGAGGGAGAACAATCCTTCCTCTACAAAGCTTTGGACTGCACGCACCTAGGTCTGTATCATCAATACTTTTTAAAATGAAACTCCAAAGCCCAGACTCTAATACTTCCAGAGTCTGGAATGATAACCAGAGAACCATGATATCATCAGTAAGTTTGCTTGAAGCCCCTGACATTTTAATAAACTTTCTGCTTTCCAGGATGTTTCTTTATTATTTTGAAGCCTAACCGAAGGAAAATAGCACCTCTGAGTACCTCCCTAACTTTCAAAGCTCCCCTGTGGGAAAAATCATAAACTCTTATTCAAAAGAGATGTTGTCTGGTTGGGCCGAACCAAGCTGTCTCACTGGCAAAATTCCATCTGCCCTGAATCTTTTTTTTTTTTTTTTTTTTGCCTGCAAAATTATAGATGGTTAACTTGTCCTCTAATAAATACCAGCAAGGCTTTCCTACAGAAAAATATAAACAGTTAATTTTGAACTATATTATAATTATTGCAATCACCCTCATGCAAAATACAGAAATGCAGGCCATGAGCCTCAATTTCTCCACTCTAACTGAAAATGGACCAGTTTGAAGACAGTCAGACTGCAATAAGCACATGTAGGCTGGCATATTTGGCTTCTCTCTCTGAGGCCTACCTTCCCGCCCAGGCCATCATCTCTGACTTGCCTGTCTAGGACAGCCCAGACTTCTGGTTGTCACATGTTTCTGCTACACATGATTCACCAGCACCTTTATGAAATCAGGGTGCTCTCCTGGGTCAGGACTCTGGAGTTTGCTGAAGTTTCTATCTAGTTCTCTGGTTCCTACTTTCTGACTTTTAAAAAAATCTTTATTATGGAAAAAAAAAATCTAATTACACAAAAATAGAGAACAAAGTTTAATGAGTCCCTGTTTGTCCATCACACAGCTTTCACAGTTATCATCATCTAGCTGATCCAGTCTACCTCCGCTTTTTCTATTTTGCTTGCAAATGTTAAAGAAAATTCCAGATTTTATATCATTTCACTTCGATGGGTAGCTTTAGTTTTTGAACATACACAATTTGAAATATCTACTCTAGTTATGAGATGATAGGATCTTTCCATTGATGTGTTTTTGTTCAAAGTAATAAATACCACTGCTTTAATAGGCCATTATTCCATCCTGACTTTTTAAAGGTCAAACGATTCTCTGTGTTCCTGGTCATCGCATACTAACTCAAATAGGTTAAACAAACATTAATCTTCAAAAAAAAAAAATCACAGAAAGAGAATCCTCCCATCTGATCTACATGACATGCCCGCTGGGAAATTACTAAGCATATTTCAAACTACATAGACATCTACTCCTAAAACCCTATTAGGTAATTATTCACATAAAAATTAAGACTATTAAAAAAAATTAGCCAAGCATGGTGGTACATGTCTGTAGTCCAGAGTACCCCGGAGCTAAGGCGGGAGGATCACTTGAGCCCAGGAATTTAAGGCTACAGTGATCCATGATCACACCACTGTACTCCACCCTAAGCCATAGAGTACAACTCTGTCTGGGGAAAAAAAAAAAAAAATTAACAATTCAGGCTCTAATGCCTTTCCCTACCAAGAAGTCAGATCTCCGCATTCCTCAGTGATGCACCATTAGTCCAACTTATTCTATTTATTAATACCAGATACTTTGGTTTTTTTTGTTTTTTTTTAAATTTATTTAAGTATTAAATTAATACTTTAAGTTGTAGGGTACATGTGCATAACGTGCAGGTTTGTTACATATGTATACTTGTGCCATGTTGGTGTGCTGCACCCATCAACTCGTCATTTACATCAGGTATAACTCCCAATGCAATCCCTCCCCCCTCCCCCCTCCCCATGATAGGCCCCGGTGTGTGATGTTCCCCTTCCTGAGTCCAAGTGATCTCATTGTTCAGTTCCCACCTATGAGTGAGAACATGCGGTGTTTGGTTTTCTGTTCTTGTGATAGTTTGCTAAGAATGATGGTTTCCAGCTGCATCCATGTCCCTACAAAGGACAATCCTAAGTCAAAAGAACAAAGCTGGAGGCATCACGCTACCTGACTTCAAACTATACTACAAGGCTACAGTAACCAAAACAGCATGGTACTGGTACCAAAACAGAGATATAGACCAATGGAACAGAACAGAGTCCTCAGAAATAATACCACACATCTACAGCCATCTGATCTTTGACAAACCTGAGAGAAACAAGAAATGGGGAAAGGATTCCCTATTTAATAAATGGTGCTGGGAAAATTGGCTAGCCATAAGTAGAAAGCTGAAACTGGATCCTTTCCTTACTCTTTATACGAAAATTAATTCAAGATGGATTAGAGACTTAAATGTTAGACCTAATACCATAAAAATCCTAGAGGAAAACCTAGGTAGTACCATTCAGGACATAGGCATGGGCAAAGACTTCATGTCTAAAACACCAAAAGCAACGGCAGCAAAAGCCAAAATTGACAAATGGGATCTCATTAAACTAAAGAGCTTCTGCACAGCAAAAGAAACTACCATCAGAGTGAACAGGCAACTTACAGAATGGGAGAAAATTTTTGCAATCTACTCATCTGACAAAGGGCTAATATCCAGAACCTACAAAGAACTCAAACAAATTTACAAGAAAAAAACAACCCCATCAAAAAGTGGGCAAAGGACATGAACAGACATTTCTCAAAAGAAGACATTCATACAGCCAACAGACACATGAAAAAATGCTCATCATCACTGGCCATCAGAGAAATGCAAATCAAAACCACAATGAGATACCATCTCACACCAGTTAGAATGGTGATCATTAAAAAGTCAGGAAACAACAGGTGCTGGAGAGGATGTGGAGAAATAGGAACACTTTTACACTGTTGGTGGGACTGTAAACTAGTTCAACCATTATGGAAAACAGTAGGGCGATTCCTCAAGGATCTAGAACTAGATGTACCATATGACCCAGCCATCCCATTACTGGGTATATACCCAAAGGATTATAAATTATGCTGCTATAAAGACACATGCACACGTATGTTTATTGCGGCACTATTCACAATAGCAAAGACTTGGAATCAACCCAAATGTCCATCAGTGACAGATTGGATTAAGAAAATGTGGCACATATACACCATGGAATACTATGCAGCCATCAAAATACCGGATACTTTGTAACTGACAGAGCATAAGTCTTAATCACTAGAGAATTAAAAATACATCTTGAGACTAATATATCAATGTATCCACTTTCAGGGTCATGTCTTACATAAGCAGAATAACCCAAGCAGATCTGGCTTAAAAACTTAAGAACTTGGCCAGGCACGGTGGCTCACGCCTGTAATCCCAGCACTTTGGGAGGCCGAGACGGGCGGATCACGAGGTCAGGAGATCGAGACCATCCTGGCTAACACGGTGAAACCCCGTCTCTACTAAAAAGAAGTACAAAAAACTAGCCGGGCGAGGTGGTGGGCGCCTGTAGTCCCAGCTACTCGGGAGGTTGAGGCGGGAGAATGGCGTAAACCCGGGAGGCGGAGCTTGCAGTGAGCGGAGATCCGGCCACTGCACTCCAGCCTGGGCGACAGAGCGAGACTCCGTCTCAAAACAAAACAAAACAAAACAAAACAAAACAAAAACTTAAGAACTTAAAAACTCAGTTCCAATCAGGCAGGACCCACCGGAAGCAGCATGTGCGATGTCCTAATTTTCTAATTAACCCACGAAAAGGTAGAGTTTTATACTTCAGAAGGCACTCAGCCACTCGATATTTATTTTTTTTAAATCAGTAGTGGAAGCTAAATTGTTGCTTTCTTTATCTATTTGTTTTGTATTCCCAGCACAGTAGGAGGTAAGTGTAGTTCCAAGGAGAATGGGGCAAAGCCCAGAGGCCAGCCCTCAAACTGAAGAAACACAGCAGGAAGCTATGTCTTTCCAAAGTTATGTGGTTCCAAGCCCAGGCTTATGGCATCCAGCTTTTCCACTGTGGTTTTGAAATGCTGGCGTCTCCTCCTAGGTCCTCCGTGAGCTCACACTCAGAACTAAGAGTTGTATTTGTCTTAGTAAATTCCTATTTTCTGACACTAACATTCTTGTTATGGCTCTTCCATCCTGGCATCCCCTCCAAGCTCCCTCTGCAGGAGGGAGGTCTGCAGGTCACCTTTTGTCCTGTCTCCTGTCTCCTGTGGAGTAGACATCCTTTCAGCTTCATTATCCCCCTCTGGATCCAAGCAAACCAACTTCCTAAACATTGAGGGACTTAGAAGCCTTTCCCTCCTTACCTAATGTCTACCTTTCCTCCTAAAAGTTTCTCTTGTTGGAAACCCTTCATGGGACTAAGCCAGCTTTGCAATTTAAGATGCTGAGCTGCTCAACAGGAGAGGTCAAGTGACAACAGAGTGGAGAAATCAGGAGAACACTTGGAGAAAGAGCCAATGGACAATCTCGTCCTTAATCCCTCCATCTCCTTATGTCCTGTGATCTTTTTTTGTCACTGCTTGGGCAGTTTCCTATTACAATTACACTGCATTTCAGCATCAGACAGCTCAGCTCTTTTCCTTCTTAGGAGAAACTAGGAGACACTGTCCTTCTACAGCCCCTGACCCAGCAGTTCCCCTGGCCTCTGGAGCTCCAGCCTACTGCCATATCAACAAGGGTTTGCAGCTGGAAGACCCCTGAAGTTCTCTAAGGCTGTCTTTTCACTCACTACTAAAATAACTCCCCTTTCAGCAACACATATAAGTCATCCTGACAGCTCCAGGATTTATCTAAAGAAAAGGTTTAGTGGTGACAATCAACCTGAAAAGGGAGCTATGGGACTGGGTTTGAAACTACATTTGCATAGCAGGTCCATGGTTTAGGAGTGGATTATATGTTCCAAGTGAGTTTTTCAGATACTACATTTTTGTAAGGATATAATCCAAACATAACATTGTTTTAATTGTCCTTATCAAAGGATGGGTGGTTCATGAAGATTATGAAGGTAAAAAGCCCTAAATCATCCCTTGACTACCACCATGGTTCCAGTCCTTCCTTAGACACTGAATACACTGAGTGAAAAGTAGTTGCTTCACTTCCCCCCCATCTTATGGCATTTCCTCAGGGCTGAAGACCATAAGCCAGCTTGGGGTAACACCGCCATGGAGGTGCTGCTGAGCCCGCATTGTCTGAGGCAGATGCTTAGCAAGGGAAACTCCTCACATTCACCCACAGATAGTGAAAAAACACGGGGGCTCAGACCCAGCTCCCAGATTTACTGAATCAAACTCTCAAAGGCTGAGGCTCAAGCACAAGTATCACAAGCACCCCAGGTGTTTCTGATGCATAGCCCTGGACAAGAGGCCTGGCCTAATGAGAAAAATCAGGCAATTCGAGTGGGGCTATCTAGGGTCAAGCCATATCTCTGCCAAGCATTATTCACATGGCTCAGAATAACTCATTAAACCCCGGGCACTTTTCTCATGAGTAAAATGAAGACAATAATAGTGCCTGCTCTGCTCTCCTCTAAGGCCATTATAAGGAGCAAATGAAATGACAGTTGTGACATGTCTGTATCCCTTAAAGCTCTGCAGCTCTGTCCAGTTGACCACTTGAGGGACCTGTACTCTCACCATCCCAGGACCTAGAGGCCTTCCTGGCCTATGATCTCAGGAAGGCATGCGTTTCCCTTTCTCTCTGTTGGCTCTCATCTATTTCCATTGTATTAGTTCATTTTCATGCTGCTGATAAGACATACCCAAAACTGGGAACAAAAAGAGGTTTAATTGGACTTACAGTTCCACATGGTGGGGGAGGCCTCAGAATCATGGTGGGAAGTGAAAGGCACTGCTTACATGGTGGCAGCAAAAGAAAATGAGAAAGAAGCAAAAGCAGAATCCCTGATAAACCCATCAGATCTCGTGAGACTTATTTACTATCACAAAAATAGCATGGGAAAGACTGGCCCCCCATGATCTAACTACCTACCCCAAGGTCCCTCCCACAACATGTGAGAATCCTGGGAGATACAACTCATGTTGAGATTTGGGTGGGGACATAGCCAAACTATATCGCTTCGCCCCTGGCCCCTCCAAATCTCATGTTTCAAAACCAATCATGCCTTCCCAACAGTCCCCCAAAGTCTTAACTCATTTCAGCATTAACCCAAAAGTCCACAGTTCCAAGTCTTATCTGAGACAAGGCAAGTCCCTTCTACCTATGAGCCTGTAAAATCAAAAGCAAGCTAGTTACTTCCTGGATACAACGAGGGTACTGGTATTGGGTAAATACAGCGGTTCCGAAAGGGAGAAATTAGCCAAAACAAAGGGGTTAGAGGGCCCATGCAAGTCCGAAATTCAGTGGGGCAGAATTTAACGCTCCAAAATGATCTCCTTTGACTTCAGGTCTCATATCCAGGTCACGGTGATGTTAAAAGTTTCCTCTGGTCTTGGGCATCTCCGCCTTTGTGACTTTGCAGGGTACAGCCTCCTTCCCGGCTGCTTTCACGGTCTGGCACTGAGTGTCTGCGACTTTTCTGGGAGCACAGTGAAAGCTGTTGGTGGATCTACCATTCTGGGCTCAGAGGACAGTAGCCCTCTTCTCACAGCTCCACTAGGCAGTGCCCCAGTGGGGACTCTGTGCGGCGGCACCCATGCCACATTTCCCTTCTGCAGTGCCCTAGTGGACGTTCTCCATGAGGGCCCTGCTGCCCCTGCAGCAAACTTTTGCCTGGGTATCCAGGCATTTCCATACATCTTCTGAAGTCTAGGCAGAGGTTCTCAAACCTCAGTTCTTGACTTCTGTGCACCTGCAGGCTCAACACCACGTGGAAGCTCTGGCTTTGTGTCGTAACCTTATTCGGAGAGGCCTTGATTGCTTTTCACTTCCACCAGATATCACACTGGTCCATTACATTGATGACATGCTGATTGGATCCAGTGAGCAAGCAGTGGCAAACACACTAGACTTATTGGTGAGACATTTGCGTGCCAGAGGATGGGAAATAAATCTGACTAAAATCCAGGGACCTTCTACCTCAGTAAAAGTTCTAGGGGCCCAGTGGTGTGGGGCCTGTCGAGATACTCCTTCTAAGGTGAAGGATAAGTTATGCATTTGACTCCTCCTACAACCAAGAAAGAGGCACAAGGCTGAGTGGGCCTATTTGGAGTTTGGAGGCAACACATTCCTCATTTGGGTGTGTTACTCAGGCCTATTTGTCAAGTGACCTGAAAGACTGCCAGTTTTGAGTGGGGTCCAGAACAGAAGAAGGCTCTGCAACAGGTCCGGGCTGCTGTGCCAACTGCTGTGCCACTTGGGCCGTAAGACCCAGCAAATCCAATGGTGCTTGAGGTGTTAGTGGCAGATAGGGTTGCTGTTTGGAGCCTTTGGCAGGCTCCCATAGGTGAATCACAGCAGAGGCCTCTAGGATTTTGGAGCAAGGCCCTGCCATCTTCTGCAGATAACTACTCTCCTTTTGAGAGACAGCTCTTGGGTTGTTACTGGGCTTTGGTGGAAACAGAACGTTTGACTATGGGTCATCAAGTCACCATGTGACCTGAACTGCCTATCATGAACTGGGAGCTTTTTGATCCATCTAACCATAAAGTGGGTCATGCACGGCAGCATTCCATCATCAAATGGAAGTGGTATATATGTGATCAGTTTCGGGCAGGTCCTGAAGGCACAAGTAAGTTACATAAGGAAGTGGGTCATATGCTCATTGTCTCCTCTCCTGCCACCCTGCCTTCTCTCCCCCAGCCTGCACAGATGGAATCATGGGAAGTTCCCTATGATCAGTTGACAGAGGAAGAGAAGACTAGGGTCTGGTTCACAGATGATTCTGCACAATATGTAGGCACCGCCTGAAAGTGGACAGCTGCAGCACTACAGCCCCTTTCTAGGACATACCTAAAGGACAACGGTGAAGGGAAATCTTCCCAGTGAGCAGAACTTGGTTGTGCAATTTTCATGGAAGGGTAAATGGCCAGATGTGTGATTATATACTGATTCATGGGCTATGACCCAATGGTTTGACTGGATGGTCAGGGACTTGGAAGAAGCATGATTGGATAGTTGGTGACAAAGAAATTTAGGGAAGAGGTATATGACTGGACCTCTCTGAGTGGCCAGAATCTCTGAAGATACTTGTATGCCATGTGAGTGCATGCCACATGCACCAACGAGTGGCCTCAGCAGAGGAGGAGTTTAATAACCAAGTGCATAGGATGACCTGCTCTGTGGACACCACTCAGCCTCTTTCCCTTGTCATCACCCAATGGGCCCATGAACAAAGTGGCCATGGTGGCAGGGATGGACTCAGCAACGTGGACTTCCACTCACAAATGCTGACCTGGCTACAGTCACTGCTGAGTGCCCAATTTGCCAGCAGCAGAGACAAACACTGAGCCCTCAACATGGCACCATTCCTTGGGGTGATCAGCCAGCTACTTGGTGGCAGGTTGATTATGTTAGACCCCTTCCATCATGGAAAGGGCAGAGGTTTGTCCTCACTGGAGTAGACACTTACTCTGGATATGGGTTTGCCTATCCTGCATGCAATGCTTCTGCCAAAACTACCATCTGTGGACTCATAAAATGCCTTATTCACTGTCATGGTATTCCACACAGCAGTGCCTCTGACCAAGACACTCACTTTGTGGCTAAAGAAGTGTGGCAGTGGACTCATGCTCATGGAATTCACTGCTCTTAGCATGTTCCCCATCATTCTGAAGCAGCTGGATTCATAGAACAGTGGAATGGCCTTTTGAAGTCACAATTACAATGCCTACTAGGTGACAATACTTTGCAGGGCTGGGGCAAAGTTCTCCAGAAGGTCATGCATGCTCTGAATCAGCATCCAGTATATGGTACTGTTTCTCCCATTGCCAAGATTCACAGGTCCAGAAATCAAGGGGTGGAAGTGGAAGCAGCACCACTCACCATCACACCTAGTGATCAACTAGCAAAATTTTTGCTTCCTGATCCCATGATCTTACATTCTGCTGGCCGAGAGGTGTTAGTTCCAGAGGGAGGAACGTTGCCACCAGGAGACACAGCAACGATTCCATTAAATTGGAAGTTAAGATTGCCACCTGGACACTTTGGGCCCCTCCTACTTTTAAGTCAACAGGCTAAGAAGGGAGTTACAGTGTTGGCTGGGGTGATTGACCCAGACTGTCAAGATGAAATCAGTCTACTCCACAACAGAGGTAAGGAAAAGCATGCATGGAGTACAGGGGATCCAATAGGGAGTCCCTTAGTATTACCATGCCCTGAGATTAAGGTCAATGGGAAACTATAACAACCCTATCCAGGCAGGACTATAAATGGCCCAGATCCCTCAGGAATGAAGGTTTGGGTCACTCCACCAGGACAAAAACCACAACCTGCTGAGGTGCTTACTGAAGGCAAAGGGAATACAGAATGGGTAGTAGAAGAAGGTAGCTATCAATACCAGCTATGACCATGTGACCAGCTGCAGAAATGAGGACTGTAATTGTCATGACTATTTCCCCCTTCTTTTGCTAAAAACATGTTTGTGCATGTATATATACACTTGTACTAAGAAAAAAATCTTTATTTCCTATTCTTTTATCATGTGACATAAGATTTATTAACTTCAATCAGCACGTAAGTATTGTTAACTTTATGTAATAGTATTTGGGTTGGGGATTGGTGTGTTTCCAGTTGTACAAAGGGTAGCTATATTATATTAGGCATAATTATGACCTTATTATTGTCTTTATTTGAAGTTTACGTATGATCTCAGGAGATGGGTATAGGTTCAAGTCGACAAGGGGTGGACTTGTGATGGTCAACTTGATTGGATTGAAGGATACAAAGTATTGATCCTGGGTGTGTCCGTGAGGGTGTTGCCAAAGGAGATTAACATTTGAGTCAGTGAGCTGGGAAAGGTAGATCCACCCTTAATCTGGTGAGTACAATCTAATCAGCTGCCAGCAAATATAAAGCAGGCAGAAAAACATGAAAAGGAGAGACAGACCTAGCCTCCCAGCCTACATCTTCTCTTGTGCTAGATCCTTCCTGCCCTCAAACATCAGACTCCAAGTTCTTCAGTTTTGGGACTTGGACCGGCCCTCCTTGCTCCTCAGCTCGCAGATAGCCTATTGTGGGACCTTGTGATCCTGTGAGTTAATACCTAATAAACTCCCCTGTGTGTGTGTGTGTGTGTGTGTGTGTGTGTGTGTGTGTGTGTGATCTCCTATTAGTTCTGTCCCTCTAGAAAACCCTGACTAATACATCCTTTGCAAGGAAAAGACATTCAATTGACCTCAAAAGATGAGTTTGTTTGTAAGTACAGATGTGGAGCAGAGCAGAACTAGAACTGGACCTGGAACCAGGAAGCCATCAGAAACTAAGGCAATTCTAGTGATCATCAATTGTCTCTAGTACTTTCCTCTTGGCGATATAGTCTCTGGCAGGAAGTCTTTGCCAGCTCCTGCTTGTCCTCTCTTCATAACCCCACATGAACCCTCATCAACCTCATGGAGCTAACTCTACCTCTAAGAGCCTCTATGCATACTTTCAGCTTCAGGTACAGTCACCGACTATCTAATATTCTCAATATTTTCCATTTCAAACACTGAAAGAAGAAATACAACTGGCATGGCAACCTCTATCTAATGTCAAGTCAATAATCTAATAAGTCACTAGCCAGTCGTGGATCAAGTGCTCACCTCTGTCCAAATAATAGTTACAAAGTAGGCAGGGATGGGAGGAGAACAGAATGGCCCTGGCGGCACAGGAAAGTCTGCTCAGCAGTGGCTACGCACAGATCTGTTTCACTGAGGAAGGACAGAGGGCCGGCAGCTTCCATGATTGACATCTCTAATGTAATGCCTTAGTTCTTTTGTCCTCAGATACAAAGCAATGAGACAAAATGCTTTTGTCTGTAATAAAATATTAAGATTACTTTCCTAGAGTGTGAGGTTATAAAAGATTATAAACTATACCCAGGTCAGCAATTTCAGCCACAGTTAGAGCCCAGCTTTGAACTGCCTCGGCTTATTTAGAGCTCTTGAGCTTGAGATATCAATGTTCAGTCGCTTCTGCTGCCTCTTGTGCCTCCTGGAACCCAGTGCTCTGTTGCTGGTTCCTTTGTTTACCCCTGCCCTCTGTACTTCCTAAATGCAAGGAAAATCCTTCCTAAACTTCTCAAGCTGTTGGGGATTGTTAGTCATGATCCACAAAGCTCACTCAAGGGTAAACACTGAATTCAAGTTTTCCTGGTTGTCTAAAGAATGTGCTTCTCGTGGTGGCTCATGCCTGTAATCCTAGCTCTTTGGGAGGCCAAGGCGGGAGGACCACTTGAGGTCAGGAGTTCTAAACCAGCCTGACCAACATGATGAAACCCTGCCTCTAGTAAAAATACAAAAAAATTAGCCAGGCATGGTGGCGGACACCTGTAATCCCAGCTACTTGGGAGGCTGAGACAGGAGAATTGCTTGAACCCAGGAGGCAGAGGTTGCAGTGAGCCAAGATCATGCCACTGTCCTCCAGCCTGTGGGACAGAGTGAGATTCAGTCTCAAAAAAAAAAAAAAAAAGTGCTTCCACAATCTCCAGTTTCTGCAAGTAACCTTCCCTTCCCCAGGCTTGGAAATAACTAAAGGCTCAGGTAACAATCCCAATATAATGCTATTTTTCCCAGGCCACAGTGAACCCTCATCAGTATTATACTGCAAAAAAAGAAAAAAGAAAAAGCTTTCATCCATCATACTTTCACCTCCAACTTGCCTCCCGTCCCCAAAACCCCAGTCTCCTGCAAGCTACTGTGGACTCCTGTTTGCTGGTCTCTTGTCCCAACTATTGCTATTCTTTACTCTGCCACATGGTGGCACTGTTCTCCGACAGCTTCTCCCCTACACCTGGTTTAAAAGATGATGATGTCAGGGTTGTGAGAGTTTCTCCGTCAGTCTGGTGTTGGAATGAATATTGCTCTGTATCAGACTTCCAAATGCAGGTTTTTCTCTCTGTTTTTATGGCCCTTCTTTTAAGGATCTGGATAAAGGAATGTTTCAGCCTCACCTGCCTTCACTGAACTTAAAAGAGCCCCCTCTCCCACTGAACGTGAACCAGGACCTAAAGACAGGATCCAGGCTCCTTGTCTCTCCTAACTTAAATTCAGTTCCCTGACTCCTGCGGAAGATGTACAAGCCAATATCTTCAGGTGCATCCTTTAGTCACAGTTCAAACTAAAAACTACATCCAACTAAAAGGCTTCTGCACAGCAAAGAAACAACAGTGTGAAGATACAATCTACTGGTTGGGGGAAAATATTTGCAAGCCATACATCTGATAAGGGGTTAGTATTCAAAATATATTGGAAACTCGAACAACTCAATAGCAAAAAACAACAACAAAAAAAATGGGCAAGGGACTGTAATAGACATTTCTCAAAAGAAGACATACAAATGGCCAACAAACATATTTAAAAATGCTCAACATCACTAATCATTAGGAAAATGCAAACTAAAACCACAATGAGAAATCACCTCATACCTGTCAGAATTGCTATTATCAAAACAGGCAAAAGGTAACAAGTGCTGCTGAGAATGTGGAAAAGGAACCATTGTATATACTGTTAGTGGGAATATAAACAGCCCTTATGGCAAAATGTATGGAAGTTCCTCAAAAAACTAAAATTAGAATTACCAGGTGATCCAACAATCCCACTTCTGAGTATTTACCCAAAATTAAAGTCAGTTTTTTGAAGAGGTCTCTGCACGCTCAAGTTCATTGCAACACTATTCACAATAGCCAAGTTATACAATTAACCTACATGTCCAACAACAGGTGAATAGATAAAGCAGATGTGGTAAATACACAATGGAATACTATTTAGCCTTGTAAAAGAAGTAAATTCTGTCATTTTCAAAATATGGACGTAATTAGTGAAATAAGTCAGGCAGAGAAAAACAAAACAAATATTGCATTTCTCATTCATATGGGGAATCTAAAACACTCAAACTCAAAGAAGCCCAGAGTAGAATGGTGATTACAAAGGCGCGGGGTGTGGGGGCTGAAGCGCGAGTGGGAATGGGGAGATGATAGCCAAAGGGTGCAAAATCTCAGACAGGAGTAATAAGTTTGGTTTGGTTTTTATTTTAATCTGATGCATAATGTGGTGGATATAGTTAATAAGAGTGTATTACACATTTCAAAATTGCTGAGAGAGTAAATTCCAAAGGCTTTTACCGCACACACAAAAAATAACAATTGCAGCAATAGATACATTAATTGATGCGATTTAATTATTTCACATTGAATTCAAAACTCATAATATCACGTTGTACCCCATAAATGTATACAATTACAAATTGTCCATTTACAATTTTTAACAAAGTCATTTGTGCCATTTTCCCCAGGAGGCTCCCCGCTGGTGACCGCTGGAATGTCCTCCCTCCAGCTCTTCTCCACGCTCGAGATCTCCCTCCACTCTCTCTTCCAGTGGATAGGGAGAGAGCTAGGTTTGGCTTCAGACCTGAAGCTAAATTCTGGTTCCACCCTTACTGGCCACTGGCCAAATTCTCCCTGCTAACTCAGTTTCCTTAGCTACAAAATGAGGATAACATTAGTAAACTCTAGAATTAAATGAGGTGTCATATGTAAAGCGCCTGACGTAGTACTTGGTATATAGTAGATGCTCAAAAAAATGCTAGCTCCCTTTTCTTGTCTCCTTTATTCAAGCCTGGCTCCTATATTCTAAAATCTCTGTTTGTCCAGGCTCCAGGACCCCTCAATCTAATCCACTTTCCATATATAGCTTTATTTGTTTACTTATCTAAATAGCAATTACCCATATCATACACAGAAGATAAAGGTTTGACTACAGGATTATGAGAAAATGCAAACTAGTATTTTTTAGGATACAGTTTTAAATGATAAGACTTGTTATTATCCAAAATAATAGTGGCTTCAACCAGATTACAGTTTTTTCTCTCACAAGCTGGACTCAGGTGGTAGTAGCTCTGCATGCGGGAACCCAGGCCCCTTTTATGTTGTCACTTGTCTATCCTAGAGTATTGCACTTGTCTCTATAGTCCAAGATGCCTGCTCCCATATCTGCATTGCAGCCATCAGAGAAAGGGAAAAGCACAGAAGAAGTGCAAGCCACCTCCCCGTCTTAAGACACACGAGAGTTGCACAGGTCTCACTTCCTTCATATTTAGAACTCAGTCACACTCAGCTCCAAGGAGGCTAAGAGGTCAAGGAGGCTGCTGTGTGTCAGCTGAAAAGCCTATTACTATGGAGGAATGGGAGAAAACTGGCAGTTTCTGCCACAGAGCTAATTAGGAGTTTTTCTCCACCAAAACAAATAGCAAAGCCAGGATAATCCATGGAAGCCAAAAACTATCCAGGCTGCAAGTAATGACCCATTTGTTTCAAACAAATCCATAAAGAAAATTTAACATCAGCCCCAAACACATATATATATGACAAAGACTTTCAGCTAAATCAAGGGAATGTGGCCATATAAGAAAACATTAAACATTTTATCCTATAAAATCACCAATCCTTAGAACTGTTGGGAATCTTAAAAGAGATTTAGTACAAAATTCAACTCTATGCAAGAATTCCCTCTCCAGTAATCTTGACTAAAGCTATCACCAAACATTTTCGGGTGATGACTTGAAGGTCCTTCGTTGCTGGGAGTTGTGGGCAAAGGCAGACAGAGGGAACCAACAGGAGACAAGGTTCACAGCCTGCACTTGGGATGCAAAGCCATGGGCAAGGCAAGGTGTAAAAGCCTCAATTCCAGGATCAGCCAAAAGTACAAAACACAGAGGGGGGCAAGGGATTTTCATTGGTTCAGGTCCAGAAGTAAGTGTGCAAAAAGGATATCTCTTTCCTGCAAGAAGGATATATCTTTCCTATGTTTTGGAAGCCCCAAAATATACAATTTTGCCACAGGTGTTTATGACTAAAAAAAGTAGCTCTGATAGGCTGGGCGCGGCGGCTCATGCCTGTAATCCCAGCACTTTGAGAGGCCGAGGCTGGCGGATCACGAGGTCAGAAGATCAAGACCATCCTGGCTAACATGGTGAAGAAACTCCGTCTCTACTAAAAATACAAAAAATTAGCCAGGCGAGGTGGCGGGCGCCTGTAGTCCCAGCTACTCGGGAGGCTGAGGCAGGAGAATGGCGTGAATCCGGGAGGCGGAGCTTGCAGTGAGTCGCGATCTCGCCACTGCACTCCAGCTTGGGCTGCAGAGCAAGACTCCGTCTCAAAAAAAAAAAAAAAAAAAAAAAGAAAGAAAGAAAGAAAAAGTTGCTCTGATAATATTGAATTCAAAGGGCCTATAAGGCATTTGGGTGGAGATTTCAAGTAAACACCTAGAAACGTCTATCTGGGACTCAGGCCTAGAGGTAAGTTTGCAAAAAGGATGTATCTTTCCTGCAAGAAAGCTATATCTTTCCTATGTTTTGGAAGTCCCAAAATATACAATTTTACCACAGGTGTCAAAACTGGATCTATTTAATCAGCTGCGCCAAGGTTAGGCTTGAAATAGAGTTCAAAGAGCAAAAAGATATAGAAGTAGGAGAAACCGGGAAATAATCTTGCTTTTAGAGAATGGAAAGTAAACAAAAGAAGAAAAAGGAAGAACAGTTTTTAAAACAAATAAACAGAAGAAAGGAAGAAGAGACAGAGAGAGAAGGAAGAAAAACAGGTGGCTCTCGTATGAAGTCCATGGAAACTAAACTTTAATAGTCATTCTAAAACTTAGCAGCTGGCTCTGCTTTCTAGGGCATCATTATGAGGTGGCATTTGTTCTGCATGACGCTGTGGATAAAAACCGGAAGGAGCGCCTAGCTCAGAAGGATTCCACATCCCTTTGCTTTGATGAAATTCCCCATCCTCCAAATCACAGGCTGGTTCCTACACAATTAAATTAATTACTGTGCCTTGAGGTTTTACCACAATGATTGAAGCTCAGGTGGGCTCATGACCCAAGCCAGGCCAGTATCAGTCTCTCCCTGAGGTCTTTTATAAAACTGGAACTAGAATAGAGAAGCTTTTCTCCTCATACTCTACGTTCTAAGAATGTGGCCCTGAAACAGCCAGTGGACACATGGGCACATCCCCTGCCCATGTATAAGCCTGAGCCAATAAAACCAAATAGCAAATAGCAAAGCAGAGAGGTACAGACAAAAGTGGAGTAAAGAGTCCTGAGTGAAGGCGCTGTTTGATATCGGTGAAGGGTGTACATTCCCACAGGAGCCCTCCTTATGGGGCCAGGTATTCCCCAGGTGCCAGCCCAGTAAGGTTTCCTGAGGTCAGGCTTCAACCTACATTTGGTCCACACAAGAAGTCATTTTTAGTAGTAGCTGAAGGATCTGCCCCATGTTTTAGAGGGGATACAGTTAAGAGAAGAAGGATCCCCTCCCTGAAGCTGATTAAATGAGTGAATAGGAGTTACCAGCAGGATACATAAGTGCTCAGGAAAATGGAATGTCACTAAGGTCACTGGCAGTAGAGGCAGCAGTCTGGTAATGAAGCAAGAAAACAGGATATGGAGAAAGGCAGTAGCCTGGGGTAACCCAACTTAAGATGGCAAGAGGGGACGTACAGAAAAATGACACAACTGTGTTATTTGAGGTGGCACGCTTATAAAAACATATAAGTGATTTTAAACATTTATATGTTTTTAAAACATTAAAAACATTAAAAATGTTTAAAACATAAGCATAAAATGCTTATAAAAACATATAAATGATTTTATTTAGTCATATAAATGTCATATTATATGACAGAATAAAACAGAATTTATATGACAGAATAAAAATCTATGAAACATAAAATAACCCCCTGGAAATTTCCAAAGATGTTGGGAAAGAAAATTCAGTGAAACACTAGAATTCCTACAGGCAAGCATAATAATTCAAATATAAAAGGTTATTGTTGTGATTATAGCTTGGCAAGGGTTAGGATACACAGATAACAAGGAAAATGCCTCCAAGGGTTGGTGTAAGTGAGGTCTCATACTCTAGACAGAAAGACAAAGATGAAGATCAGAAAATGTCATTGGACGGAATGACCTCTTTTATTAGTGACCTTCAAAAGAGTTGTTGAAGTAAAATGTTGGGGCAGAAAACAAATGTCTTGACCTGGCCTTGAGACTTACACATCAGAGAGGGTGCTTTAAGAAGCTAATGAGGCCAGACTCAGTGGCTCATGCCTGTAATCCCAACACTTTGGAAGGCTGAGGTGGGTGGATCATCTGGAGTTAGGAGTTCGAGACCAGCCTGACCAACACGGTAAAACCCTGTCTCTACTAAAAATACAAAATTAGCCAGCCATATTGGCACATCCCTGTAATCCCAGCTACTTGGGAGGCTGAGGCAGGAAAATTGCTTGAACTCAGGAGGCAGAGGTTGCAGTGAGCTCAGATTGTGCCATTGCCCTCCAGCCTGGGCAACAAGAGTGAAACTCCATCTCAGAAAAAAGGGGAAAAGAAAAAAGAAAGAAAGAGAGAAAGAAAGAAAGAGAGGAAGGAAGGGAAGGGAAGGAAAGGAAAGGGAAGGGGAGGGGAGGGGAGGGGAGAGAGAAAGAAAAGAAAAGAAAAGAAAAGAAAAGAAAAGAAAAGAAAAGAAAAGAAAAGAAAAGAAAAGAAGCAAATGAGGTGAATTCTGGTAGATCACCTAGCACAGAGCAGAGACAGGATGGCAGGAGCAAGGGACAAGTGGGGACAGAGGGAGAGTTGACAGAGGCAAACCAGGCAATAGGCTCCTCCACTTGGTTCCACAGGAGGAGCGTGTTAGGAAAGAAGTAGGGAAAGAAGAAATCCGTCTGTGTCTCTGGTCAAGTGATCTTCATGAGTGGATGCTCACACTGCCATACAACACCCACATTGAAACAAAGTATGAGGCAGAGAGAGGGCATCGGGCATCTTGTGTTCCCACCTTCCCCCTAGAAAGAACACACACATACAGAATTCCCCTGAAGGCTCAGATAGCTTTGTCCTCAGAGATACCAGTAATAAAATACTACATGTGGGGGAATAATAAAGTTGGGCAATGGTCACTAGATAAATGGATAAACAAAATGTATTATATGCATACAATGAAATATTATTCTGCCTTAAAAAGGAACTAAGTTTTTTGATACATGTTACAACATGGAGGAACTTTGAAGACACGCTAAGTGAAATATGCCAAACACAAAAGGACAAATATTGTATGATTCCACTTACATGAGGTAGCTAGAATAGGCAACTTAATAGAGACAGAAATAAAATTGGACATTACCAGGGGCTACATGGAAAATAGGGGAATTACTCCTTAATGGTTATAGAGTTTCTGTTTCAGTTGATGAAAAAGTTTTGAACATAGTGGTGATGATTGCAGAACGTTGTAAAGGTAATTAGTTCCACCGAAATGTACACTTAAAAATGATTAGAATGAAAAATATTATTTTATATATGTTTAACACGATAAAAATTATTTTAGGCCAGGCACAGTGGCTCACGCCTGTAATCCCAGCACTTTGGGAGGCCTAGGTGGGTCAGGAGTCCAAGGCCAACCTGGAAACATGGTGAAACCTCATCTCTACTAAAAATACAAAAATTAGCCAGGTGTGGTGGCAGGCACCTGTAATTCCAGCTACTCAGGAGGCTGAAGCAAGAGAATCACTTGAACCCAGGAGGCGGAGGTTGCAGTGAGCTGAGATTGTGCCATTGCACTCCAGCCTGGGTGACAGAGCAAGACTCTGTCTCAAAAATATATATATGTATATAATATATAAAAATATATAATATAATATATATGAACTATATATGTAATATATAATTTAGTATATATTATATTTACATATAAAATATATATAAATATATATTTTTTTAAGTTGGACATTGGATGTTGAGCCTCTAACTAGTTTATCTTACTGCAGCATGAAAGAGCAAATGCATCAATAGCCAGATTTTCAGAAAGTCCCTGATTGGCATTGGATAGGCCAGCTCAGAGAACTTCTTTCTCTCTAAACACTACCCTTTCTCCTTTCATCTGGTTCCATGGGCCTTTTAAACTTTCTGTTTCTTCTCAGAATTCTCTAGTGTCCTTCAATTTCAAAGCTACTATGTTTTTCCTTGACATAACTTCTAAGCCCACTCTTACAAAGGTGTTTAGCCTCTGGCATGGCTTATGAAAATACAATCTCACCTACCACCATTTCCAGTGCTTCATAGTAGGATGAAGGTGTCCCAAGGTAGAGTAGCGATTACAGTTTCTCCCTAAATAGCTTAATAATTATTATAACACATAGCCCATCCCATACTGCAAAAATTAACTGTCCTGGAAAAATGAACTTTCATTGGTTTTTCTTACACGATCACGGCTTACCTGATAGCATCATTCTTACACGATTTTGCTGGTATTTATCCTTTTCTTCACCTTCAGTTATGTTGTAATGATCTCTTTCACCACCTGCACTGACAGAAACCATTTCTCTTGTTTAACTCCTGAATGATTCACGTAGGGGTTGGGGAGTGAGATGGCAAAAAGAATGGGAAGGGCAAATGGTATATATATGCTTCCAAAATAAAATGGAAGGAAAAAAGATGAAAGTAAAAATACATGGGTTAATAATGGAGAAGAAATGAGATATTTTTTAATGGTGAGTTGAGATGGCGTTGGAAAGATTGGCTGAAGATAAATAGAAATATCAAGGTGGAAAAGAAGTCAAGAGGATCAGGTAGCATGGTCTCAATCATCTGTAAGCCAGACACCCTGGATATCACTGTTCAGCAAACTGTGAATCCAAATTTCTCCATCTTGCCAGCAAAAAGAATCATTTGTCCTTTATTAACATTAATTCAGCATTTATATGGGGTTTGTTTGTTTTGTTTTGTTTTAAAGTCAGGGTCTTACTCTGTCACTCAGGCTGGAGTACAGTGGCTTGATCAGAGTTCACTGCAGTCTTGAGCTCCTGGGCTCAAGTGATCCTCCTGATTCAGCCTCCTGAGGCTAAAGACTACAGGCTTCAAGCTGGGACTATAGGCACACATCAGCACACCCAGCTAGAGACGGAGTCTCACCATGTTGCCCAGGCTGATCTTGAACTCTTGGCTTCAAGTGAGTCTCCTGCCTTGGTCTCCCAAAGAGCCGGGACTACAGAAATGAGCCACCACACCTGGCCTAATTGAGCATTTATATGTAACATGCTAGTAAGATGGAAAGAGAAAAAATACATTTGGCAAAGTCTGGCTCCTGAAGATCTCAATGGCTAGAAAAGGGGGGAAGAGTAAAGAAATAACTTCTATGCCATCTAATAAGTGCAATTATATATATATATGCTGTTATATGAACATAAGGAAGGGAATACCTAGCTCTGCCTGAAGGAGTCAGAAAAAGCTTTACAGAGAGGTGACATTGGCTTTGCATTGAAGTATGAGGAGGAGTTTGCTAGGTAGAAAAGGAGTTCAAGACATGGTAAACAGAAAGAAGAATGTTAATCAGGGCAAATAATTGAAAGTTTAGTGTGTCAAAACAAGACTAGTAAAATGATTAGTGAAGCAAAATCATAGGTTTATGCAATGCTTCGGAAGGCAATTGTTAGGCTAGGAAAGCCAGAAACAGACTATGAAAGATTTGCAGGTTAAACTGGGATGCTGGGATAAACTTGTGAATGGACATCAAAGAGCCAGCAAAGTTCTAAGTAGAATCAGGTCGATTTTTAGATAACTCTGGTAGCAACATGGAGTGTGATTCAGGGTGTTGAGAGAAAGGCGGGACATTATCACAACAGTATAGGAGAAGTGAGGAGCAAAGACCCAAGGGTAACTAGGAGGATAGCATCTTAGAAGACTGGAAGTTTGACTTAAAAAGCACACACTAGCAGATTGGGAGAGGAAAAAACAAAACAAAACAAAACAAGACCCATCGCTACTGTCTTCAAGAGACCCATCTCACACTTACTGATACCCACAGGCTGAAGGTAAAGGATTCACTGTTGTTGGTTTAAAGTCTGTTTTATCTGATATAAGAATAGTGACCTCTGCTCTTTTTTGTTTTCCATTTAGCATAGAGGTTACTGTTCTCATATCAGATAAAACAGACTTTAAAGCACCAACAGAAAAAGGACAAAGAAGAACATTACATACTGATAAAGATTCAATTCAACAAGATTTAACTTTCCTAAATATATACGTACTAAACACTGGAGAACACAAATTCATTTCAAAAAATACTCGTAGACCTACAAAAAGACTTTGTCACACAATAATAGTGGGAGACTTCAACACCCCACTGACAACGTTAGTTCACTGAGCAAGAAAACTAACAAAGAAAATTTTCACTTAAACTCAACACTTGACCAACTGGACCTAATACACATCTGCTGAATACGCCACCCATCAATCACAAATTACACATTATTCTCACTGGCACACAGAACATACTCTAAGATAGACCATACGCTTAGCCATAAAACAAGACCCAATAAATTCAAAAAAATTGAAAGGACGCCAGTCATCCTCTCAAATCACAGTGTAATAAAGACAAAAACCAATACAGATCTCTCAAAACCACACAATTACATGGGAATTAAACAGCTTGCCCCTGAATAACTTTTGGGTAAACAATGAAATCAAGGCAGAAAAAAATATTCTTTGAAATAAATGAAAACATAGACACAACATACTAAAATCTATGGTATGCAGCAAAAGCAGTGTTATGAGGAAAGTTTATAGTGCTAAACACCCACCTCAAAAAGCTAGAAAGATCTCAAATCAACAATCTAACATCACACCTACAAGAACTAGAAAAGCAAGAGCAAACTAACCCTAAAGCTAGAAGAAGAAAATAAATAACTAAAATTGGAGCAAAACTGAATGAAATTGGCACACAAAAATCCATACAAAAAAACAACAAAACTAAAAATTAGTTCCTTTAAAGGATAAACGAGATTGATAGAACACTAGCTAGATTAACAAAAAAGAGAAAATCCAACAAAGCACAATCATAAATTACAAAGGTGACATTACAACTGATCCCACAGAAATACAAAGGATCCTGAGACTATTATAAACACCTCTACTCATACAAACTAGAAAATCTAGAGGAAATGTGTAAATTCCAGGAAACACACAATCTCCCAGGATTGAATCAGGAAGAAATCGAAACCCTGAACAGCCCAATAATGAGTTCCAAAATTGAATAAGTAAGAAAAAACCTACCAACCAAAAAATGCTCTGGACCAGACGGATTCACAGCCAAATTCTACCGGGTGTACAAAGAAGAACTGGTACCAATTCTACTGAAACCATTCCCAAAAATCAAGAAGGGGGGACTCCTACCTAACTCATTCTGTGAAGCCAGCATCACTCTGATACTAAACTGGCAAATACAAAACAAAAAAAGGAAACTACAGACCAATATCTCTAATGAAAACAGATGCAAAAATCCTCAACAAATATGAGCAAGCCAAATCCAGCGGCAAGTCAAAATGTTAATTCAGCATGATCAAGTAGGCTTCATTCCTGTGATATAAGGTTGGTTCAACATATACAAATTAATAAATGTGATTTACAACATAAACAGGATTAAAAACAAAACCATATTATAATCTCAATAGATGAGGAAAAAGATTTTGATGAAATCCAACATCCCTTCATGATAAAAATCCTCAAGAATCTTGAATCAAAGGGGCATACCATAAAATAGTAAAAGTCATCTATGACAAACCCACAGCCAACATTGTACCAAATGGGCAAAAACTAGAAGCATTCCCCTGAGAACTAAAACAAGACAAAGATGCCCATTCCTACCACTCCTAGTCCACATAGTAGTGGAAGTGTTAGCCACAGTAATTGGGCAAAAATAATAATAATAATAATGATAATAACAATAATAATAATAATAAAAGGCAACCAAATAGGAAAAGCAAAAGTGAAACTATCTCTCTTTGTGATAGAGAGAGATACCTAGAAAACTCTAAGGACTCCACCAAAAGGCTCCTGGAAATGATAAACACTTTGGTAAAATTTCAGGACACAAAATCAGTATATGAAAATCAGCTGTATTTCTATACACCACTAACACTCAAGCTGACAGCCAAATCAGGAACACAATCTTATTTACAATAGCCACACACACAAACAAAAAAATGCTTAGGAATATATCTAATCAAGGAGGTGAAAGATCTCAACAAGGAGAACTATAAAACACTGTTGAAAGAAACAGATGACACAAACTGGAAAAATATTCCATGCTCATAGATGGGAAGAATCAATATCATTAAAATGGCCATATTTCCCATTCCATTTTTTCTGCAATCTCACCAACATCTGTTTGTTTGTTTTTTTTTTTTTTTTTTTTTTTAGTAATTTTTTAAGTAATAGCCATTTTGACTGGCATGTGATGGTATCTCATTATGGTTTTCTTTCATGTGCTTTTGGTTTCTCTAAAGAAGACATACAAGCTACTAACAAACATATGAAAAAATATTTAACATCACTAATCAGAGAAATGCAAATCAAACCACTTTACTAGGTCAGCATAAGTAAGAGAATTAGTTGTTTATCTTAAGTGAATTAATGCAGGAAAAGAAAACTACATACCACATGTTCTCACTTAGTGGGAGCGAAACATTGGGTAGTCACGGACATAAATATGGCAACAATAGAAACTAGGGACTGCTGGAGGGAGAGGGGCGAGGGTTGAAAAACTAACTATTGAGTAATATGCTCAGTACCTGGGTGTCAGGATTATTCATACTCAAACTTCAGCATCACACGACATACCCAGGTAACAAAGCTGTACATGTACCTCCTGAATCTAAAATAAAAGTTGGAAAAAAGTTACTATAAAAAAGTTATTTAAAAAGTTACTATAACATTAAATTTTAAGTAAAGAAGGCTGAAAGTTTGGACAGAACTTGAAAAGAGAAAACTCTTCTCTGACGGAAGACTAAATTCAACTCAGGTCATGATGTGTTTGAGAGGACGATGTATTCATTAGACAGTTAAAAGGGGATATCATTAGACACAAATAACCTTAATAAATTCAAAATCAAGTGCATCTCAAATGCTCCACTCATCCTCCAGTTGGTGTCTTTTCCAAAAAGAAAATGAGCTTGATTTGGTATAAATTACTTTTAGTGGCATAGATGTCATGAAAATGGATGCAACAATGGGTAGTGACAATAGATGACAATGAAGGACCACCACTTTTTTTTCACAGTTTTCTAGCCATCTGCTTAACAATCTGTTTAATAATAAAAATCAATGGTTAGCCTAATTTTGCATCATTTTTAGAAATTGTCTTTTGCCCTTTTTGGAAGATTAATACAACATTAGACACCTCTAAATGTCTTCATTTTGTTATTGACCATTATTCCTTCAAGATAAATGATGACAGTCTGGCTTCCCTGCATGTCTTCTCACAGCCCAGGGATATCATCCATCTGGGGTGGAGATTCGATCTTATTAAAAACAACTAATTCTCTTACTATTCTGACCTAGTGAGGATTGCCATTCCCTTTTAATGTTATTTTTCTGGGCTTTCCAATTTGAAATTATTTTTGTGGGCAAAGAATATGAAAACAAAATAGGACTTAAATAGTTTTGCTTTCTATTTGCAGTCGACAGTCAGCATTACACCATCTGTTTCATTCAGGTCAGAAACATGCCTTGTTTTTGTGTCTCCAACACGTTAAATCAAAATTGAAATGTTGCTGTCCTTGGTATTTGGTGGCGTCTGGGTACATTTGTGCCTGCAGTTTTCCTAACACTGGTATTATTGATTTCTGCCACTCTTTTGTATTCCCTCTTAGCCGTGGGTCCCTCCTTCTGTGTTTTGTGAATATGCTGCCTGTGGGTCCTTTATATAAACTCCTCTTTATATCCTCATTGAAGTCAGTTGTAATTGCAATGTCAGAGAAATGCTTTTTACACTGGTTTTTTTTTTTTTTTTTTTTGGCCAGTTACTATTTTTAATAGTGGAATTAATACCTATCTTTCCTCTTCACTGTTTTTAGTCTGATTTCCCGAAGTCCAGTTTGTAAGTCTGATAATAATCAGCATCCTTGACCATCATAAACACCAAGAGGATAGGATCACTTTCTTTTAAAATTCAGATCACCATTACTTTACTCATATGCTTTCTTCTTTGTTGGTCATAGTTAAGCTCCAAGTAGCAATGCATTGTATTCTCAAACTTCTGAGACTGAATTATCTCCAAGACAAGAGGATACTAGTGCTCTGTATTTGTTGGATAAGATCTCCCAGCAAGATGGATTAGAGCATCTTGAGATGCTCCCATAGCGATGCTTGGAGTGCTAACCCAACAAATACAAAGCACCAGTACCTTCACCCTCCCATCAAATCATCTTGCTTCCATGCTGATCATGAAGTTTCCATTAAGAAATCATCATCTGTGTTTCTTTCCTGCATAAGTGTTCAACAATGCCCACTATCTTTTGTCCTTACAAAAATGTTCCATACCATTTAATTATTAATTTAACAAATCCATATTAAGAATATGTACAGTGCTATATTAGCTTGTGAGGGCTGCCATAACACAGTACAACAGACTGGGTAGCTTGAACAACAAAAAATTCATTTTCTCACAGTTCTTGAGGCTCAAAATCTGAGATCAAGGTGTCATCAAGACTGGTTCTTTCTGATGATCATGAGGGAGGATCTGTTCCAGGCCAGGCCTCCCTCCTTAGCATGTAGATGGCCGTCTTCTCCCTGTGTCTTCACATCATCTTCCCTCTGTACATGTCTGTGTCCAAATTTACTCTTCTTAAAAGACCACAAGTCAGATTGCACTAGAGCCCCCCTTAATAACTTTAATAGCTTCATTTTAATTTAATTGCCTCTGTAAAGATCCTGTCTCCAAATATGGTACATTCTAAGGTACTAGGGGTTAGAACTTCAGCATATGTATTTTTGTGGGAACATCATTCAGGCTCAGAGTGGTCTTATGTGCATATACTATAAGCCAGGCACGGTTCTAAGCCCTGGGAATATAGAAGTGAATGAAACAAAGTCCCTCCCTTCATGGACTTTATTTACACTCCAGTGGAAACAGGGGAAGACAAACAATGAACAGTAAGTATATGCTGTAATGCCAGTAAACAGTATTTAGAATCTAAACAGGGCAAAGAAACAGAGGGCACCAGAGAGGGGATGGAGCTGGGAGGGTTGTAATTCTAAATGAGGTCAGAATGGAACAGAGAGAGACATGAATAAAGAGAGGGACAAACCACCTAGTTGTGCAGGAGACCTGCCTTCTAGGCAAAGGGAACAGCACATGCAAAGATCCGAGGCAGGATTATGGTAGGCATATTCAACAAACAGAAAGGAAGCACCCTGAGTCAGGAAAAGGAATGGCAGTGTATTAGTCCATTTTCACACTGCTGATAAAGACATACCCAGGACTGGGCAGTTTACAAGAGAAAGAAGTTTAATTGGACTTACAGTTCCACATAGCTGGGGAGGCCTCACAATCGTGGTGGAAGGCAAAGAGGAGCAAGTCATACCTTACATAGATGGCGGCAGGCAAGAAAAAAAAAAAAAACAGTTTGTGCAGGGAAACTCCCGCTTTTTTAAAACCATCAGATCTCTTGAGACTCATTCACTATCATGAGAACAGTATGGGAAAGACCCACCCGGTGATTCAATCATCTCCCACTGGGTCCCTCCCACAACACGTAGGAATTCAAGATGAGATTTGGGTGAGGACACAGTGAAACTATATCAGGCAGGAAATGACATCATATGTGTATGGGGTCTTGTAAGAATTTGAATTTTGGCTGAGCATGGTGGCTCATGCCTGTAATCCCAGCACTTTGGGAGGCCGAGGTGGGTGGACTGTCTGAGGTCAGGAGTTCAAGACCAGCCTGGCCAATATGGTGAAAACCCATCTCTACTAAAAACACAAAAAAATTAGCCAGGTGTGGTGGCAGGTGCCTGTAATCCCAGCTACTCGGGAGGCTGAGGCAGGAGAATGGCACGAACCCAGGAGGCGGAGGTTGCAGAGAGCCGAGACCGCCCCATTGCACTCCAGCCTGGGCAACAAGAACAAAATTCTGTCTCAAAAAAAAAAAAGAAAGAAATTTGAATTCTATTCTCAGTGTTATGGGAAGCAATTTGAGGGTTACAAGCAAAGAACTGTTATGAGAAAAATAATTGTACCATACCTGGATTTAATGAGATAAAATTCACAACCTCTTTTGAGAATTATAGAGAATCCCTGATAAAATGCTTTCTTAAACAACTTTCTGGTATACTTTATTGAAATTAGAAATTCCTTCTGAAAAAGAAATTCATCACCCATCCACCTGACTATGGGTCTTGTGATGGTCTGACAGTCTTAAGGTCCTTACTTAAACATTCATGTAAAATATCTATTAAGCAGGAGACTTTGAGCTGACTTTTTCAAAAGCATCTTCTCTTATTAAAGTTTGAAATTGAACTTTGACATATGCTTGTCATCAAATTGTCTAAGAAGTTGCTTGAACAAATAAAATCATTTTTGAAGGATTACTGTAGGTTCAGGATAACTCACTGTAGACTTGCCATTTGGATGTTGAACTTATTCTATTATACCTGTTTCTTTTGCATATTCCAGGCATAGTTCTCTTAATTGTGCTAGTTCCTTTCCAATCTAAATTTAATACTCAGGTCCTCTGTCTCTAACATAATCTATTTAAATTTCAAGAAGATAAATGATTACAAAATATCTGAAAGCCAAAGTAAGTCCATTTCTGATACAAACTGACCTTTCTGGAATAATAAAAAACCACCTAACTCCCCTCCTCTGTCTTATGACTTCCTTCTTTAAAATCTTAGTTAAATCTATGCTAAGAGCCAACAGCGATTTGAAGACAGTGAAACCAATTAAATAAAACTGATAATCCTTTTCCTACTTAAAAAAAAAAAAAAAAAAAAAAAGGCAAAAAGACTGTTACACGATTTACCTTTTCCGAGCTAAGCATAACGTTAGTATTCACTAAGGGAATCCCAGCAAACATCAAGGAGAAATCACACTGCCAACAGAAGTCATTTCTTATATCATCTGGCAGTACGGAGTGTTTTGAGTCTCAAATTTTAAAGTAAGTCTTATTAATGCAAAGGGACAAATTAGAAGTTTTGAGATATACCAAGGCTCTATGGGGTTTTGTTTTGTGTATGTATATAAAACATAAAATTGTCTCCTAATAAAGGAGATACAAAACCCAAAATTTTTTTAAAAGTCAAATGAAATCCAGCTCTATTTCACCAAAATGGGCAAGTACAATGTTAGCCATTATTGGAGCTTTCTCCCTCCCCAGGGGCTCCATAATCCTGGGAACCAGGTAGAAACAGGTTCCTGGTTGCCATCTTTTACCACACCCACCCTCTCAACTTTGTTTATCAAAGAGTAAGTACCTGTTGGAAATATGCATTTATTACCTAGTTGAGATTTTATTTATTTATGAAACCCACAGGGGAAAAATGGATGAGGGATACAAAGAATGGATAGAAAGGGAAGGCAAGAAAGAAGGAAGGAAGGAAAAAGGAAAAAAAAGACAGAGAGAAAGGTAAAATTGAGCATTTTGATAAAGAATCAGTGTATGCAAAGTAGTTTACACTCAAGAGATTATTTACTTTAAGATAAAATTACATGAGTATATTGCAAATTAAAAATTATTAGTGCTACATTAAGCAACTGGGAAATTAGGGGCTTGCACTGACAGGCAGCACACAGACTAAAAATTGGAACCTGGAAATTAGTAATTAATGTCAGAGTAATGATGCATTTTCTTCCAAATGAATTGTACCATTTTTTGCCTAGATATTTCAAGCCTTCTGTATGCAATGTTACTGATAGTCCTTGTTAATTCCAGCTAAATATATGTAAAATGTATTATACAATATACCAGATCCCCCTCTATTACTAAATTTCTAAGTGAAGAGCATCATAGAAAATGCTTTCACATTATGGCTCATTTTTATTTGATAGCTTTTATTTAACAATCAACTTTTCACAGACTCATCTTAAATTTGATATAGCCCATATTACAAAGAATATTTTCATTTTTGTCCCCTCAGCCCTCCATTAAAATCTGCAGATCACTGTGGGTAGCAGCATCTGAGCAGGAAGCATGACTTCGCATGCACCATCCTTCCTTGAGTTCAAACATTCTGTATGACGCACTGCTGTGATTTCCTGGAACCTGGCTTTCTCCCTTCACAAAGCCATATATGTGGATATTCAGGGTCATAAACCCATGTGCATAAGAATTGGGGCTGAACGAGGTTATGAGGTCAAAACAAAGATTGTTCTCCCATATACACTGAATGCACATAGACCCCTCTGTCTATGCCCAGAGACAAATCCATCTGAGATAAACCAGTGGAATTCAAATAAACATTTATTACACTGTTCTCAAAATTTTAGTGGACTGAAATTAAAAATAAAAACCTAAGTTTAAATGCAGGATCTTAGTAATAATCTTAAGACACTTTATTTGAACCAAGTCACTTGGCATATGACAGGTTAACTGAAATATTTGGAAAGGTTCAGAATAAGACTGCCAGGCTTAGCCTAGCTCAAATTCTGAGGTTTTTCTTATATTGACTAAGGAATTAGGAATTAATTATCCACTTTCAAATTTCAACGTAATTGCAAAGTAGAGATACTGAAAATAATTACTTAATTCATGTGTTGTCAGTCACCCAGAGTTTGCTGGAGCTCCAACTGTACTGGTTCCATGTCAAATTGTGATTTAAGCCAATCTCTGCATGAACACTTAATTATTCCCCCTTTGTTATGCTGTAGAAAGTTAAGTGGTAGATTCAGTGAACTAAATAGCCTTGATAAACACTACCAAACTCATTTTAAAAATCAATAAGAACCAAGCAGGCATTTCTACTGGACACTTAAGTGAAAATTTAAATGTGAGCCAAGCGTTCTTCTTGTTTTATTCATGTTAATTATTTCAATGTCATGTTTATAGCCTGACTAATGTTACCCTAACTTGATTTCTGGCATGAGACATAGTCAGACAACCTACAGCCCCAGGCCCCCAAATTAGAACACTCTCTCCAATTACAAGGGACAATTTATGGTTATGTTTCATAAAATAATAGGAGGTTCAAATCTCCCTTCCACCTCTGTCTATCCCCAACTTTTTTCAGGACAGTTGTTCTCAGAGAATGACACCAACCATTAATCTCTGCAGCCAACAGTTGCAGATGCAAAAAAAAAAAAAAAAAATCCAGCACTGGGAGGCCAGATGCAACAATTTATTCTTCACCTTGGAAAAAATATCTCAACATGCTCTACATCACTGGACCCCTAAATTTCACTGAGGTAGAATATAATCACCTGATGAGTTCTTACTGCCTGCTGCACAGATAAAGCCAACTTGCCAAGACAGTGGCATTGCAGTAAAGAAAGAGTTCAATACACACAGAGCCAGCTAAGCAGAAGGACAGGAGTTTCAGCTGCCCTGAAAATTTGGAGGCTAAGGTTTTTTAGAGATACTTTGGCAGGCAGGGGGCTGAAGAATGGGGAAGGCTAACTGGTTGGGTTAGGGAGGAAATCATGGGGAGTCAGAGCTTGTCTTCTTGCACTAAGTCAATTCCTGGGTAGGAGCCAAAAGACCAGATGAGCCAGTTTACTAGTCAGGGTGGTGCCAGCTAGTCCATCACAATGCAGGGTCTGAAAAATACTTCAAACACCCTTCTCAGGTTTTACAATAGTGATGTTATCTATAAGAAAATTTGAGGAGGTTAGAAATCTTGTGGCCTCCGGCTGTGTAACTGCTAAGCCACAATTTCTAATCTTGTGACTAATTTGTTAGTTTTACAAAGACAGTCTTGTCCCCAGACAAGGAGGGGTTTGTTTTAGGAAGGGGCTGTCATCAACTTTGTTTCTAAGTTAAACTACAAACTAAATTATTCTAATAGTTTATCTGGCCTATGCCCAGGATGGACAAGAACAGCTTGGAAATTAGAAGCAACATGGAGTGGGTTAAGTCCTATTTATTTTCACTGTCATAATTTCTATGTCAGATTTTTCTCACTGCTGTAATTTTTGCAAAGGCAGTTTCAGGAGAGTTCCTGAATTTTAGTCATATTTATTTCCTACTTCTGACATGCAAATTTCTCATCAATAAGTATAAAGTAGCTGCTACTTCTTGCTCACCAGGTCCACTCAGCTTAATGTCATCAGTGTAATGGACCAGTGTGGTATCTTATTGAAGGGAAGGGCAATGGGCAACCAAGATCCCTGCAAACTAAGTTACAACTTAAGACTGAACTGTTTACATACCCATGAGGTAGAAGGTGTATTGCTGGCCTTGCTAGCTGAAAGCAAACTGCTTCTCGTGGGCCTATGGACAAACATGGAGGAAAAAGCAATTGCCAGATTAACAGCTATATAACAAGTACCAAGATATGTGTTAATTTGTTCAATCATTGAAACCACATCTGGTATAACAGCATCAATTGGAGTCATAACTTGGTATAGTTTACAGTAATCCACTGTCATTCTCCAAGATCCATCTGTCTTCTGCACAGGCCAAGTAGCATAATTGAATGGGAATGTTGTGGGGATTAGCACTCCTACATCATTTAAGTTCTTGTTGGTGGCACTAATGTCAGCAGTGCCTCCAAGAATGTGGTATTGTTTTTGATTTACTATTTTCCCAGATAGAAGTAGTTCTAATGGCTATCAGGTGAGACCCAATGTGGGGATTCTGCCAGTTGCTCAGTATGTTTATTCTAATTATGCATCTGGCACTGGGGAAATAACCACTGGATGGGCTCAGGGACCCACTGGACCCACTGTGAGACTGACCTGACCTAAAACTCCATTGATCACCTGAGCCCTATAAACCTCTCCTCTGACTAGAGGGACACAGTGATGTTTTGGGTCTCCTGAAATCAATATCAGTTCAGAGCCAGTGTCCAGTAGTCCCCAAAAGGTCTGATTATTTCCTTTTCCTAACACACAGTTACCCTAATAAAAGACCACAGGTGACTTTGGGAGAGGCTGGGAGAAAGATTAACAGTCTAAATTTGTAGTAGTGTACCAAGGGCCTTTCTGGAGGGGACCTAACTTCTCCTTTATTCAATGGGTTCTGGGTCTATGAACTTGCTCAAGTTTGGCAACTGACCGAAGGGCTATGATTCTTTGCTTTTGCAGTTTGAGTTAGACTTTTGTTTACATGACCTGGAAGTTTTCTGCTTACACAAATCAAGAAAGAATTTAGTAGGCTTCCTATCTGTTTCACTTCTAGGAATGCCATGATTACTAGTCAATGCCGTAGGCCTGTGCAAATCAGACTGTTCTGACTACTGCTTTGACTCTGCTATTACAGTAACCAGACCCACTGTGCCTTTGGTAGTTGACTGCCACCATTTAGCTTCTGCCACACCAGAATCCCAGTTGCTCCCATTGATTTGGGTAATTTAACTGAATGGCTATGGTTCTCACTGTAAGGTCTGGTGTACAAAGAAGACATCTATTTCTCCTCCCATATTTATTTCTCAAAGTATTTTTTGGTGAGGATATGTCTCTCAGACCATCCCAGTGTTGGTGAATAGGTCTTAAATTACAAACCCACTCTAACATTCCGATCTCCAAAAGCCTTTGAATTATCTTCTCTACATTAAACCAAGGCAGAACAGGCATTTCCAATTTTCTCACAGTGGAACATCTTTTGATCCATGTCTTAGCCAATAAACCAAACAACATGTGAGAGCCCTTTCTAACTCTCCAAGCTGCAGTATTAAATGCAGAATCTCTGCTTAGTTAGCCTCTATCAATAAATTCAGCCTGATCTAACTTTATGTTCCTTCCACTGTTATCCAACACCATTAATATCTGTTCCCACATGTATGCCTGAAATTCTACTTATATACCTTAGAAACCTCAACTAGTTATTTTGAAATGTAGCACATTACCTCATGCACGGCACTTTGTGCCTCATCTTTATGGGTCAACCGGGACTTGAGTCTCATTATAGGACTAGAACAAAGAGGATTGATATGGGTGGGATCTGAAGAGAATCCGCACTGTCTTGTACGGCATCTGCCTCAGCAGAGACCATTACTGTTTTCTCAGGCAATGTGAGGTAATCTTCTCAGCGTGAAGTGAAAAGGCCACTTTTCACTGGGTGGGATGCTACTTTTGCTGGGAGTCGGGGGGCTACTTCCACTAGCAAAAAAGACTCATCAGAATTTAAGGTCTTAATGCCCCCAACTTTAGAATATAATGGACACATGAAATTATCACCTAGCTTTAAAAATAGCATTACCACTGCAGTTGAAGTCCCCTGGATAACCACTATTCAGATTGTTATCCCTTAAGTGCATCTCATTATACTTTTCACAATTGTCCATGCATACTTTCTATAGAAGGCGTTTGTGTGTATGAAGGTTATAATAGTACATATATATTTGGCAACATCCTCTTTTCCCTCAAGAGTATGTTTATAGGTCATATGTGGGTATTTGTAGTTGTTACTCATTTTTCTTCACTATTGTACAATATCTCATTTTATTTGAATATACCACAATTTACCCATCCATTCTCCTGTTGATGAATGTTGAGGTTATTTCCAATTTTATGTTCTTACAAACAATTCTTCCACAAAGACTTGTGTCTTTATCTCTTTCTCTAAGGCAGAGACACTAAGTCAGTATGCTGACCACTTGGGGCACAGAGGGGTTATAGATGCACCAAGGACTGTATCTCTCCTGCCCCCACATTGACTAGGTCAGGGCTTAGGTTGACCAAAGCCCATCAGTGTTCCATTCTATCCAGGCTGCTTCCCCTATTTATGCCAGTGTGCACTATGAAATGAAAATCTAAATAACCTCAATAGGGACACCAAGAATGGAAACCAGATGTGACTGTCTACATTCATATGACTTTACTATTCTACTTCATGAGCATTACTTTACTTTCCCAGATATCTCTTGTCCAGGCCACTGCTTTGATTGTTCATGACACAGCTTCCAAGCAGGCCCACTGACTCTTCAATGGAAAGTACCAATAGTCTATGCTCTAATATTCTTTGAATATCTTGCCTCAAAATCCTTGCCTTGCTGTTTCCACCAATCCTAGACTGTTGTGTCATGATCCTTACCCAATCTTAATAAAATCCCTACATTGAAGTACTTAGTTTAAACCAAAATTACTATCCTCAGTAAATTCTCACCATGCCTTTCCCCTTCAAAGATACTGTCAAAGTTCTGTATAGGTGTTAAACAATAAACTAAGCTTTGTCTTCTCAACAGGTTGTATTTGGGGAGCTGTCATTCACTTTCAATAGGAACACTCATATTTTCAACATGTGACAGAACAATAAAAGCTTTGAGAAACAAGCCTCTGATGATATCCCTTCCCCATCTAGGATACCCCCTTCTCTCATTTTTATCTACCCTTCAGTTGGCCATTTTCAAGCATGAACTCAACTCCAGTCTCCTCTGTGAAAGATTCTTGGAAAATTTCACATTCTGGTCTCCTGTCCTATTTGTAAACTCTAGAGGCATGTCAGCCTGAAGCCAACCCCAGTGACTGGCCATTCTCTCTATATAAATGCTCTTCAGTGTTTCTGTGCTTTTGTATATATTTTCTTGAAACTTAGACCCTCTTTCTCTCCTATGTCAGCCTGGCCAACCTCACCCTTCAAGATTAAGTTCAGGTGCCACGTCATCTGCTCTTTGAAGTCTGATAAATGCCTCCTTCAAAAGTTAGGTATTCATTACTACTCAGCCATAAAAAAAAACAAAATGATGTCTTTTGAAGCAATGTAGATGGAGTCGGAGGTCATTATTCTAAATGAAGTAAATCAGGTATGGAAAACCAAATACCGTATGTTCTCACTTAATAAGTGGGAGCTAAGCTATGGGTATGCAAAGACATACAGAGTGGTAAAATGGACTATGGAGACTCAGAAGGGGGAGGGAGAAGGAGGGCAAGAGATAAAAAACTACATATTGGGGACAATGTACACTACTCGGGTGACCAGTGCACTAAAATCTCAGACTTCATCTCTATGCAGTTCATCTGTATAACCAAAAACCACTGTACTCCAAAAGCTATTGAAATAAAAAATTATTTTTTAAAAAAAGTTAGGTATTCCCTTTACTCAGCCCCCCAACCATCCTGTGTTTTCCTCTATTATAGCAAGCATCACATTGTCCTGTAGCTGTTTAATTATCTTTCTTCCCCAGAAGACAATAAGTCCTTTGAGGGCTGGGATTTGCATTGACAACACCTATCACAGTACCAAGTACAGGGTTAGTAGTCAAGAAATGTTTGCTGAATTAAAATGAAATGAAATAAATTAGATTTACTTCAACCTATAGAACAACTTCAGCTTTCTCAGGAAAATTGTGGGGTTTTTTATTGAACAGAATTCATTGATAGATAACTGTGGTTTCATTTATATAATTCTGTCAGACTTCTGTCATAAATAAGTTCACAGATTAGGGAAAAGGTCTTTTGCCAAATTCCATGCTCTCATCTTGGTTGATGTATTATCACTGAATACCACATAACTGCATTTGAGGCAGGATGAACGAATCCTTAGGAGCATGACCTGATCTGCTCTTCCTTTTTCCAGACAATAGACTCACTGGTTGTTTGGATGTATATATTGTTGCCTGAGAGGAATAGAGGAAACATGATGACCATCTAATGCAGTAAGCAATCAAGAACAATCTCCCAAGTCAGTGTAAGTGTAAAAATATAGGACAGGCAGACAAGGACCTGGCACTTTAGTTGGTGCAAAATATTGGATGCTGGAGAGAACATTCAAGAAAAAACTATGGAGTGATGAACTATTTGGAAATATATCGCATGGTTGGTCAAGAGTAGAAAGGAGATGGAATCAGCTGTCTTCCTGAGTAATTGTTTGCAGCAGGTCCTTTTTTTTTTTAAAGGAAACAGTGTGGGAATTCATGATGAGGAATAGCTGAGACAGAACATTTCTACTCCCCAGATTTATTTTGCAGCCTATATCCGACTAAAGTTGGAGAAACAGAATTACATTCCAATTAAACTGCTCTCTGTAAAGATAATCAGCAAAAAGGATTCATCTTGGCTGTAAACGTTTAGGAATTATGTACAGTTACTCCTAAAGTAGGAAGCTCAAGACTAATAAGGAATCTCCCAGCAACTGTTAGATTATGGTCCATCAATCTCTTTTCACCATTATGGTGGCCAAAACAACTAGATCAATAACTTTAAAGTCCAACTCTTTGTTGTCTTGGAAACAGGAAGCCTTACTCCTGAATGGAGCTGATCAATTTCTCAGCAATCAAATTGCAAAGAATGCTCTGACTAGAATGTATGCTTGTTAGTTTTTGGACACAGTAATTAGAATTCTAGGCAGGTTTTCCTCTCACAGAAGGTTAAGGAGACTTCACCAACACAAAGGACTGAGGTGTTATATATTTGAAATTACTCATTTTTCTATTTCCTTTGTAGCTTCCCAAAGTCACAATTGCTTTCAATAAAGTTGCATGTTTAATTGATTTCTCTGAAACTAATAAGATTGGTTATTTCACTCTAAGTACTAAAGGTAATGATTATAAATATAGCATTTGAATCACTTGTCATGTATATACAATTTCTGAAAAAAATTATAAACATCTTTCTTATATTGTGTCCTTTTTAAAACAGCAAAAATATTTTGAGAGGGTTTAATTTTGAAGTGTTAAGCAACTTGCCTCAGTCTTACACAGGAGATCATGAGTGAGAATTTGAATAAAGGAAAATGTTAATGAATCTGTTGGAAAGCAAAATGAAGAAAACAGAAGGTTTAAAGAGAATGTAAGTGCTCTTTAAAATAGGAAGGAATAATTTTAAAAGCAAAATAACTGAGGAAAATGATCTCTTTCCTCCCTGAAAGCCTAGGATTGAAAGAATTACAATGAGTGAATAATTATGAGAGAGAACCAGTGAACTTCCAAACAGGTGTACCCATATTCTGCCTCATTCTTCCTCTTATGTTAGAGGAAATGACCCTCCTCCCAGGCCCATTCATGTACCCATGCTTTGGAAAACTCACTTTCCCTCATCTCTGGGACCTTCTGTCTTCTATATAAATCAACCTCTCCCTTTCAATTGGATCCCTCTCATCAACAATTATACATGCCCATAATTAAACCATCTTGAGAAAAAAAAAAAACTCTCATCACTCTATAGCCTTTAATTTCTCTGCTGCTTTTCACAGCCATTCTCTTAAAAGAGTTGTCTAAACCACTGTTTCCATTTTCTCACCTTCCACTCACTAAAAGTCACTCCTAAATGGTCTCCGTGACCAACATGCCATGGCATTTAACTTCCAAGTCAACAAATCCAAAGGGCACATTTTAGCATTTAGGACAACATGTGACACTCCCTCAACTTAAAACACTCCTTCCTTCAGATTCCATGACACCCCACTGGCCTGGTTTTCCTCCCTCATCTCTCATTTCCTCCCTCATCTCTCATTTTTTTTTACTGCTTTGCTGTCTCTTTTTCCTTTGCCAGTCCCCATGCTAGAGTTCCTCAAGACTGTGCCCTCTACCTCCTTTTTTTACTCTTTGTTCTCTCCTTAGGCAATTCCATCTAGACCCATGCTTTCGCCCATCATCTCTAGTCTCTAAGACTCTCAAATACATACTGCCACCCAGACCTCTCCTCTGAGCTCTCAAACAAGATGCCTAATTCCAACCATGAAATCGCTAATCAAAAGTCTTGGAGGCAACCCAATCTCAGTAGCTACAAGGCAAAACTCATGGTCTGACCCTAAAACCTAATGCCTAATTTCAGTGAATGGCACCAAGCCAGATAATAAGGTTTGGATTTGTGTCCCCACCCAAGTCTCATGTCAAATAATAATCCCCAGTGTTGGAGGTGGAGCCTGGTGGGAGGTGACTGCATCCTCGGGGTGGATTTCCTCCTTGCTGTTTTTGTGATAGTGAGTGAGGTCTCATAAGATCTGGTTGTTTAAAAATGTGTAGCACTCCCCCCTTTGCTGTCTTCCTCCCGCTGCAGCCACGTGCCTGCTTCCCCTTTGCCATCCACCATGACTCAAAGTTTCCTGAGGCCTCCCCAGCCATGCTTCCTGTATAGCCAGCAGAACCCTGAGCCAATTAAACCTCCTTTCTTTATAGATTACCCAGTCTCAGGTCAGGTATTTCTTTGTAACAGTGTAAGAACAGACCAATACACCAGAATCTTGGCTTCAGTATTTTTAAAATATGTCTACTCCTTATTATGTCCACTGCTTCTCCCCTCACCCAAGCTGCCACCACCTCTTGCAAAGTCAACTACTAAATAGTCTGCCTGTTTCTTAACCTCCTCCAGCACATCCACCACATATCAGCCTGAGCGACGTTTTCAAAACCTAAATCTGGTGATGTTGCCCCTTACAACACCATTTTTGACTCCCCACGAATTGCAAACTAATGATCAAAATTTTTCATGTAGACTAAAAAGTCCGGCATTTCTGGCGCTTTCTTACTTTCAATCATCAAGTAATACCATCCTTTACCTTGTTCTCTATTCTGTAGCCCCACTGACCTTCCTTCAGTTCCTTGGGCTCAGCAATTTTCTTACACCACAAGGTTCTAACACATGCCACTCCCATGGCTCCCTCTCTCCACCCCTACCTCCAGCTTAGTTAATAATCTACTCATCCTTTATGTCTTAGCTAAACCACCACCTTCTTCCAGAAGATTGCTTGCCACTCCAGTCTAAGTCAGCTTCGTTGTTACACTTTTTCACAGAAACTCATCCCTTCCTTCAGAGGATTTGCCTGTGTTTATACCTGTACATCAATTAATGCCATCATCGATTTAGTGTCTGCCTCCCCGACCTGACTGAAAGCAGGAGTAAGATCCAGATTTACTCCTGCTCTCCACGCTTTCCAAGGGGCCTCACAGAATAGCCAGCACATAAAGATAGCTCGACAAGCATATGTTTAATAAGAAGTGTTTTTAAAGTATTTCACTATATTTTATCTTTCTGTCATGGAAACTGTGATAAAATATATCAGAATGGCCGTTAGATGCCCCACACAACTACTTTGCATGAAGGCAAATATCACAAATGTAGAATAAATGTTCTAGAAACTGGAAAATAACTGAGTCCAGGAATTTTAAGGTAAAAAGGTGGAGAATCCATTAAATAATTCCTCAACAATAGTCACTGTGCTCAATGAGTGAAGTTGCTAATGAGAATGTGTTGTGACTGCAATGTGTGGAGTAAACGAAAGATGGTCATCTTTTTTGAGTCTCATCCTCTCAACTTACAAAGTAGATGACTTCCAGAAAGATAAAACGACTTGTCCAAGTTCCTATAATGGAAGAACCAATGGCACCACTACATTTGTGTCCTTCCATGCACCTAATAATGGGCTGTGTTCTCAGATGACATATGATAAAGTATATTAATTAAAGGGAACATGCCTGTAATCCCAGCACTTTGGGAGGCTGAGGTGGGCAGATCACTTGAGGCTAGGAGTTCGAGACCAGCCTGGCTAACATTGTGCTACTGAAAATACAAAAATTAGCTGGAGTTGGTGGCACATACCTGTAATTACAGCTACTTGGGAGGCTGAGGTGGGAGGGTCAACTGAGCCCAGGAGGCAGAGGTTACCATGAAAAGAGATCGCGCCACTGCACTCACCCTGGGCGAGAGACTGAGACTCTGTCTAAACTAGAGCTTCAAAAAAAATTCAATTTACTCATCTGCATAATGGATATCATAATAGCATGTGACTTACAAGATTGTTGTGAGGACTGACTAATTCTCACTTAGAGGATTGTTGTGAGGATTGAATAAACCCTACCTTTGTGGCTCTCTCCCACTAATTTGTAGGACATTTACTAGTTTATTTTATGGGACTTTTGCACAAATACCTTGCTATGGTCAGTAGCAGAAAGCTGCAGTATTCATGCACTAGCTATTATTCCTTTTGCTATGAGGATTGAATAATGCAAGAAACAATTAGCAAGTACCTGACAGAGAGTAGGGGCTATTTACTTTTGTAACACTGTGCCATTCCCAAAGAATGCCTGCCACCCCTTGCACTGAGAAGACCCTTCAGGAAAGTGGCAACACAAAAGATGAGACGGACATGAGCTATGTGAAGGACAAGGGCTGGGGATCTAAGAACCAAGCCTTTAGAGGAGACCTTTGCCCAATTTCTAGAGTAGTGACAGCATTAAGATCCCAATCACAGAAAAGTCTTTTAGTGTTGGGATTAGAGAGTTCCCCTAGGCCCAATTTGTTACCTATTTTCTTCTTAATGTTTAACATCCTTTCACAGCAATTACATCATCTAATCCCTGGCAGGATTTCAGAGCAGAAAACATGGTCTTCATTGTACCAAGTCCTAGAGCAGTTTAGGGCTTACTCAGCTCAAGCAAGTTATCAAAGGCAAAGCCAAGTCCCAACCCTTAGTGCTTTGACTCCCAAGTCCCACACTCTTCCTCCAAAAAAGGTCTTTTCGTGTGAGACTGATTCTACCTTCCACTATGCTTTTGTTCACACAGTAAACATCAACATTTCTGTTAATTCAGTTCATGAATTTTTTAGCACTTTTTCTGTTCTTGCAAGACATTGTGATGAAAGTGAAGGACTGAGGTAGCTAATCAAAGGAGCATCAAAAATAACTCCAAAGTGCCTCTTGAATCTGCCTGCTTCTGCAGAGTCACTGCCCCTGCCTTCATTGAGGCCACACCTCAAATGTTGCAAGAATCTTCCAAGTGGTCTCCACCTCTGGTTGCTTCAATCCTCCATCATTTGTACGCACTTCAAAAGTTGTCATTGACTTCATTAAAAACCTTGATGGCACCTCGGTCACTCTGTCAGTCTCTTTCAGTCCTAGCTATACAGTAGAATTACCAGGGCCTTAACTGTCCAGACCCTATCCCAGAGATTCTGACATTAATTGGTCTGGGTGGGGCTATCATCTTTTTTTATCTGCAGATGATGTTAAAGTGCAGCCAAGAGTAAAAATTCCTGGCCTACCAAATAGAGCTAGACTTTCTGAACACTGCATTTGAGCCCCTTTACAACTGAGTAACAACCTACTTTTCTCATCTTATCTCCCCCTATTTTATTCTTACCTCAACAGCATTTGCTATCATAACCATTTCTTAAGGCCGCGTGTGGTGGTTCACACCTGTAATCCTAGCACTTTGGGAGGCCAAGGCATAACGATTCCTTGAGTCTAGGACTTGGAGACCACCCTGGGCAAGGTAGGGAGACCCCGTCTCTATCAAAATAAAAATAAGTAATAATACTGTGTCCAGAATTGGTGGGTTCTTGGTCTTGCTGACTTCAAGAATGAAGCCGCAGACCCTCGTGGTGAGTGCTACAGTTCTTAAAGATGGTATGTCCAGAGTTTGTTCCTTCAGACGTTCAGATGTGTCTGGAGCTTCTTCCTTCTGGTGGGTTCTTGATCTCCTTGACAGGAGTGAAGCTGCAGACCTTGCACAGTGAGTGTTACAGCACTTAAAGGTAGCGCGTCTGGAGTTGTTTGTTCTTCTCAATAGGTTCGTGGTCTCTTTGGCTTCAGGAGTGAAGCTGCAGACCTTTCCGGTCAGGGTTATAGCTCATGAAGGCAGCATGGACCCAAAGAGTGAGCAGCAGCAAGATTTATCATAAAGAGCGAAAGACCAAAGCTTCCCCTTCCTGGGGAAGGGGACCCCAGGGGGTTGCCACTGGCTAATGGGGGCAGCCTGCTTTTATTCTCTTATCTGGCCCCACCCACATCCTGCTGATTGGTCCATTTTATAGAGAGCTGATTGGTCCACTTTACAGAGAGCTGATTAGACCGTTTTGACAGGGTGCTGATTGGTGTATTTAGGATCCTCTAGCTAGACATAAAGGTTCTCCAAGTTCCCACTAGATTGGCTAGACACAGAGCACTGATTGGTGCATTTACAATCCTTGAGCTAGACACAGAGTGCTAGACAGAAAAGTTCTTCAAGTCCCCACTAGGTTAGCTAGATACAGAGTACCAATTGGTGCATTTACAAACCTTGAGCTAGCCATAGAGTATTGATTGGTGTATTCACAAACCCTGAGCTAGACAAAGAACACTGATTGGTACCTTTATGATCCCTTAGCTAGACATAAAAGTTCCCCAAGTCCCCACCAGACTCAGGAGCCCAGCTGGACTCACCCAGTGGATCTGGCACCAGGGGCTGCAGGCGGAGCTGCCCACCAGTCCCCAGCAGGGCCTGCACTCCTCCGCCCTTGGGTGGTCCATGAGACCAGCAGCCAGGGAGCAGGGGTCACTACCCATCAGGGAGGCTTGGGCCAGCGTGAGAGCCCATGGCAGAGGGAGGGACTTGGGCATGGCAAGCTGCAGGGCTTGGGCATGGTGGGCTGCAGGTCTTGAGCCCTGCCCTACTGGGAAACAGCTGAGGCCCAGAGACAACTGGAGTGCAGTGCCGGCCTGCCGGCACCCTCTGCAGCTACTGGCCCGGGTGCTAAGCCCCTCACTGCCCTGGGCCGGCGGCGCCAGCATCCGCTCCGTGTGCGGGGCCAGCCAAGCCACCCCGGAGGGAACTCGCGCTGGCGGCGAGCCCCGGGGCAGCATGGGTTCCCGTCCACGCCTCTCCCTCTACACCTCCCCGAGAGTAGAGGGAGGTGGCTATGGCCTCAGCCAGCCCAGAGAGGGGCTCCCACAGTGCTGTGGCGGGCTGCAGGGCTCTTTGAACACAGCCAGAGTGGGCACTGAGGCCGGGGAGGCACTGAGAGTGACGGCTGCTAGCATGTTGCCACCTCTCAATACTACTAGTAATCATAGTCATCATTAAGGTATCTGTGGCCTTCATTAGACTAGGGGCCCAATAAGGGCAAAAACTATGTCATTTATGTCCACATCCCTAGTATCTGTCACAGTGTCTGAAAAATAAGAAGTGCTTAATGAATATTGGTTGAATGGACGGATGGATAAATGGATGAACAGACAAATAGGTGAGTGGATAGATGGATAAATTCTAAACTAATCTGATCAGGGTCCTATGGGACTGCTCTTCCACAGCTGAATTATCAGGCCTAAAAATGAAGGTTCTTATGTCAATATACCTCTACTATTTATTACAGAAAATTCTTGCCCAGGAAAGTAAAAGTGTGATTTATTGGTCTACAAATCCTGAAGTATTATAACCTGAACTTTGTCTGATCCAATCAGACAACTACATTGAAACTGAACCTACTTTCAACCAGACCTCCAAACCCTATAAATTTATGCCCCTAAGCTCTATCTTTTGAAACCTCAGACATTGTCAAGGGGGTGTTCTCCCTACATCAGCAAGTAATGAATTCAGCTTTGTTTTATCAGTAACTTATTGTCTTTTGGAAATATGGAGAGTAAGCTCTATTCTTTCCTTACAGTGCTTTGACTAAGTCAGCTACACTGTCAAATGTCTCTACATGTAAAATGAGTCCAATAAGATTCGTCACATGTCTTCTTCATATTCTTCTTTGGAAGAATTAAATATGCTATAATTTCCTACAGCACGTTGAGATCCTTGGATCCTTGAGATCCAAGGATCTCAAAGCATTTTCTTTCTTCCAAGTGCAAAGTATGTTACATGAATAGCACTGCTTCTAAGAGTGGTAGAGGAAAGGATTTCATAGCTCCAAGTACTGTGCTGTCAAACTGGGCATTCTCCAAACACAATTGCTTTCTCATACCATTACATAAGAGCAATACAATGGGAAAACTGGATGAAAATTAAGACTGTTAACTTGCTGCTAGTTTCCTAATTAAGAACTGAAGAATGCTTCCCAATTGCTGATTTCTTTATTTGACTTCATTAGAAAATCACACATGGATTCGTAATTACTCTTAAATTACAAGTACTTGTTTATTAATGTTACCAAACTCAGAAGCAGTACAACTGTCTATGATATGTCAATTTCAAAATGCTATGAAGCAAACTGTTACTCTGTGTTAATTATGTTGAACTTTTCACATTTTGGATTCTAAATGGCACTACTGCTTTCACAGACTTGAACGTTCTATCCTTATGCTTCACAGTGAGAAAGAGAATCTACCTACTGTTCATTATCTAACAAATGGGTAGATAAAAAATAGTTAATACCATTTTAAAAAATCATAAACCATGCTGCATTCCATTTCAATAAAATCTGATTAGAGAATAAATTAGCTTTTTTTTTTTTTTTTTTTTTTTTTTTTTTTTTTTTTTTTTGAGACAGAATTTTGCCCTGTCACACAGGCTGGAGTGCAGTGGCACAATCTTGACTCACTGCAACCTTCACCTCCCAGGTTCAAGCGATTCTCCTGCCTCAGCCTCCCGAGTAGCTGGAATACAGGCGCATGCCACCACGCACAGCTAATGTTTTATATTTTGTTAGTAGAGACGGGGTTTCACCATGTTGTCCAGGCGGGGCTCAAACTCCTGACCTCAAGTGATTTGCCTGCCTCATCCTCCCAAAGTGCTAAGATTACAGGCGTGAGCCACCGCGCATTAGAATTTCTATGCAAGAAAAAAAAAATGCAATATTGGTTTCAATAGTGACAGGAGGCAGCAGAGGGTCCCTGGGAAAAACCCCTCCTTCAAGCCTAAAGCAGCTTGAAGGCTGAAAAACTGGACTGTGGTCTGGATGAAGCCTGCCCTTTCCCAGGTGATTCTTTCTGAATAATGCCCACCTGCGCACTGGGAGGGCAGGGTGGAGCCTGGAGCAGTTCGCGCAGTTTGCTGGGGGAAGGAGCCTGATCTCTCCGGTAGGAGGTTCCTCCGTAGTAACCTGGGATTCAATCTGTGAGATGGGAAACCTGCTAGCAGGACTTTATCTAGCTTTGCACAGAGTTATTTTTCCCTTTCCTTTTCGTCCAATACATTCCGTTCCCCCTCACACTTCAAAATGTCTTCGTGCCTAACGTTTCCTGGTCGTGTGACAAGAACCTGGGTTTTTCTACAGCTTTGTAAGTGTCTCTTTACCAATTCTTGTTGCCTGGGTTTTTAAGATGCAAAGAAAAGGTCTAGAGATTTAGTGAACGAGCCTTTGGAGAAATGACGCTATGAAGTTTCTAAGTTTTTCCATGCATACTGGGGTGTGTGTAATTCAAAAGATATAATTTAACATTAAAATTATAATGCGGAATTTACTGGACAATATTGAAAAACATGAGAAGAACCTAGAGGTTTTCTATGAACTTGAAGTAATTGCTTTTATCTTTGTCAAGATTTACTTAAACTGGATTTATAATCACCAAAGAGGGTCCTGTAGGAAATAATTCTGTACTCTATAAGACCTTTCCAATTTGTACTAATTAACTAAAACACCCATGGTGAATTATAAAATTTTGTGAATTGGAGAAATAAATAATATGATTAAGACCCCAAGGCAATGAATCAAGCCAAGTGTCTTCATTGTACATAGAACAATGCCCTTCAACGGTGACCAGACTGTATCTTAGCAACACAATAAGCTCTTCACTGGTAACAAAGAACATATAATAGTTAAAGCAAATAATTGCTAATCCCCAGTTTTGTATTCTAGTCTTGGTTTTGCTACTAATTTGTAGATCTGGTAAATCACTAATCTACCTTCATGTCTGTAGGTCTGTTTCCATAAAATTAAAGGAAATGTTGTAGGATATTTGGCAAGAAGAGCAAAGATCTGGACTAGGTTAAATAATATTAATGTAACTCAAATTTGAAGTCAATCAGAAAAGGAAGAAAGGTAAATGTCAAAGACAGCTCAAATGTCTCCTTAACATTCGAGATGGTTTTACAAAACACTGCTTGTTCTTTGGATAGTCTGCAGAGAACAGCCTTCAGATCTTTACTATAAAGTATTGTCAAAGCCCAGTGACACGGAACAATGGTGATTTTTTTTCCCCTCTCTCCATTAGCCCTTTTGGCTCCCTATTTCCTTCTTCCTGCCTTGACAGTGGGATGATTTCAGGAGCAAATTAGGGTCAAAGGAAAAGATTTTGGTTCCTCATCTGCCTCCCTCCCAGTTCCTCTCTCCTAAATAGCTGTCCCACTCTCAATACCACCTTGTTACAGAAAGGGGAAGAAAAACCCTGGAAACCTCCCACCACTATTACTCCCTGTGCCCTATACCCACCCACCTAAGGAGGCCAGCAAACACCATTGTGTTCAGCATCCACTCCTAGGCATGTCATAAAAATCATCAGTGACTTTTTTTTCATGTCTATTAAAGGAATATGAAGTTTTGTTTTGTTAAAAAAGAAACAACAACAACTTCTCTTTGCCCCTCTCCAGGGTGTTATTGGTGAAGGGTGTCAAGGTTCTTGGCATTTTGAACAAAGAATTGGACAAAATGCACAAACAAAGCAAGGAAAGAATGAAACAACAAAAGCAAAGATTTATTGAAAACAAAAGCACACTGCACAGGGTAGGAGCAGCCCAAGCAAGCGCATCAAGAGTGCTGGTTACAGAGTTTTCCAGGGCTTAAATACCCTCTAGAGGTTTCCCATTGGTTACTTAGTTCAAGCCCTATATAATGAAGGGGAAGGGAAGTTATAAAGTTATTTACTCGCTGTATACCCTATGCAAATGAAGAGAATGTTTTCTGCCATAGCTGAGGTAAAGTTACAAAGTTATTTACGTGGGTGAAGAAGGTTGGGATTTAGTTATTGGAAGCCCTTAGTTTCCCTGCCTCCAGACCCTATTCCCCTGCCTCAAGGGTGTTTATCTTTCACTGCCAAAGAATCCAAATCCAGTCATTGCAATGAGCCCCAGACAACGCAGCTGCTAAGAGTTACACTCAAATCTTACCAAAGGTGTCTCCATGGTGGGCATTCTCAGTGGTCCTTTCATCAAATGCAAATCCATCTCAGTTTACAAATTAGTTCCCTTGCAGTTAATAATATTGTTGCTAGAATTTAATGCTATCATTATCTTTCATTACTTACAGCCAATGTATTAATATCCCATGTTTCTTCCAAAATGATTTCAATCTTCTTATTTAGCTTGTTCTAAACTCAACCACTTTGCAGTAATAAACCTGCTCCCCCTAATTAACTGCTCATGGGGGGCCCACACTACCCTGCAAAGAAGTGATTACTAATGTGAAGTGTTCAAATGGCCCCAGTTGGGGGCCAGGATGCCAGCAGGCTCAGTATTCACAGTTCCATCAATTTCTTCATAATTATGAGCTTGAATTCTCATAATTTGGAGCAGCAGAACCCCTCTACCTGGTACCTTAAAATCTACCAAATAAACATTTACATGTCCCTTCACTTCGTGGCCAGGACTACAACAATGAAAACTAGAAATGTATTTATTATTACTAAACAGCTCTTACTGATATGCTTACCAAAAAACATCACTATGCAGGGCACTGAAGATTAAAGGATACATAAGCCACAGTCAGTTCTCCAAATCTCACTGGCAAGCGGGGGAAACTTCACAGGAAAGGTTATTTCCAACAAAAGATAACATTAAAAGTTCTGTGCACATAAAGATATCATAAACCGTTACAAGATTAATTGGCAAATAAGTAGATTCAACGATTCACAACAGTAAGAGATCACTTTGGGATAGAATGGATGGGGAAGGTTTCAAATTTTTGAATATGCTTAGGTAAAATATTGACTTAAGTGTAGGAGTTGAGTGGTTACCAATGGAGAAGGACATTCTTAGTAACTGCACATTGCTCATTTAATAACTATTATATGAATACCAGTCAACTCAGGGCATTATTTAAACAAACTTATTTATACTTCTAAACATGGACAGGTAGGTTTTTTACCTTGATTTTTTCTTTTTTTCAAAAGAAAACAGGCATAGAAAAATCATAAAGCTAATTAGTGGCAGCGCCATAATTTAAACACACTCTGACTGCTAAGTCAGTTTATTCACTCAGGTATAATATGTCAACGTTTAAAGTTAGGTGGAAGAAACTGAGTGAGGAAGAACCTGAAGACCAGACACTTTAAATAGATCAGTTGGACAATACAAAAGCGTCCATGAAGTTGAATCAAAAGAAATAAGAATACAGAGGCAAACTTTGGAGAGCTCTGAACGCTATGCAACACGGAGTCACTGAGTAGGTTGAAAAGCTCACTTTGGTTGTTAGATCAAAATTCATTAGAGGAGAAAAGACTAGACGTGGGAAAACAACTTAGAAAACAAATCATTCAGCAAACATTGTGGTATTCCACATACAACAGGATAAGGACCTGCCCTAGTGCAGTAGCCATGGAAATGGGCAAAGGACATGGATGGGAAAGACTACAGAAGAACAATCTGCATGATTTGGCAACTGGCAGAGACTGGCCAGCTTCCTTGCATTTGTTACTCTTTCAGGACACACAGCTAAACTATACATTCCAATCACCTTTATCGTTACATTGGTGAGGTGCCTGAGTTCCAGCCAAAGGAGCATACCATAAATGAGGGGCAGGGCAACACTCCCAGGTCTGAACCGAAGACCTCCCGCACCTCACCCTCCTTGTTCTTTTCCCCTTCTATCAAGCAGGCACAGAGCCTAGGACATGATAGAGTGAAAGGATGGAAGGCGCTCATGTCCCTTCTCCCTGTTTAAAGGAGAGCTACCCAGTGAGTAGGAACTCTTATTAGGGATGTAATGTAATTGAGAAATGTGCTGCTATCATGAGCTATTATCTGTGTTTTTACTTATTTTCTGTATCAGCATTATCTTAACTAACACTGCAATAGATCAGATATAGATATGAGATTAAGTGACAAAGATAATTCTAATAATTTGCACCTAGTGCCAGGAATGATCATTTTAAACAGAGAGTTGATAAAAGGTAAATAAAGAAGTGGGAGCATTAATTAATGAATTGACAGTTTTCACTTAAAACATGTCAAAGAAAAGGCAGCAGTGGAGCAGCTAAATTGAAATATCCAACTGATTGTTCATGTTATAGGTAAGACAGAGCAAGTCTAGACAGAGATATTTGGGAAGTTGCTGCAAAAGATGATGGTTAATGTCCTAGGAGCTGTTGGCCTCCCAAATGTGTGTAGAGAAGAGGATGAAGGAAAGATCACATCCCTGAGGCAAAGGTAGGGAGGCTGCCAATCAAGTAAAACTTCCTGAGAGGCAAGTGAGGAGAGGTTTAAGAAGAAGGTAGTTGTGTTAGTCTGTTCTCATGCTGCTAATAAAGACATACTCAAGACTGGATAGTTTACAAAGGAAAGTTTAACGGACTCACAGTTCCACATGGCTGGGGAGGCCTCACAATCATGGTGCAAGGCAAAGGAACGAATTCATATCTCACATGGCAGCAGGCAAGAGAGCTTGTGCAGGGGAACTCCCATTTATAAAAACCATCAGATCTTGCGAGACTTATTCACTACCATGAGAACAGTATGGGGGAAACTGCCTCCATGATTCAATTATCTCCACCTGGCCCCGCTCCTGACATGTGGGAATTGTTACAATCAAGGTGAGATTTGGGCGGGGACACAGCCAAACTATATCAGTGTTTAAGTGCTGGGGTGGGATGAGAGGGATACACAGATCTTACATAATTAAAAACAAGACTTGGATGGGCGTGGTGGCTCACACCTGTAATCCCAGCACTTTGGGAGGCCGAGGCGGGTGGATCATGAGGTCAGCAGATCGAGACCATCCTGACTAACACAGTGAAACCCCATCTCTACTAAAAATACAAAAAAAACCACAAAAATTAGCTGGGCATAGTGGTGGGCACCTATAGTCCCAGCTACTCGGGAGGCTGAGTCGGGAGAATGGGGCAAACCTGGGAGGCTGAGCTTGCAGTGACCCAAGACCCCGCCACTGCACTCCAGCCTGGGTGACAGAGTCAGACTCTGTCTCAAAAAATAGTAATAATAATAAAAAAATAAAAACAAGGCTTTGCTTTCTACAAGGACTGAATTGCATGCAGGAAGGAAGAAGGCTAGGACTCACTAATCAGTTTCTGGGGCACCATACCCCAGTCATTCACACAACAAAAGCAGAGGGTTATTTTGAAACACATGAATACAACATAAGACCCCCTCCAGGAGCTGCCTTTGGATCAGAAGTCGGGGAGAAAGTATGAAACCTCATGACAGGCGGTAGAGATGAAGATGGAACTCACAGTTACAAGCCAGTGGAACCTCAGGAGGGGCTACTTGACAAGGATCAGTACCATTTGAGAGAGATCGTGGTATTTGTTCAATATAGGATCTCTAATGGGATTACAATATTTAATCATGGGAGAGAAACATTAAATATCTCATTATTAAGTTTTTGCCTTTTATGGCCAAGCTTGGTGGCTCACGCCTGTAATCCCAGCACTTTGGGCAGCTGAGGAGGGCAGATTTCCCAAGGTCAGGAGTTCGAGACCAGCCTGGCCAACATGGTGAAACCCCCTGTCTACTAAAAATACAAAAATTAGGCGACAGTGTTAGTACTCACCTGTATCCCAGCTAGTCGGGAGGCTGAGGCAGGAGAATCACTTGAACCCAAGGGGTGTAGGTTGCAGTGAGCCAAGATTGTGCCACTGTACTCCAGCCTGGGTGATAGAATGAGACTCTGTCTCAAAAAAAAAAAAAAAAAAGAAGTTTTTGCCTTTTAGAATATATGATGCACAGTTCTGTTAATAACAGGAGTTGCTTTTCTTATCACAAGAGGTCACAGAAGAACTAGCGATATTTTAGATTAAATTTAATGAATCACATGAAGAACATAAGTTTAATATTACTATGACTTTTTTTTATTTTTTTAAAAAAGAGGCCATCGAAAGTTGTAATTTACTTTTTTCTGCTATCTTATTTGCCATATCATTTAGATTGACTTGGTTTCACAAAACAAACTTAAGATTCTTAGATTTGAATGCTATCATTTATTAGGCAAAATGCTTTAAAGTTATGCCAGGCGCAGTGACTCATGCCTGTAATCTCAACCCTTTGAGAGGCCGAGGTGGGCAGATCACCTGAAGTTAGGAGTTTGAGAGCAGCCTGGCCAACATGGTGAAACCCTGTGTCTACTAAAAATACAAAAATTAGCTGGGCATGGTGGCATGTGCCTGTAATCCCAGCTACTCGGGAGGCTGAGGCAGGAGAGTTGCTTGAACCTGGGAGGTAGGGTTTGCAGTGAGCCGAGATTGCTCTACTGTACTCCAGCCTGGGCGACAGATTGAGACTCCATCGCAAAAAAAAAAAAAAAAAAAAAAAAAGTTATATGATGTCATCAACACGAGCCTAGAAAAGGGGTCACTACAAAATAGCCATTTGATTTGGTAACTGTATGTCACTAAAGAAGGCACATGGCAAAAAGGTGGGAAGGAAGGAACCTGTCTGTAGTAAAGGAGTGAGATACTCCAAAACTCCGGTCAATGTACAAGTGTTGACATAGATAGAATTGAATATTTGTGTGTGATAAATATAAAAGAAAGAATACATGCAAAGGTGTTGACATGGGAGTGATTCTGGGGGAGAGAGAAAGCAAGACAAAAAGAAAAAAGGTTGCACCAACAAGAAATCTATATTTTTGCATTTATGCAGTTAAGAATAATTATCTATGCATAAATATTAATAAAACTAAATTAAACTTAACTTGGAGGCAGTGGTTATATAGCACTCATTGCAAATATTTCCCAGCTAAAGAAAATGGCAAAACAGGATGTTAATTATAGGGGAAGATTGGGTAAATTGAAGGGTTTAGCCATTCAACAGATGAGCTGGCAATATTTTATATCAAATTTTATGAACGTCATGGAGAACATAAGTTTAATTTTTTTTTTTACACTACAATAGTTAATTTTATTTGTTCAAGAGCTCATATTGCAAGCATTAAATCAAGCATAGGCTTTGATTCTATGAGCCCAAATTCACATATTGAAGAAGATCAAAGCAAACTGCGATCCATGTACACAGATGAAAACTAAAGGCTCAGAGTTAATAACATTGAAGTTTTAAAATTTCTATAGCCTAGAGCCCAGTAGTCACAGGTCTTTTAGGTCCTTCTGGATGTCCCACAGGGTATCCGCACTTTTCTTGAGCTGAGCAACTTCATCATCCTTTAGCTTCTGGTTGATAACGCTGGTTATCCTCGGGCATTGAGGATACATGGAAGGCTCAGGAAGACTTCATTCTCGATGCCATACATCCCCTTTACCATTGTTGACACGGGATGAATCCTGGATAGATTTTTCAACATGGATTCAATAAGATCAGCCACACTTAATCCAATAGCCCAGCTGGTATATCCTTTTAGCTTGATGACTTCATAGGCACTGTCAACCACCATCTTATGCACTTCCTTCCAATTTTCACTATCATTGTCCGTTCCCATTTCTGGATTCAATTCTTGGAGAGAAACACCTGCCACATTCACGCCACTCCACACAGCCACACTTGAGTCGCCATGTTCCCCCAAAATCCATCCATGGCAGCTGCTGGGATGAATGCCAAGTTTTTCAGCCATAAGGTAGCGAAATCTAGCAGAATCCAGATTACATCCACTTCCAATCACGCGGTGTTTGGGTAATCCACTTAGTTTCCAGGTAACATATGTAAGAATGTCCACTGGGTTGGAAACCACAATTATGATGCAATCAGGACTGTACTTGACGATCTGAGGAATAATGAATTTGAAGACATTAACATTTCTCTGCACCAGATTGAGCCAACTCTCCCCTTCTTGCTGACGGACTCCTGCAGTTACCACTACAATCTTGGAATTGGCAGTCACAGAATAATCTTTATCTGCCACAATTTTAGGCATCTGAAGAAATAAGCTCCCATGCTGCAGATCCATCATTTCTCCTTTAAGCTTATCTTCCAAAACATCCACAAGAGCAAGTTCATCAGCCAGAGACTTTCCCAGAATGCTGATAGCACACGCCATACCAACTTGTCCAACACCCACTACAGTGATCTTATTGTTTGGGACTGTTGCCTCTTCTTCCGCAACTGGTGCAATGAGTTTTTCCTTAAGAGTTGCCATTTTACACAGGAGGGAGAAGGCGCTGGAGACCTCAGTAACAGCAGTGCGGAGAACACAATGTCCATAAGTTTAATATTAATATGACTGTTTTTCATTTAATAAAAGAAGCCTTCAAAAGCTATAATTTATTTTTTCCACTGTCTTATTTGCCGTATCATTTAGACTGAGCTGGTTTCACAAAACAAGCTTAAGACTCTTAGGTTTGAATACTATCACTTATTGGGCAAAATGCTTTTTAAGTTATATGATATTACCACCACTAACTGAAAAACAGGGCCACTGGCTTGAATCCCATTTTGCAGATAGACATACAAAGGTCATTTAATAATTTGGGATCCTTCAGAGCATCCCTGCCCCATCCTTTGCAGAGTGTGCTCTGAAGTCTTGGAACTAAGGAGTTTCTCCAATTCTGAGCCCTCAAGCAATGTCTGCTACTGCTAATATACTTACAAATAAAAAGGAGTGGACTGAGGAGATGAAGTCTTCTTCTGAGCAGATCCATAACACACTATTATGGAATGAAGTTCCCAAGAAAGTTCCCAAGCCACAAGTTTTCCAACCAAGTGCGGGTGCCATTTAACTTGTGTAACTTTGCTATTATTCCTGCTGCAGAGGAGAAAAAACAATCTTTTCCTCACCCATCCCAAAGTTCACAGCCGAGAACCCTATAACAAAAGACAGAGTAACACGAGAAAAGCATAACAAATTTAATAAAATTTTTACATGATATGGGAGCTTTAGAAATGAAGACCCATAGAAACAAGGGAAAACTGTATTTTTGTCCACAGATGTGTAGAAGTTTGGAAGACAAAAGGATATGATCTAATGGTAATAAGCTGAGGAAACATAGCAAGGCCTGTTTGTTCAGATTCATCTTGCCCTGTGGGTATAAGGCAGGAACCCTCTGGAACAAGAGTCTTAGGACCTTCTTTTAGGGAAGGTAAACAGAGAATTCTCTTGTGGCCTGCTTCAGGGGAGAAAGGCAGAAGAAGGTCAGAGAGGGACCATCCTGCTTCTGCAGTTTCCTTGGCATAAAATAGTATGCCAAGGAGCCATATTTGGGGGTAGTGTGTTCCGCACCCCATCGCCGCTCTCAAAGCCCCCAAAAGCAATCAACCTAGATAGTTTCCAGCTACTTGGTATATGATACAAAACCTCAGAATATCAAAGCTAGACGACTCAGAGAGATTCTCTAAGTCAAGCCCCCTTATTTCTGGGTTCTCTCTGTCTCATGCAAACCTCTACATCACCTGCTAGGGTCAAGAACTAGATGCAAGACTGTTCCCCACACTGCCCGCTTCCGGCCATCTGATCTTGAACCCAGGACTTATTTTTACCTAAATCTCTCTATCTATAGGGTGATCTCTATACTTGCTGCCCAGACAGCTTACACAATCTCTAAACACCTCTTTAGATGTCTGATACCCTAGCTCCCAAAGTGTTCTTGAAACTTCTTTACCCATCTGGGGAAACTACAGAGTACAATTTCCAAGACATTTTGCCTACAAGAACCCTTATCTAACATTAAAAATTGTTGAGACCCCTCCCCCATTATAGCAGATGTTTGTTTTGTATCTGTTGACTGAAAAAATAATGGCCAGAAGCTTCTAGTAATTTAGCTACTTTTGAAAATACATTTGCAGCCAGACGTGGTGGCTCATGCCTGTAATCCCAGCACATTGGGAGGCCGGGGTGGGCGGATCACTTGAGGCCAGGAGTTCGAGGCCAACCTGGGCAATATGGGAAGCCTCGTCTCTACTAAAAATACAAAAATTAGTCAGGTGTGGTGATGCACGCTTGTAATCCCAGCTTCATGCCTGTAATCCCAGTTACTTGGGAGGCTGAAGCAGGAGAATTGCTTGAACCCAGGAGGTGGAGGTGGAGTGAGCCGAGATCATGCCACTGCACTCCAGTCTGGGCTACAGAGTGAGACCCTATCTCAAAATAAAAAAAAAAAAATTAAAAAAAAGGAAAAGAAGAAAATCCATTTGCACTTTGCTATTTGAAACAGCATCTATACACAGTTGAAAAATAAAATGACCTATCTGTAGGAGCCATTGTATTTATTCACACTGTGGACATAGTGATTGTCTAATAGATTTGCCATACTTTGCACTGATGTTTATGCCCTTCCAAAGATATTCAGCCCTCTGACTGGGAACCACTAACCGAAATACTTAACGTAATTTGGTAATTGTTATTTTCAGAAAGTTATTTTTTCCTATAGATTCCTCGTTCATTGAAATGGGATGTTAAATGCCACTGCTGTTATAGGAGCCAAACAATCTGACTTGTTTGACGTAGGCCCTGTACATTACAAATATAGAAATTCTTTACTCACCTTGATAGTACAACTATATTCTGATAAATAATTTAGAAAGCAATTGCTTAAAGGGCAGAACTCATGTTTTGTTGTTTGCTAGTGTTCCTTTCTGAAAAGCCTCATTAAGCACAAGAAGCTGAGCAGCAGTTAAAAAAAAAAAAGGGGACGGGGAAGCAAAACTGCCTTCCCAAATCCAAGAGTTCAAATGAGATTGCATACAAATTGCTGGGGTCTCTCTTCCTTCAGCCTAGCAGCTATTATTCTTCCTTCTGTGTGACTTGCATAGCAAACAATGGAAAGAACTCAGAGACAAAGAGCCACGACTGGTGAAGACAATAAAATCACGGTATAGGTTGCTTGGGCAGTCTACCAGGCGAGTCACTGCCTCGCACATTTCTTCCACATGCTGCTGTCCATCATACAGGCAGCTTTTATGAAAAGGGGAAAAAAAGCCATTAGTTGTCATAGAAACAATAGCAATTTGTGCCACCTTTGTGCAAGCGGATAGGAGAGGCTTGCTGCTGCTGTTTGGCCATTTTCCAAGGACCCAGACTGAGAAACATCAACTGGCTTAAAAGGGAGCCCCTGAATTTCTGCCAAGCCAGCAAACCTATGCCCTTCAAGTGGGCTGTCACATATTTGCTTAGGATTGAGGGTTAATTAAAATACAGCCCTCAATGTGGAAACACTTTCAGAAAGACTCAACCCCCAGTTCCCCTCTCCAAGGGCTAATGAAGCAACGGTAACCTTTTTACACCAGCGTCATCCTACGGGGAGCAGCAGGGTGCCGAGTGTGTGGACCTCAGTCTGATGGGATCTGTTCTCATCAGGAGAAGCTATAATCATCTCTAAGAGACCATAATTAAGTTGGTGATGAAGTCTAGCACTGGGAAAGGAACAGTTCCCAAGGGTGAAGCTGAGCGGCCAAGGACCACGCTGATAGAGTAGCGCACAAGGCCAGGTGGCCGTGGCTTTCCCTCAACTGAAGGCCTCTTTCCATCTGCTGCAGAATGGTTTCCCCATAAATCAGTAACCCCATCCTTCAACAGTGGGCTCTAAATGGCTGGCAGTCCCTGGTGGCTCACCCAATACTGAACGTGTCGGCCTGAGAGATGGGACAGAGTGGCCTTAACTATATTAAGCTCATGTAAAAATTCAGGTCTCATTGGCTCATGGAGAAGAGATATGTTAGCAGACCTTCTGGGAGTCTCTCTCCTGCTCTTTATGCTGTTTTTATTTGTCAGTACTGAGGCTGAGAGTATCCAAGGTTTGTAGATACAGATCAGGGAGCCAGGAGTGGAGACTTAGGGTTTGGTGATAAAGCCATGGGTGATACCAACTGGGCAGTGGGTCTGTTCACCAGGCAGAAAGTCAAATCCAAATGAAGGGCAAAAGAAACTAGAGATCTGAGGGAATGAGGCTGGGAATCACACGGAAACAGTAGGAGGCAGGAGGGCAGCCATTCACAGGGGGAAGACACACAACCCCACCCCAGTCAAGTGGGTTGGTTTGAGGCTCGATTCTGAACCAGGATCCAAATTCATTCAGAAGCTTTCCGCATGCTCCTGCTAGGACAAGAACAAATTGCACACCAGATCAGTCAGATTTGGTTTAGCTGTATGAGACAGAGAGTCAAAAAGAGCCCTGTCTTCTTGAATTCTGGGTGTTTGGTAAGAAGTGAAATATTAAATTAAGCTAAAAAGAGCCCTGGCCAAAGCCAGAAACTGGCAGACCTGGGCTACTATGGGAGTTTTACCACAGTTGGGGAGCCAGGCTCCTTTCGGATTTCCTTTCCACTTTTAGGCTGAGGGCCTCAGCCTCAGGGCCCACAGTGGCTGTTACTTCCGCAGCAGTCACAACCACATTCCAAACAGCGGGAAAGAGGATAAAAGGCACGCTCTTCCCTTTCTGCAAAGGTTTGTCAGAAGTAGCAGCCAACACTTCCATGTAAAACTCACTGGCCGGAATCTATTCGTATGTCCATACCTAGCTGCAAGGTATATGGAAAATATGGTCTTTAGGTTGGATTCACTGCTACTCTGAACAAAGTACCACTGCTAAGTAAAAGAAGAAAGAGACATTTATAGGTAACTAGAAGTCTCTGACAATCAAGGTATTTCTTCTAGCACTTCTGATGAGCCTCTGAGAATGGCTCGGTCATAGTCACACATTCTACATTCTACAGCAAGAAGGTCTTTGCACAGTCCACAGGACAAAGCACCTTCTCCCTGAGAAGACGGGGAGAAGCTATGGAGGACAGTGCTGGAATCATGGATCCAATGGGAGGAAAGAAGTTTCAGAAAATCCCATCTATCAGAAGAGCCTGTGGAAGGTAAAACCCCAGCAATGAGTCATCATCACGCAGGGACTGAGTCAGTGTAAGAGCAGCTACTGGCTTGAACCACTCTGGGTCATGCTAAAGGAAGGTCAAGCTTGGCTCCTTTAATAGCTGAGGAAACCAAGATCATAACCACAACTTCACAAGCAATGGAGTCCTTTCGCTGAATGAGTATTCACTCTCCGCGCACACTGTCCTAGACGCAACTGTAGACGCAAACACTGAGAAGCATCCCTTCCTCTGAAGATGCCTCCTGTATTGCAGGTGAAACAGTAGGTCAATTACAGGTTAAAAGATGGCATAGTAGTAGATGCTGTTCCTGTAGTATGGTAGAATCATCTAATTCATGTAGGAGGCAAAAGAAGGCTTCTCCTAAGCTGAAATCCTGCTGGGTTTTGAAAGACAAGTAGTTGAAATAACACATAAACAGGTATAAACATAAACCATGATATGTTCAAGGGAAACACTGGTGGTTCAGTCTAGGTGGAACATGTAGTAAAAGTGGACAGCTAAAGAATCAGTCTTGAAAACTGATAACAGCTAACAGTTACACAATACCTATGATGTGTCAGATTCTGTTCTAAGTGTTTTGGGTATATCAACTCACTTAATTCTCTTGACTACCCTAAGACTAAATATCACCACTTTATAGGTAAGAAAACTGAGGCCCAAGAGCAAGTTCACACAGCTAGTATATGACAGAACTTGGAGACAAAGAGCCACGACTGGTGAAGACAATAAAATCGTGACATACATTGCTTGGGTGGTCTACCAGATCAGTCACTGCCTCGCACATTTCTTCCACAGGCAGCTTTTATGAAATGGAGAGAAAAAGCCATCAGTTGTCATAGAAACAATAGCAATTTGTGCCACCTTTGTGCAAGCAGAGAGGAGAGGCTTGCTGCTGCTGTTTGGCCATTTTCCAAGGACCTAGATTGAGAAACATCAACTGGCTTAAAAGGGAGCCCCTGAATTTGAATGCAGGCAGTCTGAACCCAGGATCTGTGCTCTTAACCACTACACAAAACTGTATCATACTACAGTCTGGTAAAGGATGATAATAACTTGGAATTTGAACTTTCTTTGAAAGGGAACAAAGAACCTTTGAAGGTTTTAAACTGAGTGGTGCTAGGGACAAATTGGTGTTCTAAATCTTTTCTAAAGAAAGTTTCTCTAAGCCAGGTACAGTGGCTCACACCTGTAATCCCAACATTTTGGAAGGCCAAGGCAAGAGGATCACTTGAGCCCTGGAGTTCAAGACCAGTCTGGGCAAGATAGGGAAACCCTGTCTTTCCAAAAAAAAAATAAAAATTTAGCTGGGCATGGTGGCACATACCTGTAGTCCCAGCTACTTGGGAGACTGAGGTGGGAGACTGAGGATCTCTTGAGCCCAGGAGTTTGAGGTTGCAGCAAGCTATGATCTCACCACTGCACTCCAGCCTGAGCAACAGAGCAAGACCCTGTGTCAAGGAAGTCTCTCTGGAGGTGTGTGAAAGTCGGAAGGGGTGAGACTGAAGTGATGAGCCAAACTAGGACAGCTGGGACCTGAGGGCACACAGACTTCTTTGGGTGAAGTCAGTACTAGGAAAAAGTCTCTGGGAGTATCGACATCGTGAAGTCCAGTTGTATCCAACAGGGTAGACGGGCAGTTGGAGCACTCCCTCAGAGAGCCAAGTAATTGTATCAGGAGGACCCAGAAATAGAAACCCAGCACAGTGTCCAGCATTTAGGAGCAAGACTCTGGTCCCAGGATAACTGGGCATGACGCAGGTGAGAGAAGGTGATCAAAAAATGCCAGAAGGTGAGCGTGGGTGCTGTGGCTCATGCCTGTCATCTCAGCACTTTTGGAGGCTAAGGCAGGAGGATCCCTTGAACCCAGGAATTCGAAGCTACAGTGAGCCATAATCCCTGGACAGGGAAAGGGGCCAGGAGCTCAGGCCCTGTAGGGAACAAGACTAGGACTCAGTTACCAGAAGAGTGGTATAAGCAGAGCTTAGACAAAAAGAATAGGGCAAGAACCTAGTTCCTAGAACCTAGTCTTAGAGTTACTACAAAGTGAAAGGGAAACCATCAGAGGCGAACTCTATGCAGTAATATCAGAGCTCCCAGCTTAAAGATCCCACTGTCTTAATGTTCTGGACAAGAATTTCAGGTCAGGAGGAGGCTCAGGGGCTTTGCCCGGGCTGCTGGAGGAAGCAGCCAAGTAGTGTGTGCCTGAATTTCCAGCCCAGTCCTAGCCCTAAGTCAACCCAACCCGCCACCGCTGAACCCAGATGTTTTCACCACAGGGCATGGGACACTAGGAACACAATGAGTTAAATAGATACTAAAAGGAATCTGAGTGAAACCACTGGAAACATTCAAATGACTGAGCCCAAGAATCTTGTATTTAATCAGTGTTCTCCAGAGGAACAGAACCAATAGGATATACACAAGGGCAGGAAAAGACCAACGTCCTAGCTCAAGCAACCAGGCAGGAGCAAAAGGTGGCAAACTCCTCCTTCCCCTACCTTTGTTCTCAGGTGCTCAACAGATTATTGGATGACTCTCACCTACATTGGTAAGTATGGACCTTCTTTACTTGGTCTTCTGATTCAAATGGCAATTGCACCCTCATTGACTGTTGCAGAAGAAAAAATTACAAATACATATAGGAAAAAGGACTTCAAAAGGCTGCGGTATCAAGGTGGCGGTTAAAGAGAAGGCAACACTCAGAGTTGCAGGTGGAGCAGCGGAAACTATGTTTATCAGCTTTACCCAGGCATGCCTCAGCCCAGTCAAGGTGACACATACAATTAACTGTCTCAGAACTTATGTCCAACAAATGGATTTTGGATGCTGTCATGCCGAGTAGCCTTTCTTATCCCTGGTCTTTCAAATGAAGTTTCATCTGCCTTTTCTCAGTAGGACCATCAAGTCCATAGAAGCCACGCCTTCCCCCACTTTGACATGAGCAAGGAGATCCCAGGCATATAGCCTATAAAGGGGTCAGACAGGGAAAGAAGCTGGAAGTGGAGCAGCCAGGGTATTCCACTGGGATTTTGACAGCTGGAAGGCAAGACAGAGATGTACTGTTTGCTGCACAGTGCAAGCCATCTGGATCTTGAGCAAGCAGCACAATCTTCTGATTCCCAAGAGGACTTTAACCTCTGGGTGGTTAGTGAGGGGGAAGGTCCCTACCCAGAAAAGGTGTTGCCATGTGAGAAGGGTCAAGATGCAAAAGGAAGTTGACACAGTGGAAAGAGCACAAGTCTTGGGATTGTTTATTTATTTAGGAAATGTTTCTTGAGCTCCTCACATGTGTCGGGCACTCTTCTGGGGATGCAGCAGCAAGCATTGCCTTCTTGGCATGCAGTGGAAGGGAAATACCTTTACCCTCAATTTTTGGGAATGAAAACAAAATGGGGGTAGGAAGACATGGTTCCCTGTTATCCAGAAAGTGACAGAGAAGCTCCAGGATTGTAGACCATTGTGAGGGAGGGCGGAAACCATAAAACAAGTAAACAACAACAACAACAAAACCTGGATTGTATCACAATGACAAATCAAGAACAGCTGTGGAGTAGCCCTTGCATTTTCTGTATTTTCTGTCTTATTATTCTAAAGTCAAGATAACAACTCTGCAGTTACAAGCCATCATTTAAATGTGTATATACACTACACACTGGAGACAACCTGGCCCTGAGGAGCAAAACATTATGTGCGTCCATTGCCTTGAACCTGTCGCCACAAAACCAAAACCGTGCTCTGAACGATTTCACCCTTCCTTTTGCCATCTCTCCTGCACAGTGAAGCTTTTTCCATTCGAATTTCTTGTTTAGAATAAATATATGAGCATCCCAGTGTAAACTGAGAAAAGATATCCCTTGGATATTCATAAAATTATAAAACATGTCTCTCCCACACCTACAGGCATTCGTTTCCTAGTACAGATCTCCACACAATCCCCTTCCCTGCCCCGCTCCCCCAAGAGAAAGAAATGCACTGGTCATTTAAAAACTAATGAAGCCTTATTATTTTGAACTACATTTTTTGGAAGATGCAATTTTCTGTTGGGATGAAATCTGCAGAACACGACTGCAGAAAGGTTTCTAAACTGCTCCATAGCACATCCACACAGTGTAATAAGGCACCTGATATGCTGATTCTTTTCAGGAGTTAAATATTTCTCTTTCCGTGTAGCTCAAACAAATGCAAAAATCCCCCAAATCGTCCTGTGCCCACTACACCCAAAACCAGACTTCCTGATGAGGGTGTGTCTTGGTGGCAAGATGAATATGCAGTGCCAGAGACAGAGAAGAGGACCAGTGGGAGTTTTTTTTTTTTTTTTTCTTACCCCCATTCCCTGCCCCGGTATTCAAGGTTGTATTAAGTTCTGGCCCTCAGGGCCTCTTTCAGGTGCAAAATCCCGCTATGCAGGGAATAGGGCCGTGAACAGCTCCACAATGAGGGACTCCAGGGAAGCTGCAGGAGAAACAGGGGGGACACCAGTGCGACACAAGAGATCAAAAGGTGATCGCGGGCTAAGGGTGGTGGGTCCGAATGAGGAAGTGGGTAGGGGGCCTTCCCTGCCCACACGTAGCCGTGACCTCCGCAGTGGGCTGCAGGAAGGAGCTCAATGCGGAACCGCGAAGGCTGCTGCAGCCCTCAGATCTAACGCCTTTGACGCGTTGGAGCTTGTCAGCGATAAAACCTGACGTGCAAAAAAGAACAAAGGCAAGTCGGAAGGCTAGTGTATATCAAAGGAAAGGGGCTCCACGAAATGCTACAAAGAAATACTTCAGCCCAAAATATTTTCGGAATTTGAGACGCTGATGCAGCCCCGCTGCTCCACCTGCAACTCTGAGCGTTGCCTTCTCTTTAACTGACACTTTGATGCCGCAGCCTTTTGAAGTCCTTTTTCCTATATGTATCTGTAATTTATTTCTGCAACAGAACTTACTGTGGCTGCTGTTTACCCTCCAGTGGGGCTCTACTGCGAGACAAGGCAAAAGTCAGGTCCGTCAGCGCCCTCTCCCGGTAAAACTGCGAAGCTGCAGCAAACAGAGCTAAATTGGTATTTTCTCGTTTGCTGCGGCAAATTTTTATTAAAGTTTACCCTATATTTGTGATTATCAAACTTTAATGTTCGCCAGAATCGCCTGCAGGCCTGCTTAAAACAAGATGTCTGAGTCCCCACCCCCTACTCCCCCCCAGGATTTCTGATTCACTAGGTCTGGAGTGGAGCACAATAAATTTGCATTTCTAGCAAGTTCCCAGGTGATGCTGGTAGAGCACACGCCCAGAACCACCGCCAGGTACACAAGTCACTGGACAAGGTGGGAAGGCATCTGACTCAATCAGCGGACCTTATTCTAAAGCGGAAAGGGCACTGGGAGTAAGTAAACTGAAAAAGATTGCTACTTGCCAGAGTTGTAAGGGATAAAATATGTTTTCTCAGCCGCTGCTCAGGGGTTTGTGGCCGAGGCCCCAATAACAAAAGACAGATTAACAAGAGAAAAGCATACGAATTCATTTAAGTTAAAATTTAGGCCAGGCGCGGTAGCTGACACCTATAATCCCAGCACTTCAAGAAGCCAAGGTGGGAGGATTGCTTGAGCCCAGGAGTTCAAAGTCAACTTGGGCATCACAGGGAGACTCCATCTCTACAAAAAATAAAATACAGCCAGCCGTGGTGGTGCATGCCTGTGGTCCCAGTTAAATGGGAGGCTGAGGCAGGAGGATGGCTTGAGCCCAGGAGTCGGGAGGTCAAGGCTGCAGTGAACTGTGTTTGTGCCACTGCACTCCAAGCCTGGGTGGCAGAGCAAGACCTGTCTCCAAACAAACTTTTTTAAAAAAATTTTACCTGACATAGGAGACTTTGGCAATGTCCCAAAAGAACAGGGAAACCTGTGTGTTTTTATTCTTAGGTTTGATGAAGAGGGGACAGTGCTGGGAACGTATGATTGGACAAGGGGCTGTGATCTAATGGCAATAAGCCCAGAGGGAACTTAGCAAGTCTTGTTTGTTCAGACTCTTCAGGGTATTTCTGTGTCTTCAGCTCCTTTCCTCCAGGTATAGGGATGGCACCTCTCAAATGAAGAGCCTATGACTTGCTTCAGAGGAAGGTCAACAACTTCTTAGATTTTATGACCTGCTTCAGGGGAGAAGGAGAAGGGAAGGCGAGAGAGACCTTCCTGCTTCTGCTGTTTGCTCAAATGCCACAGTGTCATATTTTGGGGTATTGCGTTCTGAACCCCAGCAGCGTCATTCAAGGTTGTAAACGGTGCCACCTCAATGAGCAATCAGGCCTCTGAACCCAGCCAGTGCACTTTCCATTACAATGTGCTGGGGGCCTCAACCCTGAAATGACATTGATTTAAATAATTCCTGTGACTGCCGCCTAGGAGGAAAAACAGACCTCAGAATGTTGCCGAGACAGTCAAACTTACCATCTCCACTGCCTGCTAATCACATTCCCCTAGCAACATCCACCTCTCTCCCAAAAATCTACGGCCCGAGAGCACAGCTCACAAGAGTCACAGCCATAGGGACATAGTCAGGTCATCAGGAGCAGGTGTGAGAAAGCCAATCTTTGTTGTTGTTGCTGTTCCAGCCACTGCTGGTTTCCCATTTCCCTGAGGATAGGCTTTCTTGGGGGCCCTAAAGTAACACCCTCTGATTTCCCTTTTCATCCCACTTTGTGCCTTACCACTCTAAGTAATTTCTAGTTTCTCCTCACTCCCTATTAAAGCTTTGCACTTGTGTGTCTTCCACTTGGAATGCCCTCTCTGCACCTGCTCAATGACACCCCTTCCCATCACCACACCTGTCTGAGGAACTCCTAGTCATCCATCAGGATTCAGCTTAGACTTTGCCTTTGGACAGCCTCCCTTTACCCCTGCCCCCGACTCCCATACTAAAGTGCTCTGCAAGGAAGAAAAGATTGATTCCTTCAGGCATGGCAAGTTTCATGACTGAGCCCCCACAGCAAAAGACAGATTAACAAGAGAAAACCATACATATTTATTTAACTTTTATGTGACATGGGAGTCTTCAGAAATAGAAACCCAAAGAAACATGGAGACCTGCATGTTTTTATGGACAGTCGTACAGAAGTGTGACTGGAGGACAAAAAAAAGGTGTGATCTAATGGTAATGAACTGGGGGAAACTGGCAAGGCTTGTTTGTCCAGATTCTTCTTGGCACCTCTGTGTCATCAGACATGAGGATATCCTTTTTCTCTGGGTAGAGGGAGGACTCCTATGGAACTTATGACCTATTTTAAGGGAAATTCAGCTAGGTTTTATGGCCCTTTTCAGAGGATAAGGGATGAGGAGGATTCTTTCTAGGGTCTATGGCCTGATTCTGTGTTTCCTCAAGTGCCAAGGTGCCATATTTTGCGGTAGGATGTCCTGAACCCCATAAGCTCCCACAGCACCCACGAAGACCATGACCCTCAGCACTCTATAGCAATTGCATGTTCATGATGATCCCTCCACCAGACTCCCCGAGACCCGAGACTATATCATTGTCATCTTTGCTTCCTTCAAATTTAGTATAGTGACTGCCTACAACAATGCAAAGGCTAGAAGGAATGAAGGCAGGGACATGGAATGGAGAACTTCCATTTCACGGATCCACATAAACTGAAAAGGAACAAGAGTAGGTGAGACCAAAGAGCACTGAAGGCCATGAACCATCACCATTCTCAACTCCTGGGCCAGGCCAGAAAAGCCACAGTTCCTGGAAGGGATGACAACAGGTATGTTATGCTGAATCCTGGAAATCCTGGAACAAATCATAAACTTTGAAGTGTCATGGTTGGGAGGGACCTTGGAGATTTCACAAAGACACAGAAAAGTGGTTTGAATTGTCCACCAGATCCAAAATTTTTAGCAAAACGATAGGAAATGGTATTCAGATTGTCAGATTCATAATCCATTATATTTTTACCATATCTTATGATAAAGACACTGGATATAGGCCGGGCATGGTGGCTCATGCCTGTAATCCCAGCAATTTGAAAGGCCGAGGCAGATGGATCACTTGAGGTCAGAAGTTCAAGACCAACCTGGCCAACATGGCGAAACACCATCTCTACTAAAAAATAAAAAAATTATCCGGGCATGGTGGTTCATGCCTATAATCCCAGCTACTCAGGAAGCTGAGGCAGGAGAATTGCTTCATCCAGGGAGGCAGAGGCTGCTGTGAGCTCAGATCGTGCCACTACACTCCAGCTTGGGAAACAGAGCAAGACCCTATCTAAAAAAAAAAAAAAAAAAAAAAAAAAAAGACATTGGATAAGCCCAAGGATGAAAAAGTGAGGCTGAAAATAACAGGCGGCCCCCAACAACAGTGCCAGTTGTGGCAGCCATGGGGTGTGCTGTTCATATCTCCCTCCAACAATCACTTGCTGGCAGCTGCAAGGAGTATAGCTAACTGACAGCTTAGAGCTGTTAGAAACTCCAGGCTTCACCTAGGCTTTTAAGTCTTGGCTACACTCATCCTCAGAGGCTCCCAGTCTCAGCACAGCAGGTAGACTAGGACTTGGTCATTTCTGCCCAATATGGGACCATGCTAACGGGCAACCTTTGAGAACTCCCAACTGGGTTGGCCAAGACAATCAGATCTGTATAGCAGTCTGAGGCTTTCCCTGCACTGTCCTGCTGCTTCTCCCTATCTTTCACAGGCCTTTTCTCTCATTAAAACTTTTGTACTCCTAGCTCCATCTTACCATGTGTTTTATGGAGGACCTAACAGACACATTAAACAAAGCTACAGGGGCCTCCAGAGGTGAGAACCACAGGAGGAAGGGGGTCCTTGCTGCTGGCGGCCAGCACCCAAGCCCAAGCTCCCAGCAGTGATCGCTCACAAGACCACACAGCCGGCTTCCTTGGAGATAGCACAACCTGTTAAGGGCATCTTCCATGCCATTAAGGGCCAGGTCTCATTTTTTTAACCTAAATCTTCAGAACTCTATATCATGTGACCTTGCTTTCCTACAATGGAAGAATCTCGATGACTCTTTCTTTTGGTGTGAGGGGAATTTGGATAAAGAAAGAGAAATCAGGGGTTCCAAAAGAAAGATCTGCGTCATTTCATTTTTAAAGGTAAGCTCACCTTTAACAATGGAGCTAAGGGATTCGCTCCAAATGTCATACCAGAACCAGGCGCACAAAATCATCTCCTTAATCCCAGCGAACATTACCAGTGCATAAAGTAAAAAACACCAGGTGCTCCATCTCACAGCATAGCCTTTCACCCATGTACCTTTTTTAACCTATTGCCAGGTTCAGAGTTCCTTCCATTTAGGTGAAATGTTCTCAAAAAGTGCTAAGAGGCAAGATGTGGTGATGCACACCTATAGTCCCAGCTACTCAGGAGGTTGAGGTGGGAGGATTGCTTGAGCCCAGGGATTTGAGACTGCCGTGAACTATGATCGCACCACTTCACTCCAGGCTGGGCAATGGAATGAGACCCTGTCTTGAAAAAAGAAAAAAAAAAAAAAAAAACTAAAAGAATTAAAGAATTATCTTCTCTTATAACTTCAAATGATCTCAAATCTACTGGCAAATTTTCAGATTTTCTGACATCCTAGAATATATTGGTGAAAAAGCTGGAGGTGAGATGGGTAAAAAGGAAATACAGTGAGCAGGCTTATCTTGGAAAAACTCACTCAAATATCTGTTTACCTTTGTCTAGCAAGCTATCTTCGAAGCCTGTGACACGAGAGATTTCAAATATACCAATGAGTATCTTCCCAGCAACTCTAACCTTATAGGGCTAAATCCTTTCAAGGTTCCAAAGAGAGAAGAGCAGTTCGCCTCCAGCTGGGAGTAAGGGTGGGCTAGAGTAGTTCATCTCAGGGAGAGGATTGCCCTTTGGGAATTAGCTAAAAAAATCAACCACAGAAACCAGCCACATACTTCATACTTGATAGATTTTTCTTAGCCCTCTATTTTATCATAAATTAGTTTTTAATCCAGATTTTTAATCTTTAGCCAGCTGAAATTCCAGATGCGTGCCTATCTTTAAATGTGTCCCTACTGGCACTTGCGCCATTCATAGTGATGCAGGATAGGCGAGCTCCAAAAACTAGGACTCAGTCCAGGCGAGTTCTTGCCTTTGCCCAGGAAAGAATTCAAGGGCAAGCCGGAGGTGTTAGCAACTTTTATTGAAGCGGCAGTGTACACAGCAGCAGCTGAGGCACTGCTCCTTGTGGAGCAGGGCTACCCCAAAAGCAATGTGCCCAGAGCTGCAGCTCAGGGCAGTTCTGCAGACACATTTATACCCACTTTTAATTGCATGCAAATTAAGGGGTGGTTTATGCAGAAATTTCTAGAAAAAGGGTAACTTCCAGGTCATTGGGTCCTTGCCGTGGAAAGGGGTCATAACTTCTGGGTGTTGCCATGGCAATGGTAAGCTGACATCACAGGCTGGTGGGCATATCTTATGGAAAGCTGCTTCTGCCCTGGCCTTGTTTTAGCTGATCTTCCATCTGGTCCGGTGTCTGAGTTCCCGCCTCTGGAGTTGAGTCTCACCTCCTCCCTCAATAGCATCTCCAAAAGAGCAACCTAAGTATACCTTTAAAATGCTGTGTTCCACTGCAATCATTATTTGTTGTCCCATCTGGCTTTCAAAGACACATTTGCTTGATAGATGAGGTGATGGATATGCCAATTACCCAAATTTGATCATTATACATTATATACGTGTATTAAAATAACACTATACTCCATACATGTGTACAATTATGTGTCAATTAAAAACAATATTAAGAGCAAAAAAAAAAAAAAAAAAGACACATTTCTTGGTCAAAGTAGACCTAGGAACAGATACTGAACTGGATAGTTATTCTATTTTAGCTCTTACTGTCAAAGACAGTTTAAAATTGGGTTCATTTTCTTTACCTCCAGGCTTTTATAGAACTCTGGGAATCAGAAGGTGGCTAACAGGGCACCTGGTTCATCTACCATCTTTAAGCAGGGCCATGCTTAAACCTTCCAGACAGAGGAGAATCTATGTTTTAAAATAATTCTTAAGATACTAAATGAATGAAAGAGGTCATTTCATGAATTATATGGTGAGTAATGGACAGTCGTGCACATAAATGATATTGTCATTGACTGTACTGCCTGTAGAGATGCAGACTGCACAGAAGTGCTACACATAGGCATGCAATCTCATCTGGTACACACTCTCGAGAGATAAGCACATAATGGGGCAGAAGTTACAGAGCATTTCCCAGTTTCATAAATGAATTGAATTGACTTTCTAAAGTCCTCCGGGAATGTGCATAAAAACCCGAGAAAAGGAACGTCCTTATCTAACCAACTGTGACCAGCTCTCAGGGGATTTCCTGGGAATTCACAATCAACAGGTCCACTCACTGACCCAATTGGGCATGTCATGCCATTAACTCAAAACTGGACACTCATTTCCAGGAAATCTTTTGAGCCTGAATCATCATCACTATAATCAGCATAAAAGAAGAGGGCACAAAGATTTCACCTGGAAGAAGCTTCTGACCTAGCTCTAGAGAGTTGTTTGCAAGGCCTCAGCCTGGGATAATTCTTCCAGTCTTCATGACTCTTCTTAAAAGAAGATAATAATTTGTTACAGACTGCACTGGGGAAAAAAATATAGAATCTCATGCGTGCTCCTGTGGCAATGGATAGAAACTCAACTGACATTCCAGGTGGCTCATTTATTGCATGTATATCTATGGGGAAGCTGTTTAACCTTTCAGAGACTCAGTTTTTTAAATCTATGTAGTAAAGGTTATATCCTCTACCTTATGGGGGGCTGCAAAGATTGAATGAAATTTAGCGTAGCAATAGGTTTAAGAACTGCTCTTTGGCACCAGATTTCCTGTGTTCGGAATGTCTTCTTACCAGCTGTGTGAGTTTGGGCAAGTTACTTGCCCTCTCTGTGTCTCAATTCCTCATAATAATAACATCTGCTTATGGTGCTGTTATAAGAATGACACGAGTTAACAAAGATAAAGTGCTGAGAGCAGTGCCTGACACATATTAAGCACTCCCAAAGTGTTCACTATCATTTTTATTGTGAACCAAGCAGGGCTGGGTGCAGCGGCTCATACTTATAATCCCAGCACTCTGGGAGGCTGAGGTGGGAGGAATACTTGAGGCCAGGAGTCGGAGACTAGCCTAAGCAACATAACTTCTCTACAAAATTTTTTTGTCAGTTAGCTGGACATGGTGACATCACCTGTAGTCCCAGCTACTTGGGAGACTGAGGGGGGAAGATCACTTAAGCCTAGGAGTTCAAGGCTGTAGTGAGCTATGACTGCGCTACTGCACTCCAGGCTGGGTGACAGAGCAAGACTTCATCTCAAAAAAAAAATAAATAATAATAAGGCTGGGTGTGGTGACTCACACCTATAATCCCAGGACTCTGAGAGACTGAGGTAGGCGGATCACTTGAGCCTGGGAGTTAAAGACCAGCCTGGGCAATATGGTGAAACCCTGTCTCTACAAAAAACACAAAAATTAGCTGGGTATGATGTTGCATACCTGTAGTCCCAGCTACTCAGGGGGTCTGAGGCGGGAAGATCACTTGAGTTGGGAGGTCAAGGCTGCAATGAGCCATGATCACACCACTGCACTCCAGCCTGGGTGAGAAAGAGAGACCCTGTTCCACACACACACACACACACACACACACACACACAAAGCAAAACAAAAGAACTGAGCACAATCAACGCCTGCACTGCACATTCTAGACACTCAATGAACATGAATTGTCTCTCTCCACTACTCTTTTGGCCAACACCAGGGGGAAATGTTAAGCAACGTTATTCAGCACTAGTTATTTGTCAGCTCCTCTCATAAATCAGGATTACAGCCAAAGACAGCACTCTTATCTCCATGGGCCTAGGCTTCTCTGTCTCATTTTACAATGGAAACATTTCAAATGTGGCTGACCCTAAGCCCAACAAAAATGACTTCTAAAGCACTCCTGACAAAAAATACACATCCCTATAGCCCACCTGGTTCCAAACGAAAAACACACGTGCCCCACTCGCTGACCCACACATGTGCTTCAAATCCCCCATCATTCCAGAATTCAGCAAACATTTGTCAAAGCACCAGCCATATGTAAAGTCGTAAGAGGAACACAAAGAAGAAGAGGTCACCGACCTGCCTCAATGCCCTGATTGCTAGTAGGGGAGAGGAGACACAAAAGACTGCAAGCATTAACCACCTCGCGAGATAAACTGAGTGCTCAAGGAGAAACACAGTGTAGTAAGGGGTCAGAAAGGACTTCAGGAAGGAAGTGAAGTTTGGACTTCACCTTAACTCATGTGCAGAATTTCAAATGGGAGTGATGTGAATGGGGAATTCCAAAAGGAAGGAAAGTGGGAGTAAAGGTTTAGTTGTTGGAAAGCTTGGGGAAAATACCAGGAAAAGTATGTCGTCTCACCATATGTCATATCAGGCAGGAACTTGGGATAAAAAAATGGTGGCCCCCGCGTGGTGGCTCACACCTATAATCCCAGCACTTTGAAGAAGGCAGATCACCTGTGGCCAGGAGTTCAAGACCAGCATAGCCAACAAGATGAAACCCTGTCTCTACTAAAAATACAAAAATTAGCTAGGCGTGCTGGCCCCATACCTATAGTCCCATCTACTAGGGAGGCTGAGGCAGGAGAATCCCTCGAAACTAGGGGGCAGATGTTGCAGTGAGCTGAGATTGCACCAGTGCGTTCCAGCCTGGGCAACAGAGCGAGATTCCATCTCAAAAATAAATAGATAAATAAGTAAATAATAAATTTAAAAATTTAAAAGTTGTAGATAAAATGTTAAAGATGTTTTAGGGCAGCGCTGAAAGAACATCAGAATATATTTAAAGTGGGGAGCCAATGAAGCTTGTTGAAAGGCAAGGAGGTGGCATGATCGAAGCTGGTCCTTGGATGGTAAATCCAGTATTGTGGAGGCTGAATTTGAGAGAAGAGAGAAAGGAAGTAGGTGACTATCACAATAGTGTAAGTGAGGAATTAGACTGTTTGGTGGGAGGGATGGGAGAATGAGAATGACATGGGATATAGTATCCACAGATCTTGACCAGTGATTGAATTTGAAGGTGAAAAGAGAAAGACATCAACAATGAGCCCTGGATTTTACACCTGGCTGCCTGATGGAACAACGAAACAATGTCTTCTGCAGAAGTGGGGAACAGGATTCTGGTTCTGGCAAGAAATAATGACTTAGGTTTATCCCTCTGAAAGAGCTAGTACTGCCTCTTCTAGGCATCCTTCTATGAAACTGCAAATAGTGGGAATTTATTTTCTCAACTTTATTTATTTACAGGAGGAGTCCCTATGAAAATCATGGAGTCTTGGGACATCCGAGGAGAGAGAAAAGGATGGCAAAAGCAGAGGCAAAGACAGAAATAAATCTTCTCTTCTTTTCTTCAGTTTGTCTGACAAGCTTATCCGTTGATCATAAGGGAGAAAGAAATAGATGACAAGAAGAATTTCCCCCACTACAATATAAGTTCCGTAAAAGCAGGAATTTGTATTTTCTTTCTCTTTTGTTCACTGATGTAACCTCAGTACCTAGGACAGTCTCTGGAAATAGGGAGAGCTCAGTAAATGTTTGTTGAATGAATGACTGATCCCCTTCTTTAGGCATATGAAAAAATAAGGAAGAGTGGTCACTCACAGCTACCTCAAGATTCCCCTCCCACCCCAATCATCTACCCTGTTAATTCTTTTAATTCTTTTTCATCCTTGTTCAAAAAATACCTGGAGACTGGGCATGGTGGGTCACGCCTGTTATCCCAGCACTTTGAGGGCCAAGGCAGGAGGATGGCTTAAGGCCAAGAGTTCAAGGCAAGACTGGGCAACATAGGGAGACCCCATCTCTACCAAAAACAATTCTTTTTACTTAGCTGGGCATGGTGGCACACACCTGTGGCTCCAGCTACTTGGGAGGCTGAGGTGGGAAGACTGCTTGAGCCCCAGAGGTCAAGGCTGCATTGAGCCATGATTAAGCCACTGTATTCCAGCCTGAGCAACATAGCAAGACCTTGTCAAAAAAAAAAAAAAAAAAACTAAAAATAATTCTCAAAGAGCCTTGCTTTCTATTATCACACTCTAGCAAAGCTATCAGGAATTGACACTTGTGGGTAGATACAGCCAAGGAAATGGCAGCTCCCGGAAGAGCAGGAAGCAGTTTATGACACCAAGCAAATCTGGTTGCTCGTTGGGAAGGGAGGCTGGTTTGGGAAGTATGCAACAATTTGACTTCTTTTCTTAACTTTATTTTCTATTTATAGGCTTACTGAATTATTTTCATCCATGCCCCTTTAAAATACGGTTGGTAGAAATTTGCCATTTTGAGAATAGAATCCCATTCGGAATCATGTTAGTCACTTTTGACTCCATGAGGACATCTTTCACCCAATTTTGGGAAATCTGAAGAACGGATTCTTCTACAGACACTCGTAAAATATCACAAGGTCCAAGAGTTGGTGTGGGAAAGAGGACATCGAGGTAAAATATTTTTCAGCGGATAAAGATGGGGAAGTAGAAGGATGTTATTCAAACGGGTAGTTTATGATTCAGGTTGGTCTTGACATCAGAAGCCTTTAATATCAGGCCCACCCATCCGGATTAATTAAGTAGATTGTGTCTTATCTTGTATTTCTGTTTCCTGAGACTTAATCATGGTTTCCTCAGTGAGTATCATCCGCTGCCTAAACTTCAAAAGAGGATGTTTTCTTTTTTGGAAGCTACTACTCATGGGCTGAAACTGACTTTCAAGCCTATAACTTTAAACTATGTAATACTTGATATGAGCAACTCATCCCACTCTTTTCAACTTATTCCCTAGGATCATTTATTATGTGCCTACTGCATGCAGGGCACAGTGGGAATACAGATACAAAGATAAATAAGATTCTCTCTGCCCTGAAGAAAACTAATTTCTGTGTGTAGAAAGACACACAACTGATTCTTCTATCACAGACCATCCCAGCTCTGACATAGAGTCACTAGAGGTTTTTGAACAGTAAGTATCATGATCATGCAGGCTTAGCCTTTGTAGATGTGTTTTGCTTCATCTCTGTCCATGACTAAGTTCATCCCTACCAAGAAAGTACATGGGAAAAGAAAAGTTATTTTGTTCATTTTACAAATATCTACTGTTCAATTCATTCTGAGGAGTTATGTAGACACCCACTTCTAGTAAAATCCTAATGAGAACTAACAACACAGCAGAGCTAGAGCTGATGGCGAAAAAAGTAGTCAAGGTCAGGAAAAAAAAAAAAGTTAACCAGGTGAGGAAATCAGGAAGAAACAGGGTAAATGGGGGTGGGGGAAGAGATGTGGAAAGATATAGAAAGGTGAAATCTAGGAAACAGAAAAAAGAATCTAATTTAGAGTCATGGAAACATCAACACACATTAAGACGCATGAAATGGGGCCTCACATATGGTATTGAATAAATATTTGGGACTGAATGTCCTAACAAACAATGAAATGTATCTTTCTATAATCCTTATATTTATGAATCATATTCGTTCTCTTTGGAAAGCAAAGCTTGAACTCTATCATCTCTGTTTAATTTCCCATGTCACCTTAACATATACCAGGTTACCATATCATCATGTATCATTTAGGTACCTTCCTGTTGCAAATAACCTATGTCTCATGTTACTTGCAGTGATGGATGTGAACATTGTAGACATGCAAAGGAAGACAAGAAAGTGTCTCAACATGGCAGAGCAAGAACCCATAAGGAGCCCAAAAATAAATAAAGAAGGGTTCCTCACTGGTTAGGAATTCAAAAGCAGTCCTGGTGACCTCATAGCATCTCTACCTCAGAAGCAGGCGGCTCTGGTTACTCCACCATTTTCAGGAACCAGGTTTTTCTCTCTCCCTCTGCTGTATCTCCTCTGCTGCTCCTGATCCATCTGCCTCTATCTTCTTTCTAACATCAAATTTCCTCACAGGAGACAACACGAATGGGTTAAGAAGTACACAACAGGCCAGGCGCGGTGGCTCAAGCCTGTAATCCCTGCACTTTGGGAGGCCAAGACGGGCGGATCACGAGGTCAGGAAATCGAGACCATCCTGGCTAAGACGGTGAAACCCCGTCTCTACTAAAAAATACAAAAAATTAGCCGGGCGCGGTGGCGGGCGCCTGTAGTCCCAGCTACTCGGGAGGCTGAGGCAGGAGAATGGCGCGAACCCGGGAGGCGGAGCTTGCAGTGAGCTGACATCCCGCCACTGCACTCCAGCCTGGGCGACAGAGCCAGACTCCGTCTCAAAAAAAAAAAAAAAAAAAAAAAGAAGTACACAACAAGGGCTGCTCCCACTGGACAGCGTCTTTGAAACTGGGACCTCACAAGTGGTCATCACAGGCCCCTGATGCCTGGGTACCCAGCGACCATCCCCAGTCTAATCTGTCTATAGCAACATAAGTGAAGGGGAGTCTCAGGGGCTGCCTAAGGGGCTCAGAATGTGGTGAGTACTTAAGACTGCATGGATTTTCACTGTTTACATGAATATAAGACAAGTATTCACAGAACTATTTGCTAGATCTGTGAACAAAACATTAATAACATTGTATGTCCACATTTGAACCCCTGAAATTCCAACAACCACCACCCGCCCACCAACTTCCAGCAAACCTGCTCTCCCCACAGTCTTCCCCAGATCAGGTGGAAACAATTCCATCCTTCCAGTACTCAGACTGTAAAACTGGATTCATTCTGATTCCTCTCTCACACATCCCACACTCGATCTGACAGGAAATCCTATAGACTCTGCTGTGAAAATATATCCAGAAACAGTCCAAGCGTGGTGGTTCATGCCTGTAATCCCAGCACTTTGGGAGGTGGAGGCGGGCGGATCATGAGGTCAGGAGTTCGAGACTAACTTGGCTAACATGGCAAAACCCCATCTCTACTAAAAGTACAAAAATTAGCCAGGCATGGTGGTGCGCACCTGTAATCCCAGCTACTCAGGAGACTGAGGTTGGAGAATCACTTGAACGCAGGAGGCAGAGGCTGCAGTAAGCCAAGATCGTGCCACTGCACTACAACCTGGGTGACAGAGTAAGACTCTGTCTCCAAAAATAAATCTATCTATCTATCTATCTATCTATCTATCTAATCTATCTAATCTATCTATCTAGCTAGCTATCTATCTTAGATAGATAGATAGGTATAGATATAGATCTCCAGAAATGTGCAGCTTCCATAGTCTCCACCAGGATCATCACAGTCCAACCACCACTTCCTCCAGCCTGAACTTACTGCAGGAGGCCACTCACTGGTCTCCAGGCATCCACTCTTGCTTCCCCCAGGCACCCCACCACCAGTGTATATTCTCAACAGAGCAGCCAAAATGGTCCTTTTAAACATTGGTTGGATTGTGTCTTCTGTCTGTTCAAAACTCTCCAGTACATCCACATGGATCTCAAAATAAAACCAAAGTTCTGGCCAGGCACAGTGGCTCATGTCTGTAATCCCAGCACTTTGGGAGGCTGAGAAGGAAGGGTTGCTGGAGCCCAGGAATTCAAGACCAGCCTGGGCAACATGGCAAAACCCCATCTCTACAAAAACGACAGAAATTTGCTAGGCAAGGTGGTGTGTGCTTGTAGTCCCATCTGCTCAGGAGGCTGAGATGGAAGGATCACTTGAACCCAGGAAGTCGAGGCTGCAATGAGTTGTGATCACATCATTGCACTCCAGCCTGGGTAACAGAATGAGACCCTGCCAAAAAAAAATCCAAAGTTCTTACAACAGCCTACAAGACCTGCCATGACCTGGTCCTTCCTACCACCTGTCTCATCTTTGCATTCTCACTCACTCTGTACCAACCATGCCGGCCTCCTCGATGTTTCTGGAACATACCAAACATGCTCTAATCACCAGTCTTAGCACTGGCTTTTCCTCCATTCTGGGATGTTCTTCCCCTGGAACTCCACAGGGCTAACCCCCACAGTTCCTGCACATCTATGCTTATATGTCATCTGCTCAATGATGTTTAACAAACCACCCCACTTCACCTCTGCAGTATTCCCCATCCCTACACCTGCCCTGTGTGGTATTTTATCACATACCATGTAATTAACTTATTTGCTATCTTTAGGAAAAGGTTTTTTTTTTTAATTTTTTGTTTTATTGTTTTGTTTTCTTTTTGCTTTTGATATCTCTTCCCCTGGTAGAATGAAAGCTCCATGAGAAAACCTAGACCAATCTCTGAAACTTAACGCTCAATAAATATTTGTTGGTGAATGCCTGATTTACAGGACAGGTGAAGCAGTTTATTAATTTAGAAGAGCTTATTAATTTAGAAGTTATCAACTATTGTAAAACTTCAACTACAGTTTGAAGTTTGATGTTATGGGTTGAAAAAAACCACAGTTAGCGAAGTGCACTCTCCTTTTTTTCTGTTTATCTTCTAATCACCATCTGCTCTGATGCTGATTGACGCACAGATACCAATGTGCTGTTTCCCATAAATTCACAAGCCAGTGAGTCAGTCCTTCAGGTCATAAACAGAGGGCTGTCGACCAGGTGAGATGAAAAGGCATGGTTGCCATCCTGAAGGAATTTACATGTAGCATGAGTGATTTATTGCATTATACAGTACTAAGGTATAAGAAATATCTTACTGGTTTGTTGTGGTTGTTTTTTGTAATTTTTTCTGTCTCCAAATAAAATTAAATCTGCTCCATTCCCTCTGAACCAAGCTTAAGATGAGATTCTCCGCTGTGGGTCTCAAGGCCGCTATTCTTAACATGCACCACTCTGGCTTCTATATGTCCCCCTCGGTGGTCCTCTTAACTCCTGAGGTGCTGAGAGGAGTGGGACACAGGTCCGTGACCCCCTCAGAATGTTCTATCACCAGACCTCCTTCCTACATTTCAGGGAAGCTCATCCTCCATGAGGTAAACTCTTTTTTTCAACAAACGCAACTTTTTGTCCCTCCCTTTCAATAATCCTGAACTCCCGGCCGGCCGTGGAGGCTCACACCTGTAATCTCAATACTTTGGGAGGCCAAGGCGGGTGGATCACAAGGTCAGGAGTTCAAGACCAGCCTGACCAACATGGTGAAACCCCATCTCTATTTAAAAAAAAAAATGCAAAAATTAGCTGGGTGTGGTAGTGCGCTCCTGTAATCCCAGCTACTTGGGAGGCTGAGGCAGGAGAATCGCTTGCACCCAGGAAGCGGAGCTTGCAGTGAGCCGAGATCCCCCCACTGCACTCCAGCCTGGGCAACAGAGTAATATTCTGTCTCAAAAAAAGAAAAAATAATAATAACCCCGAACTCCCAAAGATTTGTTACTTCAGCCTAAAAGGTGTTGGGCAAGGGAGGTGCTCATGTGACATAAGTAATTAGATCTTAATGCATCTCTTAACCTGATAATACCTCTGATAAGACAAAATAGCTTCACAACTGTTACGACAAAAGAAATTCTATAATGAAACTTCTAGGCTTAATGTATAAATTCTCAGACAATAAAAATTAAATAGGCTAGAATTTTTTTTTTTTTTTCCTTGAGACAGGGTCTCACTCTGTCACCCAGGCTCGAATGCATAAGCTCATTTCACTGCAATCTTCGTCTCCTGGGTTCAAGAGATTCTCCCGCCTCAGCCTCCCAAGTAGCTGGGATTACAGGTGCCCACCACCACATCCGGCTATTTTTTGTATTTTTAGTAGAGACGGGGTTTCACCATGTTGGTCAGGCTGGTCTCAAACTCCTGACCTCAAGTGATCTGCCCCTCGGCCTCCCAAAGCGCTGGGATTACAGGAATGATACACCATGCCCAGCTAAAACAGGCCAGAATTTATCAGAGAAGTATTCCTGGAAGAAGTCGATTTTGAAACAATCCTGGAACCAATGGAAAGAGAAAGAAACTCTCCAATAAGAAGGGACAATTTAGGGAAAATTGTTACATTATAGGGAAAATAGGGGAAGGGCACTAAGGCAGGAAATAGTGAGTCACAGATGGGGGAGGAGTTAGAAGGTTACAAGGTGGGGTACCACAGTCATCAGGGGGATTCTTCACCACCGCAGAAAGGCAAGTCTATGGTGCGTGGACTCGCCTGGAAATCAGAGTACACCAAATATGACTCAAGACCAGTTTAGATTCTGGGAAGATAAATAGGGCAAAGAAATGCTCTCATGAAGCATTAGTAAAATAAGACCCACACGAAAAAAGAAAAGAAGACCAAATACCACAATGAAAAGTCCTGAGCGCAGCATTGGGTGCTCCCTTCCAACTGAAGCATAAAATTTCAACCGCATTGCTTTCCCAGAGCCACTGCAACCACTGGGTTCATCAAATCCAATTCCTCCTTTTGGTGGTCAAGAACTTGAAACCACAGAGATGCACTGACGTAGAGAACCCTGAGGCCATCTGTCCCAATTTTCTGAGATGGTGCTACACTTTGTAGCACTTTTTTCTACTGCAGGAGCTCAAAACCCTTTTAAAAATACAATACATTAATACCACGGAGGATATGCTTCTAGCAACAGGAAGGGCCTTTAACAAAGAAAAGGCACACTGTCCCCCTTCAAAGTATTTTACTGGGAGGTTATATACTTCATCCCAGCTGCTAGTGCTTAAGGATATATCGTTTCTTTGACTTTTTTTTTTTTTTTTTTTTTTTGAGACAGTGTCTTTCAGGCTGGAGTGAAGTGGTATGATCTCAGCTCACTACAACCTCCATCCACCATGGCTCAAGCAAAGCTCCCACCTCAGCCTCCCAAGTAGCTGGGACTACAGGCACACGCCTCCACACCCAGCTAATTTTTGTACTTTTTGTAGAGACAAGGTCTCACCATGTTGCCCAGGCTGGTGTCGAACTCCCAGCCTCAAGCAATCCTCCCACCTCCGCCTGCAGAAGTGCTGGGATTACAGGTGTGAGCCATCACACCTGACACATCTTTTCTTTATTCCTAAAATTCATCTAATCTTTATCCTTTAAGATGAATAATTGTGTGAAATAGCTTAAAGTCCTTTGTTCCTAGTTATGCTGATTAAAGTAGTTATCAGACAGGATATAATACCATTTTTAAATAATAAACTAAATAATCTGGACATAGTGGCTCATGCCTATAATTCCAACACTTTGGGAGGTCAAGGTGGGAGAATCGCTTGAGGCCAGGAGCTCAAGACCAGCCTGAGCAACATAGGAAGACCTTGTATCTACAAAAAAAACATTTAAAAATTAGCCCAGTAGGCCGGGTGCGGTGGCTCACTCCTGTAATCCCAGCACTTTGGGAGGCCAAGGTGGGCAGATCACCTGAGGTCAGGAGTTCAAGACCAGCCTGACCAACATGGTAAAACCCCCTTTCTACTAAAAATACAAAAATTAGCCGATTGTAGTGATGGGCGTCTATAATCCCAGCTACTTGGGATTACAATTCTCCTGCTGAGGCAGGAGATTTGCTTGAACCCAGGAGGTGGAAGTTGTGGTGAACCGAGATGGTACCACTGCACTCCCTCCTAGGCAACAGAACAAGACTCCATCTCAAAGACAAAAACAAAACATAGCCCAGTATGGTGACATGTGCCTGTGGTCCCAGCTACTTGGGAGGTTGAGGCAGGCAGATCCCTTGCGCCCAGGAGGTCGAAGCTACAGTGAGCTATAATTGTGCCATCCAGCCTGGGTGACAGAGTGATACATAAATAAACCAAATAGATAAACTCAATAAATACATGAACTAAATAAATTGATTTCCTCACTTGGTTCCTTATGGAGGCTTTTCATAGAGAGTTGTCAACCTCTTACTGTGTTGGACACTGCAAGAAGAATGGATGGTTTCCATGGTCCCTGCTGTCAAGAAGCTTACATTAGAAGGCAATGCTTACTCGAGCAAACATGCTTCATTACCAGCAAAAGTGAAAAACTATGACATGTGAGAAGAAAGCAAGCCATCGTTTTGATTTGAAGAGTAAGGAAAAGCATCATAGGAAAAGTAGCATCTTAGTTGGCCATTGGTGGAAAAACATAGAATTTTAATAAGGAAAGAAAGGCATAAAAAGAACATTCCAAGCTGAATAAGAATAACAAAGTCATGGAGATGTGAAAGTGCAGGGTAAGTTCAGGAAATAGGAAACTGCTATGTGGTTAAAGCAATGGGCATGTGGGAGATGGTGGTAGAAGATGCAACCCGATCAGGCAGGAGCACAAACATCAGACTCTGTATTGCAGCAGACCCAGGAGAGCATTTTCTGTCAGATTTTCAACAATGACAGCCTTGTTAGAATAAGTGGGTGACTTCCCGTGATAACTACTTCGAAGGACAACATTCACTGAGGTGCTTCAGTTCTAGGACTGCTTAAAACCAAATCACGTCCCATTGCTTGATAACTACAGCTGATAAAATCATGTCTCAGTACAGGAAAATTTGGCACCAATTAGGTAAGTCATCAGGCTTCAGCGCAGAGTCATCAGCAAAGCCACAAAGGAGGAAGAGGCTTAGTCCTTCTGGGCAGTCTGGCAAATGAAGTTACTAAGTATAAACATAAAGTCTTCCAGGCAGTCCCCTTGGGAAAATCTGTTTCTGGCTTGGGGGAATTGGAGAGGTCTCTTTTAGGATCAGGAGTTACAGGGGATGAGGATGGTGGGGGAAGGGGTGTGTGGACTGAGTCTGGGAAAGACCTAGCATCGTGGAGTGTTCAGGTGCAAAGGACAGAAATCAAGAAAGAAGCCCAGTTATTCCCTAGCACCAAGATAAGATAGAGATGGTGGGGACAACTTGCTCAAGATAAGAGCACCCATGGCAGCACAACTAATTCCAAATGCTACAAGCTTGTGGTTCAAGACTACTGATAGAATACCCTTAGCTCCACCCACAGAGTTTCTAATTTAGCGAGCTAAATTAGACCTAAGTTGGGCTGAGAATTTGATTTTCTAAGAACTTCTGAGGTGGTGCTGATGCTGCTAGTCTAAGAACCTCCGACCTAGAACTTGTGAGTCACAGCCCTCAGGTGACATGTTTAGCAGCTGAATCTGAGAGAAACTGCAAAGGGTAGGAGTTGACAGTTTCCAGCCCAGACTACCTGCGGGGGATCTGTATGCTCGGGAGACTGATAAACATCCAAACAAGCAACAATCCAAGACAGATAGTGATCATGCGATAAAAAGAAGGCAGAAAGAGAAGGTTAAAGGAAGGAAGCAGAGAAGGAATCTGGCTATTTGCCTGGAGACAACCACCCAGTAGAGCAGAATGGAACTGAATCACTGGCCAGTTACTCAGAAGCTACAACTCAATTGTCACCTGGCTGCATCTAGAATCATCTACGGAGCTTTCCAAAACTGCCAGGTGCTAAGCCTCACCCCCCAGACAAATTAAATCAGAATCCTGTGGATGGGGCTCTGACTGTGGGAGTTTCTGAAAGCTCCCAGATGATTCAAACATGCAATTAGGGTTGAGAGTCGCTGTTCTAAGGGAAATTTGATCCTGTTTAAAGAAAGAAAGAAAAAAATATCCAATAGAGAAATCTATGGAAGAAGCAGTCTATCTCTAGTTAACTTAAAATGTAACAAGATTTCTAAAATGGTTGGTCTTCACCTTCTTACTCTGTCCTTCCCAAACCTTCAAATTCATTTACAGCTGTGGATACATCCAGCACTGTGCCTGAGCAGTTTCTTTTATCTTTATTTATTTATTTATTTATTTTAAAATAAAGATGGGGTCTTTCTGTGTTGCCCAGGCTGGTCTCAAACTCCTGGGCCGAGCGATCCTCTTGCCTCAATCTCCCAAGTACTGGAATTACAGTTGTGAGCCATACTTCTCAGCCTACGGAGCAGTTTCCGTGCTGTTGTGCACCCCCATGCTTTGATTACTGTGGATCATGATTATGGATTATGGTTAACAGCAGCCAAACAAGCCTTGTAGCTGAAAATATTGGAAGAGGCCTTCTCCTAGAGCTCACTCTCTTCCTGTCTCTCAGGGGTCTGGCGCCAAGACAAATGGTTTTTATCTCTGCATAGCTACAAATCTATGGATCATTTATTTTACATTAGATTAAAAATGTGAGTGTAAGAGTCAATGCCGCCAAGCATGGTGCCTCACGCCTGTAATCCCAGCAACTCTGGAGGCAGGAGGATCACTTGAGCCCAGGAGGTCAAGGCTGCAGTGAGCTATGATCGCACCACTGCACTACAGCGTGGGTGACAAAGTGAGACCTTGTCTCTAAAAACATTTAAAAGAATAAAAATAAAAAAGAGTCAATGCCCTTACAAAAGACATTTATAGAGTATCTAGTCAAATTTTATACATCTATGTCTGAGTATACTGAAGTATAAGTGAAATGTTATATGAAACTGCAATACATAAATAGATAAAAAGAAGCACTATAGAACAGTGTGTATGATGTTATTATTTGTGTTAATAAAAGAAAGGGGTTGGGCAATATGGGGGGATATCTCTAAAAATATAGAGAATAGATTGTGACATTGGTCTCCTCTACGTTGGGACAGATTAGTGAGGAGACTTCTTGCTATGTGCTCTTTTCTACCTCTTGAATTTTGAATCACATACATGGATTACCTATTCAAAACCAAATTTTTTTGAATTCACTTTTTATAAAGCCTGCTCTGGTTGAAGCAGTCTGGAGCTTCCTTTTCAACCTTCCCCCTTCATCCCAAGCCCTCACACCCAAAGATCCATGAAGACTTCTAAACCCACGGTGTTCCTCAGAAGACGCCTGCCCCGCATGGGGTTTGGTGGAAAACTGCTAAACCATTTCACTCCCACATTTTTGTTTTCTTATTTTTTGTAACAACAGGTCTCACTATATTGCCCAGCCTGGTCTCGAACTCCTGGACTCAAGTAATCCTCCCTCCTTGGCCTCCCAAAGTGCTGGGATTACAGGGGTAAGCCACTACGTCTGGTCCAACCCCGCATTTTTGAGCAGCCAGAGCTGTTATAGAGAGGCCCGGTGATTTGTTCAAAGTCACACAGCTAACATATATATCAAAATCTGATTCTTTCTCCAGTGTTTTTTTTTTTCTATGCCCCCTCAAACATTTAATCCTTTCAACACAGGCTCTCAGATACTTAATGAACTTCTATACCTATGCCAAAGAGATAGCATTAGTACAAACACACAACAGTGGCAGAAGAAAATGTACGGAACAGACACCAACTAAGTAAGCACAAGCCTCCCAGTCACAACATTAATTATACAACAACAGCCCTCACCACTTGTGAGCTATTAACCACTGCAGTATAAAAAGGTTTATGTAGCTTATTTGAATGTTTGTGGCATGCGTCACAAGACAAACATTTGGAAGATGAAAGCTCCACAGATTTCTTTGGTGCTGGCACAGCCCCAGTGACCACTAGGTGGCAGTAATTTCCTAACAACAATAAGGCTGCAGGCCTAGAACCCTTAGAAAGTGAAACAATGAATTAACATCACATATGTGACTACACAGCCTTAGTACAAAGCTCCAAATAATTCATTCGCTTGATAAGCTATGCCACTATTGTAACAGCCGAGAATGTTTTAGTTTATGTCACAAGTAGGCTGAAATCAGCCTTTGGGCAGAATCTGGTCAGCAATGTGTTTGTCTAGGGTAGTGTTTGGTTTTGTTGTTTTGTTTTAATCTAAAATGCTTTTTGGCAAGCCCTCTCTAATTTTCCAGAACTCTCATCATTCTTTAATATCTTATTCTATGCCCCACACATGTGTTTGGCCCTGGAAGGCATCTGAGATTGAGATCCCTGCTAGAATATCTTTTTCTGAAATACACAATGACTATGCATTGCAGTCTAGCTGGTCTGGTCAAGTCCCTTGGGCTTTTCCACCTCCATTTATTTATTTATTTATCTATTTTGGAGACAGAGTCTCGCTCTGTCACCCAGGCTGGAGTGCAGTGGCACGATCTTGGCTCACTGCAACCTCTGCCCCCGGGTTTCAAGAGATTCTCCTCCATCAGCCTACTGTGTACCTGCGACTACAGGCGCATGCTCACTGCAAACTTCGCCTTCTGGGTTCAAGTGATTCTTCTGCCTCAGCCTCCTGAGTAGCTGGGATTATAGGCGCCCGCTGCCATGCCCAGCTAATTTTTGTATTTTTAGTAGGGACGGGGTTTCGCTATTTTGGCTAGGCTGGTCTCGAACTCCTGACCTCAGATGATCTGCCTACCTCGGCCTCCCAAAGTGCTAGGATTGCAGGCATGAGCCACCGTACTCGGCCCTCCATTTATTTTTCCCCAAGTCATTTTGGAACTGTCCTCACAGGGTCGACAAGAATTGCATGCTGGGTTCTGGACAGATATATAGATGTAATTAAATATTAATCAGACTGCAATTGATCTACTTTCTTGTTGCTGAAAATAACGTAGCACTAAATATTGATCATTGGCATCCCCATAGTTCTTATAGATAGGATTTATCATTATTATTAATATATTAATTTATTTTTTTGAGACAAGGTCTCACTCTGTCACCCAGACTGGAATGCAGTGACACAATCGCAGCTTGCTGCAGCCTTGACATCCTGGGCTCAAGTGATCCCTCCAACCTTAGCCTCCAGGGTAACTGGGACTACAGGTGCATGCCACCAAGGTCGACTAATTTTTTTTTTTTAAATTGTAGAGTTAAGGTCTTGCTGTGTTGCCCAGGCTGGTCTCAAGCTTCTGGGCTCAGACGATCCTCCTGCCTCAGTCTCTTAGCCCAGCCTAGATAGTATTTATGACATTAAAATCATAAGACTTTAAGAATTGATTTGCATCTCCACTGCTCCTTTAGATGGGATGTCTGACATTAGAATCATAAGGCTTTTGTTTAGGAACTGTTTAAGATGTTTTTCAGATCCCAAATTCCAGCAAAATAGCTGACGCTAACCAGTTTGAAGATCCCCACTGAGGAATGGAATCGGCACGAAAATATACCTTATCTCCTTGCCCTGACTTCACCCTCCACTCTTTGATCAATCAATGATCTCCAAACTTCAGCCCACTCCCAAACCTCTATAACCCCTAGCCACAAATTCCTTTAGGAGGTGGATTTGAGGTTCCCTCCTATCTCTTCATTTGGTGGTACTGTTATTAAACCTCTTTCTCTGCTGCAACCCCATGTCTCCGTCTATCGACTTGCTGCACAAATGGGGCAACAGGTGGCAAGGCAACAGACCTATTATAGTTGCAATTTCTCTGTCTATCTACAGGGTTCTTCCCCATGGTTTTCTTTTTCTTTTCTTTTCTTTTCTTTTTTTTTTTTTTTTTTCTGGCAATCTTTCTCATTCCTGAAGGCTCAGGTCAAATGTCACCTCCTCCTTCCACCAGGAAGTTTATGCCAGGCCTCTCTCCTTTAACTTCCCATGGCACACAGAGCCTCTACTACTTTGTTGGTGCTTATTTTCTGCTCTGTATTATTCGTTGTTTTTTGTCTGAGCTCTTTCTAAGTTCCTGAGGGGAGCAGAGAAGTTGGCTACTTCTTTGTGTGTGCAGTGGTTTCCAGTACAGTGTCCTACTCGTGCTTGTATTTATTCTGACTCAACAACTCTGCCAGCATCTCCTTCACATGGACTAAAGGGAGGCAGGATAGTTTAGAAAAAGCGTTTTGTAACATAGCACTAAAGGAATACAAGTCTACGAAAAATTAAAACTAAGCTAACAATTCTATTGTCTCCTAAAAGTACTAAGGGGATATATCGTAGGGTACAAGATAAGCTCTAGAGTCAGACAGCCTGAGTACCTAGTATTGCTCTGCCCTTAACAAGCTGGCTCACCCTAAGTAAGTCAACTTACTTGAAAAAACAGAAATAGCACCTAGTTAAAAGGGATTTTTATTTGTTTGGTTTTTACTGTGGTAAAAGCACTAACCATGAGATCTGCCCTCTTGACAAATTTATAAGTGCACAATACATTAATGTTGCACAGCAGATCTCTAGAACTTATTCATCTTGCATAACTGAAACTGTACACTCATTAGAACAGGAAGGTTTTTTTAAAGAAATTCTACTTTGAAATAACTTTAGACTTATAGTAAAGTTGCAAAAATTATAGTTTCTGTATATACTTCACCCAGCTCGTTCAAATATTAATATCTTACATAAATGTAGTGCAATTATCAAAACCAGGAAATTGACATATCAACAACAATATTAACTGAATCTACAGACCTTGTTTGAATTTCACCAGTTTTCCCACAGTTTTCTTTTTTTGGATCCAATCCAGGATCCCATATTGCATTTAGCTATTATATCTTCTTCATCTTCTTCAATTAGTGATAGTTTTGGAAAATCCAGGCCAGTTATTTTCAAAATGTCCCTCAGGTTTACTCATGAGTAGACTGAAGTTAGGCATTTTTGGCAAGAAAAGCACAAATAGGATATTGTGCCCTTCTCAGTGCATCATATCTGGAGGTACATGATCTTGGTATGTCCTATTATTGATGACATTATTCTTGAACACTTGGTTAAAGTGGTGTATGTTGGGTTTCTCCACTGTTAAGCTTGCTATTTTTTCCCTTTGTAATTAGTAAATATCTTTTAGGGAGATACTTTGAGACTATACAAACATCCTATTTCTCATACTTTCACCAAGTAATTATAGTATCCTTCCACGGGACTTGCCTACAGCAATTACTACTATGGCATTTGCCAAATATTAATCTCCTATTTTTCTGATTCCTTCTACATGTATTAATTGAAATTCTACTGTAAGGAAGAGCTATTTCTTCTTCCCCATTTGTTTATTTAGAGGCATTTTATGAGGATTAAATGAAGTAGGACATTTACATGGTGTCTGGCACACGGTGAAGGCTCAGTAGGTGTGAGTCATCTTTAATATTATTATTACTGAGACAATATGGAAATTATGTAACTAATTGTTATGTGACTAATATTTTCTAGTTAGAAATGAGTATTTATAACATGTTTGAAGGTGTTCCAAAATGGTCTATTATATTAGTTTGCTAGGGCTGCCATAACAAAAGACCACAGACTGAGTGGTTTAAACAACAGAAATTTATTTCTTACAACTCTGGAAGCTGGAAGTCCAAGATCAAGGTGTCAACAGGTTTGGTTTCTCCTCTCTCCTTGGTTTGGAGATGGCCACCTCCTTGCTGTGTCCTCACATGGCCTTTCCTCTGTATGTTGGCACCCCTGCTGTCTATTTGTGTGTTCTCATTTCCTCTTCTTCTAAGGACCAGTCAGATTGAATTAGGGCCACCCTACAGGCCTCATTTTAGTTTATTCATGTCTTTAAATGCCCTGTATCCCAATGAGAGGTGAAGCAGACTGGGCTTCTGGGTGGGGTGGGGACTTAGAGAATTTTTCTGTCTAGCTAAACCACTGTAAATACACGAATCAGTGCTCCCTATCTAGCTAAAGGTTTGTAAACACACCAATCAGCACTCTGTAAAAACGCACCAATCAGCGCTCTGTGTCTAAAGATTTGTAAATGCACCAATCAGCACTCTATAAAAACGGACCAATCAGCACTCTGTAAAATGGACCAATCAGCTCTCTGTAAAATAGACCAATTAGCAGGATGTGGGTGGGGCCAAATAAGGGAATAAATGCTGGCAGCCTGAGGCAGCAAGGCAACCCACTGGGATCCCCTTCCAGGTGGTGGAAGCTTTGTTCTTTGGGGCTCTTTGCAATAAGTCTTGCTGCTGCTCACTCTTTGGGTCCCCAGTGCCTTTATGAGCTGCAACACTCACTGTGAAGGTCTGCAGCTTCACTCCTGAAGCCAGCGAGGCCACGAACCCACCTGGAGAAACGAACAACTCCAGGGGCGCCACCTTTATGAGCTGTAACACTCACGGCAAAGATCTGCAGTTTCACTCCTGAAGCCAGTGAGACCACGAACCCATCAGGAGGAATGAACAACTCTGGACACGCCACTTTTGAGAGCTGTAACTCTCACTGCGAACGGTTTCACTCCTGAAGTCAGCGAGACCACGAACCCACCAGAAGGAAAAAACTCTGGACACATCTGAAGGAACAAACTCAGGACACATCATCTTTAAGAACTTTAATACTGTGAGCATCCGCAGCTTAATTCTTGAAGTCAGTGAGACCAAGAACCCACTGAAAGGAACCAACCAATTCCAGACACACCAATACGGTCACATTCTGAAGTACTGGGGCTTAGAGTTTCAACACATGAATTTGGGAAGGGGGAGATGTCATTCCGCCCATATCTACCTACTTGCTTTGAAGAATTATTGTGAGCAAATGATTAAACATGTGAAAGCACTTTCAAAACTGGAAAGCACCGTACAAACATAAGGCAATAGCATTAAAATATGACAAATCTTGGCAACCATTCATGCACTTTACATTTCAGGCACTGAAGTATTCCCTCGCAATGTTATTGACATTATTCATTTCACTTCAACCCGGGCACTGTGTGTGTTATCGCACATCCTCAGCGAGTGACACCCACATCACTGTGTATTGCTTGTTTTTTGTCTTTCTGGAGCTTCGGGCTTTCAGCAGCTCATTTCAGGGTATCCCAGCTACCTCCTCAGAGGCCCGAGGCACCACCTTCCCTCAGAGGGAAAGCTGCCTGCGAGGCGCCGGCAAGCGCCTGATTTCCCCATCCACCAGCTGCGTAGCCTTGGGCAAGGCCCCTCCGTGCAGCACTTCGTCCCGATCCCACGGCTGAAAAAGAGGGATAACAATCCTCACAAGGAGACTGAGGATTAATGAGTTAATCTTTATAGAGCATTCGGAGAACACAAAATGGACAAACCCCTATTTATCTCTTTGTAGAACTAGCCTACAAACTAAACTCCCACTAGGAAACCAGGACCCTTTTATATATTGTTTACTTGAAGGAGGCAATTTGCAGATTCTAATAAATCGTAGCTTCCCGGAAGTAGGAAAAAGGCACACATTTCACTATATCTGAGTAAGTAAAAAAGTAGAACAACCTCTTCCCACTGAAGGTTTTGCTTATCAGAGGCTAACAGAGGCCAGGGAGAAACTGTGACCTGTGGTCTGCCTTGCCTGTCATGGATAAGGAAGAACCAGAGACTCTCCCCGGGGCTGTCAAATGTTTTTAAAGCTGACATCCTTGGCGTTCACAACCTCCAAACTCAGTGTGTGGGAGGAGGGGATGGATACGATTTAACTGCCTCCCGCAACTTGCCAAGCCCACCACCATTTTCCCAGGCTAGCAGTAGCCATTCCTTGCTTAATAGCAGTGCTTTCAAGCCCCTTCAGAGACAGGAGTACTGCAGCAGCCAAAGTGGGAAGTCCTTCTTCCAAGTCTACCAAGGCCTTTGGCCACTGCCAAAGCTCCCCAGAAGAGTCTGTCAGCAGGAACTGTCTGTTTACCATGTTGCATTAACTCTTTGCTCAGAATCAATCACTCCACCTGTGATTGATTGCCTCGGGCCACCAATACTGCTTTGGGGGGACGTTTTTCTCCATACCACATCCTTATTTTCCTTGCCTCATTCCCAGGCAATTTTCACCACAGGTGTGGCAACAGCCTTCTAAAGGATCTCCGTAATTCTGCTCCCTAATCCCTACTGCACGGTCTTCCCTGCTCGTCTCCACCTATTCAACTTCTAAATTTGAAACAATAAAATCTTCCAAATCCCACCTCTATTCTAATATCCCTTGGAAGTTCCTTGTTTAAAGGATCAGTAGAGATTAGCCAGGCCAAGAGAATGTCTGTGTGTGAGACGGGTCGAGGAGGGAGAGAAGAGGGCCAGAGAGCAACAGGAACTGCAGAACAGCACATACAAAGTCGTGATGTGAGAACGTGGCTCGCATATGCAACTACTCAGGACTCAGCAAAACTGGAACCTAGAGGGAAATAAAGTTGGCGAGGGTCAGCAGAGCCAGGCCCCCTGTGAAGGAGTTTGGACTTTAGGAGAAAGTGGGGGCCATTGAAGGATTTTAAGTAGGCAAGTGTCACAAACAAGTTTGCATGTTAGAAAGATTTCTCTGGCAACGGAGTGGAGAATACATTAGAGGAGAAATACTGGAAGCAGAGAGACCATCTGAGAGGCTGGAGCAATGATCCACAGTTGACGGCAGCAAGGGGTAGGAAGGAGAGGGGATGTTAACTTCAGCAGCGTTACTCAAAGTGTTGTCCTTGGGCAAATGCCAACTTCTGGACCAATGTCTGTCCTCCAACTGTTTTTCCTGATCTGTTATGAGATGAAGAACTTGTGCCAGAATGTAAAGTCAAGGCACTTACTGCTTCATCATAAAAAGTCTTACTTTAGGGGGAAAAAAAAGTCAGCCCTACTTAACGGTGTGCTTAGTGAAGTATTTGATTTACATTCTGGCCCAAGTCCCTTATCTTCGTGAGCATGTAACAAACAGTCTGCAGACCAGCACTGCAAGTGGCACTGACTCCAGGGACTTTCTGGATTGATGATGATTTGGATCAAAATGAGAAGTTTATAATCATGGTGGGTTCGGTAAATGAGGGAGCCAATACATGCTTATAAGAAAAACAGGTAACCCAAGTGTGGTCAGGGTGATAACCTGAATGAGTGATGCATTATCTCACTCATTCTTTGAGGACTCCAGCTGAGAAGCTGGATCCCAGAATGGAATTACTGTGGGTTTTTGCATAAGTCAGAAGTGAGTTCAAATCCCAGCTTCATGACTGACTGTGTAAACTTATGTTAGTTAGCTGACTTCTCTGAACCTTATTTCCCTGTGTATAAAATGGGAGAAATAATACCTGCTTCACAGCGATGTGAGCTCGTGACCTAGCATGTGGCAGGTGTTTGTTTGCTGTTCCCCAGATGTGGCACATGGTAAGAATTCTTTGAAAAAAAAATGTGCTGAATATCATTTTTAAAATAAACAGAAAAGTAATGAGAAGACAGTTTTCAAAAAGTGATACAAAGTTGAGAGTGTGTAATCAGCTCTTCTAAAACATCAAACTGTGAAAAGATAGATCTGTCTGCAGTCGAGTTGTAAAATACACTTTTTTTACCCCATCTTCCTCTTGCAGACACTTCTTCCTACCTCCAGCCTCAGCCTCACATTCTGGGGCCCAGCCTTGAGTCATCTTGACTAAAGACCTATCCTCAGCCTTGGGTCTTGGTCTGATAACAGGGCTCTGTCTTGGTACCTGTTTTGGTCCTGTTGATGCTGTTACGGGTATCGTCCCAATGCTCCCTCTGCTAGAGCACCTGGGTTGCTCTTGCCAATCCCCTCCCAAAGAGATTCCTAAGTTATCAGGCCTATGGCTGTTGCCCTGGTGCCTACTTGCAGACAATTGTGCTTGAGAACACACCAGAAGCCCACTGCCAGCTTGTTTGTATCTCTTTTCAATTTGCCTGCTGGATTCTGATGCCATATGCTGTCCCCTCAGGCACCAAACTTTGCAGTCAGATGGAAACTTGCCCAGAGCCTGATGATTCCAGGGGTCTCCCATCCCTCAGTACCTGCCTTAGCCCTAGTGTCAAATTCAGTTCTATGGCCAAGCTTTTTGCTACATGTACCTGAGACAAGAAAACAAGACAAACGGTATGTATTTTATGTCTATAGAGCAGTTTATAATTTACAAAGTTCTTTCACATTATTTCATTTGACCCTCTGACACCAAACTCATGATACAAAAAATAAGAAATTTTCCTATTTCATAGATAAGTGCAAGTGACTTACTGGGGCAGTCAACTGTCCCAGTTTGTCCAGGGTTGAGGGGGTTCCCAGACCGCAGGACTTTCATTGGTAAAACCAGGACAGTCCTGAGCAAACTGGGATGGTCAGTCACCCTATATCACATAGCTAGTAAGTGACTGAGCTCGGAGTTGAACCCAAGGCACCTAGCCCATACTTACTGTACTTATTGAGTTATTGAACTCAATAGTTATTATTGCTAATATTATTGAGCTCAATAACTGTTAAATGAATGACAGACACCTAGTCTGTCTCCTCTCCACTGTGCCATGTGCTTCTCCTAAACAGCATTCTCTTCAGACTAATACATAAAGGTGTTGTTTGCCTTCTTTCTTCTTGAAATGCCAATCAGTGGAAAGGAGAGGGGAAACACTGCTTTGCAAGAGAAAAGCATCCTTGCATTAACTCCATGTCAGAATAATCACTGACAGTAATAATTTCAACAAAAGAATTAATTAACAGAGTGTGTAATTATCTTAACAAGAGCTTGAAATCAAAAATGATTGTGATGGGCCACTAACCCAATCAATATATGTATTCTGCCCTGGGATAATCTAAGACTGATTGCATATATGAATATTCAGTACATGTAAATTTTAAATCCTACCATCAGATAACAACAAAGGGTTGAAAGAGATTTAGTGGTCAGTATGTGTCCTTCCGTTCAACCTTGACTTCACTGAAACTGTCTCAGAAAAGAGAACAATTGGCATTCCTTTTAAAGATGTCCCACTGAGGCAAGCCCAAGAGCTTTTTCAGGTGCCACTTTCAGCCACCACTGAATGATGAGTACAGCTTAACTTTGCAGCTAGTAAAAGCAGTGCTGGATATCAGAGCCTGTTAACTTTCCCTCTACCGGAGTCTCTGTGCAGGACACAACCTCCAGTTTCCTATCCCCTCAAACCCCTGCCAGCTCAAGCTCTCCTCTGTCACCCAGGATGCCACTATCCCCCAAGACTGTGTCTAGCCTTTCTTTTGACATATTTCCTTAGTTAACTTATATGATCTTCTGGGATAATTTTTTTAAGAGATAGAGTCTTCTCTGTTGCACAGGCTAGAGTGCTGTGGCACTGTCAATCATAGTTCACTGCAGCCTCAAACTCTTAGGCTCAAGTAATCCTTCCTTTTTCAGTCCCCCGAGTATCTGGGATTACAGGTGCGTGCCTCCAAGCCCAGCTAATTATTTTATTGTTTGTAAAGACAAGGTCTAGTTGCTGACCAAGCTGGTCTGGAAGTCCTGGCCTCAAGCAGTCCTCCCACCACAGCTTCCCAAAGTGCTGGGATTACAGGTGTGAGCCAACACACCTAGCATCTTTTGGGATAGTTAATTCCAAAGATTTGTATGCACCCAACATTTAACTTTTTTCCTTTCTGGATACCCATCATTCACTCAGCAAACATTTAGGAAATGACTATAATGTGTCAGGCACTGTGCTAGGTACTGAGATTAGTCATAGAAAAGTTACAGGAGTTCGTGAGGCCGTTAAGGGAACACAGAATAGAAAAACCATTCCTGGAAGAGAGGACAGCATCACATATACAAAGCAATATGCTCAGAATACTACAAATGAGTTCAAAAGAGCAGGAAGCAGGAAGTCTCTAGGAGTTGGCACCCATGGCCAACTGGATAATTCGGTACTTTGCCAGGAAGTCTTCTCTGGCTCATTTTGAGAGAAGCAATAGCTTCTGCCCCTCACCTGGAATAAACATAAAGCATTCAAGACCTCCTGAGGCCATCGTCTCTTATTTTCCAGTTTCCAATTGTTTTCCACTGTGAAAATATCTTAGCTCCTATTTGCGTTTTCTTTTCCATCTGTCTCTCTGTATATACCCTATATGCTAATCGACACCAATGTTTTCTGCCAGCAACCGCTGGGAAGGGTGGAGTAGCCATCGCTTCCTGAGACCCAGGAAGAAGAGAAAACCATGAGGTTATCATCTCTGTGCTATGATTAAGCCACTGAGTGTTTCCTTCAAAGTCTGGTTAACCTATCTTAACACAACCTCAAATACTTGTCTCTGCGAAGCATACTCTATCAACTGAAGGAACAGAATCCCTTACACTCCCAAAGATGCTTTCCAATGGCAGAAAGGTAGCTAAGCAGAGGACTGGCTTAATTCAGGCAGTATTCAAAGCCATACCAAGAAAGGGAAGGGAACTGAAAGAAGGCTAGGAAAAGCAAGGGAGGAGGAGAAAGTGGCTCTCCAGAAAATGTTCCTGGCTCTCAACACTATTACGGGCATGACAATCACGTGCCTGCTCCACACACAGGCTCAGCTAGGAGTGATTCCACAAGTCCTACCCGCCGAGCCTGAGCTGATTGGAAAAGTGATAGGATCTGATCCAAGGTCTGTCACCCCACAGGCTGGACAACGGCCTGTGAAGCAGCCTGAGAATGATGATACTGATGGCTGTAATAATAGTAGCTATGATTCATTAGGGGTTACTATGTGCATGGTAGATAATTTATCTCACTTAACCCTCACAACAACTCTTTGAGGTAGATACTATTATTATCTCGCTTTCACAGATGACAATACATGTTTCAAGAGGTTTCACAAGTCTGCCAAGCTCAGAGGATTGAGTCAAACTCTGGTCTGTCTGATTTTAGAACCAAAGCCTTCCTCACCTTTCAGTATTGCCTTTCATTCATTTATTTATTTATTTAAAAAAAATTTCTTCTGTACCCATTATTAACCAAGCACTATGGCAAGTGCTGGGGATACAGTGGAGGCCAACACTTAAAAAGACCCTGGCCCCTGAGGCTTATACTGTACAGAGGAGATAGATACACAGTAAGCAAATGATACAAATAAGTACAGGCTGCATTCAGTACTATGAAGAAGACAAAGGGTTTGTTATGATAGGTATAGGGGAGGCCGGGTGTGGTAGTTCACGCCTGTCATCCCAACACTTTGGGAGGCTGAGGTGGGCAGGTCACTTGAGTTCAGGAGTTTGAGACCAGTCTAAGCAACATGGCAAAACCCCATCTCTACAAAATTTTTTTAAAAAAGCTGGGCGTGGTGGTGCATGCCCGTCATCCCTGCTACTCAGGAGGCTAAGGCTTAAGGATCCCTTAAGCCCAGGAGGTGGAGTTTGCAGTGAGCTGAGATCGTGCCACTGCACTCCAGCCTGGGTGACAGAATGAGACTCCATCTCAAAAGAAAAAGAAAAAAAGAGAAAGAAAGGAGAGGTGTAAGGAGACTCACTTAGGTGGTTAGGGAAGCCCCCTCAAGGAAGGGGCATTACACTGAGATCTGAAGGATGTGACAGAGCCAGTTATAAAGTGTCCCGAGAAAAAGGCAAGGGAACAAGTGCAGAACAGGCCAATCAAAAAAGAAACAGAGGCCAGTGAGGCCGGGTGTCTAGAGAGCTTGGCAGAGGCCGGACGTCACGGGCCTTAAAGACCACCAGAGCAATTAGAACTGGCTTCCAAGTGCAATGGCAAGATACGAGATAGAGTTAAGCAGTGGAGAGTGGAGATGGCTGGTTTACTTTTTATTAAAACGAGAAGGGGCATAATGTAGTAGTTAAGTGCATAGACTCTGGACCCAGAATGCCTGCACTCAAATCCCTGACTTGCTGCTTACCAACTCTGTAACTGTGATAACCTCTTCTGTGCCTCAGTTTCCTTATCTTTGAAATACAGACACTAACCAGACCTGCCGCAGAGGGCTGTTGGAATGATTAAATTAATTATTATTTGAAACCACGTAGAATACTCTTTGGTACCTAGTATAAACATGCTTAAAAAATACTTAATTTCCATGGTGAAAATATAATTTCCATGGTGAAATAATAAACAGATAACTAATAGATGTCTTTACAAATATAACCATATAAATTTGTTTTGTAGACATACAGAAATGTAATATCAAAAGCATGTTTTCCTTTCAGTGTAGACTTTTTACATTGTTCTTTCTCTTTCTTCCTCTTTCTCCCTCTCCACTACATCAGCAACTGCTCCCGCGTAAGGTAATTTATGTCAGGAACGCCATATGTTTCCGACCACAGAATTCTAAATAGGCAGACATAAGATTTATGTGCATACACATGTGTGGCATTCTTTTATCTTTGTTTTGCAAAAATTAAATTACTATGTACAATTGACCCTTGAACAACTCAGGAGCTAGGGACGCCAACCCTCTGCACAGTCAAAAATCCATGTATATCACCACCACCAGAAAAATATAAAAAGAAAAAAGAAAAAAATCTACTTATAATAGTTTTGACTACCCCAAAACTGAATTACTAGTAACCTACTGTTGACCAGAAGCCTTAATGATAACATAGACAGTTGATTAATACATATTTTGTATGTATATGGATTATATATGTATTCTTACAGTAAAGAAAGCTAGAGAAAAGAAAATGTTATTAAGAAAGTCATAAGGAAGAGAAATATATTTACTATTCATTAAGTAGAAGTCAACCACCATAAAGGTCTTCATCCCTCATTGTCTGCATAATGAGTAGACTGAGGAGAGGAAGATGAGGTAGATACCTCTGTCTCAGAGGTAGCAGAGGCAGAGAAAGTGAAGGAGGTGGAAGGGGAGGCAGGAGAGGAAGGCACTCCCTTGGTGTAACTTTTATTGAAAACACACACACACACACACACATATAAGTGGACCCACACAGTTCAAACCTGTGTTGCTCTACTGTCAACTGTATATCTTTTTCTCACTCAAACCAGTATAACTCCATTTCATCATTTAAATGAGTGTATCCTGGTCCATGGGGGCAGATATACCATAATTTATTCAGCTGTTCCTCAACCAATGAACGTTCATTTATCCCCAGTTCTTTTGTTGTTACTAACTCTGTATCAGTAAACATTATTGTTCAAATGACCTTACAGTCTAGTGGTTTCACCTCTATGAAGTAGATTTCTAGGAGTGAGTAGATTTTTAGGAGATTGCTAGCCTACATTACATAATTGTTATTTTCTAAATAGAGATAGATGAAAGATCACTTGTTTAAAAGACTAATACTGTTGTCACTTCCTGCAGGAAGATATGCAAATGCTCATTTGCCTACATCCTTGCCACAGCAGGTCATTTTTGGATGGATACCAACTTATGTTACTTTTTTCATAAAAATATATTTAATGAAAATGTACATGTAGCAAAAATACACAGATTATAAGTATACAGTTTGGTGAGTTTTGACACGTGTTTATACCATGTTATACCATGTCACCAACACCACGATCAAGATATAGAATATTTCCAGCACCCCAGATAATCTCCCTTGCAGCCAAACCCCACCCTCTGTAAGCAACCACTGTTTTGATTTCTATCAACGTAGATTAGTTTTTTGTGTAATTAAACCTCCTATAAATAAAATCATGTAATGTACTTTTTGGTGTCCGGCTTCTTTTGCTCAATGTAATGTTTCTGAGATACATCCCTGTTGTTGCATGTATCAATAAGTAAACAGTAGATAATCAGGGCTGGGCATCGTGGCTTGCACTTATAATCCCAGCTACTCAAGAGGATCACTTGAGCCCAGGAGTTCAAGGTTAAAATTTAAATGAAACAAAATGTACGGATTCCATATGTTCCATTTAGTTTTGACAGTTGTATACACCCATTTAACCACCATGCCAAATATTTCCATAATCTCAGGCTCTCCTGGTCCTTTGTGGTTCATTCCCATGCCACTTTACTCCATCCAGAGTCTGTTCTAGAGCTTTATACAAATGGAATCATAGAGTATGTACTCTTTATATCTGCTTTCTGTCATTAAACATAATGCTTTTTTTATTCATTTGTGTTGTTGCAGTTAATGGTAGTTCATTCCTTTTTATTACTGATTAGTATTTCATATAGCACAATTTGTTTCTCCATTTTCCTGTTGCTGGACATTGGTGTTGATTCTCATTTTTTAGATTTTCTGTATAACACTGTCATAAATTTCTTGTGCAAGTCTTTTTGTGGACATGTATTTTTATTTCTTTTGTATAAATACCTGGGATTATAATTGTTAGATTATAGTTTGATGTATAAATTTGTAAGAAAATGACAAGCAGATTTCCAAATGTAAAATTTTGTAAACAAGGTTTTTTATGTAACAAATCATGTTGTCTCCAAGTAAAGACAGTTTCATTTCTCCCTTTGCAATCACATGCATTTTATTTCTTTTTCTTGCCTTATGGTATTGGCTAGTGTCTCCAGTGCAGTGTTAAACAATAAGTAATAAAAGCAAACTTTCTTGCTTTCTTTCAAGACTTACAGTGAAAGAATTTAATATTTCTTTTAATTATTATTTCTTAAGACAGGATCTTGCTCTGTTGCCCAGGCTGGAGCACAGTGGCACAATCATATATCACCATAACATCAAACTCCTAGGCACAATCATATATCACCTAGGCTCAAGTGATCCTCCTGCCTCAGCCTCCTGAGTAGCTTGAACTACAGGCATATGTCACCACACTTGGCTAATTTTTGTATTTTTTTGGAGAGATGGGAGTCTCTGCATGTTACTCAGGCTGGTCTTGAATCCCTGGCCTTAAGCGATCCTCCTGTGTTGGCCTCCCAAAGTGTTGAGTTTACAAGTATTAGCCACTGTGCCCAGTTTGCATTCAATATTTCATCAATAAGTATAATGGTGGTTTTGCAGACACCACCACCGCCAGGAGCCCAGTACTACCCACTATGGTCAATTCCACTGATCTTTGACATCGCCATCAACAGCCAGTCCTTAGGCCTCATCTCCTTCAAGCTGTTTGCAGGCAAATTTCCAAAAACAACAGAAAACTTTCATGCTCTGAGCACTGTAGAGAAAGGATTTGGTTATAAGGGTTCCTGCTTTCACCGAATTATTTCAGAGTTTATGTGTCAGGGTGGTGACTTCACACGTCATTATGGCATTGATGGCAAGTCCATCTATGGGGAGAAATTTGATGATGAGAACTTCATCCTGAAGCATACAGGTCCTGGCATCTTGTCCACAGTAAATGCTGGACCGAACACAAACGGTTCCCAGTTTTTCATCTGCACTGCCAAGATTGAGTGGTTGGATGGCACACATGTGGTCTTTGGCAAGGTGAAAGAAGGCATGAATATTGTGGAGGCCATGTAGCGCTCTGGGTCCAGGAATGGCAAGACCAGCGAGAAGATCACCATTGCTGACTGTGGACAACTCTAATAAGTTTGACTTGTGTTTTATCTTAACCAACAGACCAATCCTTCTGTAGCTCAGGAGAGCACCCCTCCACCCCATATGCTTCAGTATCCTATAATCTTTGTACTCTCACTGCAGTTCCCTTTGAGTTCTGTCTTTTCCTTATTCCCTTTCTATGCCTAGCTGGATTGCAGAGTTAAGTCTGTAACTATGAAATAAAAACTAAATAACAAAAAAAGTGCATAATGTTATCTGTAAGTTTTTTATAGACACCCTTTATGAAAGTAAAGCATTTTGTTTCTATTCTATTCTTCCTTTGCAAAGGTTTCTAATTATGAATGGATATTCTATTTTGTCAAATGCTTTTTCTGCATATATTGAATATAACTATCATAGTTTTCTCTGTTTTTCTTTTATGTGTGAGTTACACTGATTGGTTTCAAGAAGACCTTGAACTAAGCTTTCATTCTTAAGATAAGCTCTACTTGGTAATAATATATTATCCATTTAAGTCATTGCTAAATTTGATGTACTAATATTTTGTTCAGAATTTTTGCATCTGTGTTCATGAGGAATACTCATCTATAATTTTTTTATTTCTTTGTTTTATTATCTGTTTTTAAAATTTCTTTGACAGGCTTTGATGTCAATATAATTCTGGCCTCGTGAAGGAAATTTGGGGCAGTTCCCTTCTCCTATATTTTTTAAGAAGTTTGCAGGCTGGGCATGGTGGCTTATGCCTGTAATCCCAGTCTGAGGGAGTCTGAGGCAGGAGGATCACTTGAGTCCAGGAGCTTGAGACCAGCCTGGTCAACATAGGCAGACTGTCCCTACAAAAAAATTTGAAAATTAGCCAGACATGGTGGCATGCACCTGTAGTCCCAGCTACTCAGAAGGCTGAGGTGGAAGGATTCCTTGAGCCCAGGAGTTTGAGGCTGCAGTGAGTTATGATTGTGCCACTGCACGCCAGCCTGGGCAACAAAGCAATAATCTGTCTCAAAAGAAAGAAAAAAAGTTTGTGTTATATTTGTATTATTTCAACTGGGCCTGGTGGCTCACACCTATAATACCTGCACTTTGGGAGGCCGAGGTGGGAGAATCACTTGAGCTCATGAGTTTGAGACCAGCCTGAGAAACATAGTGAGACCTTGTCTATACAAAATAATTTTTAAGGCTGGGTGTGGTGGCTTACACCTGTAATCCCAGCACTTTGGGAGGCCGAGGCAGGCGATCACTTGAGGCCAAGAGTTCAAGACCAGCCTGGCCAACATGGCAAAACCCCATCTCTACAAATACAAAAATGCACATACAAAAATTAGTGAGGCATGGTGGTGCACATGTGTAATCTCAACTATTTGGGAGGCTGAGGTATGAGAATTGCTTGAACTCAGTAAGCGGAGTTTGCAGTGAGCCAAGATCACATCACTGCATTCCAACCTGGGCAACAGAGCAAGACTCTGTCTCCAAAATAATAATAATAATAATAATTTTTTAAAAGTTAGCATGGTGTGGTAGCACATGTCTATAGTACCAGGTACTTGGGAGGCTGAGGCAGGAGGATCCCTTACGCTCAGGAGTTTGAGGCTGCAGTGAGCTATGATCAGTGCCACTGTACTCCAGCCTGGGCAACAGAGTGAGAACCTGTCTCCATTTAAAAAAAGAAAGATTTATATTATTTCTACCTTAAATATTTGATAGAATTCATCATTGAAACTATCTGGGTCTATTGATCAGCTACTTCTGGATGATGTGGTATGAGAGAAGAAAACATATTCATGGGCTCACTCCTGTGTCTCCTTCTTTGAAGTGGGTTCCCTGCTCAAATGCTGTGTTTTTGAGAGTCCAGGCCTAGAGGTCAGGAACTGTAAGCCCCCTAGAGAGTGGTACTGACTGAGATTTTGCATTCCCAGAACTAGTATTTATCTCTGTGAGAATGAAATTCTGGCCCTTCCAGAATTTAATAGTGGATTTGGTGGCAAATCAACTACTTGCATGGAAGGGGCCCAAGGTAGTTGATTAGACACCAAGTTACTGGTTGTCCTCCTTGAGGAACAGTGCTGTATTGCCGTATTAAGGGTAGGCACATTGGTCTATGCCACTGAAAGTTTGAATATTCAAAAGAGGCCATAGCTATATTGAACCTGGTAAGAAGTCCATGCTGTTGACCTATACGTAGCTTCCATCTCTGCCACAATAGCGCTTCTTGTGCTGGTTGCAGGGTGGCCAATGACAAAGACTAGCTAACATCAACTGGCCAAATAATGTTAAATAATTGGTTGCTCAGTCCCTCTTTGCTGGTGGATGTGTGCAAGTGAGGGTTAATGTGTGATACAAAAATCTTTGCACTTTATGCCCACTTTCATATTTCCTCTGCCTCCATATATCTACCTGAGACTTCCTTGTCTTCAGTCTTCTAGTCCTTTTCCTTCCAGCCCCCTTAACAGATAACTAAGGCCATTTTCCACTATCCAGGATTTTTTGTATGTTTTTGTTTCAGGCCACTTCTCCTTTCACACAAAGTGGATGACTCAGTATACTTAGAACAGCTCTGCCCATTGAGAATTTCTCTCTCTCCACTGTCAAGGCCAACTCGGATTATACCTATAATACAGTCACTGTTTATAGTCAGCTTGCACACACATACTGAGACCAATCATTGACAAACCAAGCTTATGCTTTTTCTTCCTCCATCAGCTGGTAATGTGAGACCACTTACGTGGCCATAGATGTGAGCTGAGAAATAAACACTTGTGCAACTATGGAGAGTGATGTACTGTATACTCATGCCCTCTGGTTATACGTGGGCTTGACCTCGGAAAAACCACTATGATGAACAGCAGCTGGGCCTGCTCTAATTTGAGATTTGGTAAGTTCCACCTGTGACATTTCCAGCAAATTGGGGCCCGAATGACAGAACTGCTTGCACCACAGCCTCGCTTTAGTGGACAGCTTTTTCCTTCTCTGGACCCCACTGAAAGCTAGTGGTATTTCTAGGTGTATAGTGTGTTATCTTATATACCCATAACTGAAAGATGCCTACCACACACTGAGCTTCCTTCTTTGTGATAAGGGATGCAAGATGTGTCTTTTAATTTGGAGAGGATAGTCTGGTGTTCCCCAGACCACTAGATCCATACAAACTACATCAAAGTGAGAAGTCAATAAATCTTCATAGTGTTTATCTTGCATGTGTCTTATGAAGTTTTCTAGAGTACTATCCAGTTGGCATAATGTCACTGATGGAATGAATCAATATGACTTGTAGTGAAATTTCAAGATGATCCAAGTATCTTCAGATTATGTTGTGATAAAAGTAAGAGGGTCAGCATAGCCCTGGATTAAAGCTGCAGTTGAATATTATTCACGTCGCATGAATGCAAACTATTTCTGATCTTCTTTCTAATGGGAATAGAAAAGAATCCATTTCCCAAATCAATGACCACGTGCCTTGTACCCGAAATCTCATTAACCTATTTTATCTTATTTATCTAGCAATAAAACCACATCCAGCACAGTAGCTACAACTGGGGCTATCACTTGTTTGAGCTGTGGTTTTCTGCTATTATTCTCCAGAATCACCCAGTTTCTGCAGGAACCAGACTGGTGCCACTAAATGAGGGTATGAGAGTGAGTAGTGATCACCATCCCTGCATTTTTAGCTCTTTAATAGTAACATTCATCTCTGCTATTCCTCTACTCCAGGGTTCAATTTTTCTCTATTTGTTGCCTTGGCTGGGGGAAGGGGTGTACGGACGGTTTCCAGAGGTTTCCACTTGGCCTTCTCCACTATGATATGGCTTTCCCCAAGGTCAATGATACAAAGTGGGGTTCCTCTAACCGCCAGTATGTCAATCCTAGTTATGCACTTGGAGATACGAGAATTGATCACTGGAGGTGTGGACCCACCGTAGCTGGAATTTACACAGGCATTTATATGTTACCTGGCCTTGTCAATCTCCAATCTCACGGGGGCAGAAGGAGGACCATGATGACACTGGGTCTCTGGAGATGAATCAAATTAGACAATGTGTCCTTTCTTTGGGGCAGGGACTTCTGAATTAAGATGGCCCTCCCGTGCTATCCCAAGTTGAGGTGAGAGAAGGGAGCCTTTGTGCCCCTACTGGATCAGTAATGGGGTGTTAGCTGCCCTGAAGAGGCCTTATCTCTGAGTATGTTTGCCCGGGATTCCCATCACCACAGCAATTAGTTCCTTATTCCTGAAGGGACATTTGGGCAGTGGATCACAGTATCTACTACAGGATTGTCCTTAGAAACAATGTCTGTAAGGGAGTAAAAAAGCATGATTGGGTGGAGGGAGAAGTTGAACTGCGATGCAGTTATAGCAGAGTCCTCAGCCAATCCAGGAAGCTCTGGAACTGACATGCCCCTTCAGAGTGTCCTGAACTCTTGTACTCTGTACAGAGCGTGTACTCTTGCTTCAACCAGCATGGAATGCAGGCTGCCCGTCAAAAAAGGATGCAAAGCCGGTTGCCGTGGCACATGCCTGTAATCCCAGAACATCAGGAGGCTGAAGTGAGCAGAGGTGATTTGAGGCCAGGAGTTCGAGACCAGCCTGGCCATCATAGTGAAACCCCATCTCTACTAAAAATATAAAAATAATCTGGCTGTGGTGACACACGCCTGTAGTCCCAGCGATTCGAAAGACTGAAGCACCATAATCAGTCAAACCCTGGAGGCAGAGGTTGCAGTGAGCTGAGGTGGTTCCACCGCACTCCAGCCTGGGCGACAGAGTGAGACCCTGTCAAAAAAAAAAAAAAAAAAGAAAGAAAGAAAGGAAAAGACAAGACAAGAAAAGAAAAAAGAAATAGAAAAAGAAAAAGAAAAAGGGATATATAATCTTAAACCAAGGACAATGCTCAAGGAGGGAATCCTTGTGAGCTGCCAACAGCCAATACTTTCAACAGTTGGGAAAATGATTGCCTTAGTCTTAAAGGGAGTCTCTGGGTGGTGTACCACAGTCTCCATAATAGGAATCAGCAGCATAGAGACACTAACTGACGCCATGAATATGGATGAGATCTCTAGGGGGAAAATGTGGAGAGTAAAGAGAAGAGCATCCAGAACCTAGCCCTAAATCAAACCAAACCAGTAGAAGTCAGTTAGAGAAGGAGAGCTGGCAAAAAGAGATGGAGAAAGAGCAATCAGCATGCTAGAAGAAATTCCAGGAGAGCAAAGGGTCACGGAAGTCCAAAAAGATAGATAGAATTATCTACCAAGTGGAATAAAACTGAGGGGCTAACAAATAAAAGACAAAAAACATGTCCATTGTTTTGTCAACATGAAGTCCACTGATAATTTTGAGCAAAAATTATTTTAGCAAATGCAATACACAGAAGCCAGATTACAGAGTGTTGAAGGATGAAATGGAGTTCAGGCAGTGAAGACAGCATACATATTCATAAAACTTTTTTAGCTTTACTGTACAGGGGAACATAAAAATGGGGGGGGAGGTGGTAGCTGAAGGGAAATAAGGGCTTACAGAGGATTCTAGGTCTTTTTGTTTATTTATGCTTGCTTCTTAATTTGGTATCTATTAGAGTATGTTTGTAGTTGGGGAAAGAGATGAATAATGGTGGAGAAAAAAATAAGAGAAGAAATAGGGACAATATTTGGTTGATAGAGCAGCTGGGTCCCAGGACAGAATTGGAAAGGATAGCCTTTGGTAAGCACAAAACTATGAGAAAAGAAGATGGGGAGAGATGCAGGCCAGATTGTTGATTTGATGGCGGAGAATGAAGAAGTTCTCATCTGATGCCTTTTATTTTCTTAATGAAATATAACAGTCTTGGGTAGGTCTCTGTTTTATGCATTGCAGATCTGTCTCCATGAAGGCTCAAGGCTCTGGTTCTCATCATTACACAGGAAGAGAGAAACAAGGTGTGGCTTTGAAGAGCTGACAGCCACTTGGCACATGTCACTTCAGTTTTTTGCCTTCTTTCTTTTTACTTCCATTTAGAGTCATGTGTGCCAGCTTTCAGACTGGTAAACAGAGGGTGGGGCTGAAGGTCAAAAGGTGATGAGATCTCAATCTGAACTTACTGGCGTGATCAGCTGTGCTTCCTCATTATAATCAGGAAATCCTGGAGTGACCCATCCACCAAGAGCACATCTGGAGGGAGGGGGCAGGGTGTATGGTAAGGAAAGGAGGGGCTCACCTCCCTTTTCTAGGCTCAAAATGGATCGTCATTTCTTTCATTCTTATCTTTGCATATATTCCTATAAATACATGCACATTCAATCTCTGCAATATTTTGTTTGCCCTTTAAGGCTCTGTAGTTTTTATGATCTCCTTCCCCACTAGAGGAGATTTCACTGAATTTATAGATAAGGTCTGTTGATTCACAGATAGAGCAAAGATAGTTGATATTCTGTCTTATGTCATAAAAGCATACAGATATTACTGGTAAAACAAAGAAAATAAAGCAAGATATATTTCTTTTTTGTTTTCTGTTTGTTTCTTGAGAAAGGGACTTGCTCTGTCACCCAGGCTGGAGTACAACGGTGTGAACATGGCTCACTGCAGCCTAGGCTTCCTACGCTCAAGAGAGCCTCCTGCCTCAGCCTCCCATGTATCTGGGACCACCACACAGGCTATTTTTTTTTTCTTTTTTTCTTTTCTTTTTTTGGTAAATTAGAGACACGATCTTACTGTGTTGCCCAGGCTGGTCTCGAACCCCTGGCCTCCGGTGAGTGTCTTGCATTGGCCTCCTAAAGTGCTGGGATTATAGGTGTGAGCCACCACACTCAGACACAAGATACATTTCTTGACATGAAAAAATATTCCCAATATATTGCTCATTAATAAAAGTAGATTTTTTAAATGAATATAGGCTGGGTGTGGTGGTTTACACCTGTAATCCCAACCCTTTAGGAGGCTGAGGAGGGAAGACGCTTGAGGCTAGAAGTTTGTGACCAGCCTGGGCAACATAGCAAGATCCTTTCTCTACAAAAAATTTAAAAATTATTCAGGCTTGGTGGCATGCACCTGTAGCCCTAGCTACTCAGGAGACTGAGGCAGGAAGATCATTTGAGCCCAGGAGTTCAAGATTGCTATGAGCTATGATTGCACCACCACACTCCAGCCTGGGCAACAGAGACAGACCCTGCCTCTAAATAAAAAAAAAGAGGGCCAGGCATGGTGACTCACGCCTGTAATCTCAGCACTTTGGGAGGCCAAGGTAGGTGGATCACTTGAGGTCAGGAGATTGAGAACATCCTGGCCAACATGGTGAAACTTCTTCTCTACTAAAAATACAAAAATTAGCTGGGTGTGGTGGTGCACACTTGTAGTCCCAGCTACTTGGGAGGCTGAGACAGGAGAATGACTTGTACCTGGGAGGCGGAGGTTTCAGTGAGTCGAGATCGCGCCACTGCACTCCAGCCCGGCAACAGAGCGAGACTCTGTCTTAAACAAACAAACAAACAAACAAACAAAAAGAGATATACATATATATACATAAATATACACTTTTAAATGGCTAACATCTCTTAAGTGATTATGATGTGCCAGTTATAACGTTAACTCTGGATATTGAAAATGAAGGTTACATTTTTTAGATTTTAGCAGTAGTTATTAATTTTTCTATATGCATTGCTTATGTAAATAAAAGTTAATTTTAGAGCGAATATCAGGTTGCTGGTAGACTTTGCCATTTACATGCGGATTCCATGGTTCCTCCTCCCCATTTGCAGCCTATAATTGTATCAGACATGAGGTCTGGGAGTTCTTTGCTCTAGCCTGACTGAAGCTTTTCTCTGCTCTTCAACATGTGCCATGGCTTTGGGGCTAAGTTTGGAACGCCCTGAAGAAGCTGATAATTTCCTGAGCTCCGTAATTTGCTAACAACAAATTTCATGTGTTCAGCAACATTAGCTTAATCTAATTCCTGTTCTCTTCTAAAAGAAGCTCCCAGACTTCAGAAAGCATATGCATGGCTTCCCATTACTTCAGGGTTTGTGGCTTTGACCTCAGAAGTCTCTTAACTGCTTGAATGCCAGAAGCAGTTCCATCCTGTGACTGCTTGCTGTCAGAAAGAAGGCAATAAATGACTCCTCCACACTCTTAATGGTCTCGTTTTCCACTCTACAACGTCTCTGGGTGTAAGACACAAAACTTCGCCTTTTCTCTCTTATCAAGTCTGAACCCAAGAGAGATTGTAAAAGTGTGCTCAGAGGAACCAAGTATGTTTTCGCAACTTGGCTATCTTATTCCAATCAGGAAGTTACCCTGACAACCAAATAACTGCTTTTTTTTTTTTTTTTTAACCCTACTCTTTGTCTTCTATAAACTCAGTTTCTTCTTAGGGAGTTAGCCTGCCTCCTAAACTCCGAAAACCATATGATTCGTTTTAAGCCTGCTGACGATGACGGGCATGTTGTTCAAATTGTTGGAAATCTTTGTCCTGATTTCCCTCTCTCGAAGTTGAAAATGATCTGAATGTTGGCATCCCACAGTTCCTAGTAAGCCTCCCTGTTTCCTTTGGAGATCACAGCTGAAGGAAGGGGGCTGACAACACATTCCTAAAGGTGATATTTTAAAGAGAGTAATCCATGCGAACAAAGAAGGGACAGAAACCCACTATTATCATGTTTCCTGATTCTTCAGGGAGGCTTTCTGACCTATTGGCTGATCTTTTGGTTATTGTACTATTTCGCCATAGTTTCCTAGGGAGTATTTTCCTGAACAACTAATTATGCTCGTTTTACCTAACACGAAAAGAATACTCTTTTTAATTTGAAACTTTTTTTTAATAATTCTAAACTTTTCATTTTGAAAGCTACTTAAACTCTTTGAATAAGAACCGAATTTGAATTAAAAAGAAAAAAAAAGTAAAAGTACCAGAAGACTCAATCAGAAACTAAATTGTTGTCTTTCATTTCCTAAGTTTTTTATCTGCTCAGCATCCCTGTTCCTGATTACTGATTTTTCCCTGCAGTTATTTGGATGCAATTACCTCCACCAGTTAGTTGATTTTCCTCGATTTCAATCCAAAGGGCCATTATTGATTAAGGGCAGGGGCCTGAGGAATGGGAGGCACAATGGTTAAAGCTAGGCCTTGATCACAACTAGAAAAATGACTCAGAATGCACGCCCTTTTCCAAGTGGGTTGGTAACCGCTTCTTCGTCTACAAAGGTTGGCATATTCACTGCATTCTTTTTCCTTTTCTCTCTCTCTCTCTTTTTTTTTTTTTTTCCTAGGCAACTGTGGCAGGGAAAATGGCATTTCTTCCAAAGAATATAAAGCAAAATATTTGGGGAAAGGACCAGAAGCAGATCCGCCTGGACATCTCACTTTTCTGCTTGGTGGATCTTGAGAGTGAATAGTCTCAGCCATCATCTGAGATCTGGGCGCTACTGCCTGTCACCTCAGGCTGACATCATGATTGCTTTAAACGCTTAAGGATCACCTGCACACGTTGTTCTCTAGGGGACCCATGAGTCAAATGACATGTACACAAATAAGACAAACTCATAAAGAGGCTATGTGAGTCAAGGATATCCCTATGTTTATACAAATAATTTCTTAAAATTTAACAGTTAATAAATATGACATGTAGAAATTGGCTATTATTAATACCGTATGCCCATCAATAGCTGCGGTATTGCACATGGATCAAAATGGATTAGCAAGGATCATTTCTTCAAAGTACCTCTGATATCACCAGTGAAAAGTTTCCTGAAAGTCACAGCAGCCCAAGGTCAAAAAAAAATCTCTATTTCAAAATGACAGAAACTCTAGGAACTAACATTGTTCTCTTTTAAGATAAAAGGATGTATCCCCTTCCTCTGAAACAGGAACCTATGAAATCTTTCTTTATTATGAGATAGGAAGCTCTAAAAGGATCCTCTTCGTTCTCCCTTAAAGACAAAGCAATCAAGGAAATCAGAAGGAAGAACGAGATGTCAGCGTGAGAGGAAAGAGATTAAATATGCTTTAGTTTAGTTTATACAATCCTTTGAAGACTCTCCTTTTATTCCTTCTCCTCTCTAATTCTTAAAATGCCAGCCCCATAACCACTCTGAATCATCATTTTAATCTGATAGAAAGTTCACTTTGATTCCAGAGGCTGCTGAGGAGTACTTCATATCAAATAACTACACATTCTTTAGGGAGAATTCTTCTCCCTACATTCTCGAAGACACCCCCCACCATACACACACACGAAAACACACGTACGTGTGCATGTCCACACACTCAGTCACTCACATTTTTTTTTCTTTAGTGAGTGCTTAATTGGGTTTTTTCCTTGACCCACCCTTTATCTTTTTAGCAAAACCTCAGAGAATAAAAAAAAAAAAAAACACAGCAGGGCTCTGTACGCCACCTCCAAATGCCACAATGGCACAACTGTGACTGGTGAATGAATTGTCCATCCTTGCACAGAAGTTGAAAGCAAACTTCAAAGAACTCTAGTTGTGACAGCCAGGATTTTAGAGATTAAGATTCCAGTACATTTTATTTTCAGTAACCTAATGGGGCAGAGCACTATGAGCAAGAATGCACAAAACAAAGCCAGAGAGAGGGAAAAAATATGAACAAGAAAAAGAAGAAAATAAGGATAGATGGTGAAGATGCTTTAAAATGGAAAATTCAATATGATATTTTAAATTAATCATAATCTAAACAGAACAGGGGAAAATAATTTAGCTTGCAAGAACAAAACACAGGCCAGGCATAGCACATGCCTGTAATCCCAGTGCTTTGGGAGGCTGATGCAGGAGGATCACTGAGGCTGGGAGTTTGAGACCAGCCTAGCCAACATAGCAAGACTCTTGTCTCTCAAAAGACATTTTTAAAACTCTCAAGAATGGAGAAGGAAGTAGTTAAATTAGCCTAGAAAAAAGAAAAAAAAAAAGAAGCTGGAACCAAAATAATATGGAGACCTTCACTGTTAGCAATTTTAAGTGGCTAAAATCTGTATTTTTTTTCCATTTCCTGGCGTGTAAAGTTCTCTTTACCAACACCAAGATCAAAATAAGTAGTCATCAGACCATTAGTCAGCACTTCTAATAGAATTGCATCAAACCTTAATCATCTCTGAAAAGGAGTTCCTCATTCTTCTCTTCAAAGTGATAGCTTTTAGACAAGTCATCATAAACTAAGTTTTGAGTTTCATGTTCAGGGTTACTATAGGATAATTCAATTTACATAAAATCTTTACTCAAAGACCTACATTTTTGTTCGTAACGATTTTCTTTTGTGGAATGGTCTTTAGGGCCAATGAAACCTAGGTTCACGTCCCTGTTCTGCCAATTAATAGTTCTGTATCCTTGAACACAGTTTTTAAAAATTTCCTTCAGCCTCAGTTTCTTGCTGCATGCAATGTTGATTCTAAGGATTAAATGAAAGAGGCAATATAAAAGGACCTTTTTCATCACTAGTATATAACAGGTGTTCAATAAATTACAGCAATGATAATCATCATAGTAAAGAATCAATATTCACATATATAAATGGACAAAAGAGAAAGTCCTGGAAAAAGAGCTAAAGTAACAGGGGACTGTAAATGTACATATACGAACAAAGAGGAGGTCATGCTGTATGTTTTTGTGTGTATGCATATGCCTGTACCTGTGTCCAGTGTGGGAGAAAACTGCAAGTACAGGAGAAAGAAAGAGAGAGGTCTGACAGCAAAGATGGAGAAGAGGATAAGGAAAAATAAGAGGAAGGGAGACCCTTTTAGAGAAAGCAAAGGGCACATTGGGATCAAGAAGAGAGGTCTGGCTTAAAGGTCTACAACCACTGTCAACTCCAAGTCAACAGACAGAAAGAAAAGTTCCAGGGCCGCCAACACCTGGGTGCAGTCCAGTCACCTGGATGGTCAGAGAACCATAAAGCTAATAAACAATGAGTTCCTTAAGGCACCAGTCATGCTTCTGTAACAAGTCAAATTTTGAATATCAAAGTGCATCTTTTTTTGCCTCCTTGAGTAGAAATCTTCACATTAGTCTGCCCTAGCCAATGACTTGCCCAGATGGAAAGTCTGAATTTATTATAGAAGAAGAACAAGAGAAAGAGTGACATTCTGCTTCTGTCTTTCAGAAAGTAAGTTTTTACAAGCCTCTTGAAAAGGGATTTGCTGAACTCCCTTGTGAGGCATTAGTATTTTAACAACCAAGCATGGAGATTTCTGATCAATATGATTTAAAAACAAAAATAAAAAGAAGGTAACCTGCTTGTCATTAAGATTAAGCTAGAAAGAGTCAGGAAGAAGATAGAATAGAAAGAAAGAAAGACTAGTCCTTTATTAGCGTGGAGAACTGTGAAAAGCAGAGAGAGAGGGAAATGAAATGGTGAAGGTTGTCCTAATCTCCCCTCCCACAACTCTTCTGAGTTTGGCCCAGGTAGGGAAAGGGGCACTAGGAAAGCAAAGTTAACTCCAAAGGCAGAGTGGGGGCCACTATTGAAAAGACTACTCACAAACTTGAAAGAAGAGGCTCCGTGTGTGGCATGCTCCCATACAAACCTAGGGACCCAGCCCACCCCTAGGTAGGTCAGACATGGTCAGACAGAGCGAGGTAGAGAGGACTCAGAAAGAGCAAGCCTCTCTGCTTATCAGAGGCAGGTAAAGCCAGGACTGGATGAAAAGCCAATCAAACTTCAAAGGGATCTCTAGCACCAGGGGAAACTGAAATGAGGTCAGGTCAGCCAGAGCACACAACAGGACTTTAACCAGACCCAGTGAGACCAACCACAGGTCACACCCACTCAAGCAATCACCCCAGGGCAAGCAATACCAAATGGGAAAGAGATAATTGGCTGGAGGTCAGGCAAGCAGAGAACTGTGGCTGAGGACGCCACCTCCTCCCCACCACCATGAGGTTGCATAGACCTCAGCCCTTCCCCAGGACTCTAGGCAAGCAGAAGAGGAAGAACCTGAGAGCCTTAGCAATTTTTTTTTTTTTTTTTTTTGAAACAGAGTCTCACTTTGTCACCCAGGTTGGAGTACAGTGGTGCAATCTAGGTTCACTGCAACCTCAACCTCCCGGATTCAAGTTATCCTCCTGCCTCAGTCCCCACAAGCACCTGGGACTACAAGCGCACACCACCACTCTCAGCTAATTTTTGTGTTTTTTGTAGGGATGGGTTTTTGCCATTTTGCCCAGGCTGGTCTCCAATTCCTGAGCTCAAGCCATCTGCCCATCTTGGCCTCCCAGAGTGCTGGGATTTCAGGTATGAGCCACTATGCCTGACCTAGCCTCAGCTTTTTTTTTGTTTTTTGTATTGTTTGGTTTTAACTTTAGCATTGTTATCCAAAGGAGGCAGAACAGCATTCAAATGGATTAAATTACTGATTGGGACTACATTTTAAACCAGTCATTTAGTTAACATTATTCCCCCTTCTAACTAGAACGTAAATGGCTCTGGAGGGAAGACAGAATAGGATAGACTAAATAAATTCATTTTTCTGCACATCCAAGTTGCAATGTAGGTCAAATTTTGCAATTCCATCATACATTCTTTTTTTGATCTCATGCAAAAAGGGAATCTGAGCACAAAACATAGTTGTTGACTAGCAGAACTTCCAAAGGAATGAATTCTTTGAAAAAGCAGGAATATTCATCTAATGAGGTCTGGCTTTAGTAGGGAGGGTCAGTGTAAAGTAGGAAGAAGACAGGAAACTGGCCGTGGCAAGAGTTTTGTCTATTTTGTTCACTGCTCTATTGGCAGTACATGGAGCATGGTAGGTGCTCCATAAATACGCGTTAAATGAACGAGTAAATGAACATTTGTTGACTATCATCTATCTTGAGCCAGACATTAAAAAATATAATCCTGTTTGTTTATTTATTTATTTATTTATTTATTGAGACAGAGTCTCACTCTGTCGCCCAGGCTGGAGTGCAGTGGTGCGATCTCAGCCAACTACAACCTCCACCTCCCGGGTTCAAGTGATTCTCCTGCCTCAGCCTCCTGAGTAGCTGGGACAACAGGCGGGTGCCACCACACCCAGCTAATTTTTTGTATTTTTTTAGTAGAGATGGGGTTTCACCGTGTTAGCAAGAATGGTCTCGATCTCCTGACCTCATGAGCTGTCCGCCTCGGCCTCCCAAAGTGCTGGGATTATAAGCATGAGCCACTGCACCCAGCCAAATATAATCCTATTTAAATCTCACAACAGTCTTTGAAGTTAGTATTATCACTATTTTATTTTTTTTAATAACTGGTAATCAATTTATTAAAATAGTTTACTTAAGCATCTGCAATGGTGCCTTCCACCTCAACTCCTGGCTCAATACTGATGGAAGTAACCTACTTAACAATCTCAGAAGGACTGTGCCAGTCAACGAGTCGCTTGTGGATTCTCATCCCAAAACGATTCCATGTCTTAGAACCTTCACCACAAGGAGCTTTTTTTCTTGTAGTTATTCTTAAAGTCTTGGTAGGCATTCTAACTGGTCCTTTCACTTTGAGATTATTTTCCTTTGCTCCTCTGATCAAGTCAGCACACACATTCTCCAGGGATTTTACTTTGCGGCTCGTTACACTGATTTGAATTCAGTGAATTGCCACCTACCGCTCCAGGGGTGTGTTTCCGGAATTCTCTTTTTTTTTTTTTCTTTTTTTTTTTTTTTGACACGGAGTCTCACTCCGTCGCCCAGGCTGAAGTGCAGTGGTGTGATCTCGGCTCACTGCAAGCTCCGCCTCCTGGGTTCACGCCATTCTCCTGCCTCAGCCTCCCAAGTAGATGGGACTACAGGCACCGGCCACCACACCCAGCTAATTTTTTTTTTTTTTTGTATTTTTTAGTAGAGATGGGGTTTCACCGTGTTAGCCAGGATGGTCTCGATCTCCTGACCTCGTGATCCGCCCGCCTTGGCCTCCCAAAGTGCCCAGTATTCTTAAAAGCCATGGCTGTGACATCAGCTTCCTGACTGACTGTTCCTCACAAGAGCCAACAGCCGTGAGTCAGGAGCAGGAACCTGCAGATCAGCGATTTATTTTTTATTTTTTTTTCTTTTGAGACTGAGTCTCACTCTGTCTGGAGTGCAGTGGGGTGATCATGGCTCACTGCAACCTCTGCCCCCCAGGTTCAAGCGATTCTCCTGCCTCAGCCTCCCAAATAGCTGGCATTACAGGCACAGGCCACCACACCCAACTAATTTTTTGTATGTTTTGTAGAGACAGAGTTCACCATGTTGGCCAGGCTGGTCTGGAACTCCTGAGCTTAAGTGATCTGCCCGCCTCGGCCTCCCAAAGTGCTAGGATTACAGGCATGAGTCACCACGCCCGACCTATCACTATTTCATAAAGAAATGAACTGCATTTCAGCTAGGCTGAATAACTTCGCCAGGGCCACCTACCTACTGTGCGGTAGAGACAGAATTCAAACACAGGCCAAACTGACTACTCTGACTTAATATATTTCCTTCTATGCAGGGGAAAAATCTTCATATACTAGAAATCCCATTGATATTTCTCCCTTCTACTTTACATTACAAGAAAGATCCTGACGTTCGTTGGGTGACCAAAGTCCCGCTGCAAAAATGATTCTTCCTGGCTGGGCTCTGTGGCTCACACTTGCAATCCCAGCACTTTGCCAGACAGGCAGATCATTTGAGCTCAAAATTTCAAGACCAGCATGGACAACATGGCAAGACCACATCGCTACAAAAAAAAAAAAAAAATACAAAAATTAGCCGGGCATGGTGGGAGACTGGGAGACTGAGACGGGAAGATTGCTTGAGGCCGGGAGGCAGAGTTGTAGTGAGCCAAGATCATGCCACTGCACCCCATCCTGGGTGAGAGAGCCAGACCCTGTCTCGAAAATAACAACAACAGCAAAAAACTCCATGATTCTTCCTGTACATCACACCACAAAGGTAGCACTGATATTACAGCATTTGTTATATCTATGTTGAAATGCTAATTATTTTCTGGATAGAAAGAAATTACAGGAAAGTAAGAAGAAGTGTGTAGGAGACCACAGTGCAATCCCAGAAAGAGGAAAGGAAATTTTTAAAAGGGAAATCATAACCCTAATCAGTACTTTAGCTGAAATAAGCATTCTTAATGTTAAAAGAGCCCTTGAGCTTTGTGTAATCAAAATAAACAACAACACGGGCCGGATTGCACAAAATAAGTTCTTTCTTGGGTTTCCAGTGACGTCTTGGTCGGTCCAGTGACTGACCGCACAAAACTCCACCATCCACTGAAATCACAGCCTGCGATTTTATCCTCTGGTGGGTTGTGTTTGGTCAAACACCACATTTTCATTAACATGTGCCACGCCCTTCTGCTTTGATCTGCCACTCCCCCTAAATTCAACCGACATTCACACTGCTGCAGAAGCAAAATCATTGTAATTTCAAACACGTGCATTCCATTTATCTCAGTTGTAAAAGTTAGCAAGGGACAGTAGTCGAAGGGTCTAAAGGCAATCTGGCGGGATCTAGGAGAAATAAAGCTGGAGAGGTAAAAATAGCAATAAAACCAACAACACAAACCTTTCACTTTTCAACATTGTCTTGCTAGCACAACTATGATTTCAAAATAGACAAGGACAAGAGAAATGAGTAGGAGTCAAGAGTGAGTCACTTATCTCTGAAATGGGACAGTTGGGCAGGTTAATCTCTAAGGTTCCTTCCAACTCAGTGAATCTATGATCATAAATCTGGGGAAGCCTGGGGAAGTTTTCCAGGCTTCACTGTGTAATGGAAAGGCAAAGCCAGCTTCACTGGTGACTCGTTATGTGGGGAAGTTGTTTCACCTCTCATTAGCCTCAGATGTGCTGCATCCTCTGGGCACTCATAGTAATACACACTTCACAGTACTGTTGTGTATAGCTAATTGAAAAGTGCGAAAGTCAGACTTGCCAATACATTTATAAGCTTTCATTTATTTATATATATATTATTTATATTTATATATATAAATATATGTCCCACTGGGTGAGGGGGTCTCACTATGTCACCTAAGCTTTTGTTTTTTTTCTTTTTTTCAGGACAGGGTCTTGCTCTGTTGCTCAGGCTACAGTGCAGCAGCTCAATCATAGCTCACTGAAGCCTCAAACTTCTGGGCTCAAATGAATCTTCCAGCTTTGGCCTTCTGAGTAGCTGGGACTACCACACCTGGCTAACTTTTTTTTTTTTTTTTTGGTAGACAAGGTCTCTACCAAACTCTCAAACTTCTGGCCTCAAGTGATCCTCCCATCTCAGCCTCCAGAGTAACCAGGATTACAAGCACATGCCACCGCACCCACCTTAAGCTTTTAATTTTTGAAGAAATTTTAGAATGGAAAGATGAAGGCAGAACCAGCATTTGGAAAGGGTCTGATATGACGTGCCTGTCTGAATTTCCCATTATGCTACTACGGTGTACAAGATGTCACCTTTGAGAAAGGTTGAGATGTTGAGAGCCGAGGCGGGCAGATCACGAGGTCAAGAGATCAAGACCATCCTGGCTAGCACGATGAAACTCTGTCTCTACTAACACACACACACACACACACAATTAGCTGGGCGTAGTGTCGGGCGCCTGTAGTCCCAGCTACTCGGGAGGCTGAGGCAGGAGAATGTGGTGAACTCGGGAGGCGGAGCTTGCAGTGAGCCGAAATCACGCCACTGCCCTTCAGCCTGGGCAACAGAGCGAGACTCCATCTCAGAAAAAAAAAAAAAAGAAAGGTTGAGATGCCATTGTTTTTGTGCCCATCACCATACATTCCATTCACCATACAATGGAAATCAGGAGCTGGAGATGTTTCACAGATATGAGGTAGCCTCAGATGATCAGATATGCCAACTAAGACATCTCCCCATAGTCCTAAAACCTGAGCTAGCCTGTTTCCCAACTCCACCCTTGCTTGTCACACCCCAGGCCACCAGACAGAAACTGCTCCAGTAGGGAAGTGACTTAGCACCCATGGTGGACCTTCAGGTTAATAGCTCAGCTCTGAGAACTCAGTTGTTTTAATTTATATTAGATGCCAAAGAGGAGCCCAGGGTTCAGGTGTGGACACCATTGTGTCATATTTTGCCTGTATAAGAATTGTTTTTAATCAAATTAGCATCATTTAAAAATTGGGAGATTATACATCAAAGCCCATATGTTTCTCACGCTTTGGAACATTGACAACACTGGGCCAACATCTCAGCTAGCAACAAAAAGCTGGAGTGGGATAAAGACTTCTCCACTGAGATGGACATTCACTCTCAAGTTCATCACTCTCTCCCCAGGCCACTTCACTCCTGTAAGTTCTCTGCCTGGTTCCTGGAGGTATTTGAGAGCAATCACTGATTCAGAATATCTGAATATTTAAGCAGACAAGAAGAACTACATCTGAGTATACCAGGAAAGTTTCGCAAGTCTCCTCAACTGCCTGGATGAGGCAACGACCTCAGGATTTAAGTGGCTACCCTCATCTAGTCTTGAAGCTGAGATCTATCCTAAGGACCCCTGAAAACCACTGGCTAGCTCAGTGCTGTGGCAAACAGGCTGAAGATGATTACAACACCGTAACAAAGGAATCAGGGCCAGGCCAGAAGTTCTGTTTTAATATTACAATCGCTTGTCAACTGCTTTGCCATGCGTGGTATAAAAATGCCATTTTATGAGATCTGTTAATTAACCAACAACTATATATGGAGACATTTCAATAATATAAAAAGCTATTTCAGCCTGCTTAAAGCTGAATTCGAATAGTGCTTCACTAAAGTCAATACTTTCTAGATCCTATGATTCTCCTCAATAAAAATATACCATTTCATGGAAAGCACTGTAAATCAAAGGTCCTGATCTTAGCAAAGCTAACAGATAGATCCTTATTTTCCCAAACCCCATAACTTGGCTCATTTCAAGGAAATTACTTTCATTTATATTACTGTTTCCTGTATATGGTGATTGTCAGCCTGAATACCAGTCCCTGAATCAGGTCCTACTTGTGGGAAAGAGCTCCATATACTTAGACTTTTATGTTAGTTCATCCCATTAAGGGGCTTATGCTTTGTTATCCTTTTCTGAACCTTGGCAGGGCCTCTTCATTCTCTTACAAGTTAAGTGAAAAGCAAAACTCTGCACTGAGCTGTTAATGATTCCTAGTGAGAGCCATGAAATGTGAATGGTGTTTGTCCTAAGGGATTGTTCAAGTAGGCAGCCACAAATCCCAGGGACAACCTGCCAGTTCAAAACTACGGGAAACAAAGTTGCACCCTCAATTTGTGCTTCTCCTTAAACTTACCAAAAAAGGAATTTGGGAAGAGGAAATGATGCTGCCAACTTCAATAGCTTTAGCCAGGATGTCACAGCCTCTGATATACGAGTGAATGCTATGGATTTCCTCCAAATTAAATAAAAGTTCATGGAATGACATATAAAGAATGGAGATCGTTTATAACACAGAGAAACTATAGTAATCCCCAATGTCTAAAACTTCTTTTGTATGGAATACAAAATGCTCTTTTTCCTTTAGATAGATTTAAATGAAAGTAGGGAAGAAGTAAGAGTGCTTTTAACAACAAGAAAATGTTCTGATTACTGTGCTTCAAATAGAAGTTTCCCGCCAGTTACCAGTGCATTCTTGATAATGAAATGCAAAGACTAATGTGAACTTACTGTGGTAACACAGACATTTAATTCCATATGAGTAAACCACCAGTAACATCAGCTGGCAGTGCCAGAACTCGACCATGACATGACCAGAGGCAGCTGTGGTAGCCTGAAAACTGCCCTCACCAAGGAAGAAATCACACCATTTGATGACAGCATGACTTTACAATAAAAGTCATCTCTTGTGTGCTTTTATGTCTTCAATGTTTAATTAATTCCTCCGAATACCCCACAAGTTTTTCTATCCATTAGCAAAAATTATATAGGAAGAACTAGGTTTTAGAAGAGACTCTGAGCACTAGAGAATTAGAAAATCATAGATTGCTTTCCAAAATCCACCTATCTGAAGATCGTGATGTATTTTTTTTATTTATTTTTACTTCCATCTCCCTTTCCTGGTACATGTTGTATTTTAAAACACAAAGAAAAATAACTGTCCTTATAAAAATAACTGTCTTCAAGTTAAAAATAGTTTAGATTCAAGTGTGTGAAAGGTAAAAAAGGAAAAGAAAAAAATAAAATTATAAAAATACTTCAGATTTTTCAAACAATGTTGAACATTGCATTGAGTTAATACACTTATTCTGAACTTTTACTTTGGGGGCAGAACGAGTTCATTAATTGATTCCTCTTTGGAGAAGACAAACAAAAGATTGATTTTTTTTTTCTCTAGGGAGAAATCTGATGTATATTTAGGTAGCCTAAGTGTTCAGAGCAGCTAACTACTGGCAGCTAACTACTGACACTAGTAGTTTGTTGCCCTGAACACATAGGTGTTAACACACAAACTTCAAATATACACTCTAGTGCCTTGATTAGCATTTAACCTAGACTTTGTCAGAATGCCCAACACTGGCCTTTTTATAAATCTAAGAGAAAACCCAGATAAGTGTAGAAAGATGCCAAATAATGCTAGGAATCACACCCTTCTCCATCTCTGAAGACCACATAAAACTCAGCACATCTCTTGTCCCTGCAGTATACCTTTAAGGAAAGAACCCTGCAATCCAGATATTCTTCATGCTGGTATCAAGTTCAGCAACAATACTGGCTTGTTACAAATTGCTTAGAAAATGAACTGAGAGTAGAGACTGGGCATGGTGGCTCATGCCTGTAATCCTAGCACTTGGGAGGCCTAGGCAGGAGTATTGCTTGAGCTCAGGAGTTCGAGACCAGCCTGGAAAACATAGTGACACTCTGTCTGTATTAAAAATAAAATACTAAAAGTTTAAAAAAAAAACAACTGAGAGCAGACTCCATTTGATACAAATCCCCTATAGATGTTTAAATTACTTTAACACATTTCAATTTTTGCTAATTAGGCCCACAATTCAAAATCACTAATTTTTGAAAAAAACAACATAAAACACTAAATGAGCATAGTTTTTTAACAGAAAAATTAATACAGTGAATATATAAAATGAGATGATGTATATTATGTATATATTATGATGTATATTATGTATATTATATGGGTCTTTTTGCATCTTTACAATTAGAAGGTCCAAGGCTGGGCACAGTGGCTCATGCCTGTAATCCCAGCATTTTAGGCGGCAAAGCAGGAGGATCGCTTGAAGTCAGAAGTTCAAGACCAGCCTGGACAACAAAGTGAGACCCCTCTCCCCTCAACCATCTCTACTTAAAAAAAAAAAAAAAAAAAAAAAAAAAAGAGTAGCCAACATGGCATGCACCTTGTAGTCCCAGCTACACAGGAGGCTGAGGCTGGAGGATCACTTAGTTTGGGGCTACAGTAAGCTAGGATCATGAGACTGTACTCTACATTGGGTGACAAGCAAGACCCGGTCTCCTTAATAAATACATAAAGGAAAGCTCTTGTGGTTGTGTCTTCTAAATTTCTTTCCTTCCTTTTTTTTTTTTTTTTTTTTCTTTTTTTTGGAGATGGAGTCTCGCTCTGTTGCCCAGGCTGGCATGCAGTGGCACAATCTCAGCTCACTTCAACCTCCAGCTCCCGGGTTCAAGTGATTATCTTGCCTCGGCCTCCCGAGTGGCTGAGATTTCAGGCACACACCACCACACCTGGCTAATTTTTGTATTTTTAGTAGAGATAGGGTTTCACCATGTTGGTTAGGCTGGTCTCGAGCTGCTGACCTCGTGATCCGCTCACCTCGGCCTCCCAAAGTGCTGGGATTACAGGCGTGAGCCACCGCGCCCAGCCCTGAATTTCTTATGATTCTGCAACTCCTACTATTATAGTATAAATAGTATATATAGTATAAATGGGTTCCCATTATAGTATAAATATGTAGCTGGAAAAAGTGTTGATATACAATATGCACTCAATTGAGGCAAAGGGTTTTACAGATTGAATAATCTAGGTAATTCTTTGGTACCCTAATTCACTTTGCACGTGTGAATGGGAATATGAAAATCTGTGTTGTTCTGAAAGCTGCCTTGACCAGCATCTAGACAAGGAAGAGAAACCAAGAACTATTTCTGCAGGTGGCCACATGAAGCTAGCTGAAGCAGAACAGCATGTGAGAACTAACCACTATTTCTGGTACCTCAGAAGATCTGCAGAAGCTTGGTGAGGGAACACTCTTCAGGCAGATGACAGTTAATGTCTTTACAAGTGATTTAGCACAAGTCTTCTCTTATTATAGAACATAACTTTACTGGTGACCTGAATTTGTTTTTCTCCGAAGTGTCTAGACAGGAGCAAGAGAAACTCTGAAATTAGAAATAAATATACTCTCCTTTGTACAAAACATTGAAACTACTCAGCCTCCCACCAGCAGACGTTACGCTTTGAGGGGTAGATCTGGTAATGACGAGCAGGTATCTGAGCTGTTGGCATTCTCAAGAGACTTCCCCATAGAAATGGCACACAAATGTGAGCAGGTCAGCTTGGATTCAGTAGAACTGGTGTATAAGATGAGTGCAGGGTTCTTGGGCTGCTCAGGGAGTTATCCCCAGCCCCCTGGCCTCAAGCAATCACTGAACATACAGCACACAAAAGACCTACCTAGGCTCCTCTCTCAAGTCCTCTAGATGACTTGCAATGGCTCATTAGTAGATAAGTCTGCTTATCCTCTTGAATTGTGAATTTTTCTCTCCTTTCTTTTTCATCCAAGTTGAATAAGGACACCACCTACGACATATTCAAATGTACACTTCATTTGCACATTATAAACCAAGCAGCTCCATCTAGCACAGTTCACAGTAGGGATCTAGGAAGAAAAACACTAAGGAGAGATAGAAACTAAAGACAGTGTTGACTGCTTTTATTTTACAGAGTTTCTTCTTGATTACATGGGGCCTAGATGCTGAAAAACAGAATACAAATACTGAAATTTACAACCATACCCAATAACATAAGGAACTTCTCTACATTCCAATTCTGAGTTTATTCTTCATTATTTAATTTTAAGTAATTTAGAGATATAAATTAAATAAAAGACAATGATGAAAAGCTGCCAATATTAATTGTATTTGTTAAATGAAATTATTTTACACTGCTAAAGAATTCAATATATTAGAGGAAGTGTACAACAATGAACAAACTCATGGGAAAAAAAAAGAACTGTTTCTTGACTGTGTGTCATGGTGCATGTCTATAATCCCAGCACTTTGGGAGGCCCAGGCAGGTGAGTCACTTGAGCCCCGAAGTTCGAGACCAGCCTGGCCAACTTGGTGAAACCCCGTCTCTACTAAAAACAGAAAAATTAGCCTGGCATAGTGACACACACCTGTAATCTCAGCTACTCAGGAGGCTGAGGCAGGAAAATCACTTGAACCTCGGAGGCAGAAGTTGCAGTGACCCGAGATCGCATCACTGCACTCCAGCCTGGGCGACAGAGTGAGACTCCGTGTCAAAAAAGGAAAAAAAAGAAAGAATTTTCTCTTGCCATATCAGGGTCCCTGGACCCCAAAAGGAGGGAGCTACAGGAGTGCCAGAGCTGAAGGAATGAATCCTGCAAGCTCTAGGAAGGCAGGACCTCTGTTTATATTTACCCCTAGATCCACAGGACACAGCACAGGGCAAGCATTCTTGTTGAGTGGATGAGTAGGTGAGTGTGCCGACCTATCTAGAGGAATGGGAGTAGGAAGCATGACCCACACCAGTAACTTCTTCCAAGGTTTTTCTTTCTGCCCTGGTATCAACAAAGCAGCAGAAAAGTGGAGTAATAATAGTAGTAGAGCTCCAGGGAAATGGATGAACAATGCCCTTCCTCTCCCTGCTCCTTATTAGCTCAAGTAACCATGCCCCTTCTTTTCTGTTTCTATTTCTGCTTTGTATCTAATCAGCCTGTCCAAGGAGCAGTGCAGCACCTGAGGCATTTCTTCTCTGTCCAGTTACTCCCAGAGCTGGCTGAAAGAAAGAACCCTCAGACAGGGGAGTGCAGGTAACAATGAGTCTGGCTGCAAGCTTATAAAACTCACAGGATGGGTACACATGGACATAGAGATGGGAACAGGCTGGTCATGATGGCTCACGCCTGTAATTCTAGCACTTTGGGTAGCCAAGGTGGAAGGATTGCTTGAGGTAAGGATTTGGGAACAGCCTAGGCAGTAAAGCGAGACCCTATCTCTACAAAAATAAATAATTAGCCAAGTGTGGTGGCACGCACCTGTAGTCTCAGCTACTCTGGAAGCTGAGGCGGGAGGATTGCTTGAGCCCAGAAGTTCCAGGTTGCAGTGAGCTATGGTCACGCCACTCCCCTCCAGCATGAGCAACAGAGTGAGACCCTCCAAAATAAATAAATAAGGGAACAAGAGACACCGTGTCTACTAGAAGGGAGAGAGAGGGAGGGGGACAATGGCTAATAAACTGCTTGTTGGGTACTATGCCCACTACCACAGTGATGGGATCATTCATACCCAAAACTTGAACATCACAGCAATATGCCAATGTAACAAACCTGCACATGTACCCCCTGAATCTAATATAACAGCTGAAATTATTAAAAAATAAAACCCATAGGAACATAAGCTTGTCTTCCACATCCTTTGTGTCTCTGCCTATTTCTTCTAACAATGCAGTGCTTACACCCAGGGAGAGTGTTATTATCTGACTGAATGCCTTTTATAGGTTTGGTCAGGTGGCCATGATAAGAAATTGGCACACTCCAATTTGTGTGTCTCCAATACTAACATGTTTACATATCCTTGCAATGTATACAAGGTTCATTCTTCATAAGGCTATTAACAACCCATCATATATTCCTAGAACTGAAATCCAAATGTCAATAAACTTTTATTGTGACAGTTTCATTACATCTCTAGACTCTTTCAAGACACAGAAATTCTTCAGGGATTACAAATACCAATACTAAGCCAAATTCTCATCCTATGGAAGCAAAGGCTATCATCACGTCACAATTATTTAGCGTTCTAAAGTTTTATTTCTGGGTCATGGGATAATACTTAAAAAGCGTATTACCCTTTTATGAAACAGTTTGTAACCTTTTTCCACTTTTTTTTTTTTTTTTTTTTTTTTTTTGAGACAGGATCTCACTCTGTCACCCAGGCTGGCGTTGGAATGCAGTGGCCAGATCTCGGCTCACTGCAACCTCCACTTCCTGGACTCAAGTGATTCTCCAGACTTAGCCATCCAAATAGCTGGGACTACAAGGTGTGAGCCATCATGCTCAGCTAATTTTGTTGGTGTTTTTTTTTGTAGAAACGGATGTTGCCATGTTGTCTAGGCTGTTCTTGAACTCCTGAGCTCAAAGCTATCCTCCTGCTTCGGCCTCCCAAAGTGCTGGAACTACAGGCGTGAGCCACTGTGCCCGGCCGCCACTTCCTACAGAACTTCATGGAACCTTCCCACAATTTCACAGAGAAAGTCTCATATAGTCCTTATACGCAGAAGTGAAAGTCTAGCATATTGATATTTTTAAATTTCACTGGTCTTAAGAATATGATTACATAAGTTTAGACAAATATACACATCCGAGTGAACAATGTCCTAAAAATTAAGATATAGAGCATTGCTAACAATCTAGAAATTTCCCTCATGTTCCTTTCCAGTTTATCCTCTTACCCCAGGCAACCACTGTTCAGATTTATACCTCCATATATTAGTTTTGCCTATTCTGGAACTTTTACATAAATGAAATCGTAATGTATGTTCTCTTTTGTGGTTGCATAAGAGGTTTAAGATTCACGAAAATGGTTGCAAGATTAGTAGTAGGTCCTTTTTCATTGCTGAATAATATTCCACTGTATTAATTTACCATGGTGTATTTATCCATTACTAATATGGAAGCTTCTAGTTGGATATATGAAGATACTTCATATATCAAGTTTGGATATACATAAAATGTAGCAATTCCTGTTCACTCAAGTCCGCAGTCCACACTTGGCTCTTGCTAATGACTATAACCAGAGCGAAGTCTAATTTTTTAATCCTTTAGTCCTCAAAGGGATGAAAAAGAGAGCATGGGAAAACCAGAAATTATCTGAGTCTGAATCCAAGAAGAAAGTGTAGGGAACAAGAGATCGGATGTATTAGGAGAGATGTCTTCAACATGAACTCAAACTACCCTGGATCCTGGTTCTTGTCAAAGATTGTAAAAGACTGAAATAAATGCAGGTCTAACCCCTCAGTATGCTCTTCCTCCTATCTCTCCTAGCTTTTTAAACCACTGGTTTAAAATCCTTTTTCTTCAGACATAATCCATATAAGGCCTTTATTTATTCAAGTAAACCTTGCTTGCTTGAATGTTCTGAAAGACAACTCTAGTTCCAATTAGTATTGCAGTGAAGGCAACGGTGTATGTTAAAAAGTATTTTGAGTCCCTTTTCTTGGACCATGTGAAGTATACATCAAAGGAGCAGGAAGGAAGGAAGGCTGGAGAAAATGTTGTAGTTTATTATGATTTCTCATCATTGTACATTTACGTGTCCACAGGGAAATAATACTCTGATAATCTCTACAAAAGTTTCTTTTAGTTATTTGTGATTCCTCCCTCAAGGTATTTATAACCTATTTAGAGAAAACACAGACAAATCTGTGGGAGGATCACTTGAGCCCAGGAATTAGAGACCAGCCTGGGCAACATATTGAGATCCTGTCTCTACAAAACATTAAAAAAAAAAAAAATCAGCCAGGCAGGGTGGCACGTGCCTGTGGTCCCAGTTACATGGGAGGCTTGAGGCAGGAGGATCACTTGAGCCCCAGAATTAGAGGCTGCAGTGAGTTAGGACTGTGCCACTGCATACTAGCCTGGGCAAGAAGGCAAGACCTCATTTCTAAAAAATAAATAAAACATTTTTAAAACAATTAAATGTTTCTCCTTCTAAGGAGATGTAAAAGCAAGAATAATAATTTGCCTTATATGACATTTTGATTTGAATATTCTGCAAAATTGTAATCACATTTAATACTGTTGGGGATAAAGTATTACATGATGTTACTTCATAACTTTCCTGACTATTTTCAGTCAATTGAACTTTTTGCAAGAATATGTCAAGTATTGTCCAGGCTATCTGTTTTACTCCTCTTGAAAAGCACTACAATATTAAAATCAAAGCCTTATATGTGCATTCTTTAGTATACACATATAATTACTAAGATTCTTTTCTCATTCTCACTTCTGAGAATACACTGAATTAAAACCAGGTATTCATGTTGGGAGACAACCAAGGATTCCTTCATCTTAAGTCTTTGCTTCTTGATCAGATCTGGGGCTCTACCACACATGTGCCCAGCAAAACCACAGTCCATGACTACCCAGCTGTCTTGGAATGAAATGCACAGTCTGGAGTTTCCAGGAAGAAAGTACATCTAATCACTGGATAATGTGTTCACAGGGGGAAAAGTGTCACCAAAGAGCTCCCCATCTCCCAAAGCCAGCCACCCTATCCCATCTTCCCCCACATCATGAATCACCCCTGTGCTTCTGAAGATAAGCCCAAAAATATGAACATTTTATCTTCCACAGAAACACAAAATGGACATACTTTTCCATTATGCTTGACTGTAACGAAAGTCTAGGAAGTGAATGTAACATGAAATCATTCCTTCCGCCTTAGCAGACAGATGGAGAGAGACATTCCAGTTTGTTTCCAGCCTTTTGTCTTTGGAGCATTTTTGGCATTTCCTTCAGGAAACTGGAGGTTGTGACCTAAGGTTTCCTTAGTGAACACACTTCTGTTTCCCACAGTTAACCTTACCCAGAAATGACATCGACTCTATTAGGTGAGGTTTATCTTCATGTCCCAACTGTGTCCTGTGCATATTCAATGACACTTGAAAGCACAAATTCTGAAAGTAGCAATCGGATTAGAGAGCCAAACATGCCAAAATACTTTAATCCCCCCAAAGATGACAATAATCAAAAACAAGAATTAACTATTACAATAAGTCTGTGATGTTTGCCCTTCCTTTCATTTTGTGTTTGGAAAAATTAATGACCGAGAATGTTAAGGCTTTCAGATACTGTGAATTGAAGGTTTTCAGATAAAAGTGTTACACTACTCAGCCCACATTTTACAGTTAGCTACTTCACTGGTGCTGTATACTTCTATGTGGTTCAGAAGATAGGCTGGGGAAGCCAAGACAGTGTCCTGAAAAAAAAAAAACACACACACACACGATTTAATACCCATATCCATATCCCCACTTCCACAACATGTTGGTGAAAGGCCAAGAATGTGTGCTTATTTTGATGGGTTTGAATGATGATTGAGTCTCATCATTTAAATTAGATTTACAACCACATTTTTGTGCATAACTTCTTTAAAAACCCATATTTGATGACAGAATTATTGTATTTAATTTATTTGGCTTAAATGCAATTTAAAACTCAAACAATTCTACTTACTAGCCAATGTGGTATTCAGAAGGTTGGTGGTTTTTATGTCATTCTTTACTACTCTTCAGTGTTAACTTATTGAAGTTTCTCTTCCTGAAAAAGATAGAGTGGTTTCTAAACAAACCACATCTTTTTTTCACACCCTAGTTAAGGTAAAAATCCTTTAAAGAATAACAAATTTGTCCTTCATTTTTATTCCAAAGAACTACACAATCCAATAGAACGATTCAATAATTACTTTTAAGAATGCTCTTCACAAAAGGATCTTTAAAAAAATCAGTTTATTAATGTTTAAAAGTTGATAAAGCTATGTGCAAAATGATCCACAAAAGTCAGAAACCTATTAAATACTATTTTTTTAAAAAAAAAAAAACAAGACATCTCTTGGTTTAATTGCACTGAAAACCATACTAAAGAGACAGTAATATATTTTTATCCTTTGTAATATTTATACATATCTTCAATTACTATCTAATGAACAGCTGGACTGAAAAGTTTCTGGTGTTTCCTACCAGTTAAAGTAATGCTTTTAAGGGCACAATAGGGTGATATTTTCTTAAGAAATACACATTCAATGGTGTTAACACAGGTTAGAAAAATCCAATATAATGAACTCTGCTGAAACAAATACATTCAAAAATCATGAAAAGTACTTTTAACACAACAAAATACAACCATGCTGTTGCTTGAAATGAATCACACAACATTCTGAAATAAACATCAACAAAAGTGCCAAAGACAGATGTCATGTTTGTTAGACTCATTTGCTAAGAAATCTCCCTTGGTTTGCAAAAGTTAATCCATTCAGTTTTCACTTTGTTTTGCTTGTCTGTTTCTCCTAGGACACTAAGGATCCTGGCTAGTATCATTTAGATAAAGTGGGCTTCTTTAGGCAGATTTCAGCTTCAATGGATATGAAATGGTAACACATTTCATTGAAAAGGTGTTTTTTAAAGAAATCAAAGTGACTTCAACCAAATTCCAAAAAACGGATCCCGCTTACATGGAAACTTTGGCCTCAGCGAAGGACATTGTTTTACACCTCCAAACCATCTTCATCTTCCCACAGCCTACCTACTCAACATAGCCTATTTGCTATAGATGATCGATCACTCCACAACCCCAGCTCTGATAACTCTCAGGTAGTTAAAGTATAAAGTAAAAGAACTTTGAGGAGCGGTATGAAGGGAAGGGAGGGTGGGGTGTGGGATGTACAGGGCATCCCTAAAGAAGCAGAAGTGCACACACTCACTTGGGTTTGAAACTAAAGTGAAAGAAAGCATCTCCTCAAAGCTCCAGACAAAGAGACGCTTTCACATGGGGACATTAGTCTTTGAGGAGGGGCCAAATGAACCCTTTAGGAGCTTGACAATGCTAGACCTTTGGCTCAGTGCAAAATCAAAGCTCCAGGGGGGGAGGAAATATATTCCAGGCCGGGACCTGATCTCCACCCTTCCCAGTGCATTGTTCACAGGAACTAACTCTACCCACCAACACCCGACACCACCAGGCTGTTCATATTCTCCCCCTTCCTCCCTCTGGCTTGCAGCAGCTCCTCCCTGGCAGCAGTCGAAGCCCAGAGATTGTTTTCCAAACACTGGGGTGGCGAGCGACCAAGTAAAGAGCTCTTCCGGTGGGTGGATAGCTTCCAGTTCTAGGAAGAAGAGTTGACGTTTCCAGAAGACATAATGGTCTCTGGGTTGTCCCCATCGTCCTTCTGGGGGTGGGAGGAATTGTCCGATTTGCTGCGGCTGAATTCCATGCCGGCGATGATGGGTCGTTTGAATTTGCCAGCAGAGTCTCCGCTCGGGCACTTGCAGCAGGACATGATCCGGATGAAGGCCCGGCGCATCTCCTTGTTGGTCAGAGTGTAAATGATGGGGTTGGTGCCGGAGTTGAGCACAGCTAACACCAGGAAGTACTCTGCTCTGAAGAGGATGTCGCAGGTCTTCACCTTGCAGCCCACATCCAGCAGGAGCAGGATGAAGAGCGGTGCCCAGCAGGCGATGAAGACGCTCAGGACGATAATTACGGTCTTGAGCAGCGCCAGCGACTTCTCAGAGCTGCGGCTGGCCTTGGACATGTTCTTGCGGAACGTCAGGCGGCGGCTCCGAGTCCTGACCAAGGAGTAGATCCTGCAGTACAGAATGACGATGGAGAGCAGGAGCAGAGTGAAGACCGTGGTGCAGAAGAGGATATAGTGCTTGTGGTAGAGCGGCAGCACAGTGGAGCAGCTGGGCAGCGCGCTGATGCAGTTCCAGCCCATGATGGGCAGGCCACCCAGGATGAGGGAGATGACCCAGCAGGCGCTGATCAGCAGGAAGAGGCGGAAGTTATTGCTCCCGTTGTGGAGTTTCATTTTCAGCATCGTGATATAGCGCTCAATGGCGATGGCGAGGAGACTGAACACGGAGGCTGACAGGGCCACAAACATACTCCCTTCCCGCAGAAACCACTGGGCGGGAGTGAGCTTGTAGGTGGTGGCCCCAGACAAGAGCAGGTTAGCTGTGTAGGCCACTCCTGCCAACAGGTCTGAGAGGGCCAGATTGCCAATAAAATAGTACATGGGTCGGTGGAATTTCTTGGTTTTCCAAATAGTCAGCAAGACAAAGATGTTCTCGAGGATGATAAAGCAGCAGATAAGAATGAACACCACCGAGGTCAGTTTAATGCTGTTCTCCCTGTCCGCGCTGGTATTCAGCTTTCCCGTGTAGTTGTAATGCCGGACAATAATATCATAGTTGACGTAGTCAGAGACCGAGCTGCGGAGGGCCTTGACCAGCGGGACGCTGGTGGACCCCATGGTGCCAACCCTGTGTCCCCAGGAAGTCGGGGTGGCGTTACTCCAGACGAACGCTAGAGGGCAGGGCGAGAGAGCCTTCACTGGCTGCAGGGGTGGTTCGATGAGTGATCCAGGCTTTTTGTGTAGCTTTTCCTTGGCTGGAGAGGGCCTCGGAAACCGCAGCCTTAAACAAGTCAGAGGAGAGAGTCAGGGAAAGAGCCACAGCATACTGGCATAATTCATTCTAGCTAAGGCACTGCTCCAATTGTGTTACTGTTGATTTGTTTTAAAGAAACTTGGGAAGAGCTCAGGGAGAGAGAATTTTTTTAAAAAATCACTGCTCCTACTCCTGTAGGTTCCACAGTTGGGAATTCACCTTTTTTCCAAACTCCATAAATCACAACTGCCCAAGAACAATCTGATTGAGTTGGGCTCCTTAGTAGCCCAGAGATGCAAATTTTCAGCGCCCAGAGAGATTAAAAAAAAAAAAAATCTTTTTTTCTTCCTTTTTTTTTTTTTTTCAAAAAAGGAAGAGGGGGAAGAAAAAGAGGGAGAAACTCTATGGCCACATTCACTCAAAGAGAAGTGGGAATTATGATGTTGGCTGTGGGTTGACCAAAACAAAAACAAAAACAAACAAACAAAAAAGAAGATGGAAAACAAGGAGTGGGGGGAATGGGAAACCTAGAGAGCACACCCCATTTTAACCCCACTCCTGCCCTCTCGCCACCCCCCACCCTCCCACCCCCGTATTTCCAGCCATGAAATTGTCTGAAGCAGTCACCAGCTCAGCTGCACGCTCAACACCAGCCCACGTCTCTCCTCGGAAAAGACTAGACTGCCAGTCTGAGGGTAGAGACACACACCTCTGTTCCCCATGCCCACCCCTAGCTCCCCTGTTCAAAGAGACGAGCACCACCTCCTAATTGCCATGCAAGAAATCAGATTTGCAGGAAAATCACTTGAAAGCGTAAGTCATTTGGGGGGCTCTATTAATAACTCTCTAGGAGCAGGTGTGCCTAGGGTCGGAGGGCGCAGTGAGGTGTGGGCAGCCAGGCCCGCCCCGCCTTGCAGTAAACAGGAAAGCTTAGCGCCTCCGTGAAGCGACTGCCTTTTCTTTCTTCTTCTTCTTCTTCTCCCCGCCTCCCCCGCCCAACCGCCCCCAAGCCAGGGCAAGTAAATTTAAAGGTATTCAGTTAAAACCATTCATAACAGATTGCAGCAGATCCCAGAAGTTTCGTACACTAGTTGATCGCATAAATATTTTTTGCTTTGTTTAGTTTAGCCAAAACATACACAAAAGAGAGAAATCAAACTACTCATGACAGCAATAATACATGCTACCACATTTTTAATTTCGAGTGCAAAACTACTCTTCAGAAACTCACATTAAACTGCTCCCTGGTGCATTGCTAAATTTGCGTGGGCAGTTTTATTTACTGCCGTCCCCCAACACGTTGACTCCTCTCCTAGGACTAGAAAGTTACAAACCAACTAACTTTCTAAGACCGCACTGGTCAGCAGAAGTCTACTTCTAAGTTGCTTAAATATTTCAAGGTAATTCAGCAGTGCAATAAAATGAGGTAATAGAGATGAGAGCAATCCCAGCAACTCCGCGAACAGCAGAGGCTGCTCAAGCCAAGAAGCTCCACATTTCCCCCAACTAATTTTATAGCCTGCTCCTGGGCAGTACTAGTTTAAGCCATTACCTACGCCCCACACCACCCACCATATTCTTTGTCTATAGGATTTCCAAAATTTAGCACCTTCCCTACTACTCCTCCGACCAACCGCAGCTTTCACTGCCCCTACCCCCATAGGTTCCACAGTTGGGAATTAACCTTTTTTTCCAAACTCCGTAAATCACAAGTACCCAAGAAAAATCCGATCGAGTTGGGCTCCTTAGTAGCCCACAGATGCAAATTTTCAGTGCCCAGAGATGCATGTTTTCAAAGTTTTTGTTTGCCTCGTTCGGCTTAAAAATTCGTTTCTGACACCTAAGCCCTACCGCAGCCGGGCTCCCCGCGCCCGCAGTCCCCCGCCACTCGCCGCCCCCTACCTCGCTCAAGCAGGGCGAAGTTGTGTTCGGAGAGCCCGGGATCTGTACGGCTCGCTCCGCATCTTGCTGCTGCCCCCGACTGACTGCGTAGTGCTCTCGCAAACTTACTCGAGTCGGGGTCCCCTCCCTCCGCAGCGGAGCACTCCAATGGCCAGTCCCGCTCGCCGCGGCCAGTTCCCTGCCTGCTACGCGAAGTCACCCAGCGCCGCGCCAAGGCTGGGTGGTTTCTTCAGGAAGACGCTGGGAGGGGTTAATGCCTTAACCCCCCACGCCCTCTGCCAGCTAGGGGCCCCCGGATCTGAACTGCTGAGAAGCACTGTCCAGGAAAGATCTGGGGCAGAAGCAAAAAAAAAAAAAAAAGAACTCCTCCTCCCCAAACAACAAATGAAAGAAAAAAGAGAGAAAGAGAGAGAGAGAGAGAAGGGGCGGAGCCCGGTAACCCCTGGATTCTAATGTATAAATCACTGCCCTCGCCCAGATGCACGCTGATCCCTGGCGGTGGAGAGGATTCTCCCGAGCCCCTGAAAAAAAAGGAGGTGGAGAGACTTGGGAAACTTTTCTCTCGAAAAGTCTGAAGGGGCAGAGGACGGCCCGGAGTCTCGTAGCGCACCGCCCTGGTCCCACACCCCCGCAGCCCTAGGAGGATCGGTGTGCTTAGCTTGTGACCAGGAGCTCCCCGAGCCACTTTCGCGCGGGCAGCAGAAAACCAGAGCCGCGGCCCGGCGAGTCTCGGCGGCGCTCTGGGGAGGAGACGCTGGGAAGGGGCTGCGAGAAGTACAGAGGAAACAAGCAGCCCGGGAGGGAGAATGGACCGGGAGGTTCCTGTTCTCCCCGCGCCACCCCAGATCCTGGTGCTCCTCGAAACTGCGGTCTGAGAGGGCAGTGGATTTCCCGGAGTGCACAGAGAAATGAACCAGAGCCGGTTTTGGTGTTGGGCAAGGGGTTTCCCTCAGCTGAGCGCAAAGTCAGACTGTGTGTCCCAGATTCTGGCCAATGGAGAGGTCGTTGAGGAGGTGGGCTGCTGCCGAGTCCTGAGAGATTCAAAACGCCTGGGCAGCTCCGGAATTTCCGAAGGGGAAGATTCTCGGCCCCGCGATGCGGAGCAACTGCAGCTGCCCAGCAGGGGCCGGCACCCTTCTCTCACTTTCTGCTTGAGAGTCGACTCAGAGGCCTCAAATCTCATTACTAGCAACCTGCCCACCCTTTTCTTTTGCTTAGATGCTACTTAAGAACGTGAGGCTGAGAGGCGGCCTTGGTCAGATCTGCCTGCGTGACAAGCTCAGAACGCTTCTGCCCTTGCCCTACTGTTGTAAAGGTTTCCACCCAGTCCCTGGTCGCACTGCTTTCCCATCCCGGCAGATGTGAACTCAAAAACTTCCTCCGTTGTGCAGTTTCAATTGGCAGACACACCCTGTACCTGAATGACTCAGAAGGAGGCAGAATGAATAAACAACAGACCCCTGACTTCTGGGATTTTGTGAGTTTGAAAAAAAAAAAAAAAAATGAAGTGACAGTTAATTCACAGCTGTTTTAAAGCACTCATCAACGGCGATGCACCCAATACATACCCACAACTTCAGTAACAGTACAGTGCATATAATGTGGAAACTAAGATAACGGACCTCTAAGACTCCTAATTGGATTTGAGGACTTATTTCACTTAAAGGGGAAAAGATACATTGTATCTACCCAGCACAACAAAACGGGGGACTTGGCATTTCCCCCTTCACCTGCCCCCACCCACATTAATTTATGCATTCTTTAAAGCCAAAGGAATCAAAGTGAAATTTCACACCTAGTCTGTATCAAGCATGTGCTAGGTTAATTTAACCTTACTGTTCTGTGAAGTAAGCAAGCATTCCTGGCCATTTTATTGTTGAGAGAAGTGTCACTCAGACAACTAAGGTGACTTGTAGATTTTCCAGCTAGTGAGTGGCAGAGCTGGGTTCCAAAACCTAAATACTGCAAATGCCTTGCCTTGTGGCTCAAACGCTATCAGTCAATAAACAGTTAAGGAATTGAGATATATGTTCTTAGAGGGAAACAGACTTCTAGATTTAAAGTTTCACATTTGCATGCATTTCTGACTGTACGTGTCTACAAAATTCATAGAAAAGTATGCTAATGAATGTCCTTTTCAAATCACTCGTTTTCTACATATGCATACAAAGTGTATACATATGCATATTAATGAATGTTTTCTAAAACCTCTTATTGTCTGCCTATGATATCTCATGTAACATTGTACTTTTAGTATTTGCACATAGTGTTACACATATCAATTCATTTAATCCTACAAGTTAGGCACTATAATTATTCTAATTTTACAAACAAGGAAACTGACTCCCAGACATATTAAGCAGCTTGGTTAATGTGGGACAGACTGCAGACTCTTAACCACTACTCCAGACCACCATGATAAACCTCAAACAGGTCCAAGAATTTCCTTGGGGATATCAGTTGTTTTCTTGTGAATACCACTGGTTTTTAACATTCAATGCTGATAAAGTGTTTTACAGAGTCTAAATACTTTGCAGATTGCTATTTAATAATATTCATCTTTAGTACACATCTATGAGATATAATTGTAGATGATCCACTTATGTAAAATCAGATAGTAGGCAAATGTTTTCAGCAATGGTGTCCTGGCCAATTCCAAGTCTCTAGTTCCCATATAAGTCTCTTCCCATTGCTCTCCAGGGAGGCCCTAAAAATTGCATTCTCAAGCTATCTCCTGATTGCTAGCACAACTCCCTCTCTGCTACTGCCTAGAAGTCAAGGCCAATATTCCTACCTTAGGTTTGCTCCGTTTCCAATTTTTGATTTCAGAGTGGCTTTGTCGTTCTTTACACATGCTTTAGTGTTTCTCTTTAAGAGTTTCCAGATAAAGTACCATATAATCTTTGGATCATACACTAAACAAAAATTTGTCATTAATGTGGCCATTCAAATGTAACTGGGTGAGCTATTTTTTTTTTTTTTTTTTTTTTTGAGACGGAATTTCACTCTGTTGCCCAGGCTGGAGTGCAGTGGCATGATCTTGGCTCACCACAACCTCCACCTCCTGGGTTCAAGCAATTCTCCTACCTCAGCCTCCCGAATAGCTGGGATTACAGGCATGCACCACCACACCCAGCTAATTTTGTATTTTTAATAGAGATGGGGTTTCACCATGTTGTCCAGGCTGGTCTCAAACTCCTGACTTCAGGCGATCCACCTGCCTTGGCCTCCTAAAGCGCTGGGATTACAACTTCATACAAGCATGAGCCACCACACCCAGCCATGAGCTATATTTTTTATTTGCTAAATATTACAACTCTACTCTTTTCCTTTTCCTTTATTTTTTCTTTCTTTTTTTCAATTGAGACAGGATCTGGCTCTGCTCTGTCATCCAGGCTGTAGTGCAGTGGCAAAATCATAGCTCACTGAAGCCTTGATCTCCTGCCCTCAAACGATCCGCCTGCTTTAGCCTCCCAAGCAGCTGGGACTATAGGCGCCAGTCACCATGTCCTGATAATTATTATTTTTATTTTTTGTGTAGACAGGAGTCTCACTTTGTTGCCCAGGCTGATCTTGAACTCCTGTGCTCAAGCAGTCCTCTCACCTTGGGCTCTCAGAGTGCTGGGATTACAAAGCTGAGCCTTACTTTCTTTGCCAATTGCTCCAGTCACTTTCCAGCTCCCTTTTCTCCCCTCTTCCCTCCCCTGACCCAATCACTGGTAAAGATCCAGGCTTTCCCTTATTTGTCTGTTCACAGGAGAATAGCCTCTTATTTCAAGGAGGAAACAGTATGACCATCTCAATTTCCCTCCTCTCCAAGTTCCAGCTTAATAGCAACTTTACCCACCCTTACCTCCTTCCCACCTGTTTCAGAAGTAAAAGCAACTTTACTCTTTTCCAAGGCAAACTCTTGCCCAGGTCATCATGCTCCTTCCTCCAAACTTTCTGAGACTTGGCTCAATTATTCCTATTCTCCCTTGTACTTTCAATTCTTAGCTTCTGAGGACTCTTTACTTTCAATTTACGTAAATGTTCATGTGTTTTCTCTACCAAAAACTCTTTCTTCCCTTCATCCTAGGTCCCAATATCTCTCTCTCCTCTTGTTTGCCAACATTCAAAATTAGTGGAACATGACAGAGCTTTGGAACAGACACTTAGGTTCAGCCTTGATCTTGCCAGTTCTAAGTTATATGACTTTAGGCAAGTTCCTTTAACTTCGTTGAACCTCTGTTTCCTCATCTGTAAAATTAAACAATGATATTTGCCTCTTTCAGTCATTGTGGGGATTAAGAAGCTACATACCTGTGAGAATTCCCTACACCACAGAGAAAATGCTTCACCCACCCACCACCTCCATCTTTTATTACTATTATTATTATTATTACACTTTAAGTCCTGGGGTACATGTGCAGAACGTGCAGTTTTGTTACATAGGTACATATGTGCCATGGTGGTTAGATGCACCTGTCAATCTGTCACCTGCATTAGGTATTTATCCTAATGCTATCTCTCCTCTAGCCCCCCAACCCCCAACAGGCCCCGGTGTGTGATTTTCCCCTCCCTGTGCCCATGTGTTCTCATTGTTCAACAACCACTTATGAGTGAGAACATGCGGTGTTTGGTTTTCCGTTCTTGTGTCAGTTTGCTGAGAATGATGGTTTCCAGCCTCATCCATGTCCCTGCAAAGGACATGAACTCATCCTTTATTATGGCTGCATAGTATTACATGGTGCATATGTGCCACATTTTCCTTATCCAGTCCATCATTCGTGGACATTTGGGTTGGTTCCAAGTCTTTGCTATTGTGAATAGTGCCGCAGTAAATGCACATGTGTGCATGTGTCTTTATAGTAGAATGATTTATAATCCTTTGGGTGTATACCCAGTAGGGGAATTGCTGGGTCAAACGGTATTTCTAGTTCTAGATCCTTGAGGAATCTAGAACACTGTCTTCTACACTGTCTTCTACAATGGTTGAACTAATTTACACTCTCACCAACAGTATAAAAGCATTCCTATTTCTCCACAGCCTCTCCAGCATCTGTTGTTTCCTGACTTTTTAACGATCACCATTCTAACTGGCATGAGATGGTATCTCATTGTGGTTTTAATTTGCATTTCTCTAATGACCAGTGATGATAAGGTTTTTTTCATATGTTTATTGGCTGCATGAATGTCATCTTTTGAGAAGTGTCTGTTCCTATCCTTTGCCCACTTTTTGATGGGGTTGTTTTTTCCTTGTAAATTTGTTTAAGTTCTTTATAGATTCAGCATATTAGCCCTTTGTCAGAAGGATAAATTGCAACATTTTTCTCCTGTTCTGTAGATTGCCTGTTTACTCTGATGATAGTTTCTTTTGCTGTGCAGAAGCCCTTTAGTTTAATTAGATCCCATTTGTCTATTTTGGCTTTTGTTGCCATTGCTTTTGGTGTTTTAGACATGAAGTCCTTGTCCATGCCTATGTCCTGAATGGTATTGCCTAGGTTTTCTTCTAGTATTTTTCTTGGTTTAGGTCTTACATGTAAGTCTTTAATCCATCTTGAATTAATTTTTGTATAATGTGTAAGGAAGGGGTCCAGTTTCAGTTTTCTGCATATGGCTAGCCAGTTTTGCCAGCACCATGTATTAAATAGGGAATCCTTTCTCCATTGCTTATTTTTATCAGGTTTGTCAAAGATCAGATGGCTGTAGATGTGTGGTGTTATTTTTCAGGCCTCTGTTGTATTCCATCAGTCTATGTCTCTGTTTTTGTAACAGTACCATAATTTTGGTTACTGTAGCCCTGTAGTATAGTTTGACATCAGGTAGCATGATGCCTCCAGCTTTGTTCTTTTTGCTTAGGATTGTTTTGGCTATGTGGGCTCTTTTTTGATTCCATATGAAATTTAAAGTAATTTTTCCTAATTCTGTGAAGAAAGTCAATGATAGCTTGATGGGGATAGCAATGAATCTATAAATTACTTTGGGTAGTATGGCTATTTTCATGATATTGGTTCTTTCTATCCATGACCATGGAATGGTGTTCCATTTGTTTGTGTCTTCTCTTATTTCCTTGAGCAGTGGTTTGTAGTTCTCCTTGAAGAGGTCCTTCACATCCGTTGTAAATTGTATTCCTACGTATTTTATTCTCTTCGTAGCAATTGTGAATGGAAGTCCACTCATGATTTGTCTCTCTGTTTGTTATTGGTGTATAGGAATGTTTGTGACTTTTGCACATTGATTTTGTATCCTGAGACTCTGCTGAAGTTGCTTATCAGCTTAAGGAGATTTTGGACTGAGATGGTGGGATTTTCTAAATATATAATCATGTTATCTGCAAACAGAGACAATTTCACTTCCTCTTTTCCTATTTGAATACCCTTTATTTCTTTCTCTTGCCTGATTGCCCTGGCTAGAACTTCCAATACTATGTTGAATAGGAGTGGTGAGAGAGGGCATCCTTGTTTTGTGCTGGTTTTCAAAGGGAATGCTTCCAGCTTTTGCTCATTTAGTATGATATGGGCTGTGGGTTTGTCATAAATAGCTCTTATTATTTTGAGATACATTCCATCAAAACCTAGTTTATTGAGAGTTTTTAGCATGAAGGGGTGTTGAATTTTGTTGAAGGCCTTTTCTGCATCTGTTGAGATAATCATGTGGTTTTTGTCATTGGTTCTGTTTATGTGATGGATTATGTTTATCTATTTGCATATGTTGAACCAGCCTTGAATCCCAGGTATGAAGCTGACTTGACCACACCACCTTCATCTATAACTATCTTTAAGTACAATCATTGCTTTCACCATCCCACTTTTCATTTTTTTATTCACTTTGCTTTTTAATTTTCCAATAAAATTTTAAAGTCAAAATAATATGTGCACATCATTTTAAAAAGATCAAGTAGTACAAAACTTGAAAAGAAGAACATTAGTCCTCAGAGGTTCCCTGGTTCGCCAATTTTTTCCAATCACTGTGAAGTCTTGTTGATTTTCTTATGGTGGCCACTTGCAAATCTTGAAATCCCATGTTTTACACCTCTATTTCTTCATTATCAATCTTATAACAATATCTATAGATTTTTCTGCCATGTTTAAGGACTATTAATTAACTTGAAGAAGGATGCTTACGTTATAAACTTTCTGAATTCTTGCACGTCTGACATTTTAAATATTCTTTTTGTTGTTGTTGTTGTTGTTTTTTTGTTGTTGTTGAGATGGAGTCTCACTCTGTCGCCCAGGCTGGAGTGCAGTGGTGCAATCTGGGCTCACTGCAAGCTCTGCCTCCCGGGTTCAGGCCATTCTCCTGCCTCAGCCTCCCAAGTAACTGGGACTACAGGCGCCCACCACCTCACTCAGCTAATTTTTTTTTTTTTTTTTTTTTGTATTTTTAGTAGAGACGGGGTTTCACCATGTTAGCCAGGATGGTCTCAATCTCCTGACCTCGTGATCCACCAGTCTCGGCCTCCCAAAGTGTTGGAATTACAGGCGTAAGCCACCGTGCCCAGCCCATTTTAAACATTCTATTCCCTACTTGAATAATATTTTGACTGGGTATCAAGTTAAAAGTTGTAAGTCATTTCCCTTGAGAATTTTGAAGGCATTACTCTCTTGTCTTTTAATTTCTAGGGCTACTGATAAAGAGTATAAAGCTATTTTGATTTCAAAACTTCACATCCTACTATTTTTTGTCTTTGGATGTTTTTAGAAACTTCTCTGTCTCTTCAGTATTCCAGAGTGACATGATGATATGCCTTGATTTTCTAAGTCCTTTGCAGTTCTGAAAAATATCTGAAATTATTTCTTTAATAACTTCATCTTCTCTGGTTTCTCTATTTTCCCTTTTTGCAAATCCCACTATTCAGATTGTGGACCATCTATCTAGGCTGATTTTTAAATTTCCTTCCATTTTAGTTTCCTTTTTGTGCTTTCAATCCTTCAGTTAATAGCTCTCTTTTCACTATCATACTTTAATTTCCAAGGGCTCTCTTTTTCTTTTCTGAATGTTACATTGCTACAGAACCCTGTTCTTATGTTAGGGATACCACATCTTTACTCATCTCTGAGGATATCAGAGTGTTGTTGTTGTTTTTATTGTTGACATTTTCTCCTATTTTCTTCATTGCCACACTTTCCTATTTGTTTTGCTCTCAGTTCTTTGTGCCATTGACTTTGCCAGTTGGCAGATGATCTCTGGCCGTCCATTTATATTTCAAACAGAGGCTAAAATAGAGGGAAATCAGAAAGCTAATTTGTGCACATCATTTTAAAAAGATCAAATAGTACAAAACTTGAAAAGAAGAGCATTAGTCCTCAGAGGTTCCCTGGTTCGCCAATTTTTCCAATCACTGTGAAGTCTTGTTGATTTTCTTCACAGTCAACAAGGGGCTTGTCAATGGAGGGGTGGTAAATGATCAGAATAAATACTTTTGTTGAGTATACCAAATGTCAATATCTGGAGTTCTCAAGTTTTGGGCAGGTCAATTTCACCAGACAGGAATCCTAAAATCTCTTGTCTGCCTTGTAGCATTTTCTGGAGTGAACCAAGAAAGAAAAGTGGGAAAGAGAAGGAGGAAACACCACACCATTTGATATTTAGATTTGAACTGAATCACCATGATGGGAACCCCCTTTACACACTCAGTTCCATCAGGTGTCTCTGACTCCAATGACCCTCTGATTTAACCCATTCAGAGAAGAAACCCCAGTCTTCTGCTGGAATGAGGGTACTGACACTTATCCTATTGTACAGGTTGGAGATGAAGGGCTGGATATTTGGTAGCTTATTTTAATTAAAACAATTTTATTTAAAAATCAAAAAGGAATCTTTTTGTAGTTTATGAGCGTGATCATTGGGTGTTTATGCACATGTGTGAGATGTGCCATCATTGAACCTTGTTACGATGTCAGCGCATTACCCATCTGACATGAAGAAAAAGAAATCAAACAGGAAAATAAACAGAAAGTAAAATAATGAAGGCAACGAGTACAATAAGGCTAGAGAGAAGTGGTTGGGTGAGTGTGAAACATTTTCTCACTACTATAGTGGATACCCTATAATCAGGCTTCTTATTCTCAGATCAGCATTTATTGCCATTTTCATAAATACCTGGAGCTTGTAAGTCCTCTTATTTGAGGATCTGTAGTGGGAATTTGGTTTGCTTCTACGATCCTCCTGCTATATGGGCTTAGGTCTCAACTTTCTCTGGTTTGTCAAGCCACTTACACACAGTTTGTTTTCTAAACTTTATTGCTATTGTTAGAGGCAAATTATCTTTGAAACCAATGTAACTTAAACTTGAGTCCTTCACCTCCAAGTCCTGGAAGGACCCCAGCAATATGTCCCCAAAGTTATATGTTTTTGTAAAATATTAAAAGCATGGTATTTTAACCAAAATTGGCTATGACTGACACAGATCAATGTCTTCTTCCATTAGGATGTTCCCTCTATCCCATTCTCCCTCGTGTAGGAGTGATTTCGGAGTTGTTGAAGGTATTTTTGTCTTATAAGACTACTTCAACTACCCTCTATGGCTGTCATGATACAAAAGTGCAAGGCTAGTGTTACATGACTGAGCCAGGAGCTAATCTGGGAGAAATTCATCCAAAATACCATATGCAAATTATAATTTGAGGATTTGATTCTCATTGACACCTAATTAAAACAAAAGTTCTATTCTTCGCAGAATATATTTAGTAACCCAGTATATATAATTATAAGCACATCACACTTGTTTTTCCTTTTTTTTTTTTTTTTTTTGAGACAAAATCTCACTCTGTTGCCTAGGCTGGAGTGCAGTGGCATGATCTTGGCTCACTGCAACCTCCACCTCCTGGGTTCAAGCGATTCTCCTGCCTCTGCCTCCCAAGTAGCTGGGACTACAGGTGCACACCATTGCACCCAGTTAATTTTTAGATTTTTAGTAGAGACAGGGTTTCTGCATGTTGCCCAGGCTGGTCTCAAAATCCTGACCTCAAGTGATTCACCCACCTCGGCCTCCCAAAGTGCTGGGATTACAGGCACTCACCACCAGCTGGCTAATTTCTGTATTTTTAGTACAGACAAGGTTTTACTATCTTGGTCAGGCTGGTCTCGAACTACTGACCTCAAGTGATTTGCCCACCTCGGTCTCCCAAAGTGTTGGAATTACAGGTGTGAGTAATTCCACTTGGCCTTTTTTTTTCCATTTTTAATGGAAATCACATAAAAAAATTAATCAAAATTTTCATATATTTGTATGCTATTGGTTATAAATTTAGGATTATTTCAATGAAATATGTGAGAAATTACAGATTCGCCTTATATAAAGAATATTTTGTTATCTATAAATTTATTAAAAGGTTGAGAGAAAATTTATATTAAAAATGCATAAAATATGAAACAAAAACAATTAAAATGAACAATTGAATAAATAAATAAAAATCATTCTGACTTTAGATCATATCCAGAGCAGGATACATTATTAAAAGGAAGATGCATGTTTTGAACAGAAACAGTGAACATATGTTATTTGATTGTTGATAACCTATATAATGAAGAACAATTAATCATAAGAACTAGAAAAAGATAAATTTCCTGCTGATTTGACACACAAAAAAACCCTGACATGAGCAAAGACACTGTAAAGTTCAGAATATGTCAGTATGACATAAAGACATCAATAACAGATAGGTTAATAATTACCTCAATCTAAGTGTATTTATGATTACAGCACAAGAAAACTTGAAATGCTTTGAAATGTCACTATTTATCCATGAAAATCAAGTCATAGGAATTTTCCAAAATTTAGCAACAGTCCTAAAAACTTACCATGATGCTATCAATAATGAATTTTGAAGCTGAAAGAAATTTTCTAAGCCATCAATTAAAAAAAAATTAATCAAACCTGACAGAAGGAAGACTAAATTACCTTTCCATTCTCTCTAAAGAAAATTATATTTTAACATTTTATTTTCTGAAGAGGAGACTGAAGGATATGTAGCCAAGGATGTAAGAAAAAATAGTCATAAAATGTTTAGAGCAGTTAGTTAATGAAAATATTGTTACTTGTATGATTCATGATGTTTGTTCACTTTTGTTTTGTTTTGTTTTTGAGCTGGAGTCTCACCTTGTCACCCAGGCTGGAGTGCAGTGTCACAATCTCAGCTCACTGCAACCTCTGCCTCCCCTGGTTCAAGCGATTCTTCTGCCTCAGCCTCCCGAGTAGCTGGGACTACAGGCACACACCACCATGCCCAGCTAATCTTTGTATTTTTAGTAAAGACGGGGTTTCACCATGTTGGCCAGGCTGGTCTTGAACTCCAGACCTCGTGATTCACCCACCTCGGCCTCCCAAAGTGTTGGGATTACAGGCGAAAGCCACCGCACCCGGCCACTTTTTTAAATTAGTAATTTGTTGTGATGTCTTTTCTTATTCTAACTGTATTCATTTTCATACCTAAGTTTGTAGTCTTTTTCTTTTCTTTTCTTTTCTTTTTTGAGACGGAAGTCTCCCTCTGTCGCCCAGGCTGGAGTGCAGTGGCGAGATCTCAGCTCACTGCAAGCTCCGCCTCCCGGGTTCACACCGTTCTCCTGCCTCAGCCTCCCTAGTAGCTGCAACTACAGGCGCCGGCCACCACGCCCAGCTAATTTTTTGTCTTTTTAGTAGAGATGGGATTTTACCGTGTTAGCCAGGATGATCTCGATCTCCTGACTTTGTGATCCTCCCACCTCGGCCTCCCAAAGTGCTGGGATTACGGGCGTGAGCCACCGCGCCCGGCCGACACTTTTTTATTTTTTCAACTTTAGATATTACGTGTTGACTTTGTCCTTTGAATATTATGATTCAGCTCTCTGAAACACACTGCTTCCTTCCTATAGGAGATAAAGAAAAAACCAACCAAACAAACAAAAAACAAAAAGCCCACACTTCTGCCCCTTCCCCCCAACATACATAATTTCCCACACTTATATATTCTTATGACTATGCAGATTTTACTTACAGTTTGGCCATGCATGTACTGCGATATATTTGTATATATATAATGTATATTACATATATTATGTGTATATTACATATATTACGTATATTCATGTATACTTTTGGTATTTTTTTCTTTGCTCAGTTTTCTATGTACTTATTACAATTTATCCACACATTCTTGGAGCATTAAAACACATGAGAAAATATATCAAACTCATGGACACATCACTCCTGAGTTATCTGTCTTCCTCTCCAGTCCCAGCTGCTGCATAATTTTCATCCCGGGGGGTTGGTTTCACTGGTCTCCTGGTTGGAGTTTCATTTCCTGGATCTCCTTCGTTCTTTGTTTAAGTCTTTCTATTGATGGAGCTCAGCTTCCAGAAATTTCCTGGTTAATATAATATGGAAAATAAATTCCCTGAGAAGTTGAATATATAAAAATGTATTTATTCTGCCTTCATTCTTTACTCATAGTCTGACTGAATACAGAATTTTAGGTTAGAAGTTATTTCCCTTGAGGATTTAAAAGGCATTTTTCCATTGTCTTCTGGTATCCAGTGTTGCTATTAAGAACTTTGATGCCGCTCTGATTCCCTACTCTTTCTGTGTCGGCTGTTTTAATTCCTTTTTCCCATTCTACATGCTCTTCTCTACAATATAACATTTATACTTCTCCATCACAGCTGGAATCTATGTTGCCTCTACTTGAACCTGGTGGACCTTTGTAACCAGAATGAGATGTTAATGATGCTACCTGACTTCCAAGGCTAGATAATAATAATAACAATGGCTAATGTGGTCTCTCTCTCTCTCTCTCTCGCCTGTGCATGTGTGAGCAACTTGTGAGCTCACATCATGATTGTCTTAGCCCATTCCTGCTGCTACAATAAAATATTTCAGACTGGTTATTTATAAACAACAGAAATATATTGCTTACAGTTCTGGAGACTGAGAAATCCAATATCAAGGTGTTGGCAGATTCAGTGTCTGGTGAAGCTGCTCTCTGCTTCCGAGATGGGTATCTCAATCTAAGTGTATTTACAAGATGGTATCTTGTTGCTATGTCTTCACATGGTGGAAGGGGAGAACACTGTGTCCTCACATGGCAGGAGAGATGGAAAGGTCAGACAGTTCTCCGGGGCCTCTTTTATAAGGATGCTAATCCCTTCTTGAGGACTCCATCCTCAATCACCTCCCAAAGACCTCACCTCTTAACACCATCAGCTTGGGGTTTAAATTCCATTATATAACATATGAACTTTAAATGAACACATACATTCAAACCATAACAATGATATAGATACCACATGAGAGGAGGAGAAGGAGGAGGAGGGACAGAGAGAGAGAGAAATGCGAAAGGTACCTCAGCTATCTCAGTCCCGACTGGTCAAGTCTTCCCAGATATGTGATGGAAGCCTTTGAAATGTTCAAGCCCAAGCCACAGACTAAAACCTCTTGAGACACTAAGCCAGAACAACCCAGCTGAGTCACTCTGGATTCTTGTCTGTCAGGAATCATGAGACATAGTAAGTATGTTATAGTTTTAAGCCACTAAATTTTAGAGCAATTTGTTGTTACACAGCCACAGTAAATAGGACAATTTATCACTCCACTTCCCACCTCCATCTATGCTTCTTAGATTCTCTCTTTGTCTTGAGTTTTCTGAAAGTTCACAGTGATTTGCCCAACCATGGCTCTTTGACTCTTTTTCCATATATTTTCTTATGCACCCATTGAAAAATTCAACTTATAAACATCCTTCAGTTAAGATGAGTTATTTAAATTAATTAAACCTTCAAATTATTTTTTTGTTAATTTCACTTTCTCTATTTTCTTTATTCTTTCACTAAAAAAATTATATTATTTTGATGATAAAACTCCTGAATCAATCACATAGGTCACTTTTCTAACTTCGTGTGGGATTTTCTTGACTGCACTTTGCAAGTCTTTATGTCTCACTCAACAAATATTTACTAAGACCCTACTCTGTGCTAAGATGCAGCAATACAAAATAAGTTAACTGAGATTTTAATTTCTACTATCAAATATTTAATTTTAAGAACTCATTTTTGTCTTCTGAATGTTACATGTTATTTTCTCCTTTTTTTGTTTGTTTTACGTTTTCTTCATCCTGTTGCGTTGTTTTTTTTTGTTTTTTTTTTTTTTTTTAGTCTCTAACTTTCATGTTAGCAGCTTAGCTAACATCACTGATGATCCTTGGATGACATTTGTTAATATTTTAGACACACACACACACACACACACTATGGGAGCACTATATGTTGTTAACAGGTAGACATTGCTGCAAGATTATCCGGCTGAGCCATTTCACTGGGAGACTCCTGACTGTCACTATCTTTTAGGTCTTTTCTTCTGGGATATTCATTTATTTAAAGAAAAACCTTTCACTCTTCTTTCCAGAAGACGTAAACCTGATTCCAGCATTCTGGAAGAGTGGGTATAGACTTCAGCTTAACCCTCCCGTTTCTACTGTGGCCTTCCAAAAAGTCATTCTGTTCACTCTCTCTACCCCGTCTTCTGCCCCAATATGGAAAAAACAGTCCTGGCTCTGCTGGGTTGCGGGTGGATCTTGGTGGGACAGGATGAAGGAAAGAGGATAGTCTAACAACTTTTTAAGCAGACTTTCAGTTTTCATCTTAATTTTCAACCCTACTTTCAGAAGTACCTACAACCCCTAATTTGGGGGCCTTCCTTGGGTTCTATTGAGCAACTCAGCTTTCTTCTGTGTTTCCTTCATTACAGCTCTAGTTTTCTGTTTTCTTAGTTGCGCTCAGTAAATTAACACTCATCTATCTTCTTTTCAGTTTCCAAAATTGGTTGTTGTCATCTGTCTTTTCCTTTTATTTGTTTATGAAAAAAATCCCTTTACTATTACATCAGTGAAGTTTTAAGAGTGGAGGGAAGTGAAAGTGTTCAATTCACCATCTCTGAACAGAGGTCATTTTCATTTTCTCTTCAACCCATCCATGCAGCTCTCCTGATCTTCCTCTTTCTAAGGACACAAATGCCTCCCTAATCATCACAGCAAAGGACCCCTACTGACTTCTTATTCTAAAGGAGCCCACTGTGCCATTTGACACTGTTAACCACCCGCTTGTTCAAACTCTTCCCTCTATTTTCTGTGACACCGCTCTGTCTCATTCTCTTCTGACTCAGATCACTCTTTCCCAGCACTCTTACTTGGCTTCTTTTCCTGTATTACCTTAAATATCCTTACTCCTGGGCAATAATGCTATAATCTGGATTATGTGCCAGGCACTGTACTAAATAGGCACTTTGTGTGTAATACATTTCTCAACAACTCAGGTAGGTATTATTAAATAATCCATCTCACAGATGAAGAGACCAAGGGCACAGGAAACTTAAGTAATTTGTCCAAAGTCTCTCAGCTTTTTACCACTGTACCTATTGCCTCTACAAATGCTACATTTTTTAGCTTTCCCTCTTATTTGTTTGCAGTCTGCTGGACTTTCTCATCGACTTCCAGGGCTTAATCTCTCACATATGCCTATATTCAGACAACTCTGAACTGTCCATATTCAGTCCTGCCTTTCTTCTAAGCTCCAAAACTCAATGTCCAAGTATCTATTGGAAACTTCCATCTGCATGTCCCACAAACACCTCAAAATCAAAATATCTGAGGTCCAACCATGTCATTTCACCACTTTCTTCTCAAAACAACACAACCTGTTTGGTTTTTATATATATCAGTTAATGGCATCACCACTCACCTCCACGGGAAAGTTAGAACATTCAGCGTTTGTTCCGACTTGCTCACTCTCTCACCTCCTATTTGAAATTTGCTGCCAGGACTGTTGTTCTCTGAAGGGCCTTCTGATTTCATTTCATTTCCTCGTCATCCTCCCACTATCCTTATTAAGCCCCTACGTGCTCTTCACAACAGCTTTCGCCTAACTAGTCTCAGCTCTAATCTGCCACATCACCATCACAGCTGTCTTTCTAAATACCTTTTTAAGATCTGTTCATTCTACTTATTTAGGGTTGATAGGTGGTTGACTCTAAACAACCAAGTCTTGGGAAAGAAGGGGCTCCTCACATACAAAAATATAGCAAGGTTCCTTAAAAAAGTCTCATGTGTATGTTTACAGATTAATACACGTATACCAGGAAAAAATAAGAGCTGTAATGTTCCAAAGCATTGGTGATTAAGGACCAATGAGAAACTAAGATAAAGCAGTTCTGAAATTCTAATGATGAGCTGGACATTCATTTATGTATTAACAATTATTTATTGAGCACCTACTGTGAACCAGCAGGCATTCTTCTAGGAACTGGGACTGCTGCCATGAAAAAGACAGATAAGGTTCCTGATACCACGGAGTTTATATTCCCATAAAGAAGACAAATGAATAAGCAAATAAATATGTAAGAAAATATCAGATGACAATGAGTACCATGCTGAGAGCTAGGACAGGATGATTGCCTTGAGTCATTCCTCTGGGTGGCCAGGGTTGGCCTCTCCGAGTGGGTGGCATTGAATACTGATGTGCCATGACAGGCTCAGGGCTCCTTGGCACAGCATCAGGGAGGCCTGAGAAAAACTCTGCCCTGTCCTGAGAGGCAGAAGGCCTAGTGAGGAGAATTTTGAGGCAAGCACCCTAAGGCCCATCTGGGGTCTCATTTAGTGGCCTAGGGCAAGTCTCCCCTCTCTGGGCCACTGAAGTCCTTTCTGCCCCTAGCACACTGTTACTTGCCTTGCTGGGCCCTGCTTCCCTCAATTCTCCCCAATTTATGATTCCTTCAACTGCAGAGCCTGAAATAAAAAGGCCTGGCTGGGCCTCTATTCTGTCATGGAGCATTGCTTGGCCAGTGGGGCGAGAGCTCCAGACAGCCAGAGCATGGGGTGGCAGATGCCAGGAGCTGCTCCAGGCAAACACATGGCCGTGGCTCCCTCACCTGCCAACCACACCTGCCAGGCAGTGGAAACCCAGGGGACAGCCCTAACATTCAATTTCACCTTCTCCTCAGGCAAATTTTGGAAGTACTCTCTGCCCAATTGTGGAATTACGTTTACATGTCTGTAACTAACATGTCGGTGAAACGTAAATATTCATGATTGAACTTTTTAAAATAGAGGATGAGGGAAAACAACAAAAATGACTCTCTGTCTACACACACACACACACATGCATACACACACACACACACGTGCGCACCCACACACACACATTCAGTGAATACAAATACCAGAAGAAACTTTGGTATGTATACAAAATAAATCAAATTTGTCAGCTTTGAAAATCTGCTTAATAGATGACTTTTCTAAGGAATCACTTCTCTAGCTATTTTGGAAACAGATTGGAGACAGATTCTCCAACAGCTTCTATTTTCTATAGATTCTCTCTTTCTAAAGTTTCCAAACTCGTCTTACGGGCCTGAAATTTTGTGTCTTTTACATTTGTATTCTCTCTTGTTAGGTCATTCTCACAAGTCTCTAAAATGATCCAATTCTTCTTACTAATTGCTAATGTAATTAAGGGCCCTTTGGAACTATCAGCATAAAGAAAGCATCTCATTCTGCATCATCCGGCAAACCAGGCCATGTGGAGGAAAGAACAGTGATTGCGGTCACGTTTATGTGTTTAAAGAGATTGACTGAGGCCAGGTGCTGTGGCTCATGCCCGTAATCCCAGCACTTTGGGAGGCTGAGGCGGGCAGATCACTTGAGGTCAGGAGTTGGAGACCAGTCTGGCTAACATGGTGAAACCTTGTCTCTACTAAAGATACAAAAATTAGCCGGGCGTAGTGGCACATGCCTGTAATCCCAGCTACTTGGGAGACCGAGGAAGGAGAATTGTTTGAACTCAGGTGGCAAAAGTTACAGTGAGCCAAGATCGCGCCACTGCACTCCAGCCTGGACGACAGAGCGAGACTTTGTCTCACAAATAAATAAATAAACTGAATTGTGCCTACATAAAAAATAAGTACTTTTAATTGGTAAGAAATATAAAGGCATTTTAATATCACAACTCTGTTTGGCAAATAGAAGGGATTACTGTGCTTTTAAGCAAGTTCACAGCTTTGAATTTATTTGTTCCCTATGTTTTACAGGGAATACCCCTAAGATGGAAAGTGAGTTGCCAGAGGTCACATATTGAATATACAGCTGGGCCAGATAACAAATTGTAGCCTCCTGGCTTCTCACCAGCACTCAAAAAGCAGTTCAAATTAAAAATGTGGAAGGAAGGAAGGGAGGGAGGAAGGGAGGAAAGGAGGAAGAAAGAGAGAGAGGGAGGGAGGGAGGAAGGAGCGGAGGAAAATAAATACATGAAGGAAGTAAAAGAGGGAGGGAGGAATCCCAACAAGTATTCTTTCTTCTGTAATCCTTATCTATTTGTTTATTGTCTGACCCTCCCACTAGAACGTAAGTTCCATAATGACTAACATTTTGTCTATCTCTTACTACTATACGCTATACATATATTAGTACTTAGTGCAGTCCCTGGTACATAGATATAAATAAATAAATAAATAAATAAATAAATAAATAAATAAAGTCTCTCATACTCATCCTGAAGTGTGTCAAATGGAGTGGACCATTTGAAAGCAGCTAAATAATACATCACAGTGTCCTTCTGCTTTTTTATTGAATTTCAAATAACAGAGGCGTAATTGGTGGCCTCAGTCTGTAGTTTATTCTCCTGTAGCCAGCAGTTTTATCTCTCCTTGTCCCATTGCTTCAGTTGCACTGAAAGATGCTTATCCAGTCTTTTTGGGGCGCTTCAGGTCCTTCTATGTATTTTAAGTCAGATCATCTTAATTATATCCTCCTGATCTGAAAAAAAATTAGCCAGCAAATTCTGCAGGATGAAATAATAGAAAATTTTATTTACATAAATTATAAATATTATGGTCCCTGAAAATTTAATGGTTAAAATCAACATCGCAAAATCACATTAAACTTTATTGCCTGGAAAAGGCCAAATTAAATAAGTGAGACATCTAAATTAGAAAGTATTTAAAAAGTAAAATTGACCTAATTTCTTTACAATCCCCCGGATTACAAGAATGAGTGTAATCAAGCATTGTTGAGGAGATAGCCTTTACCGAATGAAAGAAATGGGTCAAAACCAGCTCTCATAAACGTGAAATAAACAAATGCTTCTCAAGTGCTTAAGGGATCTTAACATGTTTACTCAGAGCCCTTTAAGTCTTTTAAGTATCATTTAAGTATTGTTTAGACTCAACTGGCTTACTAAATTTTGTCTTCACATGTTATTCTGCCTCCATGTTCATCCTAATTCTTGTATATTCCATTGTCTGCAATTTTTAAATCTGTTCTCTGTGGCAGCAGGGGCATTGACAATTGAAGAGAAAAACCAAGGGATAAATAGATGAAGTGCTTTGTGTACATTCCCACAATTCAGACAAGGATTTCCAATTGCTAGAGTTTTATCTCTATCACTAAATGTGAAGTGCTAAACACAGAATAATTTCAGAAGGTTGTATGGTAATTACTCGCTTGATGTCCTGCTTATTCAAAATGCAAGTGTCTGCCTTAAGTAACAAAAGGGAAAATAAATGAAGCTCGTGGATTTAAATACACTGAAAAGTCATTGTGTGCCAGTCTTGGATGAGGCCTTTGCACTTGCTATTCTCTCTGCCTGGAATGTTCTTATTCTCAAATAGCTCACACCCTCACTTCATGCAGGTCTCAGATCAAATGTCATCTGAGAGAAGCCAGCCCTGACTCCTAGCTAAAAATGCACACATCCCCTCTACACTCCATCTCCTCAGACGTACTTTATTTTTCTTTAGTGCACTTAAATTATCACCCAACGTATGATTTGTTTGAAATTTATTTGTCAACAATTTCCCACCAGAGTGCAAATTCTAGCAGATAATTGCTTTGTTGGTGACCCAGAAGAGTCCAATGACTCAAATATTTGTTGACTGAATGATTTAAAATCACAAAAATCAGTGATATTTCTTTCTTCTTAAATGCCATTTTTTTTAAATTTAGAAAGTGAAAATTCTCTGCTTTGAAAAAAAAAAAACCTCTCAGTAAAAGCCAAAAAGAAAGCATCAAAACCTCTAAATCACCAATGTAAAATCTAGAGCTTTCATAAAAGTATTTATGGAGACACTTAATGTACACCTAATACTGATACTGTATGAGCCTTAGTTAAATAACTACCAAGTTCTTAAATTCAGTTAATTCAGTGCAAGAAATCAGTCAAACTGGTTGTTTGCCGTTGCATAGAGAAATCAACTAGTTGCTTGGTTCCGTTTTTTCAGCAATGACTTGGCTTCAGGTAAAACAGCATTGGATCTCTAACTGAAAACCCAGTGGCTCAAAGTTGGCTTTCTTTTTGGACTTCCCAGTTCCCTGTCACATTTAAATTTTTGTGCTTCACTAATGAGTTATAGGTTTTATGACATCAAAAAAGATATACCTTTATAAGAATCCAATTCACAAATATCTAGCACTGCATATATGCCACTACTAAGGGTATAAAATTCCCATCCCTAATATGTTTACAGTGTAGTAGAGATGCCTGAGAAGGAAATATATATGCAAAATTCAGCATAAAGTTCTGCACCCCCAGCTGAGCTTGCATTCTTAGGCACGCAGGCTCTGAGGGTGTTCTTAAAGAGGCTACTAGAGGGAGAGTTTCTTACCTGAGGCTGAGCTGCCTGAAAGTTGACTTCAAAATTATTGAAACCTCTGTGGGGATAGCAATGGAGCTGGAAAAATTCATTTCAAAACTGCAAGCAGTTTTCTGGAGAATTTGACACTTGAATACTCTTTGAGTCAGAGTATTCTTTTATTTTTGGAAAACTATCTAAATGGGCCCTTCAGTTATACAAATGAAAAATTTTAAATCCAAATCAAGAAAGATGACTTTTGAGAAGTTTGTAGCTTTAGGGAGTTAAATTGCTATTGCTACAAGGTAAAAACAAACAAAAATAATCTACTTGATATCTCCCCTTGACATCTCAGACAACTCAAACTCAACAAATGAACTTACGATTTCCCCTTCCAAAAAACCCTATGCTTCACAGCCACCCACCACTCACTCCCATCTTCTGGTTCTCAATAAAAGGTACTTCTAGTCGTTACTGATTGTCTTTTGCCTGTTCTGGTAGATCTGGTCCTTCGGCAAGTTTCATCATTTCTGTCACCAAAACACATCTCATATCTGTCCACTTGTCTCTTTTCCACTGCCACCTTGGGTCCAGGCCATCATTACCTCTCACTGAATTACTGCAGTGGCCTCCTCACCTTCCACTCCTGCTCATCTCCACTGAGTGGTTCATTCTCCACTTAGGAGTCAGAAAAGAACTTTAAAAATTCTTTCGCTTAATAATCGCATTTTTTAAAAAAATTAATAAACCTCATTTTTTAGAGAAGTTTTAGAGTCATAGCAAGATTGAGTGAAAAGTACACAGAATCCCCATACACCGCATTACCCCCAACAATGCATAGCCTTTCTCATTATTGACATCTCACACCCCAGTGGCACGCTTGTTACAAATGACGGACCTATGCTGACACGTCACCCAAAGTCCATAGCTTGCATTACGGTTCGCTCTCGGTGTTGTGGATTCTATAGGTTTGGACAAATGTGTAATAACTTGTATCTAACAATTAGTTTTTCACGCCTGTAATCCCAGCACGTTGGGAGGCCGAGGCAGGTGGATCACGAGGTCAGGAGATCGAGACCATCTCTACTAAACCACATCTCTACTAAAAATACAAAAAAATTAGCTGGGCGTGGTGGCAGGCTCCTGTAGTCCCAGCTACTCGGGAGGCTGAGGCAGGAGAATGGCGTGAACCCGGGAGGCGGAGCTTGCAGTGAGCGGAGATCGCGCCACTGCACTCCAGCCTGGGCGACAGAGCGAGACTCGCCTCAAAAAAAAAAAAAAAAAAAAAAAAAAAAAAAAAAGAAAGAAAGAAAAAATATTAGTGTTGTACAGAATAGTTTCACTGCCTTAAAAATCCTCTATGCTCTGCCTATTCATCCCTCTCTGTCCCCTAACCCCTTTCAACCACTTGTCATTTTACTAACTCCATGATTTTGCTTTTGCCAGAATGTCATATAGTTGGAATCAGACAGTATGTTAACTTTTCAGATTGGCTTCTTTCACTTAATAATATGCATTTAAGCTTCCTCTATGTCTTTTCATGGCTTGATAGCTCTTTTCTTTTTATCGTTGGATAATATTCCATTGTCTGGAGATCCCACAGTTTATTTATTCATTCGTCCACTGAAGGACATCTTGGTTGCTTCCAAGCTTTGGCAATTATAAATAAAGCTGCTATCAGTATCCACGTACTGGTTTTTGTGTGGATGTAAGTTTTCAGTTCATTTGGGTAAATACCAAACAGCGTGATTGCTGGATTACATGATAAGAGTATGATTAGTTTTGTAAGAAACTGCCAAACTATCTTCCAAAGTAGCTGTATCATTTTGCGTCCCCACCAGCAATGAATGAGGGTCCCTGTTGCTTCCTCTCTTTGCCAAACTTTGACATTGTGAGTGTTCTGGATTTTGGCTGTTTTAGTAGGTGTGGAGTGGTATTTCATTGTTGTTTTAATTTACAATTTTCTAATGGCAGATGGTGTTGGATACCTTTTCATATGCTCACTTGCATTCTGTGTATCTGCTTTTGGTGAGGTGTCCGTGAAGCTCCTTTAGCCCATTTTAAAATTAGCTTGTTCGTTTTCTTATTGTTGAGTTTTAAGAGGTCTATGTATATTTCAGATAATAACTTTATCAGATGCGTCTTCCAAAAATATTTTCTCCCAATCTGTGTCGTCTTCTCATTCTATTGACATTGTCTTTTCCATAGTAGAGGTTTTTAATTTTTAAAAGTCCAGTTTATCAATTATTTCTTTCATAAATTGTACCTTTGATGGGGCATCTGAAAAGTCATTGTCATAACCAAGGTCACCTAGATTTTGTCCTCTGTTATCTTCTAGGAATTTTATAGTTCTGTGTTTTATATTTTAGCCTATAATTCACTTTGAATTAACTTTTCTGAATGATGTAAATTCTGTGTCTAGATTTATACTTTTGCATGTGGATGTGCAGATGTCGCATCACCATTTGGTCAAAGGAATATCTTTGCTCCATTGTTATTTCCTTTGTTCCCTTGTCAAAGATCAGTTGACTATGTTTGTGTGGGTCTATTTCTGGGCTCTCTGTCCAGTTCCATTGATTTATTTTTCTATTCTTTCACCAATATTACTATCCCAATTATTGTTACTTTATAGTAAGTCTTGAAGTTTGGTAGTGTCAATCCTCTAACAGAAGGAGCTTTTAAAAGCAAAATGTCAGCTGGGTGCAATGGTGCATGCCTATAATCCCAGCACTTTGGGAGGCCAAGGTGGGCAGATCACTTGAGGTCAGGAGTTCGAGACCAGCCTGGCCAACATGGTGAAACCTCGTCTCTACTAAACATGCAAAAATTAGCCAAGCGAGGTGGCATGTGCCTGTAATCCCAGCTACTCAGGAGGCAGAGGCATGAGAATCACTTGAACCCAGGAGGCGGAGATTGCAGTGAGCCAAGATGGTGCCACTGCACTCCAGCCTGGGTGACAGAGTGAGACTCCATCTCAAAATTAATATTTTAAAAATAAAATAAAATAAAAGCAAAATGTGGTGGGATCTGCCATCTCCTCTCATGGACCATAATGGCTTTTGTTTGACACAATTGGAAACACTGATATTACTAAGGCTTTGACTAGAATGGCATATTTTCAAATATGATCAGACTGCTTTGAGGAACTGAGATTGACTTTATTCATTTATAATTCATTACTAGTGACTTATTTTATTCCTTCATTTGGGCTTTGGGTCCCTGATTCATTGCATGCCTTGTGATTCTTGTTGAGATTTAGGCATTTGAAAAAGAGTCACCTTCCCTTTGAGAAGTCAAGGTGGGAGGATCACTTGCACTCAAGAGTTCAAGACCAGTCAGGGCAACAAAGCAAGAACCCATCTCTGATGGATGAGAATCTCAAAGGAATCCTGCTTCAATTGCAGAAGCGTCATACTCCAGAACTTCAAAAGCCTTGGGAAGCTGCATGAGTAGTGTGGCTTTGGAGTCAGGCAGAGTTAATCCTGAGTTCCAGCCCAGCTGCTTAGTAGCTGTAGGGCTTTGGACAAGTTTCTTGACTTGAAACAGTTATACACACCTCATTTACGTTTACTGGCTTATATTAAAGGATGTTGCAAAGGATACAGATGAAGAAACATGCAAGGCAAGGTATGGGAGAAGGAATGTGGAGCTTCCATTTCCTCCTTGGGTGTGCCATCCTCCAGGAACCTCCGTGTATTCATCTATCCTGAAGCTCCAATTGTCTTCAAAGAGCCAACAAGAATCTCCATAGAAAGACTGGCCTAGTACCTTGTCTAAATAGTTCCCTTACAAAGTTCCTGACCTGTGATAAGTCAAGAATGTCACTTTCCAGCCCAGGAAGCTCAAGATATTTTGGGACCACAAGAAGAGAGGAATTCATACAGGTATTATCAGCACAGTCTGATGGTGAATCCTTGGTTTGGCTTCTAGCCTTGGGGCTTTAAAAAAGTTGAATTCACAATTGTTTATAAAAGTTCCAGCAAAGCCAACGTAAAAGTCTATATGATCTGTAACTATTCTTGCTATACTTTATACAAATAATCAGGCCAAGTACAATAGACTAAAATTTATTTTGCAAATAAATTGGTCCTACTATGATTAATCCTTGGTATAAATGGAGAAACTGGAGAGAGAAAAATTTAGATTCCAGCCCTGACCATTGTTTTTCAGTTTTAATTTTTTGACTATAATTTGGGCTAAATCCCGAATTATTTCCTGGCCACAAGAAATCTCTAAAGAAGAACCAGGTTTTAATTTTTGTTTTCATTTAACAATGCTTTTAGTTGGCTTCCTAATGGAAAAGGTTATTTTTTGTTATTGTTCTTGCATACAAATTATTTTTTGATTATAATCTTTGGGTGTATTATATCAAATTATTAATGCTGTGTGTCTTTCATTGTTTTACTTCTTCTAACAAAACCAAAATTTCAAAGGCTAGAGATGATTCAACCAAACCTGTGAATCTCCCTCATTTGAAATCCCACTGGGTGAGATCTGTTTTCCACTGCCAGTGCACTGCTGCTAAAACTACACAATATCAAGCACCCTCTCTAATGGCTCAGGAGCCATTGCAGAAGACGAGGGCATGTGAAACTAAGAACTGTGTTAGTGGGATAGAGCGTGGAGGCTAAAGCAACTCGATCTTGGATGTGGAGCTTCCATACTGACTTTTATTAACCCCTGTTCTGGGAAGGCCTCTGAGATTTCTATTTTATCTACTGTTCCTTGTGTAAGGGCATGCACTTACTTACTGTAAATTCTCCCCTTAGGCAGATTCACATAGCATTCTTGCCTTTCCCTAAAGAGTCTACTTCAATTGTGCTACATATTCTTCTCCTATGGTATATAAGCGCTCTGTCTGGGGGAGGTGGGATGGATAATGGTATGGTTATCTGCCATCTCATTTTGTGGCCACCCAGACATCATGGCTTCTGTCTGTAGGTCCCTATTAAATGTTCCTTTCTGAGAAGAGGAAGAAAAAAACCACGAATCCTTCAGAGCCTGCTTCTTATCTTTAGTATAAAGTCCAAAATACTGGGCTGGGTGCAGTGGCTCATGCCTGTAATCCTAGCATTTTGGGAGGCCAAGGTGGGTGGATTACTTGAGCCCAGGAGTTTGAGACCAGCCTGGGCAACATCGCAAAACCCCATCTTTACCTGCCTTCACCCCTCAAATAAATATATATATATTTATTTGATATATATATCAATAATATATACACATATATATGTATACACAAAAATTACCTGGGCATGGTGGCACACACCTGTAGTCCCAGCTGCTTGGGAAGCAGAGATGAGAGGATGGCTTGATCTGGGGAGGCAGAGGTCGCAGTGAGCTGAGATCGTGCCACTGCACTCCAGTCTGGGCAACAGAGCTGAGATCCCTGTCTCAAAATAAGCAAAAATAAAATTTTTTAAAGTCCAAAACATTTAACAAGGCCTCTAAGACCCTCTGCCAACCTTTCTACTTCTGTCTCCTGCTCCTCCTACCTCCTCGTTTTTCATTCCCTAGTCGTAGCAGACTTCTTTTCTTTTCTAAGTGTGCACGCTGTCATGTACTTTGTCTTGTTGCAAGAATATTCTTATCAACCCTCTCCCCCAGCCCAGCAGTCTCCCCCCACTAGGCCAATTCCTTTTTTATCCTTTGGGTGTTACCTTAAACATCACTGCTCAGGAAAGTTGTCCCTGATCCTCGTAAGTGTGTCAAGTCCAATGTCACATGCTACAGTTCTTCTCTATTCTCTTTTGTAGCACATATTAACTCACAGTTAGTTTGTGTAACATTTTGCAAAAGGGTATCCCCCTACTAGATTACAAACTATATGAGGCCGGGGACATTGTCATCCTGTTCACTGTGGTCTCCTTGGCACAATGCCTGGCATATGACATGGCTTCGATAAGTACTAGCTGAAGGAGCAAGTGATTGAAGCCTACAAGGTCCATAGTTACAGAATCACATATACATTTGAAGAGTATACGTTATGTTCTAAAATTACTACTGGCAGTCTTTTCAATACTAGAATTAATTCACAAGAACAGAATTCATACATAAAGAGTCATTATATTTGACTAGTAATTAAGTAACATAGAAAGACATTTTACTCTTTTTATTTTTTGCTTGTAAAATAGCTACAGCTGTTACAACAAGACAGATGTCCCTTTACTTTTCTCTGAAAATGGTATTCTGCAGAGAAGAAAATTATACCCAGTTATAATGCTATTACTAAAACTTTTAGGGTCCCTGGAAAAAAATTCGTGAAAAACCCATGCCTTTATTAATTATATAAGAAGCAGGACTCCAGCTGCTACATAGGTGCTATTTTTTACCTCTGAAAGCAGAAAAGGAAACTAATTGTGGAGAATGATTTTCTTTGCTCAGTTCTACTTTACTCTTTAATATTTTTTGTATTTTCTGTAAATAATCTTCATCAAGCTAACTGACTTTTGGAACACGAGCACCACTGGTTCACTTTTAATAAGGATTAAACTTAAGTAGGTATTATACAAAAATGCAGTTTTAAAGAAAAACCTTTAGGCCAGTCACCATGACTCATGTCTGTTATCCCAGCACTTTGGGAGGCTGAGGTGGGTGGATTATTTGAGGCCAGGATTTCGAAACCAGCCTGGCCAACGTAGTGAAACCTGTCTCTACTAAAAATATAAAAGTTAGCCAGGCGTGCTTGTGCAGGCCTGTAATCCCAGCTACTCAGGAGGCTTAGGCAGGAGAATTGCTTGAACCTGGGAGGCAGAGTTGCAGTGAGTCAAGATGGCACCACTGCACTCCAGCCTGGGTGACAAAGTGAAATTCTGTCTCGAAAGAAAAGAAAAGAGAAAAGAAAATAAAAGAAAACCTTTAACGTTTTATTAAATACTATAAATAACTTTTTGAACCATGAATTCGAGAAGATAGAGGCTCAGCCAGAACCCACTCTGAAATTATTCTTGGATGGAATAGATTTCACTGGGATTCAAACCTTCTGGGAACTCTGCAAATAACCAAGAATATGGTCCTATTGTATATATTCTTTTTAAAAGCTATCTTTAATAGGGAAATATTATGCTACGTCGTGAACCGTAAAAAAAAAAAAAAAGAAGAAAGAAAAAAACACTTTCTAGCAGGTAGAAATAGACAATGAACATTACAAGCAGGTAAATTATACAGTATGTTAAAAATAGTTGAAACTAAACCCTAAATCCAAAACAGGATGAAACGGTTAAAATGTATTTTCTTTCCTTCAAAAAGTTTCAAAGGTTCTACACACTCTGAAAGCAAAAACTGCTTACTTTTTAATAAAATTTTCTGGAAAAAATGTCTGTTCATTTAAAGTTTCTTATATATTTATTTATTTTTAGAAACAGGTTCTTGCTGTCTCGCCCAGGCTGGACTGTGGTGATGCCATCATAGCTCACTGGAACCTCGAACTCCTGGGCTCAAGCAATCCTCCTGCCTTAGCCTCCCAAGTAGTTGGGAATACAAGTGTGCACACCATGCCCAGCTAATTTTTCTTTTCTCTTTTTTGTAAAGACAGGGTCTTGCTGTGTTGCCCAGGCTGTCTTTGAATTCCTGGCCTCAAGGGATGCTCTCACCTCAGTCTCCTAAATTGTTGGGATTACAGGCATGAGCCACTGAACCCAGGTTCTTTTTGAATAGTAGGTGTATTCAAAAGTTGTTGGTCCATTTACTCTAAAATATGTATTAAGTGCCTACTATGTGCAGAAGATATGGCAGCAAGCAATATTAACACAATTTCTGCCCTCATGAGTAAATATTTTATATTAATCCAAGAATTTCATGGTGGCGAAGCAAATCTGAAAAAGCATGCATCATCTGCATAGCACTTACCCTAAAGTTAATAACTACTTTTCAAAGGCTCTTCATGTTTGTTTTGTCAACTGAGAGTCTCCTGAAATCCAAACCATTGTTTTTAACTGGAGGGGTGGAGATAGGGTAAGTCTTTGTTGCTGCCAGTACTATAATATTATATTATATTGTGACAAGGAAAACTTGCTAGTAGCTGTGTACCCCTTACTTCTCCTTATCCAAGGCATGTTAACTGAGCCATGAAGGATAGCATCAGGGAAAGTATTTCCTGACTGCAGACCCCTCAGGGCAGTCCAGGTGAAACTTCAGTTTCTACAAGAATTTTTCAGAACCAAATATGGGGCCACCTTTCAAGCCTAGGGTCATGAAATATTCTTAGTGTCCCAATGTCCAAATTGTGGAAATTGTTTTAAAGATGAAAATATCTTTAAAACATATCCAATATCTTAATATGCCATAATGTGCTGCAAAGGCATTTGTGGGAGAATCTGTTCTTTTCACCAGCCTAGAATCTCTCCCCACTTTTCCTGGTCCTAGCACCCTACTTTTTCTTTGGCAAAGCATCCCTCTCCATGACATGCCAGGACTGCCAATCAAGCAACCCAACTCCCTTGGCCAACCTATGTGCCTGGGACCTGAGCCAGTCCAGGCTGATTCTCCTAGGATTTGAATATTGAGCAGGGTGACTCAGGGTCAGAAAACATTTGCAGCCAAGACTTTCTGATGGCAGAATCCTGAAGAGATCATCCATTGGTTCTTGCCATCTAGATCCCCAAACTTAACTGAGCTACCTCATATATTCTTCCTGTAAAATTGCCTTACATTGTTTCTGTTGCTTACAATCAAGGAATCCTAATATATCTTCCCATATAAATAGATTGAAGTATGTCATTAAAATAATTACTATAGTTTTAAAAATACAGTATGTAGGCCGGGCATGGTGGCTCACACCTGTAATCCCAGCATTTTGGGAGGCGGAGGTGGGCAGATCACGAAGTCAGGAGTTTGAGACCAGCCTGGCCAACATAGTGAAACCTTGTCTCTATTGAAAATACAAAAAATTAGCTGGGTGTGGCAGCGTGCGCCTGTAATCCCAGCTACTCGGGAGGCTGAGGCAGGAGAATCGCTTGAACCTGGGAGGCAGAGATTGCGGTGAGCCAAGATCGCGCCATTGCACTCCAGCCTGGGCAACCAGAGCAAAACTCTATCTCAAAAAACAAACAAAAACATTACAGTATATATACTGAAACAGCAAAAATGAGAATTCATTTTGTTTTTCCTTAGGAGTTATCCAGAAGTTCACTCCTTAGACACAAAAGTAGTTTTAATGTGCATGTAATAACCGCGATTTTTCTGAATATATTGAGGAAAAGGCTATTCTTATTTGAAAAACCATTATTTTAAAAAAGTGATTATAAGTAGCCTAAGACCTTTTTATGAAAAACTGCTAATGTTCAAATACATTTTACAATGAATAGGCCAGGCATGGTGGTGCAGGCCTGTAATCCCAGCATTTGGGGAGGCCCAGGCAGGCAGATTCCTTGAGGTCAGGAGTTTGAGACCAGCCTGGCCAACATGGTGAAACCCTGCCTTTACTAAAAGTACAAAAATTAGCTGGGCGTGGTGGCGCGTGCCTGTAATCCCAGCTACTCAGGAAGCTGAGGCAGGAGAACCACTTGAACCTGGGAGGTAGAAGTTGCAGTGAGTAGAGATTGCACCACTGCACCCCAGCCTGGGCGACAGAGCAAGACTCCATCTCAAAAATAAATAAATAAATAAATAAATAAATAAAATAAAAATAAAAATTACAATGTATATAAATTCTTACCTCCAAAATGAGATCCTTATACCAGAAATAAAATGAGTCACCACAATGGCTGTGTGTGGCAGTAATTGCCACAGTCTCTTTGCTAAAAAATGCCATATATGTGTATGTGCATATAGATACACACAAACACAGATACACTCCTATTTAGGTTTGTACAAAACCAATACCTACTTATTCCACATTAGGCACCTGTTTCTTGAGGATAGAAAGTTTAATTATCAGACAGGAATTTTTTCCATTCTGATAACTGTTCAACTTTCTGACCATTTCCTAAGTTATAAAGAGGAAGCACATTTGATTCAAATGCACTTTATTCTACATAAACATAAACTTGATCACCAGTTTCTGACTTTTTAAAAACTTTATGGGCTGATGCAATATATAGATATAACCAGAAAAGTTTTACAAACTTCAGAATATAGTATTGATGGTGAAAATATGGCATAATAATAATAAATAACTTGATGACCTTGGTTTTCTTTTTCTTTTTATTTTTTTCTTTTCATTTTTTGAGATGGAGTCTCTCTCTGTCACCCAGGCTGGAGTGCAGTGATGCAATCTTGGCTCATTGCAACCTCTGCCTCCCAGACTGAAGTGATCCTCTCACCTCAGCCTTTCAAGTAGCTGGGACTATAGGCGCACACCACCATGCTGGCTAATTTTTATATTTTTAGTAGAAACAAGGTTTCACCATGTCGGCAAGCTGGTCTTGAACTCCTGACCTCAAGTGATCCGTTGGCCTTGGCCTTCCAAAGTGCTGGGATTACAGTTGTGAGCCACTGTGCCTGGCCAATGACCTGTATTTTTATAGATAGTGCTCTACAGTTTTGACACCCTTTCACAGACTATACCAGTCAGGTTCCAAGCAAAAAATAGAATTTTCGCAGAGGGTGCAATGAAGAGACATTAATTAAGGAACTAGTTACAGGAGTTGTGAGGTTAAAGAGCAAACCATGGATGCTGAAGCACCCAGAGAGTAGCAAGAGTAAAAAGCCATTACTTGCCCTAGAACCTAAGGGATATGGAGTGAAAACGATATTACCCAGAGCTCCATGAAAAGCTGAAGCCAAGGAAGATGGGCCTCCCAGTTTGCTTCCCAATACATGGTACAGAAGCATGAGCGAGGACAGAATTGTTTTGTTCCCTCTCTCTTCCCACCTTCTGATCTATTGCTAAAATCAACTAGAAGCCAGATGGCAAGGGAATCCTGGCAATGTGGTTAGTAGGAGGCAGCAAATCCTTAGAGTATAGAAATGAGCAGAGAACTGGGGGTTGGGGGGAGAGAGAATGAATCTAGGGGAAAACCGTAGAATAACCAGACACATACATTAACTCAGAATACAACAGGCTCAGAGAGATTAAACGCCTGATTAAATTTACACAGCTCATGATCCCTGATCTGGGGCTTAAATACAAGTTTCCAGACCCCACAAAGCCAGTGTTTTTCCCAATATGCTTTAGTTAATGGCTTAGTTACAGATGATTGATGGGTATTGTGTTGCTGAGTCAAATATAATATTTTATTTTAAACTGAGTCAACTAAATGAGGGTTCTTTCAGAGACTCTTTCTTGCATATCTGCCATGGGAGTTTGACCCAACAGACAGATTGTCCAGTGAACCAGGGGAACACAGTGATGATGACTGTCTTGTCCTGGTGAGATCAACAGAGAGACAGTAGAAGTCATGGGAGCAACAGAGAGGAACAAGCCAGCAAAAAGGAGACCCTGATGCTGTCAGAGAGAACATAATGTGGGGAAGAGCCTGGTGATGGAAGTCAGCAGCCTGAGTTTGAATTCACTCTCTCTTGCCCCCTGGGGTATTGGGTAATTAATCCGAGTTTCACTTTATGCATGTCTTACTGGGGGTAAAATACCTACCTCACAGGATTGGCATGAGGAGTAAAATAGTGTTTATAAAGAGCTTAGTATAGTGTTTGGCATGCTAGTTCTAATTAACCATAAAGCTACTATTTATTGGAGTGTTGACATGCTATTGCTATCCATAAAACATACATGAGGTAGAGCTTAATATCTCTCCTTTTAACAGATGCAGAGACCGGAGCTTAGAGAATGGTTTGTGTAAAATCACATGCCTAATACAAGTGTTGAGATCTGAATTGAAAGCACGTGCTTCTACTCCACTGCACTGTTCCAGATGAAGATGGGGTTCCAGCAATTTTACCAGTGGGGGCTCAAGTCAGGCACTTTAAAATTGTGCCTAAACACATATTTTCTTGAACTTTTCCATGTTAGTGTAATGTGGCGGACATGAATTATACACCTTTTTCTGGTTATTCCTCTCATTTACTGGCTGTGTCCATTGTTGACATTTCAGGGCTAGCATCAGCAATGTTACTGTTTTTTTAAATAAAGTTCAGTGTGCCCTTGAAGAATGTGCCTTTCACTATGAGATAATTGGTTTGGAATCCTGATGCCATTATTTTTCATCACGTGGAGCTGATTTGCAAGGAATATGGCTTTGATGCTTGAGGATTGGCTTTGCGCCAAGAAGTCATTGTTGGGGATTCTGGCTGTTTGATGTTAAGATGCAATCTGCTGAGATGCTGACTAGGCCTATTAATAGAAGTTCAAACACAGTGCCACAAGCTTAACTATGAAGGCCTGGAAAGAGAGGCCTGAATAACAATTCTGACAGAGCCAGGAGGTGTCATTGGACAGGACAGTGTGACCTCGACATCAAGTTAAGGACTTACAAAAGCACCTGAAACATGCCAACAGTTCCTCTCCATACTCACTCTCACTCAAATTCACTATTTTGGGCACATGGTATGCCCCAATTAGGTGTCTTTCTTTCCCACAGGATAGAGCTCCTTAGAGGCAGGGATTATGTCATTAATTCAGAAAGCATTCATTGAGTGCCTCTTGCCACTGCCAGGCATTGTACAAGGAACCAGTAGTCTTATTCATCTTTGTACCCAGCATCTCACACAGAGGCTAGCACATGGCCTGCATTCAATAAATGTTATGGACAAAATATTACCCGCCAAGGAGGCTAAACACAAACATTACATTCATTCAAACAATGAACATATTTTAATGTGCTGTTTTCTCAAAATTTACTGTAATACCCAAATTTTTAAAATATAAAAAATCAAGTTCTGGCAAATATGACAGAACTATTAAACACATTTCTATTTATCTCATGATTAAAGACTTAGAGCATTCTAGTTGATCAAGTATTATGGTTGTTTGAGAGTGAAGTTCATATTTGGCACTTTCAATTCATAAAAAATCCTCAATACTCAAACAAAACGTAAACCATTCCTTGATGATCAAAAGGTATTATGTGTCTCAAGATCATCTTCGAGGAACCATTCCTTGTTTATAGGATCTAGCTATAATGGGGTTAAGAGTCTGGATTAATAAATGCTTTCCTTCTTACTGTGATTTATTTTATTTTTTTTATTTTTTTATTTTCTTGAGACGGAGTCTCACTCTGTTGCCCAGGCTGGAGTGCAGTGGCGCGATCTCAGCTCACTGCACGCTCCGCCTCCCGGGTTTACACCATTCTCCTGCCTCAGCCTCCTGAGTAGCTGGGACTACAGGCGCCCGCCGCCTCGCCCGGCTAGTTTTTTGTATTTTTTAGTAGAGACGGGGTTTCACCGTGTTAGCCAGGATGGTCTCGATCTTCTGACCTCGTGATCCGCCCGTCTCGGCCTCCCAAAGTGCTGGGATGATTTATTTTTTATACCCAGTTAGTGATACATAATTATCATGAGACCCTAGGCTACAATCAATCCTTTAAATAATAATAACAAGAAGAACCTGATATCAATGAAGGTGTTTTTTTTTTGTAAAAGCAACAGAAACGAACTCTGATTAACTCAAGCACAAAAGAAATTCATTTGAAAGGTAACGAGTAGCTCTCAGAAGGGAAGACTGGAAGCCCAAGTTCAGAAATAAATGGCAGGAACAAAGGGAGGTTAGGCTGCAGGAAACACAGCCAAGGAGCCGGGTGGAAATGCTGCCGTTGGACCCTCCTTGCCACTACCCTCCTGTGAGTAATACCTAACAGTCTCTATGACATGGAGTTGGAGCCTACATGGGCTGAACCACAGTCACAGGATCACAGCCTAAATGCCAGACCTGAGGAGAGAGAGGACTTGGCCCCTTAACTTCTGTAGCAAGAATTTGGGCCCACCTTCCATAAGCCTTACCCACTGTGGAGTCAAAAATAGGCAATATCCATTACATAGAGTGAATAATTTTAAAACAAGTCAAATATATTGCTTGTTATAACACCTAATGGCAAAAAATAAATGTGGAAAAATATAATACAGTAGAATAAAAGTGGACAGGTAACAAGGCCATGTTAGGTGGAATACTGTCTCCCTCCCCTAAAGATGTCCACATTCAAATCCTCAAAACCTCTCAATATAATGCTTTCATGGCAAGGGACGTTGCACATGTGGTTAAGTTAAGGATCTTAAAATAGGGAGATTAACCTGGATTATCTGGATGGGCCCAATGTAATCACAAGGGTCTTTATAAGCCAAATTCTTTGATGATGGGATCAGCACGGTGGTATTTTGGATACAACTTCATAAGCCCATATGTTCCTATAACCTAGTAGAATGACTGCCAAACATATAAAAGGGTATATCTATTATCAAATATAATGTGAAGGCAAAAGCTAGAACAAAATATCATCTATTATGCTTGATTTTTACCTGGCTTTGGTGATTCTTCTAATATCATAAACTTCTTTTACAGTGGTTAAGACTTGACAATGTACCAACTCAAGTATGCAGGAGAAACAAAGTAAGGACAAATACTTAAACCTTACCTATTTTTAAGTAATTCAATAAACCAGAGAAGTTAACATTGAAACTGATCATTTAAAGAGATGCAACTCATTTTTTAAAATGTGTTTTGTGTTTTTCAATATTTGCACAGATTTTTTTTAAGTTCTATTTAATAAGCTATTTAAAAGGAAAGCTTCTCATTTTATAATAAAATTTCTTTCTTTTTGTCCTTCTTGGCAACCATTAAAAACCATTTCTATCTAGAATGCAGCTGTCCTTTCATATCCAAAGGGGATTTGTTCCTGGGCCCGCTTTCCCCCATACTCAATTCCACACTTACTAAAGTCTCCTAGTCCACCCTCCGTATACATGGGTTTTGCATACCCCGAATACTGTATTTTCCATTCACCTTTGGTCATGAAGGTGGAACCTGCATATAGAGGTCCAGCTGCACTTATTGAAAAAATAACCTGAGTTTCAGTCAACCAGCACGGTTCAAACCTGTGTTGTTCAAGGGTCAATTGTCATTCCTGGTCATTTTAAGAGATCTGGCCTTTCTACTCCCATCCAAATCCTTTCTCTTAGAGAACCTGTGATACTGATTTTTAAAATCCATTGTTATATCAAAATCAATTGAGTCACTGAAGGTAAAACATATCTCTGCATGCCTGCCCTTTCCTCTCATTCGTCTATGTGCTATGGTTATGTGTAAGGACTTCCAAATACAGTAGTCTTTTCCTCCTACGGTAGCTGAGTGAAGACTAAACACTTTAATACTTAAAATAATCCTCTCATTGCAGTTGACAATAGAGGGTTCAGTTGTTTAAAAGTATTTTGAAACGTAAATATAAAATGCAACATTCTGTTAGATAAAGGCAAAAAGGGAAATCAGTGATAGAAATGTACCACATAAAATGGAAAAAAATGTAAGGCCGGGAGCGGTGGCTCACGCCTGTAATCCCAGCACTTTGGGAGGCCGAGGTGGGCGGATCACAAGGTCAGGAGATTGAGACCACGGTGAAACCCCGTCTCTACTAAAAATACAAAAAATTAGCCGGGCGCGGTGGCGGGCGCCTGTAGTCCCAGCTACTCAGGAGGCTGAGGCAGGAGAATGGCATGAACCCGGGAGGCGGAGCTTGCAGTGAGCCGAGATGGCGCCCCTGCACTCCAGCCTGGGCGACAGAGCGAGACTCCGTCTCAAAAAAAAAAAAAAAAAAAAAAGAAGAAAATGTTTAGCATTTTTTTAAAGAAAGAGAACAAGTTGATTGGAAATGCTCTTTATTTTACGATAATGATTCTGTTTTTGTGTAAATACCAATCTCAGTTTTGTGTTATCTTTTCTAGAATGGTTAGGGAAGATGGATCAATTTTTCATTGCAGTTCATTGAGTTTAACAATTTCTTATCCTCTTCTTTCAGAAAAAAATGAATACCTAATTCAAAGCAAAAAAAAGTTACATTTGATTGACTAAAATTACATAAAACTCATAGAGTTACACAGCAGCATTTGAGAGTCAAAGTCTAGTGTTTGTTTTTCTCTCTAAATTGCAACATTTTTTTAAAAATGCCTAATCACATCACTGATAAAAATTATAGTCTACAAAGAATAAAACCATTATGCTCATTTCTCTGAGCAAGACTTCACTCAAATAGCATTTTGACTTTTAGTGAATCTTGGAAGCAGTGGTTTAACTTTCATGGAATTACTATACATTGGTATATTTTAATGCAATGTAAATTATTCCATTCAATGATAGTGAAGTTAACAGTTTATATTTCCATGTGATTCTACAGACCCGAATTTCCTGGAATTGGGGGCAACCTCAGGGTATACTCTTTCTTGCTGCCCAGAGTTAAGGCTCAATCCTCTTCCAGACTCAATTGCCAGGGGGCAGGCAGTATATTTGGAGCACTAAGCTCAATGTGGAGGTGAGGCCTAGAACTGAGTCTTGCTGAGAGCAGCCTGAGAATCTGTGTGGTCAGACATAGGCCTGGGTGCTGAGGAGCCTCTGGATTTCTGCATTCCCTGCATTCCTGCAGTTATGCCTTGCTTTCCTTGCCTTGCCCAACTCTCCATTCATCACTGAGGTGGAACTTGATCCTGAACATGAGCGTTAGAGTTGCCTATCTCTTATCAATCTTCTCCTTTACTCCTGTTCTCTATATTTGTTGACTATGGGCTGCATCCGAAATTGACAGAGAGATGTGATACTACCACCTTTCCTGACTTTTAGAAACCATCTTCTTTCTTGTTCCCTATCTAGCTACAAATGCTTTGACAGAGGTCTGAAGAAGACCTCTTTTAAAATTTTAATTATGAAGTTTTTCACTGGCAAGTATGGAGAGCAATGAAGAAAATCTTTTTTAAGTAGGATAACTTTACATAATTTATTTTGCAACTTGGGTACATTGAACAAATATAAGATTTGTGTTTTTAAAAGACCACTCTGGTGGTACATGGCAGAGGGATGGCTGAGTAGGGGGATAGAGACTGAAGACTGAAGGTCTCTTGCAAAGACCTTGAAAAAACTAATGAAAACCTTCCCGAATGAAGGGAGATACAAAGGGAGTGGTGGAGAAGATAGATGCGAGGGATATTAGGAAAATAGAACTACCAGGACTTGATCACGGACCATATGTAGGAGGCAAGAGACAAGCCAAGAAAACAAGTTTTGTCTTGGATTACTTAGTCTGTGGTGATGTCATTTACTGAAATGAAACATTAGGAGAAAAATTAGATTTGGGGAGGAACTTACATTTATTTTTGAAAATAGCTAATGGTGGCCCTGGATATTTAATGCTTAGGTTCCAATTCTAGACTAGAATACAATAAAGTTAAATTTGATTAAAATTAGTATTTAAAAATACTTGTTACAAGTTGAATATATTGACCATTTTTGGCTTGGGTTAACAAAAGAAATAAGAAAAAAAAATTGAATACATTTCCCACTTCTCTTTGAAAAGATTACTTAATTTAAATAGTAAAGTAATATACCAACCATAATTTTATATTTCTCAAAATTTCCTCTAGATAGTAATTCTTACATTTAAATAGCTTATATTATTACTAATTTAGAAACTGAGAACATTTCCCCTTGCTGGGGATGCGCGTCATCCATGCTCGGTGCAGACAAGATTTGGTAATACCAAGTTTTGACTGTTTGGGGTGGCAGGAAGATTTGGTCAGTGAATAGTATAACTGGTTGTTTACTTACTTCTTGGATGATCAGTTATTAAGAACTTCCCTTTTTCATGACTCATCAGCTTTTCAGTACCTTTATCAACAGAAGTCATTCATTGATCCTTTCAAGAAATAGATGTAAATGAACCTGCCTGCTACCTGGAAGTCACCAATAAGTATTGGAAACACAACGTTAAGGAGATGACTAATGTCCTCAAGTTACTCAGCCTGCATGAGGAAACCTGTTGATTGCCTTAATGGAGCTATGCACAGGGAGCTCTGGCAATCCTTAGAGAAGAAACAGCGTTACCTCTTGTCACCCCGGGCCTACCACACATTCATATTTTAAAGAACAGGCTTATAAATCCTCACATTTCTTAGTAGAATTGCAATGTTCATTTCTAAAGTTGATTAAAGAAGCAATGATATAGACATGCTATTTAAGGGTATGACACTAGCCACAAGAAGTACTAAAAACAGAAAACCTTTCAAGTGATGGCCCCAGTCCCTGGGTTAGGAACTGGCAGTCAGGGGAGGTGGGACAGGGAATTGCTGCTTTTCACTATAAACTCTTCTATTTCGTCTTTCTACCATATACATGCATTGGTAAAATAAGCAAAATAAAAAGCCCGTGTAGCTCTTTCTCTTCATCCCTTTCTTCCCCTCATGGCTTCCATAACTATCCCTCAGTTGTTGGAAGAGGGAACAGACCAACTCAGGAGCTCCCTGGTCAATTGTTTGCAATTCAATTCATTTCAACACATATTTGCTGCCTGCTTACTATGTGCCAGGCATGAGGAATGTGGTGTTGGACACTATGGAGCTTACATTATGATTACTTTTTAAAGGCTATTCAGAGCTTATACTACTGGGAAGAATGAATATAATCAAGTAGCTGTTTAATTTTAGTCCCCTCTCCCTCTCAACTTAGCTGAATAGTCAGATCAGAGCTACTACCAGGCAGTCATCAGAAATGTGTGAGCACATGGGGAGGAATGAGCCCAGGGATGGAGCAGCTACCACCACGATGGAGGAGAAACCATGAGGACATAGCAGAAAAAGTCACAGTCAACAGTATCCTGTCTCAGTGAACAGCAGTATGAAGCATGAATGATACAAGTTCCAGAGCCAAATTCCCTGGATCAGCATCCCAGCTCTTCTACTTACTAGCTGGAAGTATGACCCTAGATATATTACCAAACTTTGATAAGGCTATAGTTCCTCAACTCTATGAAGAGGATAATAATAGCAGTTACTTCAGTGTTGTAAGAATTAAGTAACTTACCTGAAGCACTTAGAAGAGTGCCTGGTAGAGTAAATGCTCAAAAAATACGGCATTATTATTAAGAATATCTACATACTCAAAATGATCATTATGACACTGCTTATGAATATTTCATATCCATGTGTACATTGATTTTAAACTTACAATTCAGCATTCTTATAACTAAATATGTTTTGATTCATCCCTCATGAATGCAACTACTTATTTGTATAGATACACAAAAGCACAGGGATGGATCTGGAAAGACATACATGGCACAACGACTGTGACCCTTTTAGTGGAGAACTAGATTGGAGATAGTCAACAGCCTTCAGCTTTCCATTAAATATTTTCATTTCTTTTTCATGATGAAAATGTATTAGTGAATTACACATAATTCTTTTTTTTTAATTGGGAAAAAATTATTTAGGACAAGGTCTCACTATGTTAGCCAGGCTGATCTTGAACTCCTGGCCTCAAGGGATCCTCCCACCTTGACCTCCCTCCAAAAGTGCTGGGATTACAGGCATGAGTCACCACTCGTGGCCAAAACACCAAAATTTTTAAAAGATAAAAAAATTATATAAAAAGAAATGTTAGCACTGCATTGGAGACATTAAGAAGGGTATCTTTACATTCAGATAACATTTCCACATTCACTGATTGAAAACCTAGTTTGCATTGGTCACTGCACTAGATATTACAGAGTAGAGAAAATACATGTAGAGTTATCCAATCTCTTGCAAAGGCCTTTTTCCCTCACTCCTGACTGATACAACTTGAATTTGAGCTGGACCTTGGAGGATGGAGGGGTTTCTATTGGAGTGGCTAATCATGGCAGACAGTGTAAGCAGAAATGCAGGGGTAACAGAGTGTTGGAAATGTTCAGGAAACAGTGAGTAGTTGTTTGTGTGGATCACATGATGCTAAAAGGAATGGTACCATATACATTTAGAAAGGTAGATTGGATTTAGTGTACCAAGAACTTTGGATGCTGGGGTAAGGTGTTTGTCTTTATCACTTTAAGAGAATGGGAGTCACTGAAGGATTATGAGTAGATGAGGGACATGGTGTATATATATATTTTTAAGTCTCTTTCTGTTGCCCACGCTGGAGTGCTGTGGTGCCATCTCGGCTCACTGCAACCTCCTCCTCTTGGGTTCAAGTGATTCTCCTACCTCAGCCTCCTGAATTGTTGTGACTACAGGCACACACCACCATACTTGGCTAATTTTTTGTATTTTTAGCAGAGACAGGGTTTCACCATGTTGGCCAGGTTGGTTTTGAACTCCTAATCTCAGGTGATCCACCTGCCTCAGCCTCGCAAAGTACTGGGATTACAGGCATGAGCCACCATGCCCAGCCACAGTGTCTTAAGGAGAATATTTTGCCAGCAGTATATAGGACAGATTCAAGTGAACTTCATTTTAAATGGTCAATGTAAGAGGAGATGAAGACTTGACCCAACGGGTAGTAGGAAAAATGGAAAAAAGAGTATAGATGAGAATTAGCGTGTAAGAAATAGGATAAAACGTTAATTGGCTAATAAGAAGGTCAAAAGGTTGAAAAGAAACATAGAGAAAGGATTTAATCTATGTATGTTAAGGTTTTGGGGGTAAATTTTTAGACTATAATGATGTCGTCCTCTGCGTCTTCTGCAAACAGGGAAGCCAGGAAGGGCTACCTTAGAAAAAAAATGGCTTCTTTTAGGACATGTTGAGATTAAGTTGGTGCACAGGCATCTTGGCAGAAACAAATACCAGTCATTTGAGGATCCATCTTTAGAATCATCTGCACTGAGAAGGTAGTTGAAAATGTAGTTGTGGATAAGATTGCCTGGTAGAAAATGTAGAAGAGAAGATCGAAGATGGAGTCTTGAGGAATTGTTTACTTTGAGGATTCTGGAAGACTGGAGAAACTAGTAAGAGACAGAGATCACCCAGAAAAGAAATAGGATAACAGAAGTCACACCTTGGATGGATCCAAGGAAAAGAATATTGCAAAAAATAAAAGCTCAACAATATTTAATGTAGCAAAATAATTAAAGAAAATAAGGACTAAAGGGGTTGATTCTTTCTCTGTCACCAGAATTCTTTAGCAAAAGCTGTTAGAAGAGTAGGTGAACCTTCAGGGTACTTAACACAGGTCCCCAAACATTTTAAAGATTGATGATAAAGTCAAGTAAAGAAGAAAATGTAGGGTCAGGCACAGTGGCTCATGCGTGTAATCCCAGCACCTTGGGAGGCCAAGGCAGGTGGATCATGAGGTCACGAGTTTGAGACTAGCCTGGGCCAACATGGTGAAACCCAGTCTCTACTAAAAATGCAAAAATTAGCTGGGCGTGGTGGCAGGCGCCTGTAATCCCAGCTACTTGGGAGGCTGAAACAGGAGAATCCCTTGAACTTCGGAGGCAGAGGTTGCAGTGAACCAAGATCGCACCATTGCACTCCAGCCTGGGCAATAGAGGGAGACTCCATCTCAGATATAAAAGAAGAAGAAAGAGGAGGAGGAGGAGGAGGAGGAGGAGGAGGAGGAGGAGGAGGAGAAGGAGGAGGAGAAGGAGAAGGAGAAGGAGAAGGAGAAGGAGAAGAAGAAGAAGAAGAAGAAGAAGAAGAAGAAGAAGAAGAAGAAGAAGACGACGACGGAGAAAAAGAAGAAGAAAATGTAGTCCAGGTGTGGTGGCACGTGCCTGCAGTTTCAGCACTCTAGGAAGCTGAGGTGGGTGGATGCCTTGACTTCAGGAGTTCAAGACCAGCCTGGGCAACATAGTGAAACCCCATCTCTACAAAAAATACAAAAACCTAGCCAGGTGTGGTGGTGCACATCTGTAGTCCCAGCTACTCGTGAGGCTGAGGTGAGAGGATCAGCTGAGCCTGGCATGTCAAGACTGCAGTGAGCCATGATTATACTACTGCACTCCAGCCTGGGTGACTGAGCAAGACTTTGTCAAAAAAAAAAAAAAAAAAAAAAGAGAGGAAAAGAAAAGAAAATGATGTAAAAATACTGCCGAAACAGAGCTCAGACTAAAGACAGAAAAGGGTTTGGAGTGAGATGAAAACAAGGCCAAGCCTGCATGAAAAACTAAATACCCAGAGATGGGACATTTTTCTTTGGCTCCTCTCCTCGAAGGCTTTGTTACAGTATATGCAGAAGGCCTGTGTCCAGCTGAGTCGCATAAGCCAGTGATTCTTCAGTGGAATATAGGAGGGGATCAATTTCCTTTAAAATGCAGAGAACATTCTCTTGCTCAACCACTTTCATACCTCCTTACAATATTATATTACCCAAACAATACTTTGTAAACTTCTTATCCTGGCAGTGAAGATCCTGAATAAGCTGGACACTCCCAATATTAATTTCCAGTTTCTGGAAACAAATCCAGTCTGGTCTACTCATTGTCTCCTAAAATTTATTTTAATTCCCATACTTACACCTTGCCTCATACCATTTCCCTTGCCTAGTGAGAGATAGAGATCACATAGAGAAGCAAGAGGATGACGAGAGTCATGCCATGGATGGATCCAAGGAAAAGAATATTGCAGTAAAGGAGAGCACAACCACATTTAATGTAGCAAAATAATTGCCTCTCTCTCTTTTTGCTTTTTCAGTCTACTGAATTCCAATGTTTAAATCAGTACCATGTTCTCTGTGAAGTTTTCCTTTACAATCCAATTACCACAGCCTTTGTTTTGGGGTTATTTTCTTGGCACTTAGATATTGTCTGCTGTTGTTCCGTATCATGCCTTCTTCAGATTGTAAGCTTCTTGGGGGCGGGGGAAGTGGAAACTTGCAAAGTACCTAGAATAATATCATTTTAAAAAAAACTGAGGTATTTTTAAATTGAGCGCTCTACGTATCTAGTTTGATGAGTGCTAAAAATGTCTACACCTGTGTGACCACCGTGTAGTCAATGTGGAGATCATTCCCAGCCCAGTGTCTCACACAAAGTGCTCCAAGACGTCAGGTTCAGCACCGGAAGTAGGAGGCAAGTTTAGTCAGGCAGGATTAGGTGAGTGAACCTTAAGTTTGAGCCCACCTAAAGGGGTTGAATCACCTGAGGTCAGATGAAATAAAAAGTCAAATACTGAAGTCGGGGGCGGTGAGGACAAGGGGGCAGTATTTTGTAAGTCAGAGCAGGTTTGGGATTGAGCAATCTTGTGTGTCGTGCAGGCAAGGTCCAGTGACCTAAGCAGAGGTCCAAGCAGCAGTGGAGGCGGGGGTACCAGAGTGGCAATATCAATGTCAACTTTCATTCTCTACCTGGGAGAACTTGCCCTCTATGAAAGTAAAGAGTTACAGGTATGTGGTGCTCCTGTCTGAGGTCTGAGGTAATGAGATTTCTGGGAACTTCTCATTAAAAACCTTTGCTCGCTGACTGACTGCTGATAAAAGTGAGATCTTGGCTGGCTTGGGTATTTTGCTGTGGTTATATTAATCATTCCACTCAATCATTCCACTCAATTCCCCAAATGGGAACTGCATTTTACTAAGAATTTGGGGAAAGACTGACAAAGGTTGATTTCAGCAGAATATTTTGTTAACATAACGCTATATTGTTTCTACTTTATATTTAAAGAGAGCTGTCTGTTGTCAAACATGAAAGAGCTTGGAGTGCCCACCAAATGTCTCTAGCTATCTATGTCAATGTGACATCTTGAACTCAGTATGTTCTAAGCAGAATTTTTTTTTTTTTTTTTTTTTTTTTTTTTTTTTTTTTTTGAGGCAAGGTCTTGCTCTATCACCCAGGCTGAAGTGCAGTGGTATGATCTTAGCTCATTGCAGCCTCCATCTCCTGGGCACAAGCGATCCTCCCACTTCATTCTTCCAAGTAGCTGAGACTACAGGTATGTTGCCACCACGCTTGGCTAGTTTTTCAAAATTTTAGTACAGACAAGGTCTCACTATGTTAGCCAGGCTGTTCTTGAACTCCTGAGCCAATTCTTCTGCCTCAGCCTCCCAAAATGTTGGGATCACAGGTGTAAGACTCTGTGTCAAGCCAAAGCAGAATTTTTTATTCCTGCTGTCCTGCTTAGTCTTCTTCATTTTAATAAATGTCACACAGTTGCTCATGACAAAGTCCTGGGAGTTTTCCTTGGTTCTTTTCATCTCTTTCATGCTCAACATTAAATCCATCAAGATCTGTCAGATGTATCTTTAGAATCTGTTCTGATTTCTGCTTAGCACAGAGATTAAGTAGGCAAGCTCTGGAGGCAGATTGACTAGGTTTGAATTCTGACTCTAAACTTACTAGCTGTATAATCCTGGCCAAGTGACCTCACCTCTCTGCTTCATTTCCTTCATATGTAAAATGGAAATAACAATAGCACCTACTTCATAGGGTTGTTTGTAGAAATAATGTTAATATATATAAAGTACTTAGAATTAAGCCTGGATATAGTAGGTGCTCAATTAAGGTTAGTTGGTACTAGCTCTCAACCTGCCATTTTAATCCCACCCTCATTTTCTCTTACCAGGAATACTAAAATCATTGATCTCGATGATGTTTCCCTTCTTTTACTTTTGCCATCTATGGTTCATACAGCTACCAAAGTGAACTTTTAAAAACATAAATCATTAAGTCATTCACCTGCTCAAAACCCTCCAATAGCTTCCTAGTTGCAAAAGAAATCTGTGGCCAACAAGGCCCAAGCTACTCTGGTTTCGATTACAAGTAATCATCTGCAGCTCTCTCTTTGCACTGCCTTTACTTAATTTTGCCCTTCCTGCTGTTTCTCTGATATGCCAAGTCATTCCTGCTCCAGACCTCGAAACTTGTCTCCCTCTCCAAGGAGTTTCTTCAGTAAGCCGCTGCTATTAATGCACCCTCACTTCATTCGGCCCTCACACAGACACAGAAAGAAGTCTGCCCAGATTACCCTAGTGCTCACTTTATCCTTCTTCAGAGTTCTTATCAGTACCCTACTTAAGTTGTCTAGTTGTTTATAGTCTGTCTCCCTCACTACAGTGTCAGGTTTTATAGTCTGTCTGGTTCATCATTAATGCCTCATGACTAAAACGGTACCTAAACATCATAGGAACTCATAAATATTTGTTGAATAAATGAATGAATGGGTCAGTTTTCATATCTTCCCATATTCTCCACCCATCCACCCTCTGCTTCAAATTAAACACCACAGAGATCATTTAACTCAAAGCTCTCATTCCATAGGGAAGAAAGCCACCTGCAGAGATGAAGGTTGACAGGGGACTACCTGCTTCTCCAGTTCCAGCACTCTTTGAAACAGTGCATTGCCATTCGCCTTCTTCCATCCACACTCTACCATGATTCAATGCTATCAACAGTGCATGATATCATGAGAACACATAACTAAAAGCATTTTTCAAAGGCTCTTCTCTTCTACCTTCTACTTTTCTGGAGTCTGTCCATCTCCTCTCTTCCTCTTCTCCCTCTGCCTTTCCTGCAGCAAATCCTCAGCCACTTTTGCCTCACCTTCCCCACCGATCCCCCAGGGAGTCTCATCCGTTGCCATGGCTTCAAACATCATCTGCATACTGGTGAATCTGTATTTCCACCCCAGATGCCTCTGCTTTTCTCCACCTCACACTTTTAACTGCTTACTAGACATTTTCATCTGGATGGCCCTAGGCATCACAAATAGAAGCCATTTTCCATCCGAATTGTTGTCCCTCCAGTGCTCCCTATCTGAAGAATGGTAACCAGTTATCCAAGCTTGAAACCTTTTCACTGTGTCTGTTCCCTTCAAACAATCATAAGGACATGTTGATTCTACTTCTCAAATAATTATCACATCTATTTCTCCCATTTCCACTGCTACTACTTTAGTTCTGCTACCTACATCTCTTACGTGGATTACTATTAACAATCTCCTATTCTAAGATTTCTCAAAATGGGTTATGGCCCATTAGTGAGGTATTAAATCAATGTAGTAAATCATAACAAGCTTTTTTTTTCTTTTTCTTTCTTGCCACTGAACAGACGTCACAAAACAAAATTTTAAGAATTTTTTAAACTTACATATATAATCCAGAAATTAGCAGGATCAAAATGAGAAGTTACTGGCAGCTTCCCCTTTTTTGTAAAGGTCAAAACCCTCAAGATACTTCTAATGAATATAAAGATCTATTTAACTAAAAAGCCTGCCCCTGCCCTCATACACTTTTAACCTAAGCAAAGAAATGTTTTATGTGAATATCACTTAGTGAATAGCATTATCAAATGCAGTGGTAATTTAATTTTAATACTATTTACTATATACACATCACGATTGTGAGAGACATTTACAGTTTGTTTCTCTGTAATGCTGCTCTAGGTCATCCATACTCCTCATGTCTCCTGCCCCAAAGAGATTAGCTCCCCTGGGATGTCTACTTGGACTACATGTTTCCTTCTTTTAAACATAATTGGCTCTAGCAATATATCTGTCTTGGATTTGAAATAGCAATAAGGTACTCTTGTTTAGGGTTGGTCATACAGTTTTATTCCTCAGTTATTTATCAGGTGTTAAGGTCTCTGGACACTGAAATTTCCCCAATGCCAACAAACCCAGTAATCGCTCCCTGCCTCAAATCTTTCAGCTTCTCAAAACCACTTCCGATTTTGAACTGGAGCTGTCCCCAGCCTCTCCATCAGTAGCTCTCCCCAGATTCCATCTTCCTAGTCCTTGTGAGCAGCAGTGTGTACAGCATTCTCATGACAGTTTCCTTGACTCACTAGTGAAGAATGACAAGGAGCCTGTAAAATCTTGACTTGGCTTAAGACAAAACCAGAGCAGGCTGCAGGAAAAAGAAGTAGCCAAACTTCATCTTCCTCATCTGTCTGGCCCATTAGTATGACTCTTGTGCCTCTGCTATCCTATTTAATTGTTTTCTTGGTTGTTGCAGGTTAGCTCCATGAGGGCAGGAACTGTTTTGTTCACTGCTGTACACTCCTGGCTACCGTTTGCATTCTGACCATTTGCTTGAGTTACCTGCTTTGTGGCCTGAGGAGGCTCTGCTCTTCCATTTATCTCAGTTTCATGAAGGGCCAGACAAATAGGTACTGACCTGAAAGGCACCTACTCCCGGCAGCCAGGGCCCTGGCTTCCTGTCTCCTGACCTACCTGGCCTGTGAATCCTGGTGCTTTAGGCTGACCTATACCTGTGGCCAGGCAAGGACCAGTCCTCAGCTCCCTGCAAATGGGTTTACAGTTTGTTTACAGGGCAAAGACCACTACCAGATGAGGAGACTGAGGCTGCAGAGAGAGCAGAGAGCTCTGCCTGGTGACCTGTGACTGAGGTTGTTAAATGACCCATGCATCTCAACACCTCCTAAGTCCCCCACCATCCAGCCTGCTGTGATCGGAATTTTAAAAACATGAAATAGAATGGAAAATAGATATCTGACTACAACATGTGCAGTAAGCTTCAACTGTTTTGTATAGTTGTATGTGTATGTATTCAGGGTTTACAATGTAATGCTGTGAGTCATGATCAAAAAGTGCGAAAGGCACTATCCTCATTTGTTACCTGCCTTCTTTTTGTGCCCCTCTTATTCATTATCTGCCCTGGACATGACCTTTCCCAAAAGCGACCTCAATATAGGAAATGTTACACACTGGATTCAGAGTCTGATAAAGCTGGCGTTGAACCCTGGCTCTGTCATTTAATGGCTGTGCGATCAGGTACCAATTACTTCAATAACGATACCTTTCTCTTCATCTGTCAAATGGAAATAGCATCATGAATTCAGGGCAGTGGGCCAGCCCCATGCCAGCCACTTCAAATCCTTTATGTCTAATCTTTGCAATAATGCTAAGGCAATTATTATTACCCTCATTTTTAAATTTAATTTTATTTTTTATTATACTTTAAGTTCTGGGATACATGTGAAGAAAGTGCAGGTTTGTTACATAGGTATACACATGCCATGGTAATTTGCTGCACTCACCAACGCGTCATCTACACTACGTATTTTTCCCATGCTATCCCTCACCTAACCCCTCACCCCCTGACAGGCTCTGGTGTGTGATGTTCCCCTCCCTGTGTCTACGTATTCTCACTGTTCAACTCTCACTTATGAGTGAGAACATGCGGTGTTTGGTTTTCTGTTCCTGTGTTATTTTGCTGAGAATGTTGGTTTCCAGCTTCACCCATGTCCCTGCAAAGGACATGAACTCATCCTTTATTATGATTGCATAGTACTCCATGGTGTATATGTGCCACATTTACTTTATCCCGTCTATCGTTGTTGGGCATTTGGGTTGGTTCCAAGTCTTTGCTATTGTGAATAGTGCTGCAATAAACATACATGTGCATGTGTCTTTATAGTATAATGATTTATAATCCTTTGGGTATAGACCCAGTAATGGGATGGGTGGGTCAAATGGTATTTCTGGTTCTAGATCCTTGAGGAATCACCACACTGTCTTCCACAATGGTTGAACTAATTTACACTCCCACTAACAGTGTAAAAGCATTCCTATTTCTCCACATCCTCTCCAGCATCTATTGTTTCCTGACTTTTTAATGATTGCCATTCCAACTGGCATGAGATGGTATCTCATTTTATTAAGAAGACTGAAGCTCAGAGAAGTTAAGTAACTTCCTCATGGTCACATCGCTTGTATATTCCTGAGCAAGAATTCACTTCAAGCTCCCCATGCTCTTTCCTTTGAGCATGAATTTCTAACCATATAGTCTGAAGTTTGACAGTTCATGGCTACTTCTATTGACTTCTCACACATTCACATAACTCAATCAATCAAGTATTTATTAAGCATCAATTCTGTACTTAGCACTGACTTGGGGAATGTAAATAAAAAGAGAAGAGTAAAATGTGGTTTGTGGCTGGGTGTGGTGGCTCACGCCTGTAATCCCGGCACCTTGGGAGGCTGAGTCAGGAGGGTCACTTGAGCCCAGGAGTTCAAGATCAGCCTGATAGTGAGACCTCATCTCTACAAAAAAATTTAAAAATTAGCTGGGTGTGGTGGTGCACACCTGTAGTCCCAGCTACTTGGAAGGCTGAGGTAGGAGGATCACTTGAGCCCTGAGATTGAGGCTGCAGCGAACTATGCTCAGTGTCACTGAACTCCAGCCTAGGCAACTAAACAAGACCCTATCTCAAAAAAAAAAAAAATGTGGTTTGTTGTTGTGGAATGTATATTTAACTTAGAGTGAAAACACTGATAGACACAAGGCAACAGCAAGCTTCTTAGTGGTGCTGGGTATTTAAAGTCCATTAGATATTTAAAAATTGTAACAGGTGTTACTGTATTATAGATTTACATAACACTTAATGAAAGAAATTAATTTATATTTTATACAATGCATAAAGGATCTAGTTTATGGATTGAATTTCTAGATTAAGAATCTATATGAATATGAAAGAGTATCAGTTTCTTATTAAAACATAGCAGAAGATGACCCATTTTACCAGCCTGACCAATATGGTGAAACCTCATCTCTACTAAAAGTACAAAAATTAGCCAGGAGTGGTGGCAGGCACCTGTAGTTCCAGCTACTCAGGAGACTGACACAAGAGAATTGCTAGAACCCAGGAGGCAGAGGTTGCAGTGAGCCAAGATCGCACCACTGCACTCCAGCCTGGGTGACAGAGTGAGACTCCATAAAAAAAATGAACCATTTTAGAGACTACGACTATTAGAATAACATAGTCTCCATTGGATTGAAAAAATAAACCCCATTTATCTGTGTTTTACCTAACTACCAGCACCTTTTCAAGTTGAGCTGCTTTCCAACTAAGAACTAATAGGGAAGAACATTTTCTAAAAAGTCATTCTTTAAAGGGCCCACAGGAAGCTGCTGCTTAGTCACTCATCAGAGTAAGCCTCACCCTTCCACATTTTGTTTACTCTTTCTGCTTTCCCTATCTATTGTTTTAAATTGAATTTCCATTCCTCTAGCGAGCACCATGTTCCAAGCAAAGCTGGGAAATTCAGTTTATATACACAGTACTGACTTAACAGTAGAAATACAAAAATTTAATTTATTGTTCAAGTTAATAATAAGGCATATGAAGCAATGAAAAAGGATTCTATGGAAGAACTAAAGAGCTAGGCATGTAGACTTAGTGGACAGCCCTGAAAGGGTGCTGGTGCTCTTCTGTATCCCATCAGTACAGTGTGGTGGAATGAAAAGAGCCAACAATTTGCCTTAGGACTTTTGCAGTGGTTGGTATGAAGAAAAGAGTCAGATAAAGCTGGGTGTAGTGGCTCATACATGCATCCCCAGCACTTTGTGAGGCCAAGGCAGGAGGATCGCTTGAGGCCAGGAGTTGGAGATCAGCCTTGGTAATATAGCAAGATCCTATCTCTACAAAAAAAATTTGTGGGGTGCAGTGGCATGTGCCTGTAATCCCAGCTACTCAGGAGGCTGAGGTGGGAGGATCTCTTGAGCCCAGGAGTTCGAGGTTGCAGTGAGCTGTGATTGTACTACTGCATTTCCAGCCTGGGTACAGAGCAAGACCTTTTCCAAGAAGACAGAGAGAGAATGGAAGGAGGGAAGGAAGGAAGGAAGGAAAGAAGGAAGGAAGGAAGGAAGGAAGGAAGGAAGGAAGGAAGGAAGGAAGGAAGGAAGGAGAGAAAAAGAAAGAGGAGAGAGGGAGGGATGGGGAGAGAGAGAGAGAAAGAAGAAAGAAAAGAAAGACGAAAGAAAGAAGCAAGAAAGGAAAGAAAGAAAGAAAGAAAGAAAGAAAGAAAGAAAAAGAATGAAAGAAAGAAAGAAAGAAAGAAAGAAAGAAAGAAAGAAAGAAAGAAAGAAAGAAAGAAAGAAAGAAAGAGAGAATTAGTTTGTTCTCACATTGCTATAAAGAACTGCCTGATACTGGGTAGTTTATAAAGAAAAGAAGTTTAATTGACTTGCAGTTTCATGTGTCTGGGGGAGACCTCAGGAAACTTACAGTCATGGCGGAAGGAGAAGCAGGCACATCTTACATGGCAGCAGGTGAGAGAGATGGTGTGTAAGCACAGGAAAAACTACCATATATAAAACCATCAGATCTTGTGAGAATTTACTCACTATCATGAGAACAGCATGGGGGAAACTGCCTCCATAATCCAATCACTTCCCACCAGGTCTCCCCCTCAACACCTGGGGATTACAATTCAAGATGAGATTTGTGTGAGGACACAAAGCCAAATCATACTAGAAAGAAGAGAGAGAGAAGGGAGAGAAAGAATCAGACAGAATTCCCTTTTGAGATTTATTTTTTTAAAAAAACTGAGATGAGCTATGTCATTACCTTGGTTTAACTGATATTTAAAAATTATACTCTGTTGTTACCATTTCTTGCAACTAAGCTCTATTGTTTCTTAGCTACAAACTATGAGGAAAACATACAAGGAAATCCCAGGAAGAATTAAGCTGTCAATTTTCTTTCTTTTAATTTCTTTGCTTACAAATAAAATCAGTGTTAAAGCCTCTAGAAGAAAATCAGTACTGTTCATATCCTGTTTAAGTAAGTCAAATGATAAACATCTTTATCTAGAAACCAAAAGTTCATTTCACTATTTTCTCCACTAGAGTTTCAAAGGATCTTAGAATATTTTTCAAATAGATGCAAATTTATGTAGGTACATACACTCAGAGGTAAAACATCAATGGGGTTGTCTGGTTACTGAACTGAAGAATTACATTAAAAAAAATTATTTGAAAAATTAACAAATCCAAGTTAAAAATATAGAAAAGGGTCTTTAAAAACACTGTCAGAAGTATTAAAACTAGACAAAACATTTGACAAGTAAAAGAAAACTTGAGCTATAACCCATACAAACCTCCCTGCTGCCATAATATTCCCAGCCAGCACAAGATAACAGGATTCCATTCTTGTGATGTATCAGAGTTAATACGTATCAAAGAAAACAATGGTTTCTGGTTAGTGAAGGTGCAATGTAAAAATTTACAGATCAAATCATCCCTAACTGGCAAATAATATGCATCAGGTTGAATCCACTGTGAACCTACAAAGTATATGTTACTGGCCCTATGGGACTGTAAAAGGCATCCTTTCTTAGGTTGTGTCAGTTAATGTGCAAAATAGTAAGCCAGAAACTAAAAAATAGAAAATAGTCAGCCATGCTTTCTCCAGAACAATATAAAAAGGCCTAAGCTACAAAAATAGAATAAAAAGATTAAAATATAAAGGCACACGCATTAAGAAAGAAAAACACGTTAATGAACTTTACACAAATTTCAGTCAGATTAAGAGTATGCTGTCTTGAAGGAAGTGGTAACATTGGCTTCTCAGGTATATAAAATTAAGGAGACATGGTATCAGAGAAAAAGTAGTCAAAGAGCAGAAAGCTTTGTTTCATTCATTTGAGAAATATACACCGAGTGCCTATATATGTATTTGAGACAGAGTCTGGCTCTGTCGCCCAGGCTGGAATGCAGTGGCGCGATCTCGGCTCACTGCAAGCTCCACTTCCAGGGTTCAAGCGATTCTCCTGCTTCAGCCTCCCAAGTGGCTGGGACTACAGGCGTGTGCCACCATGCCCTGCTAATTTTTGCATTTTTAGTGGAGATGCGGTTTCACCATGTTGGTCAGGCTGGTCTCAAACTCCTGACCTCGTGATCCACCCGCCTCGGCCTCCCAAAGTGCTGGGATTACAGGCGTGAGCCAGTGTGCCTGGCCGAAAAAATATTTTTAAAAAGTTAAAAGAGGTTGTTTCATGACCTATTCTAAGTTTTGCATTTTACAAGTAGAATCAAATAGTGTCAAGGTTTGGATATAATGATACTTTAAAAACTGTCTTTAATTTTTATCCTTTTTAGAGATGTAACAAAATTAAAATGGTAATGTAAAACACTTGCTGAACTAAGCTTTGCTAAAAGCACTTTATGGAAGAAAAAATGTAGTATTGTTTATATATGCATGTGTGTGAGTATTTGTGTGTGCGCATGTGTGTGTTTGTGTTGAGGGAGCAGCCTCCAATTTAACTATCTTAAAGAAATGCAAAAAAATCACCCTGTGTCCTCTAATTTCCATACCTCGTAACAGCTGCTCTTTAGCTTCCAATTTTCTAGGTTATTTGGCCACATTTTTCTGTGAGAGGAGAGTCTTTTATCAAATGTCTTATTTGTGTTCCCTCAAATATAGACTTCTTAGGAAACATCACAGATCATGTGTTTTGGTTTATAAGTTCAAAAAAATTGCTCTGATTGCTAGATCAAAAATTTCAATCTGAAGCACAATGAATAATTATACTTAAAAAGCTGATCATCACTTCCACTGTTGGTACTTACAATGCGTACAATGTTGTGTAAATAAATAGTTTCTTATGTGTAACAAGTCTGATGACTTATATAGAATATAATTTAGGTAAACATTTTACATCTAATTTTCGAAGTAATTATGCTGAATGGAAGAAGCCAGGCAAAAAATAATAGATGTTACATGATTACACTTATATAAAATTAATGACAGTGAAAGTAATTATAGTGAGAGAACATACATCAGTGTTTGCCAGGGGGAGAAGGAAAGGAAGAGAGCAAGAGACCGAGAGAGAGAGAAAAGAGAGAGATGACAAAGAGATACAATGAAACTTTTGGGGTGCTGGAAATATTTGTTATCTTGACTGTTAATGATGGGTTCACAAATGTGTGTGTGTATGTTATATATTGCACACTTTATGTATATGCAGTTATAGTATGTCAATTGTACTGCAACAAAGCTTTAAAGAAAATCTAATCTTGACTGCCAAGTTATTCCCATCCAAATGAACTATACTAATATAACTACTATGTACTACACCTATCTGGGAATTAAGGTGAAGAATAAAAATAAGAAAGCAGAATTGGAGATGCATGATTGGCAGGAGGACATTGACGTTGTATCTGGAGGTCATGTCTCTAGCGACTTATCACCTTAAGCTTTTCCAGCAACACAGAACAGTTTGCTTTTATCACCATAGAAGAGATAGCTTGCCAAGTCCACAGGTAACACTATTTTCTATGGTCTCTGAAGAAGCTAATGCTAAATGATAGCTTACACGACTGTACTGCATAAACCATGGAGCAGATTTAGTAGCTTTTAGTGATAAAGTGAAAGGGAATGAAAAGCAATGATTCATGGACAGGAAAGACAGTTTGGTATTTTTATTTTACCATTAACATCTAGAAGAAGGAAAATGATATCTGAAAGAACCCTATCACTACAGCCAAAGTGATATTTCTTCTTTCTTCCTTTCTTTTCTTCCCTCCATTCCCTCCCTTCCTTCCCCTTCCCTTCTTTCTTTTCCTTCCTTCCTTCCTCCCTCCCTCCCTACCTCCTTTCTCTCTCTCTCTTTCTTTCTTTCTTTCTTTCTTTCTTTCTTTCTTTCTTTCTTTCTCTTTCTTTCTTTCTTTCTCTTTCTTTCTTTCTCTTTCTTTCTTTCTTGTCTTTCTTCTCTCTCTCCCTCCCTCCCTCCTCTCTCTCTCCCTCCCTTTCTTTTCTCTCTCTTTCTTTCTTTCTTTCTTTCTTTCTTTCTTTCTTTCTTTCTTTCTTTCCTTCCTTCCTTCCTTCCTTCCTTCCTTCCTTCCTTCCTTCCTTCCTTCCTTTCTTTCTTTCTTTCTTTCTTTCTTTCTTTCTTTCTTTCTTTCTTTCTCTCTCTTCTCTCTCTCTCTCTCTTTCTTTCTTTCCCTATCAAGGTCTCACTGTGTTGCCCAGGCTAAAATACAGTTGCACAAACACGGCTTACTACAGCCTCAACCTTCCAGGGTTCAGGTGATTCTCCCACCTCAACTTTCTGAATACTTGGGACTACAGGCGTGTGCCACCACCCAGCTCATTTTTACATTTTTTGTAGAGGGGTTTTGCCATGTTGCCAAGGCTGGTCTTGAACTAGAGTTTAAGCGATCTGCTTGCCTCAGCCTCCCAAAGTGTTGAGACTACAAGTATGAGCCAACTTATTGGGCCCAAAGTGATATTTCAAAACTGCAAATCTGATTATGTCATTCCTGCTTAATATTCAACAATGACTTCCTGCTAGCCACTGTTTTTAGGGAAATCCTCAACATGGTTTACCAGGTACTTCATGATTTGACCCAAGTCTTCGTTTTTGGCCTGGATTCATCTCACTATTTCCCACACAATCTACAGCCATTCTGAATGCTTCTTAGCATCTTACTCATCAAGGCTTTTCATGCTGTAATGGACATTGAGTTCTCCAGGAAGCACACTTTGAGGCAGAGTTTAGAGTTCAGGATGTTTATTAGAGAGTGCTCTTGAGTCAACACCCAGGGAAGGGAGGAGGCGGAAGCAGAATGGGAAGAGGGAGAAATCAAGCCGAGACGCAAGTCTGACAGCCTCAGCTAATGGCACACAGTGCTCTGAAACTGAAGTGGCTCATCAGAGGTGGCACACAAATGGGTGGAAGGGTGTGATCTTGGGTGAGGTGTGCCCCTGCAGCTGAGGCAATGCCTGAAAGGGCTGGCACTGCTAGCTCCAGGGCCATCAAGTCCTTCCTTAAAAGGGGATCTGAGATTGGCATCTGTATATCACCTCACCTTGGTATTTACCATGCATGAAACTCTCTTCTCCAGTTCACTTAGGCCATTTCAGCTCATCCTTCAGATCTCAATATAATCCTCATTTCTTCAGAGACGGCTTCCCAAATTCCCAAGCTCCACTGGCACTTCCTTGCCACAATAACTCTGTGAGGTATGGATCACTTCTGTAATATTGACTCCGTATCTTCAATGCCTACCACAGTGTGGGCACATATAGGTGCTCAATTAGTACTAACTGAATAAATGAACAAATCTGAGGATTAAGGAGCACTGCAAAGAGCAAAGACCCTTGCCAACACATCTACTTTGGCATATTCTAAGATTTCGTGGCAGTATGATGTTGAGGAAAGGACTTCCGGCCCCATCATCAGTCTGTGCTCAGTCAGTCAATCCCAGCTCAATCACATTTCAGCGGTGTGACCATGGATACATTAATTAATCTCTCTAAGCTCTAATATTTAAAGTCAATAATAACAATGATAATGTTAGTAGTAATAATAGTATCTTTCCTAGGGGCTGTTACCTCCAGAAGGTTCAATGAAATCATCTATCTAAAGGATTTATCATAGTGCCTGGAATATAGAAAGGCATCAGTAAGTTGCTAGTTATGGATGCTATTATTACTTGACCTTTTGCTGTAAGTTCTTAAAAATACCTTCAAAAAGAGAAGAATGTTAGAAAAAGACTTTTTTTTTTTTTTTTGCTCTTAAAAATGCATCAAAATAGTAATCTCAGAAAAAATCAGAAACTTGTTGGATTTCCCTACACTTACTTTATGGTTTATAATTGATTTTTATTTTGCATTATATATGGGAGATGGAGGACAGCATTATCTTCTCCTTACTTATGATCTTCTAAAATTTTTATTTAATTGTCTGTGTATGTGTGTATGTATCGTGTATTTATTTATTTATTTATTTTGAGACAGAGTCTTGCCCTGTTGCCCAGGCTGGAGAGCAGTGGTGGGATCTTGGCTCACTGCAACCTCCACCTTCCAGGTTCAAGTGATTCTTGTGCCTCAATCTCCTGAGTGGCTGGGATTACAGGCACACACCACAAGACCCAGCTAATTTTTGGTAATTTTAGTAGAGATAGGGCTTTACCATGTTGGCCAGGCTGGTCTCGAACTCCTTGCCTCAAGTGATTCACCCGCCTCGGCCTCCCAAAGTGTTGGGATTGCAGGTGTGAGCCACCGCACCCAGCCTGATCTTCTAATGATTTATTTATTTACTTATTTATCTTTTTTTTTTTTTTTTTTTTTGAGATAGGGTCTCACTCTGTCACCGAGGCTGGAGGGCAGTGGCATGATCATGGCTCACTGCATTCTCGACCTTCTGGGCTCAAGCAATCCTCCTGCCCTAGCCTCCCAAGTAGCAGGACTACAGGTGTGCACCACTACGCCTGGCTAATTTTTTAATTTTTTTGTAGAGGCAGGGTCTCACTTTGTTGCCCAGGCTAGTCTCAAATTCCTGGGCTCAAATGATCCTCCCAAAGTGCTGGGATTACAGGCATGAGCCACTGCATTTGGCTTTCTAATGTTTTAGATAAAGTCTGCTTCTGAACTCTCCACTCATATAACCTAGGAGTGTACAACTTGGCAATACTGATCTACTTGTAACTTGCAAATAGTGGGGTGTTGCTTTTGCCTATGTATGGAATGCCTTTTCCTACATTAGGAAATTTCTGCTTCAGTATGAACTGGCTAATTGGTTCAAAAGTCACCTCCTGAACAAAACCTTCTCTTACTTCTTCCATGGTGCTCCTGAATTCCCAGTTTTACTATGACACCATTTACATGCCCAGGCAGTTGTTCTAACCCCATTGCATTATATTTCCCCATTAGACTGTGAGCTTCTTGAACGCACTTTTTCATCTTTTGTGTCTTGCACATTTGGACACTCAATAAATGTTTGTTAAGTTGATTTGAATTAGAAGAAAATCACCAGATCTCTTCAGAAAGACACAGATAATGACTGGTTTAGGTAATCTGTAATGGGCTCAAAGAACACAGTACAAAGTTGAATAAGTTGGAAGCCAAATATTTATTATTTGCTACTCTTTCATTCTTAATTGAAATATAACACCCACACAGAAAAGTGCCTCAAATTAGTATATTACTCAATGAATTATCCCCAAATGCATAACTGACCATTAACAAAGTCAAGAAATAGAACATTGCCAGAAGCTCCTCCCATGCACACTTAAGCATCCATTTGTGTAGAGTATTTTCCTTTACACCAGAAACCTTATCTGAGCCTTTCAAAGTTATTCCTCTAAGAAATGAATGCTTGCGCACCCGGCTTTCATTATGGTCTATCGTGGTAATTGATTGCCAGCCACTGTCACTGACGTGTATTTTCAAATTTTGTCATCTTTGTAAAGAAATACACACATTTGGCGCTCCACTTCTATGTCTTTATGACTCTTGTTTGTTTCCACGGGGCCCCACTTCTTCCTTTGTCTCCTTTTATTGTGTGTTCTTTACCCCCATATTCTTCCTCAGTGAAACACTTTACCCACTTCCTGTTAACCATCTGACCTCGCTTCTCCTTATAACTCCTCCACCATTGAATGCTTTTGAAAAACTCCAAAAGGAATCGAATTTTTGATGTGTACTTAATATAAGATACAAAGGTGATTTCTTCATTCGTTCAGACTGCAAAAAATAAGGGAAATTAAAATATGAAGATGGGTCAGTAACAGAGTAGAAAAGATGACAAATTTAGAGAAAATGATTTACTTTTCTGGGTGACAGGCAGAAGAATATAAAGAAACTGAAACCACTGGCAACCTCAAAAGGGTTAATTTTAAGAGTTGTACTCAGGAGATGTATGTCACAGTGATGGAAACAATGCTGCTGCAGAAAGCTTCAAAGGTACAAGTAACTGAAAATGCTATTTATTAGTCAGTTTAGAAGGAAGAATATTAATAATCACAAGAACTGACTACTTCTCTGGAAATGTCTCATTTCTTTCTATGTCACTGTAAGTCAGCTTTCTCTTTTTTATTATTCTTAACGGTTCTTTCCATTTCTTGTCAGTGTCATGTCATTTGAAGAACTGATATTTGCTGAGATTTGGGAGTATAAGCCATTGCATGCAGGGAGTAAAAGTCTTCTCTTAAATCTTAATGAGGGCTGGGCACAGTGGTTCATACATATAATACCAGCATTTTGGGAGGCAAAGTGCTCCCAAAGCACTTAGCAGAAAGATCACTAGAGTTCAGGAGTTTCAGGGCAGCCTGGGCAACATAGGGAGAACCTGTCTGTACCAAAATAATAAAAAACACTAGCTGGGTGTGGTGATGCACCTGTGGTCCTAGCTACTCAGGGAGGATCACTTGACCCCAGGAGGTCAAGGCTGTAGTGAGCCCTAATCTTGCCACAGCTCTCCAGTCTGGGGGAACAGAGTGAGGCCATCTTAAAAAAAAAAAAAACTAAAAAAAATCTTAGTCCAGGAGTGGTGGCTCACACCTGCAATCCCAGCACTTTGGGAGGCCAAGGCGGGCGGATCACGAGGTCAGGAGATCAAGACCATCCTGGCTAACACAGAGAAACTCCATCTCTACTAAAAATACAAAAAATTAGCTGGGCATGGTGGCACACGCCTGTAGTCCCAGCCACTTGGGAGGCTGAAGCAGGAGACTCACTTGAACCTAAGAAGCGGGGGTTGCAATGAGCCGAGATTGCACCACCGCACTCCAGCCTGGCGACAGAGGAAGACTCCGTCACAAACAAACAAACAAACAAATCTTAATGTGTGTTGCCTCTAATTATATTTTGAACTTAAAAAAAAAGTCCTGGTATATATGCTTCAGTTATCATATATAACGGCAATGCCCAACCTTTTTGGCACCAGGGACTGCTTTTGTAGAGACAATTTTTCCACAGACTGGGTTGGGAGGATGGTTTCAGAATGAGACTGTTCTACCTCAGATGATCAGGCATTAGATTCTCATAAGGAGTGCATAAACTAGATCCCCTGCATGCGCAGTTCACAAAAGGATTCCTACTCCTATGAAAATCTAATGTCGCCCCGATCTGGCAGGAGGCAGAACTCAGGCAATAATGCTCGCGCTCCCACTACTCACCTCCTGCTGTGCTGTGTGGTTCCTAACAAGCACTGACTGGTACCTGTCTGTGGCCTGGGGGTTGGAGACCCCTGCTCTAGACTGTATTAATAAAAAGCCATTAAAAACCAGATGACAGAGAGAGGAGATCTTTTCAGAAAGATTAAATTTTCCCATTTCTGTTTTAATATTTAGGGAAAAGATTTAAATCAGAAAAAACCCTATGCACAAATAACCAGTGTTATTAAGCCTAAGCTATATCATTAAAAAGTCTATAATACTATGCAGCCATAAAAAGGAACAAGATCATGTCCTTTGCAGGGACATGGATGGAGCTGAAAACTGTTATTCTCAGCAAACTAAAGCAGGAACAGAAAACCAAACATCGCATGTTCTCACTTATAAGTGGGAGCTGAAGGATGGGAACACACGGGTATATGGTGTGGGGGAACAATACACACAGGGGCCTGTGTGGGGGTAAAGGTTGTGGGAGAGCATCAAGAAGAATAGCTAATGGGTGCTGGACTTAATACCTAGGGGATGGGTTGATCTGTGCAGCAAACAATCATGACACACATTTACCTATGTAACAAACCTGCATATCCTGCATATGTACCCTGGGACACAAAATAAAAGCTGATGAAAAAAATAAAAGAAAGTCTATAATGCTTCTGTGGTGTATGGTTAAGGAAGGTAAGTAAGACTCACATTACAAGAATTGAATGGAAAGAATACAACATAAACTCTCATTTATCAAATGAGCATCTACATAGTATATGTCTAGAACTATGGTACAAGCTTTAAGACTGGGCGCGGTGGCTCACGCTTGTAATCCTAGCACTTTGGGAGGCCGAGGCAGGCAGATCACCTGAGGTCAGGAGTTCGAGACCACCTTGGCCAACATGGCGAAAACCCATCTCTACCAAAAATACAAAAATTAGCCGAGTGTGGTGGGGCATGCCTGTAGTCCCAGGTACTCAGGAGGCTGAGGCAGGAGAATCACTTGAACCCAGGAGGTGGAGGCTGCAGAAAGCTGAGATCATGCCACTGCACTCCAGCCTGGGTGACAAAGCGAGACTCTATCTCCAAAAAAAAAAAAAAAAAAAAAAAAAGAGAGAGAACTACGGTACTTTGGGAATACAAAAGAACTCTAATATATATTTCCTGTCCCAAGAAACAAACACTGATGCAAAAAATGTGTCTTCCCAAGTAACTATAGATAATAAAATCTTTAATTACATAGTACAGGCAATAAATGCAAGTGTGGAACACTATGTTAAATAGGTTATTTATTTTTGAAAATAATTTTGAAAATTGAACTGGGAATTCTTTTTCTCAAATGCTTCCAGAATTATCCTCCCAGCAAGAGAAGTTTTATAAAATAAAACTGCTATTACTATAAAATTCCATAGAAATTAAGCTAAAGAAACAACAAATAAAACTGAAATACAAAGTTCTACATTGAATTCTGATTTAAAAAAAAACAACAATAAATGAGCAAGCTCTGTTTCATGTTATGACTGAAATGGAATAGGATTAGGAAAACTGCCTCAGGAAGTCAGGACACAATATAAATCAGTAAGACTTTCCATACCTTTCTAGTTGCAGGAAACCTTAAAATATTACTCCATTCTGCGTGTGTGCAACGAGGACAAGTTTCTAAAGCATTCAAAATATTTTATAAGGTAGACGTTGTATGCTTCATTAAAGTAACAACTTGTGTGTTAACCTTATTTTTAAATGTCATTTCAAAGAAAGACGTCTTATCAAAATTGAATGAAAGAAGAAAACTACAAGAAAATTACCTAGAGGAAAGGGAATAAAAGAAAAGATCTTTTCTGGACGTTGAGTATTAAGTTTCCATGTTCGTTGAAATGAAAATTACAAAATCAGAACTACATGGTAGATTTTGCAAGCATGTAGCCAGAAGCGTAAGGGCTGGTGGACTTTGGGGGTCTATGACTAGGAGACAGACTGGAAAACCAGAGACAGCATTGCAAACATAAGCTACTTTTGCCAAATAAATTCTGGAACTTACTTCTTGAACTGAGAAGTTCAGAGATGTTTTGGGATAGGAGGTCAGACAGTTTGGAATGACTTACTTGATCTTACTAAAAAAAAAAAAAAAAATACAATGTCTTTGATTACTCCTCTAGAAGTTAGTCTTATTTCCTACTTTAATTATTAAGGTTTTACCTTTGCATATTATTGTATACTTGAACATTCATAGTAATTCTTATTTTTTCATAAAAATGTATTTATCTGCACTTGTGTGTGTGTGAACGTGTGTGTTGTTTGTGCATGTATGTCTGTGTGTTTTTACAAATATCCCCTAAATAGATTGTGGTAGCTTGTTTCTTGTTTTCAGGTTGGCTACCATTAATTTCTCTCCTCCCTGTGTCTGTCTATTACTCTGCTCCCTTGAATCTGGGCTCATTTGTGACAGATTTGCCAAATAGAATATAGTGGAAGTGACGCTACATGACTTCCAGCACTTCCTACACTTTGAAGCTTCTACCTGGGTCTCCTGGAATTCTTGCTCTTGAAATGCCACGCTGTTTTGAAACCCAAGCCACACTATGGCTGTGTGGATAGACAAAAGAGAGAGAAAATCCCTGTCCAGCCCATAGGTATTCTAGCTATGCTAGCCTAGGAGCCAGGCAAGTGAGTAAAGAAGCTTTCAGATAATTCCAGCCTCATCTGTCATATTTCTACAACCATTTGAAGGACACAAAGCTGAATAGTGCTCAGCTTCGTCAACCCCCAGAAAAATGAAACATAACAACAAATGACTGTCTTAAGTTACTAAGTTTTGGTGTGGTGCGTTACACACAGCAATAAATAACTGGAACATACAATAGACATCTGAAGAAAGACCTAACGTTTCTTACTTAAATCATAACACTATAAAATTCATCACCACTCTGTCATTCCAGAAATGTAACCAAATTCTTATATCTATCATATATTTAGCTGAACAATATCACTTCACGCCACTTATTTCATTGGTCACAAAAATACATCTTTATATTTTGTTGAAAATTTTAAGGGCTATAAAGTGATACAACAAAAGTAATACATGTATGTAACACAGAAGATTATATTAACGAAAAATGGTTGTACAATCTTTTAAAATTGACTTCATTTTATTTTAATTAATTAATTAATTAATTTATTTATTTATTTATTTCGAGATGGAGTCTTGCTCCGTCGCCCAGGCTGGAGTGCAGTGGCGTGATCTTGCCTCACTGCAACCTCCACCTCCTGGGTTCAAGTGATTCTTCTGTCTCAGCCTCCCGAGTAGCTGGGATTACAGGCGCCTGCCACCACACTTGGCTAATTTTTTAATTTTTAGTAGAGACAGGGTTTCACCATCTTGGCCAGGCTGCTCTTGAACTCCTGACCTCGTGATCCACTCTCCTCGGCCTCCCAAAGTGCTGGGATTACAGGCGTGAGCCACTGTGCCCGGCCAACATCTGCCATTAACATCTCCCACCAGAGTACATTTGATCCACCAATGAACGACACTGACACATCATAATCACTCAGTCCATAGTTCACATTAGGGTTGACTTTTGGTGTACATTTTACAAGTTTTGACAAATGTATGATGACATGTACCCACTATTATAGTTTAATACAGACTAGTTTCCCTGCCCTAAAAATTTGATGTGCTCAGTCTGTTCATCCTTTCTTCCCTGCAACCCCTGGCAGTGGTTGATCTTTTCATTGTCTCCATGGCATGCCTTTTCCAGAATGTCATGTAGTTGGAATCATACAGTAATGCAGCCTTTTCAAACTGGCTTATTTTACTTAGTGGCATGGGTTTGAGGTTCCTCCATGTTTCATTGCTTGATTATTCATTTTGAAAAAATACTGTCACATTTTCTTATCCTTCACTCATCCCTTAATCCTTTTAAATTTCGTTTCTGTCCTCACCCTTCTATGGAACCCTGTGCTCTTAAAGGTCGCCAGACTTCCTACTCATAAAATCTAGAGCCCTTCCTGCGGCATTGAATATCGCTGCCCACTACTTCCCTAAATCCTCGTTTTTGTGAAATCGTTCTTTTGCTTCTGCTTAGCTCTTTCTGCTCATTCCTTCCTTCCTGCATTCTTCAAGTATAAGTATTTCCCAACTTAAGGAAATATAAGTATTTCCTTGGCCTTCTCTCTGCTACTTACTACCATCTTGGCATCTCTTTCTCTCACGCCCACATTATCCTCTATCTGAAATATCTAATAATTATGATAGTCTCTTTTGCTTCTTATATTCAACCAGTTACCAAAATGCATCAATTCTCCCTGCATTACATTTTAAAACTGTCCCTTCTTTCCATTTCTTTCCTAGTTGGGAAACTCATTAATCCTTGTTTAGATAATGTCAATGGAGTCTTAGCCAATATATTTCTGCTTTAAGCCTCCTTTCTTCAAGTCCATTTTATTCAGTCCTGCCAAATTAATTTTCCTGAACTGTTTTGCTGATTAATGCCTACTTTTATGTTATTTGAAATATAAATGTATATTTATCATATTAATAGTATAAGGATGCAACAATTGACATTATAATGATGATGAGAAAGCTGTTGTTTTTATACATAAAACAATTAATAACTTGCAAATAGATAAAAATAGCGAAATACGGTTGACCCATGAATCCTTTGACTAACATGGGTGTTAGGTGTGCTGACTTCCACATGGTCAATTACCCCCCCAAATTAACTACTAGTACCCTACTGTTGACCAGAAGCCTTACCAATGACATAAACAGTCAATTAACACATATTTTGTATATTACTTGTATTATATACTGTATTCTTACAATAAAGTAAGCTAGAGAAAGTAAAATGTTGTTTTGAAAATCATAAGAAAAATATATTTACTATTCATTAAATGGAAGTGGATAGTAATAAACGTCTTCATTCTCACTGTCTTCATTTTGAGTAGATTGAAAAGGAAGAGGAAGAGAAGGGGTTGGTTTTACTGACTCGAGTATTTCATAAAATAGACTAGTAGCTACATATATTTATGCATTTATGCACTCATGACATATCTGACTTTTTCTATTTCTATTTCTATGTCTTTTTTTTTCTTTTTTTTGAGACAGGGTCTCATTCTGTCACCCAGGCTAGAGTACAGTGTTTGCTATCAAGGCTCACTGCAGCCTCAACCTTCCACGCTCAAGTGATCCTCCCACTTCTGAGTAGCTGGGACTTCAGGAGTGCCACCACAACTTACTAACTTTTTACTTTTTTTTTTTTTTGTAGCAATGGGATACCACTATGTTGCTCAGATTGGTCTCAAACTCCTGGGCTCCAATGATCCTTCTGCTTCAGCCTCTCAAAGTGCTGGGATTACAAGAGTGAACCACCATGCCTGGCCCTAACTTTAAAATTTATTATTTATTTATTTATTTATTTATTTATTTATTTATTTATTTTGAGACGGAGTCTGGCTTTGTCACCCAGGCTGGAGTACGGTGGTGCAATCTCGGTTTACTGCAACCTCCACCTCCCGAGTTCAAGTGATTCTCGTGCCTCAGCCTTCCAAGTAGCTGGGACTACAGGCTTCCGCCACCACGCCTTGCTAAGTTTTGTATTTTTAGTAGAGAGGAGGTTTTACCATGTTGTCCAGGCTGGTCTCGAATTCCCGAGCTCAGGTGATCTGCCCACCTCAAACTCCCAAAGTACTGGGATTACAGGCCTGAGCCACTGCACTCGGCCAAAAAATTTTTTAAAAAGTATTTCTACGCTATGCAGTTTGTCTGCAAATTTTTTCAAATTGTCGCAAATCTCCGAAAAATTTTTCAATATATTTACTAAAAAAAAATTCACGTATAAATGGACTCATGCAGTTCAAATCCATGTTGTTTAAGGGCGAACTGTAAACGGACATCAGATGAGAATTCATCAAATGAAATAGAATGGCATCCTATTCAATAAATTGAATATTAGAAGGAAGAAAGTTAGATGGCTCAAAGAGAAATTTCTTTCTTTATGACCCAAGAAATATTTACAAAATTTAGAATGATAATGCAAGGCAGAATAATAGATGTTAGGGTATATCATAATTCTAATACTTGATAACAGTACTTGTGTACTGACATTTATAACTTCAATAAAATTTTTATGTTTTTCAATTTAGGTCATGAGTGTTTTATGAAAAAGATTCTATTTGGCAATTATTGATATCATGAGTGGATGTTTCATAAAGCAGAAGTTTACTTCCTCAAAATTTCCTCAAAATGTAGAAAAAAATAAGAACTTGTGTACAATATACATAATTTTTATATGTGTGAACCCACATAAAAGCATGTATAAAGAAAAGGTGAAATAATTTGGAGAAGCATCAAATATTCAAAATACATTTACAAGTTCTCCTACCTAAGTTCGTATATAAGTTGCTATCTCATTCTTGATCTATCTGCCCTACATTCTTATTTCTGATTTTTTAGTGGTATAATATGTATATAAGTAAATATATACATACATAGATGTTGATTCATATTTTTTTCCCCGATGGGGAGCCCTTAAGTGTTTTCAGGCACGGGAGTAAAATAACATTATTTTCATCATTTTCACTCATAAGATTTTAATAGATTTTAAAGAAAGCTGTTTTTCTTGACCTTGGAGTTATCTGGCATTCATAATACTAGTCTTATCTAGGTAAGAAAATACTAATCTAAAACCCAGGAAACATGATATTATTCTTGGTTCTGTCATTGATTTTTCAGTCTAACCAAATGTTTTTATTTTCAGTTTAAAAATAAATTTTGGAAAAGCACTTATTAGCCCTAACTCTTGTTTTCTCAAAGTTTTAACATTTAAAAAGTAAGAACAGAGGCCAGGCGCAGTGGCTCATATCTGTAATCCCAACACTTAGCGAGGCCGAGGTGGGTGGTTCCCTTGAGCCTAGTTCAAGACCAGCCTGGCCAACATGGCAAAACCCCATCTCTACAAAAATTAGCCGAGTGTGATGGTGCGTGCCTGTAGTCCCAGCTACTCAGGAGGCTGAGGCAGGACGATTGTTGGAGCCTGAGAGTTTGAGGCTGTGGTGAGCTGTGATCATGCCACTGCTCTCCAGCCTGGGTAACAGAGTGAGACTCTGTCTCAAAAAACAAATAAATAAATAAGAACAGAGGAAGACTAATAAATTCAAATATATTAAATTGATAGAAAATACTCATTTGCTTATTCCAAATATTTGATATTTGTTGAGATATACTAGATCCCAGGCAGACAGGAAGAATCAAGACTGCCTCCATAAAGCTCCCCATCTAGTGGGGCATATCAGCTAGCAAGCCTCATGTCTGTTCAAGCCAGGTTTTGCTGCAAAATAAATTTTGGCACCAATCATAAAACAAACTTCTGGTTTTCAGAGCTATATGGATTTGTGATTGCAGATAAGAGACAGTAGACTTGTATTATGGTGTTATACATACATATTCTAGGATAGATACAAGAAAAGAATACTATGTATGTGAATACATAGATACAGTGACAACCCAGACTGGTGAAGAGTAGGAGGGTTGGCGGAGAGACAATAGAAATTGGCTCCTATGTGTCAATTAAATAAAAAAGTTATACTGCATTATTATTCCAGGAAGCTGTGAGTGATATTCCGGAAGAAATTATTCCCTGATGGGGAAATTTGAGAATACTTTTGAGCTTTCTTACTTTACTGTTGTGTTACAGATGATCAGAAACTTATCGTTACAAAGTTAACAATGAAAACTTTATTTGCTATTCAATTCTCCCACTGACAGACTTTTAAAACTTGCAAATAGCACATTAAACTGCAGTGTCTTCATTTATTTCTTGCATATCTATGCTATAGGTCAAGACTTTTATACTTTCTTACACTGTTCTGTTGGTCTCTCTGGCCACAGCCATACTCTACCCTATCCCACCACACAGAGGGATAGGGTGGTTATATTACTCCCATGCCTGAAAACCTTAAAGATCTACCCACTGGAAAATAAATTATATATCTATTTCTATCAATCAGTCATCAATCAATCTATCTATCTACCTACTTATATACTAAAAGATAGGAAATAAAAACATAAGGAACATATACCAGGAATGAGGCAGCAACTCACACACAAATTCAAGGAGGGGCACGTGCACAAGGAGACCTTATGAGGATTGAGGGGCAAACAGGACAAATGCCAAAGCTCAAGAAAGGTTGCATGAAGCATTAGTCAGGTCAGTCAGTAGCTTATGCTGAAGATGTCCCTTGGAATTGAAGAATGTGGAAAGCAGATCTAGAACTAGAATCCCTTTATCATGGGCCTCGAAAATCTTACATATTAACAGCCACTTCTAAAGTTTGTTTTTAGTATTTGTATGATTTCTTTCTCCCTATCTAATCTGAAAAAATCATTTGCACTATTTTTCAAGGTGGGCCTCACTAAGCAAATGTAAATTCAGTACCTGATCAAGTTATACATTAATCAATCAAAAGGTTCACTGGGAATCTATTTGATAAGTGACCAGCATATAAGAGAAATATTGAGGTATTTGTTAGAAAATAAATCAAGGGAATTTGAACAAGTAAGATTTTACTAGGTAGTTATCATTATATTGAACATGAAAAATATGTTCAGGCTGGGCACAGTGGCTCACACCTGTAATCCCAGCCCTTTGGGAGACTGAGGTGGGTGGGTCACTTGAGGTCAGGAGTTCGAGACCAGACTGGCCAGCATGGCGAAACCCCATCTCTACTAAAAATACAAAAAAAAAAAAATTATCCAGGTGAGGTGGCGCAGGACTGTAGTCCCAGCTACTTGGGAGGCTGAGGCATGAGAATCGCTTGAACCTGGGCAGCAGAGGTTGCAGTGAGCCGAGATCACACCACTGCACTCCAGCCTGGGCAACGCAGCAAGACCCTGTCTCAATAAAAAATAAAAATAAAAATAAATTTCCAAAAATCCCAGAAACTTATAAAATAGTTCACTTGCTATACCTCTAAAATATTTAAAAAGCTTTATAGCATTACTCAGTTTTCATACCACAATTTGGTAAAACAAAGCATCAGATATTCATTTCTCCTAGCTGAGAAAAAGAGCACTAAAAATCAAAACTCCAAAAATGATCATTTGAATTATATTATGACTATGTAAACCAGGGGAGCTTGGCTAAAGATGAAAAATGCAAAGTCTGTTTTGTTTCTTGTTCTTTAATTCAAACTCTAATATGAGTGCAAGGATATAAAGAAGGCATCAAATGTGCGTTTCTCATTTCCTTCTCATGCACCCTAAAAGATGACAGAACCTAATTCTGCTAGAGCTTCTCCATTGCATCCTGTCTCTGGAGAAGATTTTGGCTTAATTGGGTATTTATTTCGGTGACAATTTTTAAAAAATCTGCTCATACAGAACTTAATTTTCCTGAGGCAAGGTTTACATAAAACATTGATTGTGGGTACATGGAAGGTATGTAGAAATGAACTTCTTTCATTGTGCAAGCATGAGACTGCACTCCCTAAGATAATCTATATTTGAACATTTTACAGCTCTGGAGGGTAGATTTTAAATATTAGAAAAATGAGGCTCAGAGAGGTGAAATGACTTGTCTACATAACCTTATTCATAGCAGGCTCAGTCAAAACTAGTTTCTAGATTCCTAATTCTCTGCATCATATGCTTTTATATTATAATACCGTATAAGGTAGTAAATGCCACTCATTCATTTATTCATTTGAACAAACATTTACTGGGTGTCTACCCAAAGCCAGGATCAGGCCCAGGGGATAGAGAAGTGAACAAATGAAACAACAGTCCCTTCCCTTATGGATTACATTTGAGTGGGGAAAACAGAAGATCAACAAGAAAGGCAAGCAAATATAAGTCAGATGGTGGTAATTACTATGAAGAAAAGTGAAGCAGGAAGGAAGACAAGGCTTTAGATAAGGGGAGACTAAGTTTAAATAGGCTGGTCAGAAAACCCTCATTGAGAAAGTGGTATCTGAACTAAAATTTGAAGGAGATGAGGGGCTGGATATATGCGTATCCTTGAGGAGAGTATTCTGGGAAGGCAAACAAGAGCAAAAGCCCAAACATGAGAGTGTGTCTAGCACGTTCATGGGAAAGCAAGAAGAGCAGTGTGACTGGGCAGAATGAGCAAGGAGGAAAACACTAGGAGGTGAGGCCAGATTGTGCAGGTCCCATTTGGTTTTACCCTAAGTGAGGTAGGAAGTCATTTGCAGGTTTTGAGCAGAAGTGCAGCAGGATCTCATTGACTGGCTGCCATTTGAGAATAGTCTGGAAGTACAATGGTGAAAGCAATAAGACTGGTTAGGAGTTTCTAAGGATGATCAAGATGAAATGTAGGGGGACAGACTGACAGAGGAGAAGGAGTTGATTAGTGGTTAAATCCTGGATAGATTTTGAAGGTTGAGTCAACAAGATTTCTTGATAGTTTGGATATGAATGTGAGAAAAGAGGACAGAGTCAAGGATAACTCCAAAGTGTCTTTAAAAAAAAAAATCTTCATATATATTTATTTATATGAAGTTTCTGTTGATGGAACACATGAAAATAGTTGAATAGATGTAGATATGCTTTGGAGAATATGAATTAAAATATAGATTACATGTATGAAGAAGTCACTTTCAGGGAAGGAGGGCCTATCTTGAAAGATATGCAACAGTTTAGTCAGGATGAGATAAACTACTATAACGAACAAAATCTGTAATGTTCAAACATAATAGAAGTTTATTTCTTGGTCATCTATAGACCAGGCTGGGTGTTCCAGGTAAGTAGACTTCTCTTTTCCACATTGTGACTCAGGTCTGAGACATTTTGCACCTGTGGCTACCTCAAAACCCAAGGCCTTATTGTCATCTGTATCCCACCAGCGGAAGGGGAAAGAGAACAAGGGATGGCTGCCCTGCTTCTTCAAAGTCTCCACTTGAAGGTTGTACACTTTGTTTCTATTCACACTTAATTGATGAAAACTGGTCATATGGCCACACTTAGCTGTAGGTGCAAGATGTGGGGCTGAGAAATTGTATTCCTGGTTGGTAACTGCCTTGCAGCTACAATTCCATTACTGTGGAACACAGGAAGCACAGCGTAAGAACAACTCCTATGTCTGCCCCAGGCAGCCATTCTCCAGAGCAGGTAAACAGGTTCCACCATTTTAGAGAGATGCAGCATGCATATTAAGGTGCTTCGTGTGTTTCCGGGGTCTTGTGTCCCTTCTCCTCTGATTCTTTCCTTGGGGTGGGCTGTCCATATGTCTAACTCCAAAGTTTTTAGCTGAGCAACTAAATGATAGAGAAACAGATTTTTAGGAAGATCAAGGTGTTTAGTTTTTCACATGCAAAGTTTGAGAAACCACCTAAGACATTCAAGTAGAAATTGAACAGGCAGTTGGATAAAGAAGCCTGGAAGTCATGGGGGAGATGTGAACTGGAAATATATATTTGAGAAGTCAGTAGCATCTACATGATAGCAAATCTTCAAGATTAGATGAGGTCACCAGGGGAGGGGTTATGGGTACAGAAGAGGCCAGAGGATGGAGCACTGGAGCCTTCCAATGTTTAGAGATTAGGAAAACAAAACAAGGCAGGCAGTGGAATGCAAGATTAACTTTTCCAAAGGCTGCTGAATGCTGAACTCTGATGAAGACTGAGAACTGGCCACTGCATTTAGCAGTGTAAGTGTCATTGGTGACCTTGTCAAGTGTAGTATCAGTGGAATGGCGGATTGCCTGCCTGGAGTGGGCTTAGGAATGAATGGTGGGGAGTGGAGTGGGGGATGGCATAGTCAATAGTCAGTTTTTATGCATTTACCATGAAATTTTGTATGTAGTTATTACAATCATACACAAAAAATTTTAGTAATTATATAAACCATATAAAACTGTAGGCCCTCTACTATACACTTAATTCATTTTGAAAAAAATCATTCCAACAAGATTTATCTTAGAAATGAGGAAACCAATGGTTGAAGAAGTGAAGTAACTTGCCCATGTTCCCATGTGTGGTAAAGGGTGGAGCTGGAATTTGAATTCAAGTCTCTTTGACTCCTAGCCTTCACCCTTGACCACTGTGCTACTTTTCCTTTAAATATTACAACGAATAGCCACCCACATGTGATTGATTCTTTCCTGAGGTTAAATACTAAATTGGAAGAAATAATGCAGAAAGGCTAACAAAGATCTGCCCTCCTTATTGGTCAAGTTATTCTTAGTCTCTGGCAGGCATAAAGTGCAGAACTAAACAGCATTGTTCATCATTTCAACTGTCAGCCAACTCACAGCAGGTCACTGTCCATGAAGCCCTTTTCTGTATAAAGTGGTTTGATGTGCCAATTTTATCAATGTTGCTAAACTCAAATAACAACTTCTGTTGGAAAGAAATTCAGCTCCATAACCATTAATAAAATAGGAAAACCTAGATCTGCCTACAAGTCCAGTAAGCCAAGCAGAAGGAAAGCAAGTGGATCTTTTTTCTGACCTGGTCTTCTATTTGTGTGAAAAGTCATCCTACTTACCCTTTAGCAGAGAAGGGGTTGTATTAAACTGGGCAGGACAAATCTCATAATAGCCTGTAGGCTCACTCCCCTTTCACACAGTCCTTTTAATTTTGACTGATATTTTAATTTACCCTCAGACTCAGCTACTGAATTCTCCAACACCCTGGCTTGAGTTCAGTGGATAAGACAAACGTAACATCCCTTAGCATCGTGACGGAACTTCACATGGTCATATGGCCATCAAGATAAACACACGAGTAACAGAAGGCTCTGTTCTGAAAGCATGAGTCGTATAATTCTATTACAGCTTGGTCTAATACTTATGAAAGAAAAGTACTAAACTATTAAAAACTTACATTAAGAATTGCTGAAGAAAATCACAACTGCTGGTTTCCTATTTTGTGTGTGTGACATGATGGAAAAAAAACAACACTGCAGTTTAATATGATAATCACGTATTAAGACAAGAATACCAGAAAAGCTAATGTAATAGTTTTGCAATCTTACAAATTAGGTAATGTATGTAAAATCGTTTTAAGAGTTCCAAAGGATTTACAAACATGAGCTAGTGTTACCAGGTATACAAATTCAAAGGATATCAAAGCTATATAACAGGATCTATTGACCACATGCTTAATTATAGTTTTATGGAAATAAAAACTTACAGTAAAAATAGTTACACTTGTACAATATTTCTCGTTCTTCTTAAAAAAGTTATACATGTACAAGAAAAAAATTCAAATACTGCAATAGTATAAGCCGTGCAAAGTATTCTTGACACATTTGTCCTCAACTCTTATCCTCAGAGGCAACCAGGCTTCCTAGTTTTTAATGTATTCATATGTTTTATGAATTTTATGTCAATGTATCTGTTCACATTTTTTTTTTTTTTGAGACAGAGTCTCGTGCTGTTGCCCAGGCTGGAGTCCAATGGCGCAATCTTGGCTCACTGCAATCTCTGTCTCCTGGGTTCAAGTGATTATCATGCCTCAGCCTCCCGATCTGTTCACATTTTTACCTATATCTTTGAAATAAAAATAATTGAGTCTCACCTGATAGTTTTCCTTTATACTTTCACGTTCTGTGGATTTTTGATATAGTAATTACACTTGATTCTGAAAAATAAATAGCATTAGGGGTTTTTTCTCTAAAGTTATTCAAACAATAAATATATGTTATGTTTTCATCTTTAACAATTCACCTGTACAATTTACCAAGGCAATACGTCTGACATTACTAGAGATCAGAACTTTAAGTCGATATTCAGTCAAACAAATCCTTAAATGTTTGCTGTTCAATATTCTTCTAATCAAAACACAGTGAGAAACCGGTACCGATTAACACTGGGCCTTTGATAGATCCTGATTTCCTAGTTTCTTCTAACAAAAGTTGTGTTAGGTGAACCTTGCCTTTGATTCCAAAGTCTTTCTTCTTTATGTAGTCCCTAAATATTTTATGAATCCAGAGAACATTTCAATACAAAACTGCAATAGACAAGCTGGGGAAGGAGAAGAAGAATGAAGTCCCTTTACCCTTTGAATATGAAGTTTCAACATGAGGCACAGAAATACATTGCATTATAGTTTTACCTTTCGTTTCTTCACTGTGTGCCATTAATATGATGCTCCAACTTACCTGGATGCTTAGCACATGCAGATCTGGGCAAGATTTTTACCACATTTCTTTGCCAGGTGGAAAACCTTTGAATGATTCAGGCTGTTTCTTCTGGCTACCAGGCATTATCAGCAGCCCTCGAAAACAGTGTTTCTCCTTTCACAATAATCTGGTCACTTTTGAAGTCTTTGGAAACAGAATTTAGTCTGTTCGAGTTAGAGAAGGGAGAGGCATCCTGAAAAATAAACTTTTGCCATATTTATAAGTCATCACATTTATAATTTATATGAGAAAAGGCAAAATGCAACCATTATGATTGGTTAAAATAACAGATTACATTTAAGCATAGCTGAGGTACTTCAGGAAAATGTGCACAGAGCCCTCTGACATAGGACTTCCTTTCAGTCCAATGTCCCCACCATCCCCCTCTTCCTAAAACAAGATGCTCACTGACCTTACTTGTTTCTGAAATGGCTATAAAAAGTAGTTTCTCATTCAAAACTTTTTACCATATAGCTATATAATGAAAATTCAACTATCAGTTGAATACATGATAAATATACACAGTGATTCAATGAGAAAAAATTTTCCCAAAATATACAAATAGATTGTTCAGAGTCATAAAGATGAAACAACAGACTCACTGATTTTTTTTTCCCTTTTCACCTGACTTGTTTTTGGTCATGGAAAGACACAGGCAAAGCTTGGCTGAATACCAATCATTCATTCTCTATAGATACACTTAATTCATTCTGCACAAAGTATGCTGGAATAAAAAGGTTTAAATTGGCATTAGAAATAGTACTACTAGTGAGAAAAGGATTTGCGGGATTCTGTAAAACTATATGGAAAAAAAAAGACAACTAAAAAATGGATGAAATGGAGCCTGTCAGACACAGAAGATACAGGATTAAAAACAGATCATGGATTCAAGCAAATATAAAACAAGAATTAAAGTTACTCATTATAATGAAAGAGAAAAAGGATGTGAATTATGCCTGAATATCTAGTTCTTGATGCTCATATAATCAAATGTCACACTTAATGTGCTAGCAAACTAAATAACTAGTTGACTTCTGCTAGTTCTGAACCACAGGTGGACAGTGGTTGGGGAAAAGCTCGTCAGCACCATTTCCTTTCTTTCACAGAGTATAGCTCATTGCTTTTCACTTCACAAAGGAGAAACAAAGCACCAGGTTTGTGAGAGTTCTTTCCCTTGTCACCTCATCCCTAGACCCAGTTTAAGATTTAATTCGTATCCCTTCAATGACTACTGCATTTCCATTCATTTCAAAGTATAGTATTGGTGCTGACAAGAATAGGGCCAAATTTTAAAAAGAGATTAATTATGCTGAGAAATGTCCATTGTAAGTACTGCAAGAACACTGAACAAACAGCTAGTGTATACTGAAGTTGTTTGCTGCTGTTTACAGGAAATTACATAAAGTACAATACTGGAACAGAAGGAAGTAAGTTATATGGTCATAGCTTTGTGGAAAAAGGAATATGTAAAATAAATTAAGGACCTTCCAAAGGAAGTAAAGCTTAAGACATACAAATATATATGTTACATTTCACACACACAAATAAACCAAGCAAATAAAAAGAACTCCTAAAACCTAATTAGAAAATAATATAAAACCTGATTGCAGCAATTACAGTGCTCTGTTCCTCCAAACGGAAGATGATAAGCCATGTGCTATGCCGGTGACAGCAAAGACAATTGTTCTAAGGATCTACCACTTTAAAAAATAAAAATAATTCTTAAAATAATTACATCAGCATATGGACTCTGGAAAATTCCTTCTACCGTAATAAGGTCAGATGGACATTTCCTGTCTCACATTTCTAGTACACGTTGTCTTTTAGACAATAATAGTGAGAAACAATAGTTTGGCATGAGTTCAATGCATACTAAGAAATGACTGGCTCTGCTTATGGCTAGCCAGTTTTCCCAACACCATTTATTAAACAGGGAATCCTTTCCCCATTGCTTGTTTTTGTCAGGTTTTTCAAAGATCAGATGATTGTAGATGTGTGGCATTATTTCCAAGGCCTCTGTTCTGTTCCATTGGTCTATATGTCAGTTTTGGTACCAAGTACCATGCTGTTTTGGTTACTGTAGTCTTGCAGTATAGTTTGAAGTTGGATAGTGTGATGTCTCCAGATATGGTCTTTTTGTTTAGGATTGTCTTGGCTATATAGACTCTTTTTTGGTCCCATATGAAATTTAAAGTAGTTTTTTCTAATCCTGTGAAGAAAGTCAATGGTAGCTTAATGGGGATAGCACTGATCTATAAATTACTTTGGGCAATATGGCCATTTTCACTATATTGATTCTTCCTATCCATGAGCATAGAATGTTTTTTCCATTTATTTGTGTCCTTTTTTATTTCTTTGAGCAGTGGTTTGCAGTTCTCCTTGAAGAGGTCCTTCACATCCCTTGTAAGTTGGATTCCTAGGTATTTTATTGTCTTTGTAGCAATTGTGAGTGGGAGTTCACTCATGATTTGTCTCTCTGTTTGTCTGTTATTGGTGTATAGGAATGTTTGTGATTTTTGCACATTGATTTTGTATCCTGAGACTTTGCTGAAGTTGCTAATCAGCTTAAGAAGATTTTGGGCTGAGACGATGGGGTTTTCTAAATATACATGTCATCTGCAAACAGAGACAATTTAAATTCCTCTTTTCCTATTTGAATACCCTTTATTTCTTTCTCTTGCCTGATTGCCCTGGCCAGAACTTCCAATACTATGTTGAATAGGAGTGGTGAGAGAGGGCATACTTGTCTTGTGCTGGTTTTCAAAGGGAATGCTTCCAGCTTTTGCCCATTTAGTATGATACTGGCTGTGGGTTTGTCATAAAGATCTCTTATTATTTTGAGATATGTTCCATCAATACCTAGTTCATTGAGAGTTTTTAGCATGAAAGGGTGTTGAATTTTATCAAAGGCCTTTTCTGCATCTATTGAGATAATCATGTGTTTTTTTTCCATTAGTTCTGTTTATGTGATGGATTATGCTTATTGATTTGCATATGTTGAACCAGCCTTGCATCCCAGGGATGAAGCAGAGTTGATCATGGTGAATAAGCTTTTGGATGCGGGGCTGGATTCGGTTTGCCAGTACTTTACTGAGGATTTTTCACATAGATGTTCATCAGGGATATTGGCATGAAGTTTTCTTTGTTGTTGTTGTTGTTGTTGGTTGTTGTTGTTGTTGTGTCTCTGGCGGGTTTTGGTATAAGGATGGCCTCATAAAATGAGTTAGGGAGGAGTCCCTCTTTCTATATTGTTTGGAATAATTTCAGAAGAAATTGTACCAGCTCCTCTTTGTACCTCTGGTAGAATTTGGCTGTGAATCCTTCTGGTCCTGCGCTTTTTTTTTGGTTGGTAGGCTATTAATTACTGCCCCAATTTCAGAACTTGTTATTGGTCTATTCAGGGATTTGACTTCTTACTGGAAACTAGACCCCTTCCTTACACCTTATACAAAAATTAACTCAAGATGGATTAAAGACTTAAATGTAAGACCTGAAACAAGAAAAATCCTAGAAGAAAACCTAGGCAATACCATTCAGGACATAGGCATGGGCAAAGGCTTCATGACTAAAACACCAAAAGCAATGGCAACAAAAGCCAAAATTGACAAATGGGATTTAATTAAACAAAAGAGCTTCTGTACAGCAAAAGAAACTATCATCAGAGTGAACAAGCCACCTATAGAATGGGAGAAAATTTTGGCAATCTATCTATCTGACAATGGTTGTTATCCAGAATCTACAAGAAACTTAAACACATTTACAAGAAAAAAAGCAAACAACCCTATCAAAAAGTGGGAGAAGAATGTGAACAGACACTTATCAAAAGAAGACATTTATGTGGCCAACAAACATATGAAAAAAAGCTCATTATCACTGGTCATTAGAGAAATGCAAATCAAAACCACAATGAGATACCATCTCAAGCCAGTTACAATGGTGATCATTACAAAGTCAGGAGAGTATGTGGAGAAATAGGGACTGTTTTACACTGTTGGTGGGAGTGTAAATTAGTTAAACTATTGTGAAAGACAGTGTGGCAACTCCTCAAGGACCTAGAAACAGAAATATCATTTGACCCAGCAATCCCATTGCTGGGTCCATACCAAAAGGATTATAAACCATTCTACTATAAAGACACATGCACATGTGTGTTTACTGCACCACTATGCACAATAGCAAAGACTTGGAACCAGCCCAAATGCCCATCAATGATAGACTGGATAAAGAAAATGTGGCACATATACACCATCTAATACTATGCAGTCACAAAAAGGATGAGTTCATGTCCTTTTCAGGGACATGGATGAAGCTCTAAGCCATCATTCTCAGCAAACTAACACAAGAACAGAAAACCAAACACCACATAGTCTCACTCATAAGTGGGAGCTGACAATGAGAACACATGGACACAGGGAGGGGAACATCACACACTAGGGTCTGTTGGGGTTTAGCAGGTAGGGGAGGGATAGCATTAGGAGAAATACCTAATGTAGTTGACGGGTTGATGGTTGCAGCAAACCACCATGGCACATGTATACCTGTGTAACAAACCTGAATGTTCTGCACATGTATCCCAGAACAAGAAGAAGAAGAAGAGGAAGAAGAGGAAGAAGAAGAAGGAGAAGAAGGAGAAGAAGGAGAAGGAGAAGAAGGAGAAGAAGGAGAAGAAGAAGAAGAAGAAGGAGGAGAAGAAGAAGAAGAAGAAGAAGAAGAAGAAGAAGAAGAAGAAGAAGAAGAAGAAGAAGAAGAAGAAGAAGGAGGAGGAGGAGGAGGAGGAGGAGGAGGAGGAGGAGGAGGAGGAGGAGGAGGAGGAGGAGAAGAAGAAGAAGAAGAAGAAGAAGAAGAAGAAGAAGAAGGAGGAGGAGGAGGAGGAGGAGGAGGAGGAGGAGGAGGAGGAGGAGGAGGAGGCGGCGGCTGCGGCGGCGTGGCTCTTGAACACTGGGATGGGTTAGCTTGGAATGGCAAAGATCTCAATGATGACAAAAAGACAAAGATGGTGTCTGGGGACTGGTGGCCCTAAAGAATAAGATTCAAGAAGTGGACATATATCTGACATCAATCTTTAATGTCTCTTGATCATTGAAAAGCTCTAGTGTTTAGTATTTATATTTACACAGATGACATTTATGCTTGTATATGAATAGCTTGGTATTTTTGCTTGTTGGTTTGCAAAGCAAACTGTGATAAAGAAAAATAATGAGTTGGCAGTTCCTTGTAGATAGTTAACTAGAACTGGCCATTACTTTCACTATTGTGCCTCCTCTCCTGCCCTAAACAATCAGTTCAGACAAGTATGAGGGCTGCCTTGCTCCTTACCAGACTTTGCAATCTGTTGGCAATGTTTATCCTGTCCCTGGACCTCCCAGCTACTTTGAACACCCTGAAACAGGTCCACTTGGTACTGGGACCCTCATAAATTTGTTCATCTCCCATCTTCTCTGATACTAGGTTGGGACCCTCATTATAGGATGCTGCCATCAAAACAACCTGTACTGGTATAAGAATATTTGTGTCAGTCATTTCCAGCACCATGTCTCATCTCTAATCCTCCGCCATTCAGTTAGGGAAAACATATGGAGAAAGCATTCTGAAATAAGGTAACAGATGCAGAGGGGCTGTTAGTGTTGGAACAAGCATTTCAGAGAGTCCAGGGACAGTGTTAGGAGGAGAAGAATCTGGATGAGAAGTTGCAAAGCAAAAAGAATGACAACAGGGTAAAGGGATAGGAGAGAGGATAACTGTCTTTCATTCAGTGCCAGTGAATTATTACAAAGAATGAGAAAATTGAAAGTCATCCTTGCCCAATCCTTCACATTTGCTCTCTATAACCAATCAATCACCAAGTCCTCCTTAATTGTTACACCCTTGGAGTAAAAAAATACCTACTGGGTTTTGTTTTTTCCCCAAATAATAAGGCTTTGTTTACTTAAAAATTATATAAATAGTGCATGGTGTCTATTTTAAAATTCCAAAATGATATGGAAAAATACAGAGAAAAAGGAAAAGCTATCTCCAATTCTACCATCCAGAAATAAGCATGTTTTAATATTTTATTGAAAGTCTTCTAGGTATCCCTATATATGCAGATACACATTTTGCATACACACACACACACACACACACACACAGAATTTTACATAAAGTTGGCATGTTATGCTTGAAGTTTGATAACCAGTTTTTACTTAATAATAGGTCACAGGCATTGTGATGCACAAACAACTTTCTATTTCAATATTATAGATCTATGCAATAGTTTGTAATTATTACCTAATATTCCAATAGGGGGATCTATAATAATTTATTAACAAATCTTTCATTTCACTGAGCAGTGGTTTGTAGTTCTCCTTGAAGAGGTCCTTTACATCCCTTGTAAGTTGGATTCCTAGGTATTTTATTCTCTTTGAAGCAATTGTGAATGGAAGTTCATTCCTGATTTGGCTCTCTGTTTGTCTGTTACTGGTGTATAAGAATGCTTGTGATTTTTGCACATTAATTTTGTATCCTGAGACTTTGCTGAAGTTGCTTATCAGCTTAAGGAGATTTTGGGCTGAGACAATGGGGTTTTCTAAATATAAACAAATGGAAGAACATACCATGCTCATGGATAGGAAGAATCAATATCGTGAAAATGGCCATACTGCCCAAGGTAATTTATAGATTCAATGCCATCCCCATCAAGCTACCAATGAGTTTCTTCACAGAATTGGAAAAAACTGCTTTAAAGTTCATATGGAACCAAAAAAGAGCCCGCATCTCCAAGACAATCCTAAGTCAAAAGAACAAAGCTGGAGGCATCACGCTACCTGACTTCAAACTATACTACAAGGCTACAGTAACCAAAACAGCATGGTACTGGTACCAAAACAGAGATATAGACCAATGGAACAGAACAGAGTCCTCAGAAATAATACCACACATCTACAGCCATCTGATCTTTGACAAACCTGAGAGAAACAAGAAATGGGGAAAGGATTCCCTATTTAATAAATGGTGCTGGGAAAATTGGCTAGCCGTAAGTAGAAAGCTGAAACTGGATCCTTTCCTTACTCCTTATACGAAAATTAATTCAAGAGGGATTAGAGACTTAAATGTTAGACCTAATACCATAAAAATCCTAGAGGAAAACCTAGGTAGTACCATTCAGGACATAGGCATGGGCAAAGACTTCATGTCTAAAACACCAAAAGCAACGGCAGCAAAAGCCAAAATTGACAAATGGGATCTCATTAAACTAAAGAGCTTCTGCACAGCAAAAGAAACTACCATCAGAGTGAACAGGCAACCTACAGAATGGGAGAAAATTTTTGCAATCTACTCATCTGACAAAGGGCTAATATCCAGAACCTACAAAGAACTCAAACAAATTTACAAGAAAAAAACAAACAACCCCATCAAAAAGTGGGCAAAGGATATGAACAGACATTTCTCAAAAGAAGACATTCATACAGCCAACAGACACATGAAAAAATGCTCATCATCACTGGCCATCAGAGAAATGCAAATCAAAACCACAATGAGATACCATCTCACACCAGTTAGAATGGCGATCATTAAAAAGTCAGGAAACGACAGGTGCTGGAGAGGATGTGGAGAAATAGGAACACTTTTACACTGTTGGTGGGATTGTAAACTAGTTCAACCATTATGGAAAACAGTATGGCGATTCCTCAAGGATCTAGAACTAGGTGTACCATATGACCCAGCCATCCCATTACTGGGTATATACCCAAAGGATTATAAATTATGCTGCTATAAAGACACATGCACACGTATGTTTATTGCGGCACTATTCACAATAGCAAAGACTTGGAATCAACCCAAATGTTCATCAGTGACAGATTGGATTAAGAAAATGTGGCACATATACACCATGGAATACTATGCAGCCATAAAAAAGGATGAGTTTGTATCCTTTGTAGGGACATGGATGCAGCTGGAAACCATCATTCTTAGCAAACTATCACAAGAACAGAAAACCAAACACCGCATGTTCTCACTCATAGGTGGGAACTGAATAATGAGATCACTTGGACTCAGGAAGGGGAACATCACACACCGGGGCCTATCATGGGGAGGGGGGAGGGGGGAGGGGGGAGGGATTGCATTGGGAGTTATACCTGATGTAAATGACTAGTTGATGGGTGCAGCACACCAACAAGGCACAAGTATACATATGTAACAAACCTGCACGTTATGCACATGTACCCTACAACTTAAAGTATAATAATAATAAATAAATTTAAAAAAAAATCTTTCATTGAAAGAATTATTTTCTCAATTTTCATTGTTTTTAACAGTTCCAAGATGAACGCTTTGTGCATGTATCTGTGCTTTATTCTGTGACTATCTTCACTAATATGATAATGAAGACTGTATTTTTATTTCCAGTATTTTTTTTTATCTTTGGTCAAGTTTTAACATTTTGGAAGCCATATTTATTCTTTGATAAATTGCTGTATTCATTTTTATATTAGAATGCTTTTCTCTTATTTTTAAGAGCTCTTAATATATTCAGGATGCCAACCTTTCCCATCTTTCATATCATTCATATCTCACAAGTGTTTTTTACAGTTTGTCCCTTGCTTTTTAAACTTAATTTTATGATGTTTTGAAGAAGCAAAACCTTTAGTGTTTACCTAGTCAAATTTATCAATAATTCTTTTTTGGTTTAACTCTACTGATTTAATTTCCAAACATTCCTACTATCACCAACCTAGATCAGACTCTATCATCTTTTATCTAGATACCTATAACAGTCTGGATTGGTCTCCCTGTTCCCAGTTTCTGTCTTTTGGAAACGACACTCCATGCAGCTGTCAGAATGTCCTATTTAAAATGAAAATCTGGTCAGGTCATTCTTCTACCTGACGGTTTGTTCAGTGCTGGGTGTTCCAAGTTGGATATTCATATAGCCAATGCTATAGGAGGTGGCTTTTCATAAAAATGAAAAAAAAAAAACTAAAATAAAAACTAATGTAACTAATAAAACTAATAAAAACTATTTTAAAATTCCAAAATGGTATGGAAAAATGCAGAGAAAAAGGAAGTCATCGCCAATTCTACCATCAGAAATAAGCATGGTTTAATATTTTATTGAAAGTCTTCTAGACATCTCTATATATGCAGATATATGATTTGCACACACTTGCAAAGAATTTCTTCCACAAAGATGGAAAATATTCCTGGGGCATTACTTATTTGTAAAGATTTTTGAAGAAAGAAAGTACATTATTTTATTTTAAGAAAACCACACGTATATGGAGCAGGATGCATGATCCCTATGAATTTCAAAATACACTGGAAGACTTCAAAGAAATATTCATATTTAGGTGAGCACGTTCAAAAGGCAATGGATATGGAGAATAAAGTTTTAAACCCCTTGACACGTGCAGCAGAAAGTGCCTTGCATTCTACAATATCCATTGCCTTCTCCTCTTGATCACATAGATTTCCCCGCATGCCTTGAAGTTAGATGTGACCAGGTGATTGAACTCTCACCCATAGAATATGGGAGAAATTAGTGTGATCAGATAATTTATTGTCCAAACCAAGACACTGTTAAGAGTGAAAGAGGACACTATTTCTTGTTGTGCTGAGAATTCAGGCATAAACTGGGCCATGTGATCACCATGGGAAGAACTGATGTGTGCCACTCCAGGGTGGACTCAGACCTAACTCCTCCCTCTCCTCTCCAGGATGTAGGCAAATGCAGGACATCTAGCAGAAGACTCAGTGCTCTAGGTACAGCCACAGCCCGGAAGGCTTGTGCTAAACTGTCCAGGAGTGTGAGCTCCATTTTTATTATTTGAAACCATTGTTCATGACAGCATCTTCACTGGACTGGCTTTCCACAGCGTGGTCTCTCCCTACATCTCCAGCCTCTCCTTTCATCAATCTTGAGCTTGAACTTAAGCTCTAGCAAGCTGAATGCTCATACATTTTAAAATGCCTGTTTATGTCAGTTTTTCTCATTAGTCAAGGAGCTCCTTGATGGTAAAAGCTTAATTATCTTTGCAGCACTTACTACCTGGCATATAATAGACTTCATAAATATCTGTTGAATGAAGAAATGTCTAGCCAAATGAGGAGTAAATCTTTCAATAGAGATTATTTCATGCCTAGAACTAAAAACACAAGAACTATACACCTAATAGAAGACATTATATATGCAGACAAATATTCAGATTCAAGATTTTAGAAAAATGAACTACACATTTTAGTAGTCCTAAAATATGAATGCAAAAATATTCTTCCTCTTGCCTTCAGTGTTTCTTTATTTTCACCTCCTTCCCACCCCATTTGCAAGCACACATACATTCACTCACTTCCTAGGGGAATATTTGACTTAATTAACAGTAGAAGAATAAGTCAGAAAGAAAATAAAGAATTAAGATTTTAAGTTCAGATCCTAATGCTGACCAATAATCCTTACATGAGGTGCTTTGGCTCAGCAGCAGGATTTACCTCTCCTCCCTCCCAAGATGATTAAGAATTGATGTATAATTGACAATGATGCACACTAGTGCATGCTATCAACTCAAGAAAGGGGCTTTGCCTGCCTGATTTCCATTTACCTTAATAGTAGTTAAGCTGCACACGCAAAGCATAATGTCCTCATGCTTTAAAAAAGGAGGGGCTTTCATCACCTAGATTATGAAATATTGATTAATTCATGTATGCTCAGACATCCATCTAAAAATTGAATCATTCAATCTGTCATCCTTCTCCCTCATCCACATATAAAAACATAATGGCAGTTCTGAGAAGAACAAAAGGAGTGATGAGAGGGTGGGAATGAGGAAGAAGGATGAAAGCAGAGAAAGAAACAGGCTGCAAATAAAATATAGCAAACTGTGCCTACAGACAGACACGCCACATCCACACACAATCATATACACACAATAACCACTCTACGAATTAATACAGCTTTGCTTTCATGCCAGATATTAGGGGCACATTAATTAGAGCGAAATCTCATTCATCCATTTTTCAGTGCATTAATTATGCAGCAATGCCAATTTTTTATTGGCCTGCTATAAGACAATCTGTTCCAACAAAGGTCTGATGCTGCCCATTACACAACAGTCATGGGGCTTTCCTGTCTCCTTGGATGGTATTGATCTACTCAATTCCTATGTGATGTGTATTTGTGTCCCCTACTGAGTATTCTGTGATTATGGAATGTCCTTTAAGCTGACTACAATTGTTTCTCAGCTGATACTTCATTCATCTCTGTCACAGGGACATTGAGAATCCTATTCAGCTAGAAAAAAAGCAATGCAATATTGTGAATGTACTTAATGCCACTGAATTATATACTTAAAGATTGTTAAATGGTAAATTTTACATGATGTATATTTACCACAATAAACAAAGAAATAAGAAAAAAAATTAAAGAAAAATGAGCATGTCTATAAACTTTTAGAAAAGTTAAATTACATGGAGACTATAAAAGTTTAAAAAGAGTTTGAAAGTTCTCGAACTGTCTCAGACCTCAGAGTGTATTTCTTTTAATGCAGAGAGAATATTATAAGATGAATTTCAGAGCCCAGACAACCTCCAGTGCGCTGCCTGCAAACGGATTTGGGGAAAGAAAGGACATGCGTGTGTGAATGGCCTCATCAATAAATATTAACTGAGCATTCAGAAGATTCTTACCACTGTACTAGTTAATTTGGAGCTACCTATATTTAATTACATGTGTTCTCCTATCATACCATTCCTTATGTCCCTGGCTTATTTCTTTATCATTGCCTTGATGTCACAGCTCCCTCTGACCCAAGTACAAATAAAGGTGAAAAGATTCACCAGAGTTTGAGTAGGAAGCATATAAAAGTTTCTTTTTCATTGAATAAGTCTCACTTTCGAGGAGTCCTTCAGATCCATGAAGTGCCTCATACTTAATACTTACTACATAGTAATACTTACCACAGTGTCACACTCTCAGTGGGTACCCAGCAAATGTCAACTGACTCAGTGACCTTTTCCCAACCCTTTGTATCAACAGAGTCAGCATTAAATGTCATCAAATCCTATTTCACAGTGAAAGTTGATTGAACATGAAGTTTAGAGGGGAATTTTTAACTTAATACCATGTATCTCAAATTACTTCAGCAGTTGCCGTGTAGCATTGATTTGAGGCAAACTTCTGATCAATAAATTGAAAGCTTTCAAAATGAAATCTGAAGAAAGAAAAATAGAAAAAGATACAATAAAGCTTTTGTTAAATATTTTATTCTTTGTCTAATTTTTCACTATGTAAATACTGTTAATAGATATTTTTATAAAAATAAAAGTAAACCATTATTGCCCCAAAGAAAGCTGTGTACCTTGTTAAACCTGTTTTGTCACTTTCCCTTAAGCTTTCTTATTTTAAGTACTTAATTTTATCTAGATTTATTTAGTGAACAGGCTGAGTTATTTGAATTCTCTTCTTCATTGTATCTCCAGTTGTGTTCATATTTATCCAATTCCCCGTCTACAGTGAGGGCTTGTCTGGGATTAGTCCAGTCTGAAAGAGGCCAAGAAAGAAGATAGGAGTGTCTCCTGCCCAATACCACATAATGTGTGGAACAAGAGGGAAAGCATCAAAGGTTACCTGAAGGAAACACTGATGAGGTAACAACCTCTCAGCGTCCAAATGCTCATCTAAACAAGGGGGACCTAGGTGGTTAATGAGATCCTTGCTGGGAAACCAAGTGGCTAGAGAATAAAATGCAGGTCCAAATGGCTGGGCCGCATTTTTGCATGTGTCTTAACATCATGTTCTATGAGTAGACTCAGTTTATCTAATGAGGAGATCAACAAGATTGGGACAGATCATATTCAAACATCCTCAACATGGGGCTACTAACATTCACGCAACCTTTTAAAGTTTTACATATAACATCTCAATGCAACACTGAGTTAACCCTAAGAGGTTGTTATTAATAGTAATCCATATTTAACAGATGAGGATAGGGCAGAGGAATGTGACGCCACCGTAGGACAGCATCTGGGGCTTGGCTTCCACTCATCTAGTTACTGAGACGCACCCATGGCTCTCTGCGGGGGCAGGGTCCTCTCTCCAGTTAGAGGAGCCAGTCTGTGAATGTGTTGCTTGTGGACCACCTGCCCACTGGCGCTACTCAGAGAAGAAGCAGTGAAACGAACTGCATTCAGGCTAAGAGTAGCATGGGGCCTGGGAGGTCTTGGTGAAACTTTTGAGATATGTTTCTCACTTACGAGGTTCTATAAGAAAGGCAGTAGGAAGTAGTAGCCAAGTGTGAGACTTCATGAAGTTGTGCACTGATAGATCTCCAAATTATTATTTATTATTATTATTATTATTATTATTATTATTATTTTGAGGCAGAATCTCACTCTGTCATCCAGGCTGGAGTGCAGTGGCACGATCTTGGCTCACTGCAACCTCTGTATTTTTATACATGCATGTATAAAAATAAAAAGTAGGGACTGTATCAATTCTGAAATTGTCTCATTCCAGCAATAAGCAATAACTATTCATGAATAGATACACATAAACTGATTGTCAAGCAAAACAAGTCCTAAAACAACAGAAAATAAAAGAAGCAGAATTTTTAAAAATTAAAAAGCCCAATTTCCTGCACATTTATCTCACTAACAGATGTATTTCTAGTAAAATTACATTTACTTCTTAAGTAAATGTTTACTTACATTAACTCTTGTTGTCAATGTTTAAAATCATTTGGATCAATTATATACTGCTAATAATTGTAATGTGAGTCCTCTAGAAGTTTGGGTGTTATGATTACAGGGAAGCAAAATTTACATACCTTTTTATTTATGTAAATCCTTTTATTGAAGTGAAACATAGGGTCATCAATTTGTTCAAACATAAACTTATATTGGAACAAAATTCCTTGGCAAAGTGGAATGGAAACATGAGTTTAAGGAAAAAAAATGATGTAAATATCTATTAAAGAAATCTTAATAATGTGTTTTTAAATGGATAGTAGGGGTATTGAATTGCCATAATATTTAGATTACATTAGCTATTACTTAAAAAGTGATGTAGCAGTTGTATTTTTAAGGAGAATATTTGCAACACCAGGGAAATCACATCCTCTGCGACTATTTGAACTTAACAAGAAAAGTTTTCAGCTGTTAACAATGTGAAAGGGGGATGCACCAAATTTTTCAAAATTCTATTAGGCTGTACGTGAGCAGGAAAATTTAAAGCCCACTATGCTACAGGAACACATCAGTATCTCTAGTATTTTCACAAGAAATGCAGACGTTTCTGAAATTATCTCCAAAACCTACTGAAGAAAGCAGAATACAATACCTTGAGAGCCCAGACTCATGGCAATTCATCCCCAAAGCCAATATGACCAACCTAAAAATTCCTATCTCAGCTAAAATATCCACAGTAGTCTGTTGGATTCTTCTGCTCCTACATCTTAAAACCCACTGGTCAGCTCACCATATGTATCATTCAAGAGGTAAGAATGTGGGAAGCTGATGTAAAGTTATCATGCAGTGATAAGCCAGAGTATAACTTATATGACAAAGGAACGCACATACATATAATCACATAATCTTTGATCCCAACGTAACTCACCTGGCTGACATGTGGGATTGCATCACAATTTCCCAGAAGTTGCTCTTAATGACTAGTTAGAAAGTTACTTACCCTGATGGGATGGCGTAGGCCTAAATAAAAAAGACCGCCATTGTACACAGGAATGAGACTTCAGACAGGAAATGGCAATCTCTCTGTGTGTCTTAATTTATTTTTGGGGAAAACTGACAAAGGTAAAATGGAATTAAACCTTCATGAAAATTCGTGGAGAAAAAATACTGAAAACAACTTTGCCGGGGCTATTAGAACATGGAGTTCTGCTACAAAAATGCTTGGAAAAAGTTTTACAATTTAAACACATTGAAACTCCCCAGTGTAAAACACTCTAAGCTAAATTATGGGAAAAGTCAATGTTGTATCAGCACCAAACAATCACCCTACATAAGAATGAAAAGAAGGAAATGTTGTTCTGAAGAGCTTGCCAAGGCTAAAGAAAAGTAGAACAGTTGTCGCAGACGAAATGGTTGTGAGTAATAGCCCAAAAGGATGTATTCTCATTTGTGTTTGCTGCTTAAATTATGAAATAGGTCATTATCTTCAAACTTTTATATCTTCAAAACTATTTACTAAGGTAAATAGCACCGAATTAGAGCAAAATAGAGACAGGGGAGGAGAGGGAGAAAGGAAAAAGGGCATAACAGGTAATTGTGATAAAAGCATTTTGATTTTCAGGCTTTTCTCAGTCTATATAACTTATAACCCATTATGGGTACACAAATGCTATGTTCCTTTCCAGTATTTCGTGTGAGATAAAAATTAGATTACGTGTAAAAACTAGATCTCGGTACCCCTATAGTAAGTATATTGACATTGTATCTCTTACGTAGCATTCAGTAACCCACTTTAATCTTTGCTTTAATAACTTGACTGCTTTCATATTTGTTATCAATTGGGTACCCAGTTCAAGAATGTTTAAGCAAAATTACTTGATAGTTTAGTATAAAAGCAAAGGTCTCCAACCTTTCTAAGCATAATATTTTTAAGCTTATTATTTTGAAAAATTAAAAAAACAAATCCTAAGTTAGATACTGTGACAAACCTCCATGTGTCCATCACCCAGCTTTAACAATTATCATCTCATGACTCACCTTATTTTGTCTGTGCTTTACTCACTCATCCCACTTCAGATCATTCTGAAGTAAATTTAAGATATGAGATGATTTATTTTTGTTCTTAATAGAAAATATTTGAGGGCCCTTCCATGTCACATTATGGTGCTTGCATTTTTAATAATACTTGGTTAAAAATCCACATGAACATGAGGATTATTGCCCCCTCCTCCCTTCTTTACTACAACTCTGTGCCGCCTTCCCCATCCCAGAGGTATGTAGCCCATGGGTGGGGAATCCCTGGCACAATGAAAATAGCTGCTAGCATCACTTACACTTGTGCTTGTTTAGTAGCACATAAACATAAACTCACAACACAAACACTGCTTCTACTGCTTTATTTCTCAGGAATATATTTGTCATTATAGGTTTAGAAGCAGAGTAGAAAATTCAGCATTAGAATGCTCAACAGAACTTTTTCTCTTTATCCATCAAACTGATGTTTCTCTGCTAAAAATAAGTAAGAAACACAGGCTCCTGCTTTCTAAAAGTTGTTGATCTCCAACATGTGGTTAGAAAGCTTTATGACATTGACATTTTTACCTGTGGAAAAAATATCCAACTCCTGTGGGCTAGAAATCTTTGCACAATACAGCTTGAGAGCTGGCCTGCTTGTTGGCAGTCTCCCGAGGAGCTAAGGAACAAATGAGCAAAGACTGTGTTCACACACTTGGAAATGACACAGGCCTGAGAAAGCTCCTTGTCTCGCTAAACCCTGTGCACTTCCTTTAGATGAAAAAAGAATATTCAATGTTATTAAACCAGGACTTCAGTTACGTATAGCATTCACTTTCGTATGAGAAAAGCAACAAAAAAAGACCTGGTTTTTTCCATATGAAACAGATAGTTTATTTCGTTTTCTTGGTAAGGGCCATTAAAAAAAATTCTTTCTTGATTTCTGCTCAGTGCACACACACAGCACTGATTAATGCTAATGGGATTCAGGCATTTTAAAAAGCATGCACTCAATCTCAGGATTATAAATATCATCCAGAAGTTTGTGATTGGAATTTATTGGTATGCATTTAATCTAGGTCAGTTTTAAGCCCTTAAACTTTTATGTTTAAAGGAACAGAATTATCTCCATTAAATCATATTTGGTACTGCTTATGGCTATATAAAGAGAAAAATTATAGTAGTGCTATGTTTGTACTTTATTAGAGAAAAAGCAATCATCTCTAAATGAAATTATTCTTTTGCTAGTTTCATGGATTATCTTATTTTGTAACTTTAAATTTCTGAAATGAGATGTCATCATTTGAAGATTCCAGTTTGGGCTTTATTTTTCTAAGCATGTCCACTATGGGGCTGAGTAAACAGAATATATAAGATAATGAAATCTTTCTTACATAATACAATGTTTTCCTAAACCACATTTCAAACATGAAATTAGACAATCTAGTTTTCCACCAGGGAAATTGTTATCTGCTTCATATGTACCGTATTAATTAGATTAGGCCCAAATCCTAGTAGTTTGCATAATTATATTTAATTTGCCAGAAGGGGTCAAATTGCAGCATTGGACCCTAACTAAGAGGTAATGCTGTTTAGTCAGAAAAAGTATGTCGCATTCTAGAAATACTCAAAAGTATTTGTATTTTTAGAATAATAAAATGTAGTGTTGTTCTCTTCAGGGGCCCAAATTTTTATATTTGAATAGTAAAAATCCCAGAAATGTACCTGGTTTAATATTTATAATCATGAAATATGGTTAAACATTAGTTAGAAGCTCATTTATTTCATCTCCTTCCAATTTAGTGTCATTTCCTTAAGTCTATTTTCTGATCATTTAGCCAATCTGTCATTAAAATATAAAATTTCAGACACTAAACTTTTGTCATTACTTCTTTCCCAGTATAATTCCTTCTCCTGGAGTTGATGTGCTTTTTCTCTATTAAGTTATTTTTTTCATTCATCTCCACCTCTCAGAAATAAGATACTCTATTAACTTGCCATATAGAAAATCAACTGAAGAAGAACTTTGGGAACTCATTTACAATGGAGCAAAGAAGATCACCAAAATTATGCAAAAAGGAAAAAGCTTGCTCAACAGGAATCTCAAGATGTTCCAGTAAAACAATATTCTTCCAGATTTTACTGGACACTGCTTTACTCCCAGGGAAAAAAAGTGCCCAAGCCAACTTTGTGATATTTGATATTCAGTGATTTTGGTATTCCATCAGCCACCCTGAAAATCATGCCAGTTAAAAAGAGCCATGTCCACCCAGGAATTCCGGGTTTCAACACGTTTGGCCTACTTCTGGGTTAGTTCTTGGCCAGCCCAACCCATTTCTGGAGCACTAACAGCCAAACATGCATTATCACAAGAATGACTGGGGGCACCTTTGATAAAATACACATTTCCAGAGAATCAGCCCAGATTTATTGAACTGGAAACTCAGAGGTAGGAGTTGAGATGGAGGTGTGGGTGGGGTGAGGCAAAGCCAGGAATCAGCATTTTTTAAAAGTCCCCAGATAATTTCTTAGAAACAATTGTGTTGGCTGGGCGCGGTGGCTCACGCCTATAATCCCAGCACTTTGGGAGGTGGATCACGAGGTCAGGAGATCGAGACCACCCTGGCTAACGCGGTGAAACCCCGTCTCTACTAAAAATACAAAAAATTAGCCGGGCGTGGTGGCGGGCACCTGTGGTTCCAGCTATTCGGGAGGCTGAGAGAGGAGAATGGCGTGAACCCGGGTGGCAGAGCTTGCAGTGAGTCGAGATCGCGCCCCTGCACTCCAGCCTGGGCAACAGAGTGAGACTCCGTCTCAAAAAAGACAAAAAACAAAAAACAACATCAACAAAAAAAACCAATTGTGTTGAGATATAATTCATATCCCATGTAATTCACCCATTTAAAACATACCATACAATGGCTTTTAGTATATTCCCAGATATGTGTCACCATCAACACTGTCAATTTTAGAACATTTTTATCACCTCAGAAAGAAATTCCATCCTCTTTAGCTATTACTGCGTTGTCCCCCGCCCTCCTATCGCTAAGCAACCATCTTAGTCTCTATAGATTTCTCTGTTCTGGACTTTGATATGAATGGAACCATACATTACGTGGTATTTTTTTATTGACTTCTTTCACTTGGCATAATGTTTTCAAGGTCCATCCAAGTTGTAGCATGTATTAGCACAGTACTTTATTCCTTTTTATGGCCAAAAAATATTCTATTGTGTGGATATGCCACATTCAGTTTACTCTTCCATCCGTTGAAGGACATTCGGGTACCTAGAGAATTTAGATCATTAGCTATTTTTCCTAAGTACTGATAGAACAGGAACAAGTGTTGATCTCAGGGCAGCTCCCTGCTCTCCTCAGAAAGCAGCTTGGGTCCTGCAGTGCAAGTGGGAAAGTCAAACGTGACCAGCAAGGCAGTACTTGGGACAGAATTCTGGCTCGGCAATTCTTAGTCACATGACCTGGGCAGAATCTTTAATCCTCTTTGCCTCTATTTACTCATTTGTAAAATGGGAATAAGAATATTTATTTCATAAAATTGTTGTGAGGATACATGAGATTATCTGAGTAAAGTGTCTAAAATTGCCTGACACACATGTATATTAAACATGAGAGCTATTATCCTTATTTTTCTTGTTGAATTAAATCAAAACAGACATTTAAATACGGAGTTTTAGAAGTTGGATAGATTATTTCTTTCTAGAAAACAAACTACAATAAAGAAAATAAGTCTTTCCAAGGACCAAAAGGACAGATAAGAAGATGCAATTCCTTCACTTTTTTGACCTAAAGTCAAAGCAATAAGTAAAAGTCCACTTTTTTTTTTTTTTTTTTTTTTTGAGTAAATAGTAGAGCAGGTGATACTAGAGTCTGGGAGGATAAAAGAATGTGAAGAACAGGGAGAGATTTGTTAAAGGATACAAAATTACAGCTAGATAGGAGGAATAAGTCCTAGTGTTCCATATCACTGTGGAATGACTATAATTTACAATAATGTATAGTTTCAAATAGCTAGAAGGACGATATTGAATGTTCCCAACACAAAGAAATGATAAATATGTGAGATTACGGATATGCTAATTACCCTCATCTGATCACTATACATTATATGGATCCAAACATCGCTATGTATTCTCCAAATACGTACAATCGTTATTTGTCAATTTAAAAAAATTTAACATTTTTTTTTAAAACGAAAAGTCCAGCTTTTAATGTTGGAAACACTTACTTCTAGTTAAGATTACAAAGATACTTTTCTTGTTTTATTGCATTTTTGAAGTCTACATATTCTGTATAACCTGTGAATCTTTTAAAAGTTCTACCCATGTAGATGTACATATGCATTATGTGCACACACATATATAATTATAGTTAACACTTATTAAACCCTTGATATACAGCAGGCAATGTACTTTATGTGCATTAACATACTTTTTCCAACAACCTTATGTAGTTAACTAGGGTGATTCAAGCATAGTGTAGTTAAGAACCTTGCTCTGAATCATAAAGCAAGTGAGTAGCAAAACCCCAGCTCTTAATCATGACACTTGTAATAGTTTTTCTTCTACATTTGCAGATAAGATAGCAGAAAAGAAATTGCACATGATCTACAGAATGATGTTTCTATGGCTTGAAGGAGTTTTTATTGGTCCCTAGTGTGATCCTCTGAATTCATACATGAAAAGCTGAAGAACGAGGCACTGAAGTAGCTAGTCCAGCAAGTCTAGTTCCAGTCCCCTGTCTTCCAACCTAGTCTCTTATGACCACACTATACTGTCCAGGCACCAAGTTTCCATTTTTGTTTTTAAAGGCAATGAAATATGAGAATGCCAAACGTGGTCAGGATATTTATATTGCTGTGTCTGCCTTAAGAGTTCATACTTCATTCTCCTGTTGGAAAACCCCTACCCACTTTTAAGACACAGGTCAAATGTAACCTTCTCTGTGGAAATTACTTTTCTTTTATAAAATTTAGTTCTGGTTCCTCCTTTTATTTTTTAGTTCCCAAAATGCATTGCACACCCTACACTATTTACACTATTGCACTTTGTACATTATTAAAAGGCCAAACCAAAGAAAAGCAGCACTGTGGCGTGCATGGTTTCCAAATTGAGCTCTGTGGTGTCCTGTCAGAGACCTAGGGATGGAGGTAGGTCGGGGTTCTGGGTTTCACATCTGATTAATCAGAGAAGTTCTGCTGTCATCTATTTGGCTTATTTCCATTTCAATAATAAGTTACTTGACAGGAAAGAAAAATTTTAAAAACCTCTGGTATCATGGAAAAACCATGAGCTTTGGAGACAGGCCAGAGTCTAAATCCCAGTTGTACCACTGCTATCCCAACTGTAAGGGGTAAATACATGGAACAGCGCAGTGCCTGACACATAAAGCCTCAATAAGTAAATCCCCTTCTCTGTTTATGATCATTATTTCTTTGTTTCTCTGATGTACCTTGTAGGATCTTTATACCCTTTCTACCTAGATCAAAATACCCAATCCATGTTTACTGAATGGAAGCAAATGTGATGGGATACTAGAATGAAATCATTAGGGTCAGTTTTGAGGTTGGATATGGATAATCAAGAGTCTTGAACGCTATGCTAAAATCTTTAGGCGGGGCGTGGTGGTTCATGCCTGTAATCCCAGCACTCTGGGAGGCTGAGGCACACAGATTACCTGAGGTCAGCTTGACCAACATGGCAAAACCCCGTCTCTACTAAAAATACAAAAATTAGCCAGGCGTGTTGGTGCGTGCCTGTAATCCCAGCTACTTGGGAGGCTGAGTCAAGAGAATCACTTGAACCCAGAAGGTGGAGGTTGCAGTGAGTAAAGAGTGCACCAATACACTCCAGCCTGGGTGACAGAGTGAGACTATGCCTCAAAATAAATAAAATAAAATAAAAATAAATAAATAAAATCTGTAAAGTTTTGGAAAGTAGAGGTATGATAATATTTATGTTTTAGTAAATAGATAATCCTGGATTCTTAACAGAGGGTGCTGGGTTATAGTTTGGCTTAGTGGTTGAGAGTATGGAATCTGAGTTCATATCACAGGTCCCTCACTTATTAATTTAATTATATGACTATGGGCAAGTCACTTAACCTCATTTCTCTCATCTGAAACATTGGTTTAATCAGAACACTTAACACAGATTAAAGTAATTAACATACATAAAGCACCTAGAACAATATCTGGCACATGGTAAGAAATGTGTGTTATTGTAATGACAATAAAAAGGTTTATTATTTTTTTTGTTACTTTTTAAGAGACAGGGTCTCACTCTGTTGCCCAGGCTAGAGTGCAGTGGCGTGATTATGGCTCACTGCAGCCTCAAACCCCTGGGCTCAAGTGATCCTCCCGCCTCTGCCTCCCAAGTCGCTAGGATTACAGGCAAAAAATTTTATGATGATGATGATACTATGCCCCCTTAAAGTATATAAAAAGGAGGTTGCAGAATTATTTGGGGGTGAGTAATGGGGACTCAGAATCATCTAGGATTCTTTTATAAACTAACAGACTTTGTGTAGAGAAGTACTACCATTATGAGGCACTGTTACTAATGGAAGGGTAGTGGATTCCTCAGGGATGTTAAACATTAAAAAGTTGAGAATTCCCACTGTTATGATAATATAGAGGATAAGATATTGTGGGGAGAGACTGGAAGCAGGGAGATGAATTAGAAAGCTACCGCAATAGTCTAGTAACAAATCGATGGTCCAGACCCACATAAAAAAAAAAATGACCACCAGAAAAGTCTGCTGGTCAGACTATTAGATATAACTGGATTAAATCAGATCCTCATTGGAGTTCACCTAAAAGTAACTTTGATCCCCTAGAGAGATCCACAATTAGCATGTCCTACTGTTTGGAGTAGATTCTCCAGAAAGGCTATATACTTCTGGAGAACTGCCACAGTTCACCTTGAACATTTAGAGCAGTTTGTAAGATCCAGATATCAGACCGTGAGGTCAGAAAGTCAGGAGGCTCTTGATGCTGGTTGGCATAATACCCTAAAAAGGAGAGGCCAACAGACCTCCTAACAAAAGAAAACAGTGCCAGTGTGTCATGCTTCATGATGGATGTCTTCTTCAACTGCACTGTAAACCATTAAGTTATGCACTGTAAACCAGTAAGCGTGACATTTCAAGAGTTATAAACCACTTACAGGGACAATGTTTGGGAGACATGTTCCGGGAAAAAAAAAATGTATAAAACATACTTTTGTCTTAGATAATTTTTCTTCCCTCCACCACCCATGTGCTTCTTCATGTGTGGCAGACAGAATAACGGCCCCCAAAGATGTCCCTGTCCTAATCTCTGGAACTTGTGAATATGTCATCTTACATGGTGAAAGGGAATTTACAGATGTGATTAAGGTTATGGGCCTTCAGATTATCTGTCCTGAATATCCTGGACCACCCAGGTGAGTCCAGTCGAACTACATGCATTTTTTAAAGCAGAGAACTTTTTTCTTGCTGTGGTCAGAAAGAGATGCAACAAAGACTCAACCCAACATGCCTGGCTTTTAGGGTGGAAGGGGGCCATGAATCAGGGACTACAGTGGCCTCTAAATGGCCACAGTAATGGCCCTCAGTTCACTATCGGGAAGAAAATGAGGACCTCAGTCCTTCAGCCACATGGAACTGGATTCTGTTAACACCTGAATAAGCAAGGAAGTGATTTTCTTCTAGAGCCAACAGGAAGGAACTCATACTGGACTTCTGGCCTGTAGAACTGTGAGATAAGAAATTTGCATTATTTTAAGCCACTAAATTTGTGCTAATTTTTACTTATTTATTTATTTATTTTAGAGACAGCGTCTGGCTCTGTCACCCAGGCTGGAGTGCAAGTAGCACAATGATAGCTTACTGCAACTTCGAACTCCTGGGCTCAAGTGGGGTTTCTGCCTCAGCCTCAGCCTCCTGAGAAGCTAGGACTACAGATGTGCACCTCCACATCTAGCTAATTTTTTAATTTTTTGTAGAAACAGGCTCTCACTAGTGTTACTCTGGCTGCACTCAAATTCCTGGCCTCAAGTGATCCTCCCTCCTTCATCTCCCAAAGTGCTGAGATTACAGGTGTGAGCCACTGGACCCAGCCCGTGATTATTTTTTTGTTTTGTTTTTGTTTTTGTTTTTTTTGTAGATAGAGGCTCACTCATCACCCAGGATGGAGCGTAGTGGTGCAATCTCGGCTCACTGCAACCTCTACCTCCCAGGTTCAAGCAATTCTCATGACTCAGCCTCCCAAATAGCTGGGATTACAGGTGTTCACCACCATGCCCAACTAATTTTTGTACTCTTAGTAGAGAAGGAGTTTTGCCATGTTGACAAGGCTGGTCTTGAACTCCTGACCTCAAGTGATCGACCTGCCTCAGCCTCCCAAATTGCTGGGATTACAGGCATGAGACACTGCACCCCACTCAACTCGTGATAATTATTTTACAGTGGAAATAGAAAAGCTAACATTTTATGTTACTCAATTTTGATATAAAAATGATTTTAATGAACTGTGGAAAACACACAAAAATGTAATTTAAAACTAGTTATTTTAAATTAAATATTAATTTTCTATTGCTACTAAGCATGACTCTAATTTATTTTAATTAGCTTGTGGGACCATGGGGAGCTTTTAGCCATCATGAAATAGATTTCTCTTGTCTCATGGAAGACAGTTATACAGTGCGGGGAAGTGCATCAGTGCTGTTCCCCTGACTGTTTGGTTAACTAAAGTTAACTAAATTTAGCCAAACGAATATCCAAATGTTTGCAAAATCAGATGTAATTAAAAGGATTCATTAGCATGGGGATCCTTTGGTATTGAACAACTACAAAATGCACAAGCTTAGGTAACAACACTAATAAGTTGCTGTCCTTGTTCAAAATGGTGATATGACTAGGAACGTCAAACACACAGGGACACGAAGCAAAACTGAGGAAAAATTTTTAAAAATTAATGTATATGATTCTATGGTCTGAATGTTTGTATCCCTCCAAAATTCATATGCTGAAACCTAACCATCAAGGTGATGGTATTAAGAGGCGGGGCCTTGGAGGAGACTCACCCTTATGAATGGAATTAGTACCCCTGTAAAGGGCTTGACGCAGCCTATTTACTCCCTCTGTCTCCTCTGCCATGTGAGGACACAAGAACAAGGTGTCATCCCTAAAGCCATCACCAGACACTGAATCTGCTGGTGCCTTGATTTTGAACTTCAGAGTTTCCAGAACCGTGAGCAACAAATTTCTGTTGTTTATAAATTACCCTGTCTAAGGCATTTTGTTCTAGTAGTCTAAATAGGCTAAGACACATGGGAAATTTTATTTTAAAAGCTATGCTTGGGCATTTCAGAGGACTGTAATTTTTTACTTCAAATATTGGCATTTCCTATTGGTCTTCCTCACTAGCATCTCACACACATATGGGGCATGCCTTATAAAATGAATTCTATAATCACATCCATTATTGACTGATAAAATATAACAAATACGATTTTAACAAAATTGTCTATCGTTCCAAGATTAAGCTTAGAAACGATGTTATTTCCATAGAGGATTTTCTTGTAAAAACATTTGTTGAAACTAAATTTGAACTATAACAGTCATTATGTTTCATAATACCCAGCATCTGATTACAATTTCCATGTTTAAAACAGTTGACATTCCAAACAGAATTCTGTCCATTTTTTATAAATATCCTACCATGGATTAGATCTCTGCTTACATTTCTTATCTGATCATGGTTTCCATGATGATTTGTCAAAGCATGGCCCCACAAGACTGCTATGGCTAGCTCTTTCTTGCTTGTTCTCAGATGAAGATGAACCATGAAGAGCCATGAATAAATTGTATAATTAGTAAGGCCATCTTTCCTGCCTACAGAATGTTCTGTCCCCTTCCAGGGACCCAGGGTTTTCTTGCCTTCTAACTGTCCCCCTCCATCAAAACAGGAAAGAGTTTGATAACATCATTTATGGCTAAAACGAAGTCTGATATTTGCTTTTAGAAGCTCCTTATCTCTAAGTGTGGAATGAGAGGATTTATCTATGAAGTGTATGTTTTTTTTTCCTTTCAGGCAAACAGTTAGTGGGAGGGAAACATGGGGTTACGTGCTAACCCTGAAGACAAAACTGTTCAGGTATATTAGTGTGTTGTGTGTTGGAGAAGGGGAAAGGTGTGGTGAGAGATGGCTGTGTGAAGAGGAATGATCATAAAGAGCACCAGGCTACATAAGGATCTCTCATTATTCCATATCTTCTCTTATTTTAAGCCTAATGACTCTCCTTTCATTCTTTGACTCACCAGTTTCAAATTTTGGAGCTCCAGAGTCCATTCGACTTGATCCTCTTCCCTCACTGCCTTTTTTAAAACTTTCTAAATAGAGACTGGGTTTCACCATGTTACCCAGGCTGATCTTGAACTCCTAGACCCAAAGGATCAGTCCACTTCAGTCTCCCGAAGTGCTGGGATTATAGGCGTGAACCACCAAGCCTGGCCCCTCATTGCATTTTGCATAACTTTTTCAAAGACTAGCAATTAAGAGCATTGTCTTTATGGTAAAATTTGAATCCTAACTTCTACCAGTAGGCTGTATGACCTGGAGTAAGTTATTTAACTTTGCTATGCTTTGGTTTACTCATATGTAAAATGAGGAAAATCATAGTACATGTGAGGCTCATTAGATAGTGACTGGCATTTAGAAAGAGGTAAATATTAACCATTCTTCGTATTAAAATCCAGCTAAATTAATCTTCTCTTCCTCCTCCAGCTTCCCAGAGTGCTTCTAGTAACCCTATTAGGGAGGTTATCAGAATGTGCCTAATAGTTCTACTCATGTTTTTCTTAGCCTGAGTTCCCTAGGAAACAGACCCTGAGGCATGGATTAAATGATTAAACTTTGTATGGAAGATGCAATCCCAGGGCAGTGAGAGTGAGGGAAAAGGAAGTGAGTCTGGGAAGGATGAGAAGTAATAGAAGGTTATCATGCCAGCCACTGCTTCAAAATAAGCCACAGAGAGACTGAATCGTTTGCTACGCTTATTGCTCAGCCACCCTGGAAAACTGGTTGGAAGGGAGAGAGGAGAGAGAATTATTATTTGCTTCCCTTCTTTGACTCAAATTGATCCCACAGGGAGTTAATTTTCCTGTACTTCCAGATGTAATATCTAGCTGATCAGGAAGCCAAAAACCATGCCCTGTGGTGAAGTGTTTCATCTGAACCTATAAGTGGCAGAAGTAGCCAGGGACTCTGGGCATATGGCTGGTTACCTGGTTGCACGGTGGCAACCACGGTGGAGGGCCGATAATCTTGGAGAAGCAATTAGTTGGCTCCATTCAGCAGAACTGAATGAGTAATAAAGTAAGTGTACCCCAGAGCCTTCCAAGGAGAAGCTAATGGCCTGGGAGGCAGCAGAGGCAAGGCCACTGGTATCCAAGGAGATGTATAAGTTATGTCTGATATGATATTTTCTATTTTTTAAAGATTATAAGTTGTTTTAGGACAGGGCTATTTCTTTTCATCTTTGAATCCTCTGTAACTATAATGATGCATGCTCTACCTTAGGTGAGATGTTAGGCAGAAGTGGGTGATGTGCAGTAACCCAGTCAGAGGCTAAGCAGCAGTTAGGGACAATATCCAGTCCCCTGGAATAAAACAGAGGGCTAGGAATCCAGACAATTGGACAGAGGATCAAAATAGAGTTTCAGACAGGGAACTGAAATTAAAAAAAAAATAGTTACAAAAAATAAACCAAGGTAAAATTCTTCATAGATGGGCAGTATGAAGATGGCAGGGATTTTACCAATGGATGAAAATATTAATAGTATTTTTATTAATAGTGATGACAACTTATAGCCAATATTTATCAGGTATGCTAGCCATTTCTTTAAATTACATTGTACAATTTTCTCCAAACTTCTCTTAGACAGATATTTTTATTATTTTCATTTGTACTGATGAGGAAATCAAAAGTCCATAAAGTTAAACAACTTGCCAGTGGTCACACAGCTAATGAATGAAGAGGCTAGCACCTAACCCCAGAAAAGTCTATTTCCAGCGCATGCACCTCCAACTACCATTGAAAGTGTTACATGAAATAAGGTTTACAAAATCCCTAGAAATCACTTCTTGGGCTTTTGGCTAAGATCAAGTGCAAAATTCTTATCAGAGTTCCATCCATATAGTAAGTACTCAATGAATTTTATCAATTCTCATGGTTAGTAACAGTAACATTATAATAGAACTAGTGCTATTAACTGTAGCAATAGTAGTTGTAGTAGCAGCAACAGAGGTACATGGAACTTAGGGTCAGTGAGTAAGACCTCTTGAATGTCTTGGTTTATAGAAGAGGACTGAGGAAAGGGAAACTACTGGGGAAGACTGATCCAGGTGTTACAGGGGGAGTCCAGATAGAGGAACATATAATGCAGAACCTTGCCCTTTTAACAAATGTAATTGAGCAGTAACATAGAATAGAGGTTAAAAACATGGACTTTAGAATTACAAAGGCCTATGTTCTGTTATTTATTAGCAATGAGACCTTGCGGGAAATTACTCAACACTTGTTGAGCTTTAAGTAACTCACAACTGTACCTAGCATAGTGTCCCACATATAGTAATCATTCTGTAAATGCTTGCAGAATTGACATATTGCTTCCTTTCCATACTTTACCACCCCCCTGCAAAACAAAACAAAACAAAACACTATCTCCAGTACCCAGTTGCTGAGTAAATGTAAATACCTAGGCATGTTCATCCCATTGAGTGTAGCTACTTTTTCAACCAACATAATTTGTCACCCATATCTACCTAACATTTCAGCAGCTTCCTGATCTGTACTCAAAAGCTGTGTTGCACAACTAAAGAAAAACATGTGATCTGCTATTTCTGGCATCCTGATTCTATGTGGATGCAGTGAGTATTCCTGTGGTCTTCACTGATCTGAAGCAATTTTGATTTGACAAGGAGGAGGTCTTTTCTAAGGGAGTGCGTATTTTTTCCCCAAAGCAGGTCAATTTAAAAGGACAAAGTTCTCAGTTTAACTATGGTGCAATATGCATGGAAATAAATAGATATTAAAAGGAACAGATCATCTCTTTCATTGGTAACCTTCACTGTAATATTGAATTCTATTTGTGGGGCCACAAAGAAAATAATGCTTTAATTTACAATTGAGAGAGTGAGGGAGAGAGGGGGGAGACCGAGAGAGAAAGAGAAAGACCATTACTGCCACCTCTCGCTCACTTCTTCAGAACTGAGAAAATGTTGAAGAAACTTGGCATTTGCTTGCCAAAGTTTCACACAGACGGTCTGACTTTTGTTTTTACTTCCATGACCTTTAATGGCTTTCAGTGCAGTCAGACCAACTCTGCATATATACTGACACTATGAAAACCACACAGATAAGCAGTTTTGAGTTTTCATGCTGTATTTACTCTGCCGCTTAACAATGATGCATGTATTTCCCTGTTAGACCTCCCAAAGCTTTGTTCTGATCTTGAGTTGCTTTTGTCTGTTATTCAGCCTTTGGATTGCTTTATAATTACTCTACAAATGTATGTATTTTAAAATTTCTTTTTCCTAGGAATAGTTCTATTTTGTTATTGGGTGCACTGTATTCATGGTTTCCTTTAACAGCAGTAGGAAGAGTCCAATTCAAGCGGAGAAACTCACACTCCACTGCCAGACATCTGGGGAGATGCAAACAAACAAGGAAAGAAGGAATTTCTGCAATCACTAGAGGGACAGGTTTTGCAGCAGATCACCCTCACATCTATAGATGCTCTCTATTTCTTTTCACTCAGAGGTTTCAAATTGCCCATTGACATCTCTGATTTTGCCAAGAGATCATGTGCTTCGGTTAGTTCCCATTCCTTTGTGTCATTCAGGACAGAGTAAATTCTTCCAGAACGCTAAAGAAATGAAAGTTTCGAAAAATTCTATATAGATTTTTTAATGTTTTTAATTGTAGGAAAAGGTTCATAACATAAAATTTACCATGTTAACCATTTTTATGTGTACAATTCAATAGTGTTACATACATTCATGTTGTTGTGCAAATATCACCAATATTCACCTTGAAGACATTTGTTATCATCCCAAATAGAAACTTTACACTCAGTAAAAAATAGTTCCTTGTTATCCCTTCCCCACACCTCTTGGAATTCACTATTTCTACTTTCTGTTTCTATGAATTTAACTATTCTAGGTACCTCAGATAAGTGCAATCACATTTGTCCTTTGTGTCTGGCTTATTTCACTTAGCATAATATCCTCAAGATTCATCCATGTTGTAGTATTATCAGGATGTTAATTTTCTGAAAGCCCAAAATATTGCATTGTATATATGTATATACTACATTTTGCTGATCCATTTATCCATTCATTGTTATTTGGGTCATTTCCATTTTTGGTTATTGTGAATAATACTCTTATAAATATTGGTGTACAAATATCTGATCTAGTCTTTACTTTTAAGTCTTTTGTGTATAGACATACAAGTGGAATCACTGAATTGTATGATAATTCCATGTTAAATTTGCTGAGGAATCACCATTTTGCATTCCACAATGGCGGCATCATTTTACATTTCCACTGGCAGTGCACAAGGGTTCCTACTTCTCCACGTCCTTGCCAGCACTTGTTATTTTCTTTTTTTTTTTTTCAAATAGCCATCCTAATGGATGTGAAGTGCTATTTCATTGCTATATTTTAATTATTAATAAATTAAATTTCTGGCCTAAATTTCCAGATGTTCTTAAAAAAGATTTGGAAGTTACTATAGACAGTTTTATAGTAAATAAAGAATATTTTATAAGATTCTTAACGTGGTGCTAACTTATTTGAGGAAGTGAATAGTTAAAGAACTATTAGCTAAATAGCTAAAGAGCCATGCAGGATAGACAAATAAGGGAACTAGTCTTAAAGAGACACTTTAGTGAAATGCACACAGCACACAATCCTAATTGGATTAGTTATTTAGAAAAGGAAGACAATAGAATCTTTTCCATGTTTCTGCATGGGCACTTGATAGCCAGGTACCAAGCTATGGAAAGCAGAGGTTGGGGGATAGATCAGGGGAAAGGGAATTAAACTGCACATCCAGGTGGACATGCTCAGTTTGCAACTGAGTTTAGAAAATGGGAAAATGTGGAGGCTAAGGGAGAGATTTTGGAGTCATTAGCCTATGGTGATGCCATTGGCCTGGAATTGTCACCTCTGTGCAGGCTGAGAAGGGATTCCAAAGGGCAAAATAGGATGCACAATAGTTGAGGGTAGACAGAGGAAAAGGGAGAAGGAAAAATTATAGAATTAAGAGACGTGGTTCCCTGGAAGCCAAGGAAAGAATGATTTTAAAGGTCAACGTTGTCAAAACTGCAAACAGGTTGGATAAATAAATAATGAAAACTGCCTACTGGATGTGGCGCCTAAGCAGCCATGGGTAATATTCATAGCTCAGTTTCAGTTGAGGGGTGGCAGGAGACTGTAGGAGTGGAAAGAAAGTGGAGAAAGTGAACAGACCTCAGTCTTTCAAGAGGCTTAAGAATGAATAGAAGGAGAAATTCAGGATGGTGAGAAAAGCACTGTTTGTTTTGCAAACTGCAAAAGACTGGAGCTTGTTTATAGGCTAGAGAGAAGGAGCTGAAAGAGAGGAAGAAGCTAAAGACACAGGAAAGAAAAGAGACAGCTGATAGCTCTAGGTCTTGGAGAAGGTGGGAGGGAATGAAAGCCGGAGCACAGGTGGCTGGATTAGCCTTTGCTAGGAAGTAGGAGTGTGAAATTCTCCTTCTGGAACAGGGAAAGCAGGCAAGGTCACAGCATGCAGAGATGTTTATAGAAGTATACAGAAGTAGGGGAAGGGCAGGAAGTTAACAGCACCCATGCTTGATATAACCTTTGTGAAATAGGAAATAAAGTCATCTATTAGGAAAAGGTTATGTTTCAGAAAATCAATATGGTTGAATAGTACAGTAAACACTGAATGAGCTAAGAGTTAAAAGTAGAACACTAATATAATTGTCTAGGCATGAAGTTATATGGGACTTAAGTGGAGTGATTAGAAATGAAGGTGGAGAAAGAGAGGTTGACATCATGCTTTTTTTTCTCATATTTTTCTGAAAGTCAGAAGCAGTACTTCCAGTAAACAAACCCCAATAGACAATATCCATTCCATGGTAATTGCCACATGACATCAATATTTAAAGCTATCTAAAACTAGGCCAGCTGCAGTGGCTCACACCTGTAATCCCAGCACTTTAGGGGGTCCAAACAGGCGAATCACTTGAGACCAGGAGTTTGATACCAGCCTGGGCAACATGGTGAAACCTTGTCCCTACTAAAAACACAAAAAGTAGCCAGATATGGTGGTATACGCCTGTAACCTCAGCTACTTGGGAGGCTGAAGCATGAGAATCGCTTGAACCTAGGAGGCAGAGGCTACAATGAGAAGAGACAGAGCCACTGCACTCCAGCCTGGGCAACAGAGCAAGACTCTGTCTCAAAAAATAAACAAACAAAAAAAAGCAAAAAATAAATAAAAAACTATGAAGAACTAGAACAAAGCATATTTGGAGAAATAAGACTCTCTAAAGACCAAGTTGTGAAATTGCAAAGAGATTAATATATACTTTTCCTATGTATTTCAGTCTCTGGATTATCTAAGTGCCTACACAAACTCACACACACACACACACACCATTTTTATGTGTGTAGAAATACACAGGGGATAGAAAAATTAATTTGGGCAGAAGTAGGGTAAAGGCAAAAAGGAACCTGACCAAAAACCCCATATAAACCAGAAATGCAGATCACAATTATGAATAATTCACTTCTTTATTGTGGCAAAATAGACATGACATACAATTTACCATTTTAACCATTTTATTTATTTATAGTTTGTTTGTTTTTGTTTGTTTTTGTCCTGTTTGCAGTTTCATCCATGATCATCAAACTGCTGCTAGGATGTGCACACCTGTTACTGCAGATTCACAACCCAGGAAAGACTTTTCCTGGAAATTTACTTTAGGGCAGGGTTGGGCTGCCTGGTGCAAGGCTGCACCCACAACTGAGCAGTTTCAACAACACAGGAGCCTTTCCCAAGGCCATCATTTTTACCACTTCTAAGTGTACAATTCAGTAGGATTAAGTATATTCACATTTTTTGTGCATACATCACCGCTATCCATCACTAGACTGTTCTCATCTTCCCAAATTGAAACTGTACCCATTAAACAACAACTCCGCATTACCGACACTCCCACTCCCTGGTAATTGCCATTCTATTTTTTGTTTCTATAAATGTGGTTATTCTAAGTACTTTATGTAAGTGAAATCATACAATATTTGTCCTTCTGTGTTTGATTACAATATTTGTCCTTCTGTGTTTGATTTATTTCACTTAGCATAATGTCTTCACTGTACCAGGTAAGGCTCTTTTGATTAGGGAAAATTTTCACAGAAAAAAAAACACTGAACTCTTTTCTAAAAATTTCCATAAATATAGAACAATATTTGTTCATTCATTCATGCATTCAGCAAGTATTTATTGAGCCCATATTGTGCCAGGCTCTTCTTCTAATAAAGCATTGGCAGAAGACAATAAAGGAATCATCCTAATCTCCTTATTAGAGCACAGTTATTCTTCAGTCAGCATCACTCAAATTATCTGTCTCAGATTACTAATGCCACCAGGCGCTCACTTTCTGGATCTTCTTGTTTTGGCAGTGGCATATCATCAGCCGAAAAGAACAGTGGCAGAGTATCAAAAGAACCAAGCTGGTTTCTATCATGCTAACTCCTGTACATGGAATGTTTGCTGTTGTCCCTTCTTTCCAGAAATACTGACACTCAGCTAGCACTCAAACTCACAGAGAGACAACTGGCCTATATGTTTTACCCTTGTTAATATCTGACTTAACCACATGTGAATCCTGTACAGGTGCACTGGACATGAACCATGCTTCTTCCAGCCAAAATATCAAAAAATTCACAGAAAAATCTGAGTGTTCAGTTTGTCTTGAAAAGGTGGAAAATCTGGTATTCTTGGTCCCATGTCTCATGTGTCGAGAAATGACTAGGGCCAAGGAATAGCTGTCTCCTGTAAACAAGGTTTTCACCACAGTTCCCATTACTTCTTTTATATATATGTGTGTGTGTGTGTGTGTGTGTGTGTGTATGTATATACACATTTCATGTATATAGTTCATATATATGCTTATATATATAAGTACATATATACTTCATATATATATACACATATGTGTATATATGACTGTATATAATTTAAACAACCAGTTCTCTATATTTATAACTGGATGTTCATTTGTCCATTCACTCATGTTAAGCATCTACTATGGGAAGTCATTGTGTTAAGCATTATGGATTATTAAACATTGTGACTGTACAATTAGCTCCAGGCTTTTTGGGGAAGGAACAAAGCAGAAAACAGATGTAGCCGGCTTTGATCAGAAAAACTACCCTGGCTGTAAGGTCACTCTTCCTCAACATAGTGGTAAGCAGGTCAGTCTGCAATATTAGGCAATGTCTGGTTGAGCACTGATTTCTAAGGTGGGGTAGAAATACTAAGAGCAGAAAGATAGAATGTTATGATTCCTGCAAAATCCTCTCATTTGGAATAGGTTAAGGGCTATACAGGTTCAGTTTCTAGAGAGAGAGGGCTGGCAGGTAAAGATATGAAAGCTCTAAAAAAAAAAAAAAAGGAGTTGTTGTTGTTGTTATTGGTGGTGTTGAGGAGGGGATGGATTTCACTGGTGGGTCTGAAATCACTGCTGCAATTGCTTCCTTTGTCAGGATTAAGCCAAGGAATCGAGAAGGGCTGAGCCTGCAAACTGAAGGCCCCTCAGTTCTACTCCTGAGCAAGGTAAGAGATTGGTGTAACTGGTACAGTAGACTTGTGTGTGAACTACTGTGTTTTACAGGAGAGAGTAGCCCCTGACCTTGGGGAGTCAAGAGGTTTTTCAGAAGTGGGATTTTATCCAGATCTTCAAAGGAAGTCCAAGTTTCACATATGGAAGTGGGGACAGACGAACAGCCATCTAACAAATGTATATTAAACGTCAACTAAAAACAATATACTAGGCACATAAAGATGAATAAATTAGAGACCTTGCTTTCAAGTAGCATAAAGTCTAGTGGGGAGGAACATATTAAGTTCATTAGAATGAGCAGAAATTAGTGAAATTAATGTTGAATAAAGTGGCAACATGAAAACAAGAGCAATGAATTCCTCTAGTAGGAGTAAGAGGAGGTTTTACGGAGAAGTGGAGTTTAAGGTGGGTCTTGACAGATGCGGAGGGGTTCGCCAGGTAGATTGTAAGAACATTCCAAGCTGATGATACTATATGACAGGGCACTGACCCTTGAAAATGATTTCAGAGAACTGGCAACTATTCTTCACTGGTGAAGCCTAAGGTAAGAAATAGGAAGCGATGGAGATAACGCTGCAGAAGGATAGGGGCTGAAGAACCTTTGAAGGTTGAAAAGAATGCCAAGTAGTCTGCTGTGGCTGGAATATAAGATGCATGGGGAAAAAATGGTTGTTGCTGAGGTTGTGCAGATAGTATAGAACCGCCTAAAACTAATGTGTACTGTGGATCTGTTTTTAACTTTTTAACAGGTATGGTCCCCTCAAGAATAGATCCTTTCTATGGATCCACTCCCCAGAAACCTATGGAGCATCTCAAATATCTTAATGCCCATACATTGCTCTCCAGGGGTTCTCAGGTCTCAGTTAAGAACTGTTGCTTTACAGCAGTGCTGTTGGAGCTCTTATGTAATGACCTACATAAAAATAGTAATATTTGGATAATATGCTGGGTTACCGATAGAAGTTGCTTCAGGTCGGAGGCAATTAACTGGGGTTCTGGCTGCTTTCTCCCACCCAGGGTGCCTCAGAGGCTAAAGTGATTAAATATCATGCCACTTTTGTAACCTATTTTGTATTCACTCTTCTGAAGATTCTTAAGAGTAAGAGTGAAACTATCAGTGCCACTTTTGAAAGGACAATTCCATCATCAATGTAAAGAGTAGACAGGAGGCAATCCGATCAGTTAGAAGCTTTCCTAGAAGAGTGTAGGAAAGTGACTTCAAAGGCTTGTCATATGTCATTAGTGGTGAGGATAAAAAGGAGGGTATTCTAGAGCTTTTTAAGGCTAGAGTCAAAAGACTTGATGCCTGTGGTAGCTTCCAAATTTCTATATACTAGGAGTTTAAGGGTTTCAGTTGGGTTAGAAAAAGGACTTTGGTTTATAGCAGCACAATTCACATTTGCAAATACATGAAGTCTGTCTAAAAGCCCATCAAACAAGTGGATAAAGAAAATGTGATACACACACACACACACCATGGAATGCTACTCAGCCATAAAATGGAATGAAATAATGTCATTTGCAGCAACCTGGATGTAATTGGAGGTCATCATTCTAAGTGAAATAACTCAGGATTGGAAAACCAAACACCAACATCGTATGTTCTCAATTGTAACTGGGAGCTAAGCTATGAGGATGCAAAGACATAAGAATGATATAATGGACTTTGGGGACTGAGGGGGAAGGGTAGGAGGGGGATGGAAGATAAAAGACTACACATTGGGTACAATGTACACTGCTCAAGTGATGGGTGTACCAAAATCTCAGAAATTACCACTAAAGAACTTTTCCATGGAACCAAACACCACCTGTTCCCCAAAAACTATGGAAATAAAAAAAGTTTTTTTAAAGAAAAGAAAAAAGACTTTGGGAAATTTGGGGGACCATCAAATATGTTAATGTAGATTGTTCACTGCACAAGTGAAGTCTTTTTGGTGTATGCAAAATAACTGTCAAAGTAGTTTACCTGAAGAGGTGCTGTTTTAAAACTCAAATGTAAGCATGAATCAGTGAAGTCTTCTTTCAGCTTAGATGCTGCAGGAGGTTTTAACCCAATAAAAGGTGACTTGATAAGCAATATTATTGTTTAAAATGTTGCCACAAACTTAACGAAAAGTCTAATAAATTGATTTTCATCTCAGATATCTGATGTCTTATATATTTTTATAAGCAATGGTAATGAACATAGGGCTTTTTTTCTCCCCTCATCATCACATTTTAGTTTTATCTGATCAAAAAGGTGTGGTTCATGATCCACAATAACCACTAAGCTGCCTGAGAAGGAGCAGCACAGGGTATGAAATTCTTTTAAGTATGCAGTAATGAGTATAAATCAAATAGATTATATCCAATGCTCTTGTACCTGATCCTGTGAACATCACTGATCTAATTAAAAGTATGTCCACCAGGTTCTTCTTCTGCATTATTTTTGTCAACATGGAGGTGGCATAGATACAATTTTATTTTTTTCTAGATAAAACTGTTGAGGGGATTTCCTTCCTGCTTCCTTCCCTCTTTAAACTCTCTGAAACAGACTTTTAGAGGTTTCTTGTTTTCATAAATGATTACATTAATACTTTGAATTTTAAACTGATTTTTTTTTCTCTCCTGGAATCAAACCATGATTAGATTTTCTTGATCTGTGGCAGTTGAGAACTCAGGCAATCCTCAAAGAAGCAGACTGCAGCTTAGGAAGGAGCCGCTGACCACACTGGTCTATGACCCAGGTGCTTTGCTGTTATCTGTTACAGGCAGCTGCTCTGTTTTATACAAAGTTCATTTGAAGACTACGAGAAACATTGAAGTCAGATGCATGAGAAGGCAAAGCTGAGCATGTCAACAAAGAGAATGAGCTTGATCTATTGCATAGCTCACAGGGAGTTAAAAAACAAGGCAGGGAAACAGAGTGGTTTCAGAGAGATTCCCACCCCACTTTACAGCAGGAAGGAAGCCCAACCCTCAGAGACTCAGGGAGGAAAGCAACGCTAGATGGATTCTCCTGCACAAAGTGCCCCACACACAGAGTCATGTGAATTTGCATAGATGCACAATGCATGCAGCACTTCCTCCTCTTCTCAAACCTGTTGTGAAGATGTGCTTCTACTCCAGGCTTACTGTGGCTGTTCTTTATGTGATTCAAGAATCAGAGAAGGTTCCCCGAACAAAAAATAGTGTGCCATTGTGCTTCCCCAGCCAGGTGGATGAGCAAACAGTTGTAATCGCATTCTCCAGAAGCCCAGGTCTTGTCAAAAAGGGGTTCTGAAAAATCTATCATCTTTACTATTAACCTAATTGTTAACCCCACCCCAAGATTTTTTTCAAATTTTTCAATATTGTGCCATGGTTGAAAACGAATTTTTATTAAATGTATCAAAACTTTTAGTACTAAAATAATCTCATCTATGTCTCAGGATGGGATTCATTTCCATCAGAAACCCTTAAGATTGCTGAAAAATATAAATTTCCCATACAGATTCCTTTAGAGGTAGTGGGATATTAGACTTACATTCATAAACAATGAGGATGTAACTAAACTTGATACAAACTGGGCTGGGCACAGTGGCTCTCACCTGTAATCCCAGCACTTTGGGAGGCCGAGGCATGCGTATCACGAGGGCAGGAGTTTGAGACCAGCCTGGCCAACATAGTGAAACCCCGTCTCTACTAAAAATACAAAAATTAGCCAGGTGTGGTGGCACGTGCCTGTAGTCCCAGTTACTCTGGAGGCTGAAGCAGGAGAATCGCTAGAACCTGGGAGGCAGTGGTTGCGGTGAGCTGAGACCATGCCGTTGTACTCCAGCCTGGGTGAAAGAGAAAAAAAAAAAAAAAAAGATGATACAAGTTGTCAGTGTATCATAACCAAATCATAATTTCATTGCAATGGAAACTCAAGCTTGATTTCCAACCCCCGCATTTTCTGGCCCTATTTACAGCATGACCCCAAAGCCGATCAGACATTATAACCAGTAATGCAAATAATGATTTGATTGTTTTAAAGGAGAGATAAGATTTAATTTCCTTCAGTTGTGCATCTTCAGATTCTTCATATTAGAGCTTTATTTATTAAAATATTGAAAACAATATTAGAAATGTAATTTTTATTATAAAAATAAAGGCCTAGAAGTATAGAATGCGATGTATACAATTCCAGTGGTAACTTTTCCCTGAGTAAAAATGATCTATTGTATATTTCACTCAGAAAATGAGCATTCTACTTTTGTTTTAATATAACAAATATGATAATAAATTAAACTTGATTAAAATTATGATAGGTAACACCACAGTATATTACTGTGAAGACGGTTAAGAAAAAGATGACCCAGAGGGAATCTGAAATCTTTTTTTTTTTTTTTAAGACAGAGCCTCGCTCTGTCACCCAGGCTGGAGTGCAGTGGCGCCATCTCGGCTCACTGCAACCTCTGCCTCCCAGTTTCAAGCGATTATCCTGCCTCAGCTTCCAAGTAGCTAGGACTACAGACATGTGCCACTACACCCAGCTAAATTTTTGTATTTTTAGTAGAGACAGGGTTTCACCATGTTGGCTGAACATGATGGTCTCGATCTCTTGACCTCGTGATCCACCCGCCTTGGCCTCCCAAAGTGCTGGGATTACAGGTGTGAGCCACCGTGCCAGGCCAGGAATCTGAAATCTTAATGTAGATAGGGATAATTCTAATATTTATAATTTACCAATAAGCTCAAAACTTCCATTTCAACCAACTTTGTCAATCTTCTTTCTCAATGTGGCCAAATCCATATTAAATATAAATACAAGTATATGTTAAACTTCAATAGAAACTTTAAAAACTAGGCTAATATGCATATTTTACCAGTATATTTAGGAAATAAGTTGTTTTGGTTGAATGAGTTTTCTAGTTTAGCAAGGATAAGAAAACTCTTTTGTTGTTTTGACCCACATAGTGAAAAACCTAACTAAAATATATTCATTTACTATTTTCCCTTCATGGGAAGAATATGACAACCATAAATAAGAAAATGATCCTGAATCTTAGAATGCTGAGGCTTTTGCTTTTCTCATTCCTTAATTTATTCATTATTCACAAATTTACTGAGCATTTACTATGTGCTAGGCACTATTCTGATACAAGCTCTATTTGGTGATTATTATACGTGCCATAGAAGACAATATAAACCATGGAGCTCAATATATAAAAATTCAAAGTTATACCTTGGAAACATCTCTTAAAAATCCTATGTAGTCTGGGTATGGTGGCTCATGCCTGTCATCCCAGCATTTTTGGGAGGCTGAGGCAAGAAGATGGCTTGAGCCGAGGAATTTGAGGCCAGCTTGGGCAACATGGCAAGACCCCATCTCTACAAAATATTTAAAAATTATTCAGTTGTGGTAGTACATGCCTGTAGTCCCAGCTACTCAGGAGACAGAGGCAGGAGAATTGCTTTAGCCTGGGAGGTGAAGGCTCCAGTGAGCCGTGTTTGTACCCTGTGCTCCAGCCTGGGCAACAGAGAGAGACCTAGTCTCAAAAAAAAAAAAAAAAAAGAAAATTATATCAGCTTGTGTTTGGTGGTAATATGGCTATTTTGTCTTAAAGTTTGCAATGTCTTTCCTCTGAGTGCTCTTAAAACAAACTCTGCTTAATTGAAGATTCTGGTTAATTACAGTTTTACTGCAGTGCAAGATAATTTTGTAAAGCAATTGCTACAACATTGTTGGAATCAGAGATTATTTACTTGTGCATGACTGACAGAAATCCACTATGCAATCAGCAGTCTTTCTTCACCGTCTGCATGAAAAGGCCATCTTTGAATAGAAAAGACAGGCAGTGTGACATAGAAAGCGCACAGCTTCAGAAGTCAGACAAACCTGGCCATTTGACTGTGGGGTAAGTTCTTAAAGCTCTTTTAGCCTTAGTGCCCTTACCTGAAAAAAATGGAATAATGTCCAACCTTAAAGTTATTCTCATGATTTGAAAAGATAAAAGTTGATCATTCACTCAGCAAATATCCGCCAACTGCTTTATCCTGAGGGTAATAGGCAATCACTGTAGGTCTTAAACAGGAGTAGTAACATGATTGAACTTTGGAAATATCACCCTGGCTGCAGTATGGAGAATGAATGAGGGTGAGGTAAGATTGGAGGGAAACCAGTTAAGACCTGCTATTGCCCAGAGACAAGTGTAACTTTCACATAAAAGCAGAGGCAGTGAGGATGAAGAGAAGTAAATGGATTTGAGCATTATTAAGAAATTTTAAAAGTCACATCAACAGGAGAGGGTACAAGGTTGGATGTGGATGGTAAGATGGGAGGTATAATGAATATCTAGCTTTCTTGCTTGGTTATTTGAGTGGATGGTGGTGCCATAACTAGGAGAGGGAACATAGGAAAAGGTATTGTGGCAAAGATGACAAATTCTGTTCTAGACAGGTTGTTTTTGAGGTGCTTGTGGGCCCCCCGCCCAAGAAGTACTATGCAACACATGACTAGAGATACAGGTCTGGAGATATGTAGGCAAACACGACAGAGTAGAAGCTGAGCATCGGGGGCTATTGCTGTGCAGACTTCCTAGTTGGTTAAGGATACCTCTGCTCCTCCCACCGGTCTGGGAACATCCCAGCTCAGTGACCCTGAGCAAGTTCTTATAGTGTAATATAAGCAATTCATTATTTGAAATTGTTTTGCAACTACTAGCACTACCTGAAAAACCTGTCTACATTCTGGCTCAGCCCCTTAGTTTTCTCAACGCTACTGAAAAAAGAGTCTCTCTATTGTCACGTTTCTAGTGGTCTGTTTACTAGTTCTCCATTACAGTTTCTTAGAAGTTCGAATTTTTGAATCTGTTTTCAGGATATGATTAAAGTATATGCTCTTCCTCATGTCGGTTTTTCCATACGGCTGTTGAGAGTAACATGTCGGGGTCACATAAATATACTTCATAACTGGGTGGGGGGGACATTCGAGTCAGAGAAGACACACTTAGCCCTGAGACAGAACACGTTTAATGCATTCAGGACCCATGTGGAGTGATGCTCCAGTGAGGAGATGCTGAGATGACACTGGGGAGGCAAGAGGGAAATGTGCAAAGACTCGGAGGTAAGAACATCACTTATTCAAGGAAGTGCAGTTTTAGTAATTAAGAGGGTAAAGGAGTGAGTCTGGTGAGGTATTTGTTGAGGGAGGTTAAGATCTTGGAGGGCCTTATAAGCCACATAAGGAAGGAAGAATGGACTTCATGACAGCAGCTGCAAATTATTGAAAAGTTTTACATGAGGGAGATTTCCAGTTTAGAAAAATCACTTTGCCACAGGGAGAATGGGCCGGATGAGGTGAGAGTGGCTGCGATCAGGAGGCTATTACAAAATTTCAGGTGAGATGCAATGGTGGCCTAATTTATGTTAGAGAGGCAGGGAGAGAGAAAAGTGGATACTCTCAAGAGATACTGAATAGGCATCATTTGCAGACCAGTGAATATCTGGATTCGGGAATTGAAGAAGAGAAAGGTAAAGCATCACTGTTGTCCATGTTTCGGGTGTGGGTGACAAATGGTGTCAGGGTTCTGCTCTGTCCCTTCCTTGATAGCAATGGTCCCTGAGTTGTCTCATTTTTAGGGAAATAACACCAAGAGATGCAAACCTTCTTCCATATAAGCTCCCTATTGCTTCTGCCAAAGTATAATGCATAGATGCATAATTTTGTTAAACTTATCAGAAAATATATTCCCTTTATCACCAACTATAAAATTCTATAAATTGAGTTACCATGTAGAGAAAAATACCTCTGATCACCAATTCTGAGATTTGATTTCTTGAAACCCTAAGCATTTTGAATTTCTCACACACTGACCACTAGTATGAGCCACTCTTTCTGTTTAACAGGTATTTTAAAAACGACTGTGGCTTACCACAGCCCTCAAAGGTTTTTTTTTTTTTTTTTTTTTTTTTTTTTTCTATTATTATACCAAAGGCTTTCCTCTGGTATGTTCAGAGTTACCTTTTAAAATGTAATATATTTTTTAATCCAGTTACCCTGAAGTGCTTGCTTTCAGTTTGTTAGTAATTCTGCTTCAGACAGGATGTACTTCATCTGAAAAGAAAAAGATAGTAAAGGAACTTTCAAGAGTTTCTCTGAAACCATTTTAAGAAGTAATAAAGCCTCATTACTTTCTTCCTAAAAATGTAGAATTGTTTTTAGTAAATGCTATATAGAAAATGTGCATAATTTTAAGAAAACAATATTTTAGGATGTATTTGGTAATAACTGATTGTATTTGAAATTTTTTGTAGAGGAAGGAAAATACTATAAGGGAATTTTATGTGAGTCTTTAGTTTGCCAATTTGGTTGTGGGTGAGAGACAATGAAAATTCATTAGTTAAATGTGCTGTTTATTTATTGTAGAAGGAATGATGTTAGTGATGTTGAAACCAGAAAAAGCAAGTTTTTCTACAGCTTTACCTATATAGTCACGCTTTCCAGTTTGTACTCAATTGTTTTTATAATGAAAATAGTATATGTTCCATGCTCTCATTTAACTGATAGAAGTGGTTGATAGATAATATATTAGCTGGGCCATTATTAATGTTTTAATTACCTTAAGCACTTTTTTTGTGACTACTTTAAATGTTGCTTTGTTTTTTCATTTTGGGAATATAAAGCAAAAACTTTAACACATTTTACTTACACTGATAGCAAATATTTTGCTTTCAGAATCTTACTACATTTTATGTTTACTGAGTTACAATGGAGTAGAAAATGTTACATTTGTTAAATATAACCCATAATTATCCCAAATTTTAAATATTAATAAACTGAAGCTCTTTGTTTTTGTGGAAATGAAACCCTTCTAAGTGTACAGTGGCTAGAACTAGGTTTACATCTATTATGTTATTTATATTTTCCATATCACTTGGCATTGTCTCCAGACGGTCTTACATGAGATAATTCCATGTGCCCTCGGAATATTTTTTATAAAGAAATAACTGATAGTCAAGATGATTTTCCTCATTTTAGCCCTAGCCACTAGAGGATATGTTAAAGTGATTTACATTAATAACTCTCCTTTTTTTAAATAGAAGACTTTATAACCTTTGATTTCTGTAATACACAAGGAGAGCCTTGCTATCTGTCTACTTGTTAGGAAGACAAGAGATGGGATTCTTTGCGCTGAAAAGAAGACTTAACTAGGTGACCTTTCCTAGGATTCATCAATAACAAGGAGATCATAAGGTCTTCATGTATTATTTTATTTATTCTTTTAACATTCCTCAGCAGTAAAGGAGCAAGTACTTAATATACACTTAATCTCATCTTATAGCTAAAGAAAAGAGCTATGACTTCTTCCAGATCACCTAACTATTCCCTGTAGATCTGGATCCTAAATCTTGGTTTTCTGACTTTCTCTTCTTACAGAATAACCATAGTAGCTTATAATCAGCTTCATAAACACTTTTTTTCTCAGTAATGATACTAATTATTTAATATTCTGACAGAGGTATGAAGATGAGCTAATCCGACTTTAGATGACTCATCAAAGCAAGCCAATGGAAAAATATAAAAAATAAATTTTAATCTTCAACTTAAAATCTGCTTGGTTAACCATGCAAGTAAAGGATTTAACACATTTATTTGGGATCACTGGTTTAAATCTTCATGACAGTTAACACCATATATTCTTTTGGTAAGACAACATTACATTTCGAAGTTCCTTACTGTGATGTAAAATTGAAATATGTAAAAATAGGTTTGTAAGATCAAAAGAGTGATAGGGACATCAAAATACATTGCAAGATAATGGTTCAATGTCATTTTGGCATATTTTTATAAAATAAACTATTTGAAAAACTGTAAGTTCTCTGTTATCTAACGTTTTATCTTTCAAAACTTGCCATCATAATAACAAAGAGCCGTGCTATTCTCTTATAAATAGAACTTTATTTGTTAGGAGTTAGTTGTTTTTCTCTCCCAAGAGATATATCTAGAACAGGGTTTAGTACACAGCCAGTGCCCAGTAAATATTTGCTGGAGGAATAATAAAAGAATACATGAATCTCAAATTCTGGGGAGAAGTCTGGAATGCAAAATAGGTTTGAGGATCACAGCTAAAAAGAAGGATTCATGACAAATGGAAGAAGAGTGTGTAGAATGAGAAGTACTCAAGAATGCATATAGATACAAGATACGAACTTGGAAGGAGGATATATTATGTCATCTATAAGTAGAGTTCAATAAGGCAATTAGTACAAAAGAAATATATAAAAATCAATGACTCTCAGACACAAAATTAGTTTGAAAATGTGAAATAAAATGTGTCATTGATAATAGCATACATATATAAATAAGTAGAAATAAATTTCACAAAAATATTCAGGACTTACTGGAAAAAACTACAAATCTCCACTAAAAGACATAAAAGATTTGAATAATGGAGAGCTAACCTCAAATTAGATGATAAACTTTGAAATCAAGATTTCAAAGAACTATTATACATTTTATTAGAATAGCCAGAATCCAAAACACTGACACCACCAATGCTGCCAAGAATGTGGAGTAACAGGAACTCTCATTCATTGCTGGTGGGAATGCAAAATGGCACAGCCACTTTGGAAGACAGTTTGGCAGTTTCTTACAAAATTAAACATACTCTTAACCATACAATCCAGCAATCGTGGTCCTCAAATGAATAAATCAAAAACTTTTATCCACACAAAAACCCACACACAGGTATTTATAACAGCTTTATTAATAATTGTCAAAGCTTGCAAGCAACCAGGATGTCCTTCATTAGGTTGATAGATAAATAAATTGTGGTACATCCAGACCATGGAATATTTCAGTATTAAAAAGAAATGAGTGATCAAGCCAGGAAAAGACATGGGAGAAACTTAAATGCACATTACCAAGAGAAAGAAGTCAGTCTGGAAAGAATCCACAGTGTCTGATTCCAACTACGTGATATTCTGGAAAAGGAAAAACTGTGGAGACAGTAAACAGATCAGTAGTTGCCAGGGATTAGAGGTCAGGGAGAAATGAATAGGCAGAGCACAGATAATTTTTAGGGTTGTTAAACTGCTTCATGTGATAATACAATGCGAGATACATGTCGTTCTACGTTTGTCCAAATCCACAGAATATACAGCACCAAGAGTGAGCCCAAACATAACATAAACAATAAATACCTGGCGATAATGATGTGTCAATGTAGGTTCATTAATTGTAAGAAATGTACCACTATTGTGCTGGCTGTTGATCATGGAGGAAGTTGTACATGTGTAGGGCAGGGGATATATTGGAAATCTCTATACCTTTTGCTCAGTTTTGCTGTGAACCTGAAACTACTCTAAAAAATAAAGTCTGTATAAAAAAAATAAACAGCCTTAACAAGGAACTTGAATAAGAGATTATAATATTTATCTTGTATAATAAACATAGAAGAATTTCCAGGAAAATTCTGAAAAGGAAGAGTTCTGGGAGTGAAGAATTGAGCAGGAAAACTGGTCCTACAAAATATCATGACATATGATATAAATCTATATATATAATATATGATATAAACCTACATTGCATAAAATGCTATGGTGTTGGAATTGGGAAAGGCAAATGGAACTCTGGGCTAGAAAAGAATGTCTAGAGAAAGATTCAAGTGTATGTAAGAACATATAATATGATTAAAGGAGACATTTCCAATAAGTAGATCAAAACAGGTTAATCATTTAGACACTGGGGTGACGGGATAGTCAGCTGGCAAAAAAAAATTTTAAAAACCTGAAAGCTCATTCCTATCTGATTCCTTAAACCAATTGTAAATGGACCAAAGATTTTTTATACAGTGTGATTAAATAGATATAACATAATACTTAGCATTTTAAGGTATATGGTTTACTGTGTTGTATAATCATCACAACCAGAAACTATTTATTATCCCAAAGAGAAACTCCGTACTGAATAAGCAGTCCTTCCCCTCCCAACAGCCTCTGGCAACCACTTATCTTCTTTCTGTCTGTATGGATTTACCTGTTCTGTATATGTCATGTAAATGGAATCACATAATATGTGCCCTATATATATTTGTATACACATCATACAAATATATAAATGTATGTGTGTACACACATGGGAAGAGGGAAAGATAGCTAATGTTTTACTGAATAGTCACTGTATTCTTTGTATTGTTATAAGAGACTCATTACTTGTGTGTTTTGTCTGCCTTCTTTCACTTAGCATAACGTTTTCAATGTTCACCCATGTTACACTATGTATCAGTACCTCATTCCTTTTTGTGGCTGAATAATATTCTTTTATATGAAGATACCACATTTTGTTTATTGATCATCAGTTAATGAATGAAAGATCTTTCAAAATGGACTATTAGAAGAACTAGAAAAAATACTTGAATATTTTTATAATCTAGGGGTAGATAAGATCTTTGAGGCATGAAATTTACATCTGTGAAATAAAACATGTAAATGAGGCACATTCTATGAAATGGCGTAGGGAAGTTATATTCTTTTCAAAAATATTAATGTTATGAAAGACAAAAGCTGTAGAAAGGCTCTAGATTACAAGAGACTAAAGAAACATGACAATTAAATTCAATTTTATGACTTTAGGCTGGAATCTGTGCTGGGGAGGAAAAAGTGCTATAAAGGACATCACTGGACCAATTGACAAAATTAGAATACAGACGGGGTGCAGTGACTCATGCCTGTAATCCTAGCCCTTTGGGAGGCCAAGGCAGGAGGATCTGTTGAGTCCAGGAGTTCAAGACTAACTGGGCAACATAGTGCGACCTAGTCTTTACAAAATAAAAAAAAAAAAAGGAATACAAATGGTAGATTAAAGTATTACATGAAGATCAAATTTACTGAAGCATATAACTGCTGTGTTCATGTACGAGAACATCCCTATTCCTAAGAAAATATGCATTCAAGAATATAAGGGCTAGAGGCCACTTACCATCAAATAAAATTTATATGTATATAACATACAGAAAGAGAAAAGGAGTGCTGCCAAGGGTTGTGCTAGATGCTTTATATATCTTATCTGATTTAATCCTCACAACAATCCTTAATGTATAAATTAAGAAGCTGAAATAAAGTGAATATAAGTACCTTGCCCAAAGCCACAGTTGATTATCTGACTCTAAAGTCCATGCTCCTTTTCCTACAACAGCCAAATTGCATCTCAATAAAATGTAGAAATAAAATATTTTAATAAAATGTATATCATATCAGAATATTTAATTCTAACACTAAGAAATATAGTGTATTCAGATAAATACTATTATTAATACTATTTAATTTTAACTGATATAAACCTGGAAAACTATTCTCTATTATGCAGTTCTTCCATGGCTGCCAATGTTTCTGCTTGCATTTCACCACCACTCTTTCCAGTAATCTGCCCTCCAGCCCAATGTATCAAATAAAGATCTAAAAGCAACATAAAATCACTTTTGCATCAGAAAAGGGCTCTCAACTGGGGAGAGAAAAAGAATTATCCTACCTTGCATGCATATGCAAAGATTATATATTTGGACTCCTCATTCTTCCATAAGAGCGAATTCAAGTTTCATTACTTTATTGTCAAGCTTCTGAACATTTACATAAATGATAGGTTTGTTATCACTTATTACTGGATTCAGCAGATTATATGCAAAATGTGCAAAGACGTGATTAAAAAATCTTTGATCTTTTAATCAGAAGGGTAAGCAGTATTAATTCATTTGGCGAGTATTATATATATACCGATTGTAACACTACTTTGCATTTGAGATTACCACAGTAAAATAATTACTCTTCATTAATGAAGGCTCGTTGCTATGTAATTCCACTGTGACTCTAGGCAATAAAATCCTTTCTAGAGAATTAAGTTATATTTGGTGTGAAGTTATTTCATAAAATAATCATATTCTTTATAAATAAAATAAATTTTACCATCATGGTGTTTGATTCTATAAAGCTCATAGATGGAAATGTCATTGAGAACTACATAATACAAAAATAGAATAACCTTTACATAGAATAACACATAAGCTTCAAATTCAAAGCCCACTATACTTCTGTTAGTACTCATTTTGTGATGTCAAAAAAAAAAAAAAAAAAAAACCTTCTCAAATCCTTTTCTTGTCCCAATTTATAATGAAGATAGATACATACATAAATAATTTTAACACAAAGCAGGATGCACATTAATGTTGTAACAAAAGAAGTGACATGCTTATTATTCCTAGAAGGGTCCTGGAGGACTTCATGAAAAAGGTATCATCTTAATTAATCTTTGACAAATGGGCAAGAAATCAGGAAGTAGAGGAGGAAGGGAGAGCTGTGGAATAAGATATAAAAGGCATAGAGTCCTGACTGCCAATCTAAATGGTGAGTTTTTACTTTGCAATAAATAGGAAGCTATAGGATTTTGGGCAAAAAATAATAATAATTTGATCACATGAAGATTGCTCTGAGGGAAGTTAGGCATAGAGGCACATGCCTGTAATCCAGCTATTCAAAAGGCTGAGGCAGGAGGATCATGCTAGGCCAGTTTAAGACCAGCTTGGGAAACATGCTAAGACCCTTGTCTAAGGGTGCTGCGAAGGAGACCTAAGATTAGGGGAAAACTATGGGATGGAAAATCAGTGAAGTTCCTTGAATGATTGTTTGTCTATCTGTCCCCTCAGTGAATCATCATGGGCTTTTCCAGGCCAAGTGACATGTTTCCCACAACTTTATATCCCCCAAACCACACATATTTGACAAATACCACTGGATGCATGAATAAAAGAGAATAAGCTCCTGTATTATGCTAATAGTGGTGGAGATTAAATAAATAAAAGAGAAATACTACTATTGAGGAGGTAGCATTGTAAAGAGTTGTTAACTGGCTGGATATAGCTGCTGAGGAAGGCAAAGGAATAAAAATGCTATGCAATTTATCACAATAAAAATTTATGGAGCACTTACTTTGTGCCAGAAGTTTGGTAGGTGCTAAATATCCAAAGATGAATTAATATCTGGCCCTCACTATCAAACAGCTGGAGGTGACACTTAAGTAAAGATATGTAATAACATATATATAAAAATAATATGCAATAATACTGCATGCATAGGCAATACAATGTTCACAAAAAGTAAAGAAATAAGTAATGTATTTTGTCTGGGAAGAGTGAGGGAAGACTTCGTTGAGGAAGGGATGGTTCTGCAGGACTTTGAAAAATAAATAGGAATTGTCCGGATAAGGAGGTATAGGGTGCCATCTCACACAAAGAAATTAATATTTGTAAGCATGTATAGATCCCCCCCAAAATTTTTTCCTGTGTGTGTGTGTATGTGCATTTTGATATTGCAAAAGCATAAAATGCAAAAGGTAACTGGAACCTAACGGGAAATGAAATTGGAGAGCTGAGTAGGGAATAAAAAGTCCTTGTGTTGCAAGCTAAAGAGCATGAATTTTATTCCCTGGGTGAATGGGAGTCAGTGAAGGTTTTTAAACTGCCTGGCATCTGGCAATTTTGCCCTTTAGGGCAGATGAGAAACACATTGATGAAAGCTTGGTGAATGGATGGGGGGTGGGATTGAGAGGAAAATGGTAAAGAGACTGCTGCAACAAGTCAGATGAATAATAATGAAATCCCTATTTAAGACAGTAATAATAGAGTGGATAGAACAAAATCAGGAGATAGCTGGCAAAACCGGACACACTCAGGGACATGGAATGTGAAACAGCTGATTCCCAGATTTTTGGCTTGAACTACTAGGCTAAGAATGGTGCCACCAAATGAAGACCCAAGTTGGAAAATGCAGAGCCCGAAGCATCTGTGGCACACCCAAGGGAACATTTCTAATAGAGAAATCCATGCTCATGACTTAGGGAAAATTGTAGCACTCATTTTCAAGTTACATACATCAAAGGATAGTGATACTATTAACTAAATATGTAATAGAGTTTAGAGATAAACAGTTTAGAATGAAAATTTTAACTTGGGGTTTTGTTTGTTGAGTTTGATTAGCTAGTGGAATAACCATGTGGAGATGAGCATAAATAATTTAGAAGTATAGTACTATGCAGTCTTTTAAAGAATTAGGTGTCTTCATATGCATTGATTAGGAAAGATATTCATGATTTTCTCTAAAGGAAAAAATAAGTTGTACAACAGTATTTAGTATGACCCAACTTTTGTAACAAAATATACATGTAGATACATATATGTATGAATATATGATATACATATATGTAAATACAAATATATAAATATATGTGTGTATACATATGGGAAGAAGGAAAGATAGCTAATTTTTTTACTGGATAGTTCGCTGTACTCTTTGCATTATTACAGCAGACATTCATTACTTCTGTGTGTTTTTTTTTCTTTGATAAAAATGGAATTTGTTTTTATTTATCTATTTTTTATTATACTTTAAGTTCTAGGGTACATGTGCACAAAGTATACATATGTATACATGTGCCACATTGGTGTGCTGCACTCATTAACTCGTCATTTACACTAGGTATTTCTCTTAATGCTATCCCTCTCCTCTCCCCCCACCCCACAACAGGCCCCGGGGTGTGATGTTCCCCCACCCTGTGTCCAAGTGTTCTCATTGTTCAATTCCCACCTATGAGTGAGAACATGCAGTGTTTGGTTTTCTGTTCTTGTGATTGTTTGCTGAGAATGATGGTTTCCAGCTTCATCCATGTCCCTACAGAGGACATGAACTCATCCTTTTTTATGGTTGCATAGTATTCCATGGTGTCTATGTGTCACATTTTCTTAATCCAGTCTATCACTGATGGACATTTGGGTTGGTTCCAAGTCTTTGCTATTGTGAGTAGTGCCGCAATAAACATACACGTGCATGTGTCTTTATAGTAGCATGATTTATAGTTCTTTGGGTATATACCCAGTAATGGGATGGCTGGGTCAAATGGTATTTTTAGTTCTAGATCCTTGTCTTCCACAATGGTTGAACTAGTTTACAGTCCCACCAACAGTGGAAAAGTGTTCCTATTTCTCCACATCCTCTCCAGCACCTGTTGTTTCCTAACTTTTTAATGATTGCCATTCTAACTGGTGTGAGATGGTATCTCATCGTGGTTGTGATTTGCATTTCTCTGATAACCAGTGATGATGAGCATTTTTTCATGTGTCTGTTGGCTGCATAAATGTCTTCTTTTGAGAAGTGTCTGTTCATATCCTTTGCCCACTTGTTGATGGGGTTGTTTGATTTTTTTTTCTTGTAAAATTGTTTAAGTTCTTTGTAGATTCTAGGTATTAGCCCTTTGTCACATGAGTAGATTGCAAAAATTTTCTCCCATTCTGTAAGTAGTTTCTGTTGCTGTGCAGAAGCTCTTTAGTTTAATTAGATCTCCTTTGTCAATTTTGGCTTTTGTTGCCATTGCTTTTGGTGTTTTAGTCATGAAGTCCTTGCCCATGCCTATGTCCTGAAAGGTATTGCCTAGGTTTTCTTCTAGGATTTTTATGGTTTTAGGTCTAACATTTAAGTCTTCAATCCATCTTGAATTAATTTTTGTATAAGGTGTAAGGAAGGGATGCAGTTTCAGCATTCTACATATAGCTAGCCAGTTTTCCCAGTGCCATTTATTATACAGGAAATCCTTTCCCCATTGCTTGTTTTTGTCAGGTTTGTCAAAGATCAGATGCTTGTAGATGTGTGGTGTTATTTCTGAGGTCTCTGCTCTATTCCATTGGTCTATATCTCTATTTTGGTACCAGTAGCATGCTGTTTTGGTTACTGTAGCCTTGTAGAATAGTTTGAAGTCAGGTAGGGTGATGACTCCAGCTTTGTTCTTTTTGCTCAGCATTGTCTTGGCAGTGTCGGCTCTTTTTTGGTTCCATATGAACTTTCAAGTAGTTTTTTCCAATTCTGTGAAGAAAGTCATTGGTAAATACATATATGTATGAATATATGATATACATGTATGTAAATACAAATATATAAATGTACGTGTGTATACATATGGGAAGAAGGAAAGATTGCTAATTTGTTACTGGATAGCTCCCTGCACTCTTTGTATTGTTACAACAGACCTTCATTACTTTTGTGTTTTTAAGTTCATTTTAGCACTTAAAAAAAAGCTGTGGAAGAAAATAAGTGAGAGGGGACAGAAAAAGGTCAAAGACATTCAGCACAAGTCTAAGAGTTAGAGTGGAAAAGAGGACTGAAATATATTTGCGAGTTAACAACACTCAAGAGAAGAGTGCATAGATAGTTGGTGTTGAAGACTTAAACAAAGATTGATAAAATGATGACCTGAAAGTGGCCAGTGAGGTTGGGAGATGGGCAAGCTTTGATTAAGCAGTTTGTTGAGAGCAGGGCCAGATTGCATTTGCTGAAGCATGAGATTAAAATGAGGACACAGAAGCAGCAGTGCAGTTAGTTACCAAGGAAAGTGTTTGAGGCAAAGGGAAACAGAGCACACTTGTAATCTAAGTCTGGAGACCTAGTGTTCTGATAAAGGTTAAAAATACAGAAGGAAAAGGGTGTAACTGTGCTGCTTCATCAGATGTATTCAAATTTATTTTAAAAAGGAATCAATACTATATGCACATTTATATTTGATTTAAAAAACAAATGTGCTTTTGCTAACAATTACATTTGATTAAAAAGTATTACATTTGGGGGCTCTTACAACTAAGTTTTAATTCCCAACTTTGCCATTTTCAGACAAAAACAGGAACCGGAAAGAAGTGGCTGGGCAGGCTGTCTGTGGTGTGACGCACGCTGCTGGCCCAGACAGCTGTAGTAGATGTTGTCTTGGTTCTCATGAAATGCAGTCTTCTAACGTTGGATCAAACAACCTTGATTGTTCAAAGTGACCGAAAGTGTTAGAATAAACCACAACAACTATATCCGTTGGCAGTGATGTAACTCCACCCAAAGGTGGGTTCTAACATACTACAAGTGAACCCTATAGTTACATGTATTGTACACCTCTTTGGTACAGAAGTTAGACTATTTTTATGCAAGTTGTTTGCACACACACGCACGAGAAAAATGTGTCATTTTAACACATATCTGATTATGCTTTTAGGGATAATGCAAGACAATGTTTAGTCGTTAAACAGTTTCCTTCCTCATTATCCATCAGAAACATATCAACAGTGGCATGTGGTTAGAAAATGTTTGTTAATATTACATTTTAATTGTTGACATTAGCCTTAAAAGGGGCAAAACTATGGGAAATCCTTCCTAGGAGAGATGGCAGAGCAGAAAAGCAGAAAATACATCATAAATCTACACGTGACTTTAGATTATCTGTGAAACTACATTTAGATTATTTGTCATTATACATAATGCTAGCAGAAGGTTGACTATATTTAATACAAAGTTACCCTATCAAAATACCTTCCCAAAATAAATCAACCTTACTTTGCCACGTTGAAATACAACACTATAGAAATTATAAGCTGTTGCCATAGCCCTTTTGGTATTCATGGAACTATAAGAAAATGTATCCCAAAAATAAACTGTCTAAATTTCATAATGAGCATCTTCTATGGTAGTCTTACATTTGGTTGGAGTTTAGAGTATGTAACAGTATAAAGCATTAAGGTTGGAAAAGATAAGATAGGGCAGGTTATGGGGAGCCTCGGATGAACTATTTAATGTTCTTGGTTCGTCAGACACTTGGTGTTACCTTTATGGCTGCATTTCCCTTTGCTTTGTTACTATTGGGCTTGTGTTCAACTGATATTTTATTTTATTATCCTATAATTATCACTCATGGAACTATCCCTCTGTCCCAGATGATAAGCAATCGGAAGAGCAGGGGAAACTTCTTTATTCTAAAATATTTTATTCTAGAGCCTCGCATAGTGATTGGTGATCAGAAAGAGCTCAATAAAGGCCAAAAGAAATAAATGAAAGGAAGAAGGCATGCATGTGTGGACTCATGTGGTATGTGTATACTAGGCTCTGAAAAGCGGCATGAAAACAAAGAGATGTTTTCAGATAAAATTGTCAGGGTTGTACTCTGGACTGTCTCCCCTATGACTCTTTTACTTCTCTCGTGAAGTTAGGCTGATATTTATCATGGCACTGCCTTATATATCTCTCCCTACCTTTAGGCCTGACCCCCAAAGCAATGTGGGCCGTAAGAACCAACACTGAAGCATAGTCTGGGAGTCAAAGGCTGGCTCAGGGTGTAGTCACTTGAGATAAAATGGCAAGAAGAAGATAAAATAAACTGTGTAAAGAGGAACACTGAGGCTCACAGGTGAATGGACCAAATCCATGGTGAGCTGTTTGCGGCAAGTTCTAGGCTAGAAATGGTAGCGGAAGGCAGAGTTTGTATTCTAGGTAAATGTAATGAGGTAATAATAATTGAGGAAAGCAAGGGAGAAGAGGTTTTAGAATCTGGGATTGATAAGGGCTGCTTTCCTGAAGTTCCTCCATTTTGAGTGCAGCTTGGGTAAAAGGCAGGACACAGGGTACAGAGGCACTCCCTCAGCTTGGCTTCTGGAGTTTTCTACAGTCTCATCTTTGTCTACATGCTCTATTCAATGATGCGTGCTTCATTCATTTATTAAACAAATATGTTTCATTGCCTGTGGTGAACCAGGCACTAAATGAATGTGTTAAGGGGAGAAAACACAACTGTAAATAAGCAACAGTCCCAGCACTCAAGAAGTTTCCAGTCCAAAAGGAAAAACAGACGTATAAACAAATAATGAGCAAGGAAGCGATCTAGGGAAGTGTGTACAGGTGCTATGGGAGCTCAGAGGAAACGCCTGAGACTACCTGGGAAGGTGGAGGTTGATATGGGAAGGTCTTCAGGGAAAATTCAATAAAACTGAAACTGGAAGTTTGGAGTAGAAGTTTACCAAGCAAACAAGAAGGACAGGAGTGATTGAAGCAGGTAGAAAGATTAACTAACTAAACAGCAGCATATTAAAATCTAAGTCACATGAAAATGCAGGATATATTCAGAATTTAGGTAGTCCAGGTAAAATGGGAATAAGTTGTGGGATATATGGCTGACACTGTAACTAATAGCCTAAACTTGATATCCTATGGTGAGGCAGGATAAGCGAGGGTAGAAGGCCATACAGACTTGTCCCCCTGTGTGAAGCCTAGCAGGCACCTTTCGCAAGGGGTCCTTTTCACCTGCCCTTTTGTGCATCAGCACCTAATTCTTTTGCAAGATAGGTGATCCTACAGTATATGAGCAGACTGCCAGATGGTTACATGTTTCTGATACCCAGTATGGCCTGGGAAAGAGAACAGAAGCCCCATATTCCTGATGTAGCTTCCGCAATCTCCAGCCAATCAGCACCAAAAGCCCAAGAAGCTATTAGCTACAAATTCCTGCCTGGAGGTTGGGGGGCAGGGACTTCTCCGGGATCCCGCATGTGCAACAAGTGTCAAGTTTTAGCTTATATTAATAGTAACATTTTCCTCATTTTAATAGTAAAAAAGACAGCCCTAGGTGGAGATTTTATTTGCTAATGTTACATGTGATGCCTGTTAGAGCTTCTAGATATTGAGCACATGTGCCAGCTGCAGGTCTTCCTTTACATACTTGACCTCATCAGTATTTTTTGCATATGTATATACTACTCCCATAAAAGAAAGTCCTCCTAAGGCACTAACCGCTGTCTCTCTCTCGGAGCAACCCATTCTGCCTCTCAAAGTGCACTTTTGCTTTGCAATAAACTTTGCTTACTCTTACTTTGGACTCATTCTCAAATTACTTTGTGAAGCAAAAACAAGAACCTGAACCGGCTTACTGGCAACAATGGGACCTACTAAAATTAAGCTAAACTGCAAGATAAGTTGGGTGGTGAGAAATACAGATACCATGAATTTGAACCAAGATCCTAGCAAAAGGGAATAGAGGAAGGCATACATTCAAAAAGCAAGATGGAGGAAGAATTGACAGAATGTAATGATATGACAGCATGTGTAGGGTGAGATATAGAATGGTCATCTATGAATCCTGAGTTTCTGGATTATGTGACTAGATTGGATAGTGGTGCATTTATCAATATTGGGAAAACAGGAGAAGTAGCAGGTGTGGAAGAGATGAGTTCAGTTTTATACATGTTGAGCTTGAGCTCAAATGCAGAATGTCCCAAATTGAATGTGTGGATGTGGGAAACCATGTGAAGAGGCTAGATAGGTAATTGAAAATACGGCTGGGTCGTGACCTGAATGCAAGACTCTTCTCTAGTTCTGCAAAGAATGTGGATGGCACTCTTACCTTCTGATTCCTACAATGAATCATGTAGGAATGACTTATTCACAAAGGTTCATCATGTATTAATATTTCACTCTTCAATGACAATACTCACTTTTATTTCTTGTTTAATGCCTAATTCAACATAAGAGTTTTGGCTAAAGGAAGAGTAAAGTCCCTTCTAATGTTGTGATCTGTATGCTTGGGTAAAACCTATGCCATTAACACAATTCAAAATTATTTTTAAAAGATGAAAACATATGTTTCTGCTTTTCCCTATGTAAAAGACACTTAGTCAGTTTCTTTGTGGGGAATTAACTGAGTAGTCTTAAAGTGAGAACTAAGACTTGGGCAGCCCAACGCATGAGTGAGGTGAGTCAGATGGTTGCTCATGGCATTTCGTATGTATGAGTGATGCCAGGACTGGAGGACGGTGGCAGCAGTGGTGGCGGCACCCTGATCAGGCCATCCAGCGAGGACACAGTAACTCCGGGCTGCTTCACACTTTTTGGCTCTGGTGACCTTTTGGTTCCTGCCTATTTCCAAGCGTCCCATGCCCCGGTCTCCTCTAAGTTCTGTGACCCTGAAGCCTTCTCAAGAAATTTCCTTCACTTCAATTAGCCAATTAGTTTCTGCCACTTTTGATAAGAAACCTGGCTGAACATCAGAATAAATTAAGTCATTCAATCAATAAGAAAATACTATTTATTTCCTAAGTAAATCTACCATTGAAATAAAGTAATGATTACTACTAAACCCATAGAATGTGGCCCATAATCAGAAAAAATCTCAACAGTGAGTGAGTTATTTTTAAAAGATAATTTTATTAGCTTATCTTTAATTCACAGCAAGACACATTGCTTCCTGTCTGGTTTATACTCTCTACAGTGAGTCAGGCAAAGGTAGGATGTTTCTAGCAAAACCCGTTAAGCTGATCGAGGAGTAATTTCAGTAGCATTTTTTATTTTGTTTTAAATTATAAAACATTTATTTTTCTGCAAGTCAATAATATCTGAATAGGAAAGGGATATCGCTCTTATAAATTCAGTGAACATTTATTGAGTGGTTATTGTGTCCAAAGTAATGTGCTAGATGTTGAAAAGGTGTTCTCATTCATCATTTTATATTTTAAAGTGTTTGGCATATTGATGCTTGAATATCACGTTTCTGTCTTCATGGAACTTACATTTTAGTGGGGAAGATGGGGAAAAATAAAAATAATAACAATAAGTTGTAGTCCGCACTATGAAGGATACAGCCTAGGAGCTGAGATAGCAACTAACAGTGGGACCTATCCTGGATATAGTGGTCAGGAAAGGCCTCCCCAGGTACAGGACTAATATCCTGAGACTTGGAGGATGAGAAGAGGCTGCTGTACAAACAATGTGAAGAAGCTCATCCTGGTTTCACCGATTACAAGTTGTGAGACCTTGGGCAACCTATTTAACCTCTCTATGCCTTGGTTTCCCCATCTGTGAAATATGGAGGGCAGTATTACCTATTCCATAAAACTATTGTAAAGATAAAACGTGTTAATGATTGTAGGGTCCTTCGAACAGTACATGGCACATAGCATGAACAAAACAAATACTAGTTATTAATTATAATATTATGTTTTTATTCACAAAAAGGGACCAGCATGCACAAAAGCCTGAGGTAGGAAAGATCTTTGGTGTGTTAATTAAACTGAAGTAAGATTAATGCAGCTGGAGCAGAAGAGCAAAGAGGCAGTGGCACAGATGAGGTGAGAAACACAGACAGGATCAGATCATGTTGGGCCTTGTGGCTCATAGTAAAGAGCTGGGACTTTTTTCTAAGTTAAACGGGAACCTATTAAAGAATTTCAGCAGGAGATGAATGTTATTGGATTTATGTCTTAAGATGATCACTCCACATGCTATGGGGAAATTGAGGGAGCAGGAACAGAAATGGAGTGACCAGTTACAATGGTGTTATATAGTAGTGAAGGTGAGAGGTGATGGTGGCTTGAACTAAGGTAGAAGGAGTGAGGAAGAAAAGAGAGTGGTTTCAAGATACATTTTGGAGATAAGCTTGGCAGTATTTGTGAATTAATTGAGTTTGGGGAAAAGAGGAAGATCAATGCAGAGCTGTCATACACAGTTGTGCAGGATGTTCACTGCATAAGAGCACTTAACTGAGAAAGGCAAATAGGAGCTGAAACCCAGCTCACGCTTGGTCCACCAAGTCATGTCCCCTGGCATGGGGCTACCACCATGGAGACCTTTTCTAATTTGTACAAAAGCAGTACACAGGCTAGACCCAGGCTGACCCTTTAATTCTGGCTTGAGTAACTGGGTAAATGGTGTTGCCACTGACAGAAACGGGGACATTGGGATGGAGGAGAGATAGATTTGTGATGGATAAAAGACAAGAGTTTGGAACTTTGTTAAGTTTGAGATCACTCTGAGATACCTAAGTAGAAATTTAAGATTGGTAGTTGTTTGCTTAATACTGACCTTATAGTCATTGGTCTTGCTATTTCTAATAATTTATCTGTAGATGCTTTTGAATTTTCATTCAACACAATCATATTCACCAATAATGGCAATTTTATGTATTCCTTTCCAATCAGTGTATTTTTTTCACCCTACTGCACTTGCTCAGGCCTCTAGAACAAGGCTGAATATAAATGGTGATAGTGAATATCCTTGCCTTCCTCCAGATATTAAAGATAAAGCTTTTGGCATATCTCCATTAAGTATATTTGCTAATTGTTTCTTTGTAGAGACCCTTATCAGATTAATGAAGTTCCTTTATATTCCTAGATACAATTTTTCTGTTTATCAAAAAAGGATGTTATATTTTATCAAATGCTTTTTCTGCATCATTGAGATAATAATATGTTTCCCTCATAATTTTCTCCTCTCATAATGTCCCTGAATTTTGGTGACAAGGTCATGCTGGTCTTCTGAAACAGAAAGTAAGTTGCTTACTTTCTGTTTCACGGAAGAGTTTGTATTAGAACAGATCCTAATCTATCAGAATAGATTCAAACAGAAGAGATTCATCTTTTCTTAAATTTTTGATACAATTCACTGGTAAAGTTATCTGAACCTGGACTTTTGTTTGTGGAAAGGATTTTGAATATGAATTCATTTTCTGTAATAATTGTTAGAATAGTTACTATTCGGTTTTTTGTCTTTTTTCATTGACTTTAGTATAGTATGTTTTCCTCAGAACTTGTCAATTTGAAAATTTCATCTAAAATTTCAAATTTATTGACAAAGTTTTTTATGATAATATAATAAAAATATTCTCTTATTATCTCTTTCAAGTCTGCATTTTTTATTTGTGTTTTTTTCTCTTTTTTTTTTTTCTTGGTCAATCTAGTCAGTGGCTTATCAATTTTGCCTATTATTCCAAACAATCAACTTTGGGGAGTAACTGCTAATGGCATGGGGCTTGTTTTTGGATTGATAAAAATATTCTGAAATTAAATAATGATGTAAAACTCTGTAAATATACTAAGAAAACACTGAATTGTACATATTAAAAGGATGAATTTTATGTATGTGACTAAAACTGCTGTTTAAATGTGTATCTATCAACAATGTAACATGATCTGTGTAACCTACATAGGTAGCAGTGAAGTTTATAATACTTGCCTACATCAAGTCTTCCAGTAACATTGCTTGCCTTTATTTTTGTACATGACAATGTTATTTATATCATATAGCTCAAACAAATTAACCACATCAATAATATTGCTGGGTAGGCTAGAATAATTAATATATGACTTCTTTAAAACCTTTACATTTTGAATAATAACTGTTAATAGTCTCCAGAGAATACGGCTGCATGTTCCATCCATAGAGAGCAAGGAAAGTAGGTCACAGGACACAATCCGGTTCAAACTTGGCACTAGATAACCCAATGTTTCTTTCTTCACATAATCATGATGTCCTAATCAGTTTGTGGTTCTGACCTTTGAGTCAGTGGGTAGTCTATTATTACTTAGTGGCTGCTAAATCCAGAGTCAACATTTTGGAAGCTAAAGAATGCCCATCTTCTTTCAAAATTTTTTGGCTTACTAAAAGCTGAGCCCAGCTAAAAGTTCTTGCCAACATTTAGCTACTTCATGCATATGAACTAAACAACCAGCAGCATACAATTAGCAGAGAATGAAAAAACAGAGAGAATATATTTATTTTCTAACACATTAAAAACACATTAAATATACTAAACATATTTGAAGAGAAATTATATCGTGAAGCATGTTACAGTCTTTAGAAAGCATAGATCAGATTTTCCTGTTTCTCAAAATATGTTATTCTTTCATTTTTTTTCTATAGATACTAAACCAAAAAACTTTAAATCAAATTAGAAAATAGTAAATTTTAAAAATTCAAGTGACAGAATATCTGTTCTATTTACAGGCTGTCAGTAAGACACACTCCTTACTTCTCAGAGGTATATAACCCATTAAAAAATTGGCTATAATTTTAATGTCATTACTTTTGAAAAAGCGTGTTCTTCTTCTTGTAAAAATAATGTCAAGCATAGTTTTCTCTATATGGAGAGCAATTATTCTTTTATATTAGCAATATATAAAGTGTCCAAGCTATTATTTAATAGATTATCAGTTTTTCTAGGATTTTCTCACCTTTCTATCACATTCAAAGTTTCCTTAGTAACAAATTCTAGAAATAAAACAAATACTAGAAACAAAAAAAATTCTAAAAACATACCAAGAGACACACTAGAGGTACATATAAGAACTTTTGTTAATGCCAGGCATGGTGGCTCACACCTGTAACCCCAGCACTTTGGGAGGCCAAGGAAGGCAGGTCACCTGAGGTTGGAAGTTAAGACCAGCCTGACCAACATGGCGAAACCCCATCTCTAGTAAAAAAAAAAAAAAAAAAAAAAAAAAAAAAAAAAAAAAAAAAATTAGCCGGGTGTGGTAGCACTCTCCTGTAATCCTACCTACTCAGGAGGCTGAGGCACAAGAATCGCTTGAAACCAGGAGGCGGAGGTTGCAGTGAACCGAGATCACGCCACTGCACTCCAGCCTGGGCGACAGAGTGAGACTGTCTCAAAAACAAACAAATGGGAAAAAAAAAACAAAAGTTTGTTAAGAAAAGTGATTTGAAGTATTGAGAACTAATTTAATTCTAAACTAGTATAATTATACTTTTACTGAAGAATAGATAGCTTTTATATAATGATTCGTTTGATACAGAAATAAATCACCTCTTTGGAAAACTAGATACACACCTCTAAAATGGTCCACTAACACTACAGGGTTCTTAGCAATTTAACATTCTCTGTCCATGAGAATGAAAAAAATTAAGCACAAATTACTTGATGTGTAGGTGCATATCCACAAATGGAAACCAAAATGGCAAATGCAATTTTAGATTCAGTAATCCAACTGCTTTAAATAACCTTTCTGTAAGAGGTTAAAATACTGTGAGGAAATATGTGTGAAAAAAATAGCTTATTAAATATTAATTATTGAGCCTTACAGTATCTGTATATTCATGCATTCAATGATACATTAAAAACTTTAAAATAGAACCCAGAAGAAAATCCATGTGACATATAAAAGACAAATGACTTATATGTCTGTTTTATAAAGAATTACTACAAATTAGTAAGGAAGCATAAACAAATCCAATAGTATCAATGGGTTTTGTACATGAATGGGCAATTCACCAAAGAAATACAAGTACCTAATAAATATATGAAATTGTGCTAAACTTCACCAGTTAAGAAATAGAAATTAAAATAAATAAAACTTTTTTCTAATCAGATTAGAAAAATTAAAAATATTGAACACAACAACTGTTGGATATGTGCTGGGTCTGGGGGAATAAACTCTATTATACGGCTCATAGAAGTATAAATTTACCCAAACTTTTGGAGGATAATTTAGTTTTTGCTGTTCAAATCTGAAAAGTGTACATCATATGACCTACAAATCTCACATCTAAGAATCTGTCATGTAGGCACAGTTACATGAGAATGTAAAAGTAAAACAGAGGATGTTCATTACAGCATTATTAGTAACTGCAAAATATTAGGAGTAACTTAAATATCTATTGATAAGTGAATGTGAAATGAATTAAGATACAGACATAAACTGGAACACTATTGTAGCTATTAGATAGGGTTTCTGATATACTGGCAATGTTCTTCTTAACCTGAGTAATGGATGTATGGATGTTCACTATATAGCTACATATATCATTGTACATGTGTTTTTACATGCTTCTGAATTTTCAAAAAAATTAGAAAAGAATAAAGTGAAGTCTACATGTATTAATCAAGTTAGAAGTATGTGATATGAAAAAACACAATAGAAGATTATTATGTGTAGTAAATACCAATTTTATGAGAAAAAACATCCTGTGTATGCATATATATATACACATAGCTATGCTTACATGGCATATCAAAACCTAGGGGGAATAGGAAGCAAACCTCTGGAAAATGGGAGTATAAGGATGCTTATAAGAGGAATAGAGTGGCATTGGAGAGATTAACACTTTTTATAACATATATTTTTAGTCATATATAAGACTAAAGAAGATATATATATTTGTGTGTGTGTTTATATATATATAACTTCTGTGTGTACATTTCAATTGTCCAAAAAAGCCTGCCACTAAAGCAAGCAAAATAAATTTAAAGAGACTAAATTTTAACACTTACCCAGCAATAGGAAGTCAGCTACGCAGTTAATTGACAATAAGCAGGTATTTATTGAGCACATGATAATGAATTGTCTGATGTACTTGGTGAAGCATAGCTTATAGGAAAGTTTAAGACACTGTGGTTATACCTATGTTTCTTGCATCACAGTTAGAGGAATAAAACTATTTTATCAACTCCAGTAGATCCATTTTTATATTATAATTTAGATAATAAATCTGAATACAACAAAAATCACGATACATTGAAAATTTTCCCCAAATAATAGTATAAGCAGAAATTTACCCAGGGCTAATTAAGTTCCAGGCCTGACTTTAAATGCATGATATACATTAATATATTACAACCAATTATTGTAATCATTCCTGTTTTACAGATGAAGAAAATGAGACACAGAGAGGTTAAGTAACTTAACAAAGGTCACACAGCTTGCAAGTGGTGGGGTCAAGATTCAGACTTAGGCACTCTGATTCTAATATTTCCGCCATGCCTTGTTGTTTCTCAAAGAACTCCAGGTAAAACCTAATATTCATTATTAAATGATGTTATAACATTAAAATGTGTTCGTTTTTACCTTCAAAAGGCACATAAAAACATTTTTGAAAAAATAGAACACCGTAAAATGTAAAATATGTTTATTGTAAAACTTTAGTTATTGCCTCCCTTTCCATAACACAAAGATTTTTATGTTTTGATCCTACAGTTGATTACACTGAATGTTACACATGTCAAAACAAAGTTCTTTTCTTGAAGGAAATAGTATATAAGTTTGAGAAACTGATCATAATTAACTGTTTCTTGTTTACTTAAGTAGACTAATATGAATTGAGCCTACAGTAATGTTTACACATTCCAATGCAAAAGAACTGCAGAGCAAGCTAAATCTCGAATAATTTGTTAAGACTTATTCTATATTAGTAGATAAAACTTTGAGAGTAAATGAGACTATGCGATTGTTTTTTTCCAGCAAATTAAAATTCAGTTTAGAAGATGGAGGACATTTTTCAAAATTCTAGATAATAACAATAATATTGTGTATAAGAAAGTATTAGAATAAATGTAATGTTATATGAAATATATAACGAACAGTTCAGAGGTAGAAACTGTTGGGATATGAAATAATTACAGGAATTTGTATGCCTAATATGGAACTGAACTTGGACCTGCAAGACAGGAAATGAACTGAGGAGTCATAAAAGAGAGTACTTTACTTTTTTAAAAAACAAAACATATAATATTATTTTACCTACCCTCTTAGGACTGCTGAAAAAATTGCTATTGTTATTGAGGTATATTTTGAAAAAATATCTTACACTATTCAGCAGGAAGGTCTTTTTAAGCTAATCATGTTATAATGTTTGAAAAAAAACCTGTTTTTTTCCTTTAATTCAAGCCAATTAAATAATAAGAATCTCTTTCTTTGCAATTCTTTTATGCACTATTTACCCAGCACTGTTTCTCTAACTTTAGTTATACTTATTTGTCAAAGCAAATGTATAGATCAATTGATTTCTAGTTATTATACATGTGTTTCACCAATAAGAAATAAAGAGGTTATTGACTAATCAAAGTCAATCCAGTAATATTCAGCACGTCTAACTTGCATTTCAAAGCTTCACCATACTCAGAATATTATGGCGTGAGAATATGAAAGTGCAAACTCTAAGAATTAGGATCCTTAAATGAATAGTGGGATGTACAAAAGAGAGAAGAGTCTACTGTGAGCTGCATCTTCCAATTCCTTCAAATACAAATGTTTATACCAGGAAAACTCATGTGAATAAAATGCTTCATGCTGTCAAAGGGAAAAAGGAAGTTGCATAAGAATTGACTATTAAGGAAAGTTTCAAGATAGAAGCAAATTTAATGATAGAATGGCTCAGAAGTGGTTTAAGAATGTTTTATTTTTTAAAAGTAAAGCAACTAATTTTATTATCCTTAACAAACTCCCTAGGCCTTATCTATGTCTACCCAGAAATTTGCTATAAATACTTCAGTTTATAGAGATTGTCAAAAGAACTCCCACTCTTCCCACTACATAAGGGAGAAAGGGTAGATGTATGTCGGTCATACTGTGGGGAGGAGAGGGCAGGACGGGGGTGGCAGGTAGGTATTTGTGCCAAGAGACTGAGAACTTGTCCCAAAATAAATGCCTGGAAAAGATCCAAACTTTCAGTCATCAACATTCAGTCCCTTTGCCACACGAGCAAAAAGGAATAAAATACACAACAAAAGCAGACAAATTAAAAAGAGAATCCATCAGAGACCCAACAGAAATGGTTTCTTTTTAAAGTTGATTGAAGAAAAGGTCAAGGTCAGCTCATTACATATACCGATTATCCTTTTGATGATCTCAGGCTACAGCAGAAGCAATATAGAGCAATTACCTTAAACACTCATATAGGAAGTGGAGGAAAATATTGTTTATTAAGGTTGTTCATATTTGGGCTCCTCAGGAAACTGAATAATACTGAAATTTGAGTGCACTGGGGCATGAAAGCAAATGCAAACCGCATACTAAAACTTTCAGCTTGAACTAACTAGAGCACGCAAAGCAGCCATTGGGATTTTTCTGCCTGTGGATTTTTCAATCAGGCTTTATTATTTCAGTCAATGAATAGACTGCTTGATTTTCTGCAGGATGGAAATGATATCTTATTTGTTATCTATGTCCAGTGTATCAGTAACAATTAGAAGGATTGTTTCCCTGAACTCAGAGAGTGTTTTAAGTCATATATACTCCTTGTCTACTCTTCCTTTCAAAATCTCCTCCTTCCCAGATGTGGAAGTAAACATTACCTTATTGAATAAACAATAACATCTTCTTGATTCTCATGCCCTTCTCTCAGTTTTATAGATTTAAGTGTGAAAAGGACAGCCTGTAGTCTACAATGGGGATGGAAAATATTATTGATCACACTTGGTGGATAAAATGTTAAATAATATACTTTATGACAGATGAGGCTTTAAAAGATTGGTGAAGAATATGACACAAATCATAAAAGCTGGAAACCAGGAAGCTAGTGCACTGTCCAATTGTGTTACCTTGTACAGATGACACTTTCTGGGCCTCAGTTTTGTCATTTAAGAACCTGCTTTAAGGGTGGCTGTGAGTAACTACATGAGATTAATATCTTGAAACAAATACAGAACTGTATACAAAAGGCTGACATTGACTCTGTATTCTAATTTATTACTCATTAGTTAGCATGCAAAACAGTTTCTTACGAAGAGCATTAGATTCAGAATCTGAATGGAAACTTCTCTGGTCCTTATTTTATTTATCTATAAATAAGGGATAATGCCACATATGGTTTTTTTAGTAGAATGCTACTGGTAGAGGCCAGTTATTTGTGGCAAGCAACAGGTTTACAGGGATTCTCCTGGGAATTTCAGATTCAATGTCTGTGTTAGTTAAGATCAGGTTTTGCAGCAAATAACAGAAAACCCTCCAAAATGACAAATTAAAGAACATGGAAGTTTATTTTTGTCTCACAGGGATGTCTCAGAAGTGGTTCATGGCTGGCATGATGCTCCATGTTGTCAGGAACTCAGACTCCATTCATCTTGATGTTCTTTCCTGAAGGCTTCAACCTCACGGTCTCAACATGGCAACATCACATTCCAGAGGAGCAGAACAGGGAAAGGGTCAGAAGACAAGAGAGGAAAGGAACACACCTTGTTCTCTCCTGCTACTGGCTGTGCCTGGCTGCAGGCTAGAAATGCTGTGTCCATTGCAAATGGCCACACATCTGAGGCCCTATCACCATGGGAACAGCCACTGGGAGATAACTAGCAGCTGTTACCGTTTGTCATTTAATTATTTTAAGGTTAGAAACTTTTCCTTTTTGAATGTCTGAAAGAGAATGGCCTGAGAAATATGTTGGAAAAGTTAAATAAAGCTGCTTTGTGACTGTTTATCACTGTCTTTTTAATTTTGAAAAAGTAATCTCCAAGACTTCCAGGTTCCAATTTCACATTTAAGGAGCTGGGAAGTTGCCACTCAGTTCTAACAAGTAAAAGCTGAGCAAACTGAAAAATCAAGTCTTCTTGGGTCCATAAGAGAAGTGAGGTCACAGGGCAAACTGTTGCCCCCAGAATTAGCAAGATGGACAGGCAGATACAGAGAATCACAATATACTGGAGCAGAAACCTCCATTGGAGCCACTGCGGAGGTAGGAAAACCTAAACTAATTGATGAATTGCTGGAGGCTATGTGTAGACAAGGCTGAGAGATAAAAACTCTGGAAGACCTAGTCATAAGGGGACCACCATGCTTTTGTATGTTTTACCATCAGCAGCATGACCAGATTATCAGACTAACTATTGAAGAAAATTACATTGTGCTTCTGGCAGTAGGAAGGAAAGAAAAATCATTTTGATACGTGCCAGAGCACTCTGTTCTTAACAAGGTCTACTCTTAGGAGAAACTGTTTAACCAGAGCCACCTGCTGGGGTTTCGTCAGAGCCTAACTAACCTAAGGGAATTGAAAATAACTAACCCCAGCCTACTCTAGCTGTCCTATTTTACTTAAAAAGGGAAGGGCTAAGAAACAAGTGTGATATTCAGAGTCCAGAGAAATAGGCTTGCTAAAAGATAGAGACCTAATCATAGGACTATAGAAAGTTTCCCCTTTCCCAACACCTTATCACCGTATTAGTAAAGGCCTATTTACAGCACTTCCTTTTACCCAGTACACCATGTTCAGTTATCAAGAAAAAATTACAAGGCATACTCTTTCAGCCCACTTTGTATTGCTATAACAGAATACCTGAGACTAGGTAATTTACAATGAATAGGTATTTATTCAGCTCATGGTTTTAGGGGCTGGGAAGTCCAAGGTTGATGGGCAAATCTGACAAAGGACTTCTTGCTGTGTCAGCCCATGGAAGAATGGCAGAAATGCAAAAGAGCATGCAGGATTGGGAAGGGGGTCAACTTCATCCTTTTATCAGAAACCCACTCCTGCGATAACAGCATTAATTGTTTCATGAGGGCAAAGCCTTCATAACCTAATCACTTCTTAAAGATCCCGTCTCTCAACACTGTTGCAGTGGGGATTGTCTTTGTTTTGTGATGGCATGAAGGAATACCTGAGAATGGGTGCTTTAAAAGGAAAAGAGGTTGATTTAGCTCATGATTCTGTAGGCTGAGAAGTTTAAGGGCTTGGCCTTGACTCTGGTGAGGGCTTTCATGCTGTATCACAACATGGCAGAGAAGGTCAAAGGAGAAATGAACATGTACAAAAAGAAGGAAACCTGAGGGACGTCCTGGCTTTATAACAACCCACTCTCTCAGGAACTAAATCCATTCCCATGAGAACTCACTCCATGAGAACAGCATCATACGATTTGTGAGGAATCCATCTCCGTAACCCAACTATCTCCCACTAAGCCCTACTTCCCAATATTATCACACTCGGGGTCAAATTTCAACATAAGCTTTGGTGGTGACAAACAAACCGTATCTGTCACAGCAAGGAATAGGTTTCCAACACATGAACCTTGGGAAATATATTCAAACCATAGCATATACTAAAAGGCAAAAGCAAAGTTTGAAGAGACAGCAAGTATCAGAGCTTGGATATTCCCACTCTGTTCTAACAAGTAAAGAGCCAGACATGACAGGGATGTTAGAATTATCAGACAAATAATTTAAAACAACTGTGATTCACACCAAGGCCTATTGGGAGAGTTTGGGGCTAGGGGAAGGATAGCATTAGGAGAAATACGTAATGTAGATGATGGGTTAATGGGTGCAGGAAACCACCATGGCACGTGTATACCTATGTAACAAACCTGCACGTTCTGCACAGGTATCCCAGACCTTAAAGTATAAAAAAAAGAAGGAAAAAAACTGTGATTAAGATGCTAAGGGCTCCAAGGGATAAATTACACATGCAAGAGCAGATGGGCAATGTATGCAGAGAGATGGAAATTCAGAGAAATAGCCAAAAAGAAATGCTAGAAATAAAAAATACTTTAAGAGAAATTAAGAATACCTTTGATAAATTTATTAGTAGATTGGATATGGCTGAGGCAAGAATCTCTGGACTTGAGGATATATATCAAGAGAAACCTCCAAAACTAGAAAGAGAACAGAATGAAAAAAATTAAAGCAGAACAAAATATCTAAGAGCTGTGTGACAATTACAAAGATAGAAGATATGTATAATAAAAAATACAAGAAGAAGAAGAGAGACAAAACTACTATATACTGAATGTTTATATCTCCCCCAAATTCATATGTTGAAAGTTAATTGCCAATATGATGGTATATGGAGGTAGAGCTTTGGGGAGGTGATTAGGTCATAAGGATAAAACCCTCATTAATGGTATTAGTGTCCTTACAAAGGAGACCCCAGGTAGCTCTCTTGCCCCTTCCTTCATGTGAGGACACAGCAAACAGAAGGTTGTTAATGAACCAGGAAGTGGGCCCTCCTCAGATACCAGATCTACCCACGCCTTCATTATGGACATTTTAGATTCCAGAACTGTGAGAAACAAATGTTGTTTAAAAGCCTCCCAGGCTGTGGTACTCTTTTCTAGCAACCTGAATGAACTGAGACAGAAATTGGTACCTGGAAGTGGGGTGATGCTGTAATTAATATCTAAAAACACAGAAGCGACTTTTGAACTGGGGAATGGGTAAAGGCTGGAAAAGCTTGGAATGCATGCTAGAAAAAGCCTACATTGCTGGGAGCAGACCTTGAAAGGTGATTCTGGTGAGGTCGTGGTAAAAAAAAAAAAAAAAAAAACCAAACAGTGGTAGAGAAAGCCTCAACCTTCTTATTGCATGCCTAAGTAATTCTGAACAGAATATTGGTAGGAATATGGACTGTGAAGGTCATTCTGATGAAGTCTCAAAAAGAAGTGAGGCAGATGCTTTTGGAAACTGGAGGAGAGACTATCCTTGTTAGAAAGTGGTTAAAAAAAAAGTTGGCTGAATTGTGCTGTGTTCTAGTGTTTTGTGGAAGGTAGAACTTGTGAGCAATAAAATTGGATACATTTGGCTGAGAAAATTTCAAAGAGAAGTCTTAAAGGTACAGCTTGGCTTCTCTTTAGTGCTCTTAGTAAAATTTAAGAAAGAAAGAAATGACTGACTTAAAGACAGAATTATTAAGCGAAAAGGAAGCAGAACTCAAAGATTTGGAAAATTCTCAGCATACCCATACCGAAAAAACAGAGAAATCATGGTCAGAAGAAAACACTAAGCGCGTAGCCAGGCAACTATTTGAAAAGGTTGTTAGTACTGATCAGCCATCTCAATAGAAGCCAGAAGCTACTCTCTAAGATGATGGAAAAATAACAGTTCAGAGGTTATCAGGGCTTTACCTCCCATCATAGACCCAGAGTGCAAGGGTCTAGGTCAGAATAGTTTCAAAAGGATGGGGCCATGTCTCCAGTCCACATGGGCCAGGATATCCCTTTCCAGTGGCTCAGGGGTGGGGCCCACACAGAGACCTGTGAAATGGGGTGCACCCAGCAAAGCCAGGAGGGCCTTCCTGCCTCCACGTATATTTCAAAGGCAGGACTTCCCAGCAGAGCCACGGGTACAAGACCCCAACAAGGACAGCCAAAAGGCCCAGGAAGAGAGCAGCAGCATGGGTAGGGTCATGGCAAAAAGTTCCTACTAGGGCAATGCCCAGTGGAGACAAGGGGGTGAGGCTACCTCCATGCCATCAGACCAGCAGAGCCACCAGTGTATGATTCCAGCCTGGGGGAGGTGCAAGCATGGAACCCCAGTGAGCCAGAATTGCTGCTCACAAGAGTCACAAACATGCAACTCTCACCCATGAGAGATGTGGATTTGGGACCACAACAGCAGTGGGTCTGGAAGGCAAAGCAGTGAGCCATAAAGGATTATTCTCAAGCTTTAATGTTTCATGTTGCCTGCCCCATTAGGTTTTACATTTACCTTAGACCTGTCACTCCTTTTTTCTTTTCTATTTGTCCCTTTTAGAAGGAGAATGTCCATCCTATGCCTGTCTGAACATTGTATATAATGCACAGGACATGTCTGATTTCAGCTGGAGAGCAATTTACCTCAAGATAAATTATATCTCAAGTGTCACCAGTACCTGACCTATTTAAATGAGACTCTTGACTTAAAGTTAATGCTGGAATGAGTTAAAACTTTAGGGCTATTGGGATGGAATGGGGACATTTTGCATATGAGAAAAACGTAAACTTTAAGGGACCAGGGATAGAATACTATAAATTGAATGTTTGTGTCCCCCCAAAATTTTTATGTTGAAACTGAATCCCCAGTGTGATGGTATTTGGAGGTGGAGGTTTGGGGAGGTAATTACATCGTGAGGGTGAAGCCCTCATGAATCAGATTAGTCCTTTATGAAAAAGACCCCAGAGAACTCCCTCACCCCTTCTGCCATGTGAGAGCACAGTCAAGAGACAGCCACGTATGAACCAAGAAGCAAGCTTTCACCAGACTCCAAATCTGCTAGCTTCTTGATCTTAGGCTTCCCAGCCATCAGAACTATGGGAGAAAAATGTTTGTTATATATAGGCCAACTAGTCTATGGTGTTCTGTTAGACCAGCTTGAACGGACTAAAACTCAGACAGAACAAATATTCAAAATGGTAATGACTGAAAACGTCTCAAAATGAATGCCAGACACCAAAGTTCAGATCCAGAAAGCTCAGAGAACATCAAGCAGGATAAATGCTAGAATATCTACATATATATACATATCATTTTCAAATTACAGAAAGTCAAAGATAAAGAAAAAAACTGAAAGAAGCTGGCAGTGGGGGTGGGGAGAGGAATACGTTACACATAGAGCAGTAGAGATAAAAATTACATTTGACTTCTCCTCAGAAACCATGGAGCAAGAAGCAAGTGGAGTGAAATAGTTAAAGTGGCAGAGAAAAAACCCAGCAACCAAGAATTCTACATCTTGCAAAATTATCCTTCACATATGCATTATTATAAATTTGTCCAAACTCATAGCAGGTATGATGCGAAATATGAACACTAAACTATAGACTCTGGGTGACAACAATGTGTCAATGTTGGTTCATTGGTTGTAATAAATCTAACACTCTGCTGGGGGATGTTGATAATGGGGGAAGCCACGCATGTGGAGGCAGGGGGTATATAGAAAATATCTATACCTTCTGCTCAATTTCACTATAAATCTAAAACTGCTCCATAAGAATAAAGTCTTTAAAAAAGGTTTAAAATGTACCACTCTCTGGAAGAGAAAGATAGACTTCTACAAGATTTTAAAGCCACACTTGAAAATAAAAATATTTGGTATAAATTGTGCGCCATGCTATAACAAAATATCCATGAGATATTACTTTTTTTCCTGCTATAAAGTCAAGGAATTAAGCATTAAATTAAAAAGTAAAATCCTTAGCCTGTGTCATGTAAACCTTGACACAATTGATAAGATCTAATTACTTAAAAATTTTAAAATCTGTGTTTTTTTGTCATTACAGGCATATTTCGTTTTATTGTGCTTCACAGATACTGTGATTTTTATAAGCTGAAGGTTTGTGGCAATCCTGTGTTGAGCAAGTTCATTGGCATCATTTTTCCAACAGCATGTGCTTACTTCTTATCTCTGAATCATATTTTGGTAAATTTTGCAGTATTTCTAATTTTTTATTATTATATCTGTTCTGATGCTATGTGATCAGTGATCTTTCATGTTACTATTGTAATTAGTCTGGGGGCACCATAAATCGTGCCTATATATGACAGTGAACTTAATCCATAAATGTTTTGTATGTTCTGACTGACCGACCGAAATGACTGTTTCCCTGTCTCTCACCCTCTCTTTGGACCTCCCTAATCCCTGAGACACAGCAATTTTGAAACTAGGCCAACTAATAACCCTACTATGGCCTCTGGGTGTTCAAATGAAAGGAAGAGTCACATCTCTTGGCTCTTAACTTTAAATTAAAAGCAAGAAATAATTAATCTAGTGAGGAATTCATGTCAAAAGCCAAAACAGTCAAAAGCCAGGTGTCCAAACAGCCAAATTTTGAACACAAAGGAAAAGTTTTTAAAGGAAATTAAAAGTGCTACTCCAGTGAACGCATGAATGATAAGAAAGCAAAACAGCCTTATTGATGATATGAAGAAAGTTTTATTGGACTGGATAGAAGATCAAAGCAGTCACAACATTCCTTTAAGCCAAAACCTAATCCAGAGCAAGTTCATAACTCAGTTCTATTCTATAAAGGCTGAGAGAGGTGAGGAAGCAGCAGCAGAAGAGCTTACAGATATAGAGCTTGGTTCATGAGATCAAGAAGTTGTCTCCATAACATAAAAGCTCAAGGTACTGATGTAGAAGCAGCAGCAAGTACTGATGTAGAAGCTGCAGCAAGTTATCCAGAAGCTCTAGATAAGACTATAAATGAAGGTGGCTACATTAAACAACGAATTTTCAGCACAGATAAAACAACCTTATACTGGAAGAAGATGCCATCTAGGACTTTCATAGCTAGAGAGAAGAAGTCAATGGCTGGCTTCAAACCTTCAAAAGACAGGCTGACTCTCATGAGAGGCAAATGGAGCTGGTGACCTAGGTTGAAACGAATGCTAATTTACCATTGTGCAAACCCTAAGGCCCTTAAGAATTATGTGACGTCTACTCTGCTTGTGCTCTATAAATAAAACAACAAAGTCTGCATGACAGCACATCTGTCTATAGCATGGTTGACTGAATATTTTTAGCCCACTGTTGAGAACTGCTGGTCAGAAAAAAAGATTCCTTTTAAAATATGACTGCTCATTGACAATGCACCTATTCACTCAGGAGCTCTGATGGAGATGTACAAGGAAGTTACAGCGTTGTTTTCATGCCTGCTAACATAACATCCATTCTGCATCCCATGGATCAAGAAGTAATTTTGACTTTTGAGTCTTATTATTTAAGAAACACATAAGGCTATAGCTGCCATAGATACTGATTTATCTGGTGGATCTGGCCAAAGGAAATTGAAAACCTTCTGGAAAGGACTCACCATTCTAGGTGCCATTAAGAACATTCATGATTCATGGGAGGAGGTCAGAATATCCACATTGATAGGAGTTTGGAAGAGGTTGATTCCAACCCTCATGAATGACTTTGAGGAGTTCAAGGCTTCACTGGAGGAAGTAACTGTAGATGTAGTAGAAATAGCAAAAGAACAAGAATATAAAATTAAGCCTGAATATGGGACTGAATTGTTGCAATCTCATTATAAAACTTGGATGAGTAGTTGCTTCTTATGAATGGGCAAAGAAAGTCATTTCTTGAGATGAAATCTAATCCTGGTGAAGATGCTGTGAACACTATTGAAATGACAAAGGATTTAGAATATTATATAAACTTAGTTCATAAAGCAGTAACAAGGTTTGAGAGAATTGACTCAAATTTTGAAAGAAGTTCTACTATGGGTAAAATGGTATCAAAAAAACACTGCATACTACAGAGAAATCTTTTGTGAAAGAAGCCAACTGATATGGTAAACTTCACTGTCTTATTTTAAGAAATTGCCACAGCCACCCCAGTCTTGAACACTCTGATAAGTCAGCAGCCATCAGTATGAAGGCAAGACCCCCATCAGCAAAAAGATTCACTCCCTGAAGGCTCAGATGATCATTAGCAATTTTTAGCAATAAAGTATTTTTTATTAAGTTACGTACTTTTTTAGACAATGCTATTGCACATGTAATAGGCTATAGTATAGTGTAAACATAACTTTCATATGTGCTGAGAAACCAAGAAATATATGTGACTGGCTTTACGGCAATATTCACTTTATTGCACTTGTCTGGAACCAAATCCACAATATCTTCAAGGTGTGTCTGTATATAATTATAATTCCTATATTTCTGAATTTCTAAATTGCTTAGTTCTGCCTTCACAATTGACCTAAACATATGTAATAAAACTCAAAATAATGTAACCATTAATAATGATATTATGAAAATTCCCATAGTATATAAAGGAACCACTAAGAGGAGGAAGTGTGGCATTGTGGAAAGAGCACAGGCTTTGTGAAGAAAGTTCTGGGGAATACCACCATTTACTCATTCATTCATTCATAGCACCTATCGCCATTATATGTATTGTTTCATGTGGTATGTGTTAGGCATGGAATTTATAATATGTTTAGGGATACAGATATGAAAACTACAATTATATAAACAATTTAATTACAAATTTAAATTTGTAAGTAATTTAAAGTAGGAGGATCGGGTCCTGCAAACATCTGAATGTAGGCTCTAGCAATTACACAGAATAAGGTAGATTTATATTTGCTAGTCTTGAAAATCTTTTGCACTTAAAAGTTTAAATACACTATTAAAAAAACTGCAAAATAGTATGTGCAGTATGATTAAATTTCACTTAAATAATTGTATCAAAATTTCCAACAATATTATTATATTAAATTCATAGAAAAAATTGTAGTAATACATTGAATTATTAACAGAAGTTATCTCTGGTATTCCTGTTAAATATATTTATAATGACTTAATTGTTTACACTGAGCATATATTACTTTCATACTCAAAAAATAAATAAAAATGCATTTTTGAAATAAAATATAGGAGCATACAACTGCAACATCAGTCTGGCTCCTGAACAAGTAGAAATGCCCAGCAAAAGCTTTTATTAAAATGGTAAAAAAAGAAATACATTAACAAAGAAATATAATATTCTTCAAAAAAAGAAAGAACGCTAAAATATTTTAAGTCAATAAATTATTTCTTGTATACTACAAATTCAATATTTGATATCCATCATTAAGGATAATTATATTTTTCCATTTAGAAAAGAGGAAGAATGAATCCTGTCTCTTAGCTTTCAGAAACATTGAAAGAATTAAAAATGATTTAGGCTCTCACAAAATAAAAATACATTCAATATTTATTATGAACAAACTCTGTACTGTGCTATTGGGAAAATTTTGTGAAGAAAGAGTTTATTAACTCGACAAATATGAATTGGGCACCTACTCTGTAGCAGGTCTTGGGGGTTCAGATGCAATGCTCTGGAGATTCAAAAACGAAAAGGATGTAGTCCCTGCCTTCAAAATACCTTTGATTTAGCAATAGAGACAGACACATAACTAGTTTTCTAAATATATTACTGAAAGCAATCAACTAACCATAGATAATTTTTAGATCTAGACAAATCTAACGCACTAGCACATACACATTCTTCTATGGAGTTGTCACAGAGCCATACACTTTACAATCATGGAAACCAAAGAGCTTGCATGGCTTCCCAAGAAAACAGAATGAGCTAGAATGGCAAAACCATGAAAATAGACAAAAGTCAATTCGGGCTATGGAACAAGAAAAAGGAAAAAGATACATTTTGCTCAAATGACTATCATAAAGTTTGGTAGCTCTTTTGAAAATAGTCACTTTCTGGGCTTTATGTAATAATCCTGAATAGTGAAACAGTTTAGCTGCTGATAATATAAACCATTTTAAGAAAACTTCATCTTATATCTCAGAATAGTTCTGCTTTTCTCCTTTTGTCAGTTTTTCTCGTGGTGACTGCGGTAACAAAAAAAAGCCTTAGATCCATAGTGATAAGAGAAAGTGGTTATTTTTCTTTCTTGGCAGTCAACATGAGGATTTACATTAAGAATCCACTAATAAGCATTTTTATTAGCATGTAATGAAACTCCTTTGTAATGGTGTTTGGGACAGAACTAGCTCTCACTGAGACATTCACCCATTCATTTGACCAACATTTTTCTCTCACCTACAATATACCAAATAATTATTGGGCACTGGGGGTACGAAACTAGGAAGGCATAGTCCAGGTCCTTGAATGTACACAGAAGCCTGTTGTATAGGCAACAAATTTCCTATGAGCTGGCATTTTATGGTTGGTTAATATTATTAATCATATTTCATTGATCATATAATCATTTTGTAATTATTTAATAAATGTGTATGTTCTTTTTTTTTTCTTTTTTTTTTTTTTTTTTTTTTTTTTTTTGAGACGGAGTCTGGCTCTGTCACCCAGGCTGGAGTGCAGTGGCGCGATCTCGGCTCACTGCAAGCTCCGCCTCCCGGGTTTACGCCATTCTCCTGCCTCAGCCTCCCGAGTAGCTGGGACTACAGGCGCCCGCCACCTCGCCCGGCTAGGTATTTTTTTGTATTTTTTAGTAGAGACGGGGTTTCACCGTGTTAGCCAGGATGGTCTCGATCTCCTGACCTCGTGATCCGCCCGTCTCGGCCTCCCATAGTGCTGGGATTACAGGCTTGAGCCACCGCGCCCGGCCTCTTTTTTGAGACAGAGTCTCGCTCTCGCTCTGTCACCCAGGCTGAAGTGCAGTGGTGCAATCTCAGCTCACTGTAACCTCCGCCTCCCAGGTTCAAGCAATTCTCCTGCCTCAGCCTCCCAAGTAGCTGGGACTACAGGCGTGCACCATCACACCTGACTAATTTTTGTATTTTTTAGTAGAAATGGTATTTTGCAATGTTGGCCAGGCTGGTCTTGAACTCTTGACCTCAAGGGATCTGCCTGCCTCAGCCTCCCAAAGTGCTGGGATTACAGGCTTGAGCCACTGTACCCAGCCTCTATGTTCCTTCTAAGTACCCAGAACTATGCCACACAGAAAACAGTGTGTAAAAACAGACATAGCCTCTCTTCTTAAAGATCATGCAGTTTAGGTGGAATACAGGGGGGCCGAAATAGTCAGTTTCCTAAATAGTTTCCATTCTTCTTTCTTCCCCCCTAAAAGACTAATTCTTGTCTAGGGAACAATATGTCCAGCCCAGAAAATAAATGATGATTAGTCTAAACCCACGGTTCCCAAACTGTGTGCCCAGCCCTCAAAGGTGTTAAAGTAAACTCACTGGGGAGGCTATAATATATTCAAATTTTCAAGGGAAATAGGGACTCAACCTCTGCCAGACAGCATGCCCACTGTTAGCTTTTAGCTTGGGGTGATTCACAGTTTCCATGTTAGACCATGCTACATTTCTTTAGAATATTATGTCACTGCAAAGCTGGGTTTTCAGGAGTTGCTGTGATTAAAAGCAAGCACTGCCTGGCAAGACATAAGGGTGGCACCATCCTGAGTCCAAGGTTTGAGAAGTTGTAGAGTGCCCCACAGGTATATATAACCCAGTAGTAACTGAGGTTATCTAAGAATGACCAAGGTATTACTTTTCTTTCAACTTATGTATCATAGTTCAAATGGTAATTAAATTGTAAATGAAGCTTTTATGTATTTTTTTTGGTACCATGAAAAAAATTATTAAGAACCCAAGGGAGCTGTGAACCAAGAAAGTTTGTGAAACTTTGGTCAAAGCCAATCATGTCAATCCTGTTTCCTGCTTCCCCAGCTTCCTTAAATCTAGGGGTAACTATATGCTCAATTATGGCCTAAGCAGAAATCTGCTGCATACAGTTTTCATAATGGTATGCTGCCATAGACAGTGATTCATCTGATGGAATCACTCAGTGGGGCAGGGGAGGAGGGTCTGAGAGAGCATTTGCTTTCCTGATAAGAGAGCAATGGCAAAGACTGTTACTTGTCTTTCAATAGTCCAATTCCTTTAGAATCTTCGAAGTTTCAGCTAAAGGCCACATATTCCAGCCTCCTTTCCTACTACCTGGGACAAACTGATTACGCTCTGGCCAAAGGTACATGAGCAGAAATAATGCATGGAAATTCTGGGTCATATTCTTAAAAGGAATGGGCATGCCTCCACTTCTTTTCCCTTTTTAAGTAAAGCCCAGAGAATTTAAATAATTAGCCTTAAATACCCATAGCAGAACTGAGATAAGCATGTCAGATTGCCTTATTTCTAAACCACTGCTCTTCTTATATACTACACTCATTCAGGTCTTGGAAATAGCTGTACTGTAATTCTATATTCAATATGCTAACATGATAAGTTCTCTTTGACATGATGGCATGTTGTTGATTCAAAATGATGATGTGAGAAGTTGACAATGTTATGATGATAGACCATAGTGTTTTTGTTAAGAAACAAGATTTAGTTAGTGGGTCATTTGAGTTTCTTAACCTGTATAGCTAAGAAGTAACTCGTGGTATATTCCTTCTTCAAGAGGCAGGTCATGTGAGACTTGGACAGTTCTATGACTAGGAATTGCAGAAAGGTAGAGCATTAGCCATCAATCTGTGAATGAGGGTTTCTATTAGGGTAAGAATGTGAAAAACATTGCTTTTTATGCTATAAGATGCAGGGAGTTCTTGCTTTACTTTACACTAAACAGCTCAAATAAACATGACATATAGAAACATAAAAACAAATGAACACTTAAGGACAGACATAAATGATAAAATTATAAAATAGCAAAAGATTTTATAAACAGATTAGCAAAGACTGAAAAATCACATCTGAGATAGTTTACTTGGTAACTACGTTGTTGGGAGCTTTGTAAGAAAAACAGTTAAAGGAATTTTAAAACATAATACATTTTTATTTCTTTAAAAATATATGACAAAATTTCTTCTACCATCTGCCATGCTCAGATTTATACCACATTATAAAATTATTTAATTCCCTAAAGTACAAAAAAGAATGGCTGAATCTCCAAAGAGTTGATAAAGACTGAAGTTGTTTATAAGGCATGCTTATGTATGCTATTTCAAGCCATCTACAGGACTTGAGATAGGAATGTTTAGTGTTTGCAAAGCCATAGTCACTGAGCCAGACTTTGTAGTGATCCAGAGATCCTTCCATTTCACAGACCTGTCCTTAACGGCTTCTCCCAAAAAAGATTCACAACTTTATCTGTTGGCTGTGGCAGTATGAGAGGATCTTCCTTCAGTACATATACTACAGCTACATTGGAGTAGCCACCCTTAGGAAGTACCTAGGAGAAAAAATAGAGGAAGATGATGATCACTAACATTTTCTAAGAGTTACACTTTTAATATGATTTCCTATTAAAATTAGGTCTCTGGTGTCATGTGGATGACTACTTCATGTAACTAATTTTATTTTTACACACAAGGTTGAAAGTGAATGTATGGTGAATTTATCTAACAGCCAGCTGAAAAACAGGGGCATCCCGCCTATATCTGTATAAGGTAACATATGAAGAAAATACAAATGAGATTCAATGAACTCAATGTAGAAAAACAAACAAATATGTGTTTATTAATAATATTAGTGATTCCTTTCTGAAAATGGCTTTGTATAAGTACCTTAATTCTCATAAGTGTGAAGCAATCCCACTGGAATGAAAAGAAGTTCTGAGTGGAGAATTGAAGAGCAATTCAGTAACTGGACTAAATATCAAAGGTACTAAGAAGCTGGAGATGTGATCTACTGAATCCTACCACTAATTTTCTGCTCTGTCTTCTATTCCCATTCTCCTTCCAAACCTGTGAATAGATCTAGACATACTAACACTTCCTACATTTTTTTTGAGTCTCACTCTGTTGCCCAGGTTGGAGTGCAGTGGTGCAATCTCAGCTCACTGCAACCTCTGCCTCCCAGGCTCAAGTGATTTTCCTGCCTCAGCCTCCTGAGTTGCTGGGATTACAGACACGTGCCACCATGCCCAGCTAATTTTTGTATTTTTAGTGGAGACAGGGTTTCCCCAGGTTAGCCAGGCTGGTCTCAAACTCTTGACCTCAGGTGATCTGCCGGCCTCGGCCTTCCAAAGTGCTGGGATTACTGGCATGAGCCACCATGCCCGGCCATACTAACACTTCCTACATTTTGAAAGAGAGGACTCCAGAAAATTAGCCTCATTCATTAATTCCAAAAATTGTTGTTTTGTAGCGTGTAGTTTGCTGTTTGGTTTTGGAGCCTTTCTTTATGCTGCTAAAGTGTCATGTACTCTGTGGCATTCAGCATTCAGTGTCTGTCAAGTGATATATAAGATGAATTCATAAATAAAAAGCCCTGATCAAAGATTAAAGAAAGAAATAAGAATAGCAACAAAAACTTCTTTCTTTGTGAACATTTACCCATATTATTAATAATAATATAATTGTTAACCCATAATAAGCACCCAGGGAAACTATAATTGGTATAAAAATAAGATAATTATATAAACAACTATAAAATATGACAGAATATAGGAAGTGAGAAAGCATTACAAGATTTAATGAGAAATGGGATGGAGGGCTCACTGACTAAAAAGCACTACCCTTCTAGCTGGCTAGGTCAACTCTATCACCATCCTTTTCTTCAAATTCATCACGGTCTCCAAGCACTCTGTTTCTCCAATTTCTCCCTCTTTTAATTTATCCTTGCCCCTTACTTTAATTCCAATACATCTTCAAGCCCATGGGTCATCAATCCCTCTTTTGCTAATATCTCAATTTCCCCTCTTGCATTATTCATATCACACAGCATCTGGCTTTCCACAGTGACCTTCTCTCAGTTCTTCAAATGTTCCTTCTTCACTCCCACCTCAGGGCCTTTGCATATGTTGTTCCCTCTGCCTAGGACACTCTTTCATGTCCTTGCATTCCCTTAATCTGCTCCCACTTCACTTAGCTGGACTCTTCATTCTTCAGATCTTTGTGTAAACCTCACATCAGGGAAGACATTCTTGACCCCCAGCCTAAGGTGTAGCCTTCTAAACACGCTGCACAGACCCCGGAGAACACATGAAACTTGAAATTAGTTATCAACGCCACTTTTGTGTTGGATTATAACCTCCATTAGAGTGGGTAATAATTCTGCCCTAGTTATTACTCAATCCTCAGCTCTGGTTTATCGCTTGATGTACACCAGGCATTTGATAAACATCTGTGCCATAAATGAAACAATGAAAGGAGAGGAAGACCCCACACATTCAGCTGGGATGATCAAGGAAGGATTTATGGAGGAGAAGGAGGCCTGTGCGACAGGCTTTGGGCAATGTACATAGTAGTGACAAGCAGTGGGAATAATTGGTGCTGAGGCCTGGAGACAAGCGAGTCGGTGGATGCTCAGGGAAGAGTGGAAGGTTCATTTTGGCCGTAAAGGATGGACCATTCAGGAGAGTAAAGGAATATATTGGGCTGGAAAAGAAGGTAAGCATAATATGGGGAAGGCAGGCCTGTTTTGGAAATCAATACTTAATTTTGTAGCCGATGCAGAGACAATGAAGGAATACAGTTCATAGGTCAAACTAAAAGAGGAAAGAGAATGTATATAGAAAACTCATTCTTGAACTCACAGTGATACTACAGGCAAGAAAAAATGGCAAAAGCCTAAAATGGACTGCTGACTGCATGAAATAAACAGAAAAGAAAAGAAGTGATAGAAAGAATTACATGTTTAGGATGGATTGTATAAAGAATAAAATATTTAACTAAAATATTTGGGGGGAGGCAGGAAAAGAGATAAACCAGCATGCCTCTTGAGGTTCCTGTAAGAGTAACTAGAAAGAATGGAATAATCTAGATGTATACATGGTGAAGGGAAGGAAATAATCAGTTTATTTTGTAACACTATTGTGCTAGATTTTTAACATTTTAGCTAGAATATAGTAATATTGGGGTAAACACTGTAAATCTGTGGCTGAAGATCAATGCAGAATTTCTGCTCTAATGAGATATTATATTTACATTTCTGGTAATATCCTTAGTCTGTTCACATGCTTGTGTAATATAAAAGTATGTTTTAAAAAAAAGACTGCTTCAAGCCATGAATAAACAATGTGTGTTTTCCTGGAGAAATAATTGTACAGAAAATTTGAGGCAATAATCGCCAACCCACTTAACCCCCTCCTCCAACTTAAAAGTATTTTTATATTAAAACAAACAGAAATGTATTGTGGAAGAGAATACAAGATTCACATGGATTTTTAGATAACACTCAAATTCCAAGAGATTTTGTACTTGGCAAACTGCTTTAGGGTCTACCTTCCTTGCCTCAATCTCTTACCCTTCAGTTCAAGTTTATTTTGCTAAGAAAGTTATCTAAATAGCCTGTCCACATCTATACTGCTAGCAAGTGGCAGGGCAAAGCAAATTTTAAATCAGATCCCTCCAGAGCCTGTGCTCTAAACCACTAGAGTAGACACTGTCCAATAATTTAATGGTCTTTTAATTTTAGTTAATATTATATTTAGCATTACTTACCAAGTAAATGACAACATAAGGCCAAATGCAGGCCGCAGGTATTTTTCAATAATGAATTAGCAGGGGCTCCAAGAAGACAGCCAGAGAAAGTGATTGTTCACAGTGCTTGAGAGGCTGAAGATGGGATTATTGCAGAGAGAAAAAGGTTACAGTGGTTTCCTTAGTCCTCTACTCACAAATTAAATGGTTATGTTACATATTCTTTTAAGACACAAGCCATCCTCCAAACTTTTAAAAAACAGAGAGCCTACAGCATTTTCCTGTTCAAAACCTTGAAAGCACAGTTTAGAAAGTCCTTCACAATCTGGCTCTAAACTACCCTCCAGCAACTAATCCCCATAGAAACTCAGCTCCAAATACATCAGACTATTTATTAATTAATTAGTTAATACAATTAAAAGTCTTCTTGAAAAGGCAACCTTAAGGTAAAGACTTCAGGATAAGAAAGAGTTGTACAGATTAAAGGAATGAAACAGGGTTGGGAGAAAGAGAATTCCCTGCAAGAACATGCAGAAACAACATCCCATAGGAAGAAAGAGCGAGGCCACTGACAAAAGTTCATTCAGGGAAGATGGTAGGGGTGAAGCTGCAAAGGCAGGTAGGCAGAAGCCAGAAAAAGCACTTCGCAAGGCCCATGCTCCAGTGGGCTTTCCTTCTAGGGAAATGGAAAATCAACAAAAGGTTTTAAGAAAGGAGCGGCATGCTCAGATCCGATCTGTGCTTAAGAAAGTTCACTCTAGATACCCCTTGGAAATGATATTAACACACGTTGTGTACCACCATTACTACTTCCAGATGTATGCCCTCCACTGACTTTTACAAGTAAATGTGGAAACTGACTAAGGGGTTTACCTAAGAAAACTGGTTTTGCACTCTCAGGTTTCAAAATATAGTGATGAAAAGCACAAACGCTTTCCTCTTAAAATCTCGGAGTGCATGTTAGAGTATTTTTTAAACTTTGGTAACCGTAAGAAGCAAATTAGAGTACTCCATTTTAAAAACGTTGCATAATACATGAAATGTGATATTACAGCATTACCGATCCACTTTAAAATGTTTTTAAAAATGTACTTATTTAAATACAGAAATATGATCAATGAATACAGAATTATATAATCACCAAGAGAACTTACTAGAGTTTTCATAATGGTCTCTTTGCTCTTCTTCTGCTGATATTGGCGCCAAAGAAATTAGGTTATAACTATTGTTTCTTTTTGTGGCTGAAGAGACATTTCCAAGTACAGAATGAATGGAGTTCATTCAGAAGCCTTGCAAATGGGCTGTGGCCCCTTTTTTAATGCATAATAGGCCCAGCAAGGATATTTAGGACAAAACCAAGTTTTACTTTTAACCAGTTGACAATCTTCACATTTTAAAGAGCTCCACACGCTAGATTTACTTAGGCTTATCTGTTCTTTCATCACAATTTCTATAGAAGAGTATTAAGGATGCCAGAGTCACCCACTTAGGGAAGGCAGACAGTTTTTTTAAAATAACAAGATAAATCATATGTTGCTTAAAACCTAAATTACAGAGAACATAGGAATTTCCAGTAGACTAAACTTGTCACAGTGACATGAAACAATAATATTTGAGAAAAAAAAAAAAGAGAAAGAAAGAGCTTAGTGGAGAAGCAAGTCACTGGGAAAGGGAAAAAGCTTAAAAGTCATGCATATCTAAAGAAAACTAATGTTTTGTCGTTGTTTCAGCCACATCTGAATACATTACGGTTTAATGTACTTTAAAAAAAATTTAAAGGCAAAACATACAACAGTTGGGAGACAAAGTGGTTGTAACCCACTTCCTCCACACCCTCTTGACACTTAACATTGATACTTTGTGTGGTCTTTGGCTTATGCAGTATCCTGTCTCATTATGACTGGACTATTAAGAATCAAGTAACTGTCCCTGGGCGTGGTGACAGGTGCCTGAAGTCCCAGCTACTCAGGAGGCTGGGGCTGGAGAATCCCTTGAGCTCAGGGGCTCGAATCTAGTCTGGACAACATAGTGAGACCCCGTCTCTAGAAAACAAACAACAACCAAAAAAACCGAGACCCAAACACACAAAAGAATCCAAAATCAAATAACGGTCATCAACAATACAATATCCAACTGTAGTTCCTTTTTTTTTTTTTTTTTAAACGCACAGAACAACCTTCTGAAGGTGCCAAATTTAAAGATGGTAAAGTAACAGAGAAGTACACTGTAACCTAATGCTATGGCTTCAGAATAACCCAGTCAAAAGATTTTCAACATGAAAGGAAAGGAATTTAAATTAGTTGCCCTCGAGTTCAATTTTGAAAGATTCTGTATTTCTTTTCCTACTTTGGCAAGGAATACAAATATATTCCCATATTGGTCCAGAGGTGTAGCTCTTCTTCTCAAAGTAATTTGCAGGTTGGACTACAAAGGAGATACAGTAACCCAGTGAAAATAGAAGCAAGACAGGTTCTTGGCATCTGCTTATGCTGCTGCCTGTATTTCTGCCCACACTGGCTCAGGCCAAACAGGGCAGCATCCAGTGGACGGCTAAGGGACCTGTGTCCTCCACACTTCGCTCACCAGCAGGGAGTCATTATTACTCCTTCACATTGGGTACTTTTGAAGCAATTCATAGAAGCTCTTCTTAATGGCAATATTGAGGATTAAAGAACAATTCTGAGACTGAATCATTCTGTAGGGAAAAAACACAACTGTCTAAGTCAGGGGAAACCATCTCTGACAGAAGTTTTGCTAAAAGAGAAGACAGCTCCTCTTTTCTACATGCTTCTCAAGGGCTAAAGGCTGCGGAGAGATATTGCTAATTGAGTCCTTCATGTTTTCATTCGGCAAATTTTTATCAAACATATCTAGAGCCATATTTTATTAGTATTGTTTAGTTACTGTGTGTATATTCTAAGCATTTTATTATATAATAATATACACTGTGGAAGTAATAGTATTTACCTCACTGGGTTGCGAAGAGTATCTAACTCAGTGAGTTGTGAGATAATAAACATAAAGTGCTCATAAACCATAATCCTGGTACATTGCAATTGCTCAGTAAATGGTCATTCATGTTATTGCTGTTACGAAAGCAGCTGATGTAAAGCTTTGTTTCTTGGTCCAGAAAGAAGTTGCCTTTAATGGAGATATCCAAGGCTAAATAGTAACACTGACATTTGAATAGGATCTGGAAAAAAGGAGAAATTTTTGACTCAAAGGGATTTATAAGGTTTTGAAAAACCCTAAAACTTAAGATTTCTTGTATGCTGTGGAATTTCTGAAGTTTGTGAAGAGACCTGCACTTTCAAGAATTTAGGCTTCGATGTTGAATTGGGAAATTTGAACCCTGGCTCCATTACTTTTTATTTCTATACTTTAGCTCTCTTATGTGTAAAATGAGGCTAATAATTCTACCTATCCCTCAGAGCTTTTGAGAGAACAATACATGTAAATGTTTAAAATAGTGATTGGTACTTAGCTAGACATATCTCAAATCACTACCATCATGATCACCAAATGGCAGAATTGACAAGTGGGATTTGTGTCTTGTTGCCTCAGATTATCTTTGATTTTCTGTACTCTTTGATGTCTAAGATAATTTTGATTCCTATTATTCTATAGCTAAATACTCTAACATGAAGCAATTACTATCCTTTCTGTTTATAAATTGGAAGGATATCTTACAACACAATATTGCAAGGAAAATAACCACACATTGGTAGGTTCAAGGAAAAGAAGAGGAGAAACCATTAGGAAATGAAGCCACCTTGTCCATCTTAGGGGATGCTCACTCCTATCCTTCATTTTGTTTCTTTCAGCTCTCAGTTTTCCCTGCTTCTCCACTGCGCCTCCAGTCTTAGTCTACATGATATTTAAGCCAAAAGTCACTCATAACATTTGTTTGTTTGTTTGGCCTCTAAATTTACATTCTTAAGAGACTCCTGGTGGCTTAGTTTGCCCTCTAATAGATTGCTATGGTAACACTTGTTTCCATTTGTCTACCACTCTCCCTGCATCCTCTTAACTCCAATTTCTGATTACAAAAAAAAAAAAAAAAAAAAGGAACCACCTGTTTCCTGAGCACAGAGTTACATTATTGAATCCAGTTGGCTTACACAGATCCTTAGAATTTGAGTCTTAAGTGGAGGTGCCTTGGGGTGCTCTGGGTCAAAGAGTTCATGAGTTCTCAATGCTCGAGTCCTCAGAATTGTCCTGGTTTCTAACCTCCTGAAGCTCGCTTGTTCAGTGATACCTTGGATTCTGTGAGCTACTCTAACAATTTTCGTATTTAAGATGGTCTCTGCTGCATACGCACCGTTCTGCTTTTTGCAACCAAAAAACAAACAAATAAAACCTATGTGGCTGAGTTCCCTTGGGGGAATTTAATCAGCTGTGGTCAAGTAGGGGCTCATTCAAGACAAATTAATCTGGAGGAGATGTTAAGGGTGGTAATTTGATATATCCATAACAGGGGAAAATGGTGGTTATAAGAAAAGAATCAGACTTGTGCCTACATCTACTACAGTCTTAGCAGAATAAAACAAACCCCATTTAATTAAATTCCATTTAAGTCAATAGGCATTACAATGAGGCATTCATTAGACAAGCACTCAGGGGATATTTAGATGGGTAAGGCTAAAATTTCACTCTCAAGTAATGGCTAGTCTGGGGGAAGACTACATGTACACATATAAGTACAATACAAGGCAAGATATGCTGACTACTGTGATAAGATAAAAACATGGAGGAAAGAACAATTAATTTGGGTTATGGCATTAGCCAAACAGGTCAGCCTACTGAAAGATTCAAATAGCATGTTGCAAGTCACTGATACAAAGGAGAGAAGGAGCCCTTTTAAAGAGCTGTGGCATTTTGAGATCTTGAGTAACATACAAATGGAGAAAGACTCCTCAGGTTTGTAGGCACTTCAGAAATATTGCTTTCTCACTTTTTACCTCATTTAAGTACAGGTCTAAGTAAAGGTCTGTAGAGGCAAAAATCCTTTCTTACCAACAAGTGAGTCCTTCCTTAACCCTAGTCTTGGGCTGGTAGGAAGTATCCCTATTCAGTGTCCCATTTCCTCACCAAGGTTGTTTTCCATTCCTGAGTTAGTTCAACAAGGGGAAAACCTGGATTAATGGCTCCCACGTCTTTGAAGTGAAGAAATGTACGTCATTTTTCTCAGATCTTAAATCTGGTGACTCGGCACAAATTCTAGCCTCGCATGTATCCCTCAATCAGACTGAGTATCCATTGCATGAACAATGACCCACGGACACCAGTGTAACCCCTGCCTCCTCACCTCCTGCACTGGCCCTGCGGAACTAAGATTCTGCCTTTTATGTAGCCCTTTTTCCTGAGAACAAGTTATCCTAATTCTTGGCAGTCTTCTCTCTGGTTATAACAGTGGAGTCTCTACCATGTGTTTTAAACAATTCTGTTAGAACCCGACTAATATCTTCCTTACAATGGAGCAGGTGTTGGCAAACTTCTTTAAAGAGCCAGATAGCATATATTCTAGGCTTTGAGGGCCAGAAGGTTTCTGTCACAAGTATTCTGGCATTTTAAGTCCTAAAGCAGCCATAGACCACACTTAAATGAATGGGTAGAGCTGTATTCTAATAAAACTTCACTTATAAAAAGAGGCAATGATTTGGTCCTTGAGTATAGTTTGAAGACCCCCTGCTTTTGAGCATCACTGTTCATGCATTCAGAATTCCTTATTACCATGACCCATCTATTTGCAAGAAAGCTCACCTTAATCTTTCCCAATCCTCCTTTATTTGCAAAGGCATAGGCTTGCCCATCTCACAGTTAACAATATTCAAGATGTGCATGTACCTTACTTCAGTTCCTGGTATACTCCAGAGCCCACGTGAACATTTATGTGTACCCTGTCATTCCATCTAGAGCCAAAGTAAAAAAAAGAGAAGCCAGAAGTAGTGGTATGTATATAGTTATCAGCAGTTTGAGGGGGAAAAAAAAAGAAAATAACCTAGCCTAAAAGAAGTAATTGTTGCTTCTGGAACAAGAGGAAAGGAGAAAAGTTATAAGACAACAATCTGTTATATTCTGCAGGGAGCAGAGATACCTTGGCCAAAAGTAAAGAAAATTGTAACTCTTTAGACAATGAGAAGAAAACTGAGGTTCATAAAAGTTAAATGAGAGTTCCACATAGGCCTATTAAGGAATTCCTGCTAATTATATTCATCTTGAAGCAAAGGTAGAAGATGTATTGCAATATCTCAAATTGGAAATCTAAATATATTTTCTGAATAAAGTTGTTAAATAGAGTGATTTTTTAAAATATAGTAGTAGGTTTAATAGGAATTTGTAAGTGGCACAAAACACAATAATAACTGCTATTTAGTTGAGTGACAGTGTAGTGGACATTTTTTTTTTCCTGATTTTACCATCTAATATTCATTCCCTTTCTTTTGGTAACACTATCAACAATTTTCTTTGGACAACCATGCTTCCTGTGCCTTCGGTCCCCCTGCTTTGGATTGAGCTGAAACTATCCAATTCCAGGGACAGACATGTGATCTAACAAACTATTGAACCCCCCTGAATTTACAGTTGTTTTAGGAATAGAAACATGCAAGTTTGTCTCATCAAAGTGAGGCCAAGACTTCTATAGATACTTCTGGGGAGAGTTGCTCTTTTTTATGTTATATTAGAAACTGGCAAGATGTGTAAGTTTAGAGTTGCTAAAGGATGACATTAGGAAATAACTTCTTTGAGAGTTAAAGCAAGTATTAAGAAAAATAGGCTGGAGAAATGCAGAGACCAAGTCCTGAGAATATTGTTTGAACCCTTAATATTTCAGTAATGAGTTAATTTTTTTAGCCAATTTCTTTTATCATTCTCTTCCTCCTTCCATTATTCTCTCCTTCCATCCCTCCCTCTTTCCTTCCCTTTTATCCCTGCAACTGACAGTTGTAAAAGAAAGTAAAATAATACAACTTATTTTATGTGAGTATATATAGCTTTCCCTGAACTCACAAAACAATCCTATGGGTGATTATAATTACTCGGTCAACTGAGGAATTGCACAGTATGCCGCTGGTCATGCTATGCATAGTATGCGATTCCTCAGTTGACTTCAAAGCTACGATTCAACCTCAGGCCAGTATGACTCAAAACAGGTGATCTTCACTATACTCCCTGCCCTCAGGTAAAAAGGCTTCTAAGGGAACTAAGCTTCTAGGTCTCAGCCATTCATATCTACTTCTAATTTAGGGGCCATCTCTATACTAGGGGCATAATGTGATGATAATAGATCAACTTTGGCAAGTGATGTGAAAATAAATGTACTTTTGAAAATGCAGTGACTCCTTGACAGGTGCCCTTTAGAATACTGGTGAATGGCTGTTATAGAAAAGTCATTTCTGAAAGGTATTATTATAAGGCAAACTGCATTTTCCACTTTCATCCCATACCTAATGTCAGGGATATGTTCTAAGAGAAAACTTTTATTCTCATTCATTCTGCAACAAACATGTAGAGACATTTAGAGCTCACCAGGCATTGGAGAAATGTATTGGGCTGCCTAGAACAACAATTTAGACCAACGTTTGCATGTTTCCATCCCAGAAACGCTTGTAGGCCCAGGGTGGTTCAATATTTTGATTGTCCAAACCTGGATCATCTACCTATCCCTGGAATTAGGGATGGTTTCAGTTCAATCCAAAGGACAGGAAGGCCATTTTAGATTGATAAGCCATCTTATGTTCCTGGTATCTGTCTGAAATAATTATATCCTGAGAGCTCTCACAGTGTGAAGCTTTCTTCTACATGTAAAATTTCACAGGGAACCATGTTTTTCAAACAAAGGCATAAGAACCTGAGAGACAGTACAGCATAGTGATTAACAGGGCTGGCACTGAAGTTCAAGTCCAATCTCTTCTCAGCTGCATGACGTTGAGAGAGTTTTATTTAACGTCTCTGTGCTTCTTCATTTTCCTTGTCTGTAAAATGGGAATGATAATAATCATACCATTATTGTTAGTTCCCCATCCTCCCCTAAGGTTCTCAACTAAATGAACTACTGACTTGCTATCTAACTTTTAATTTGAATATTAATAGATTATATTCACTTATATTGTGAATAAGTGAACATGTTTCACTTATTTCTCTTATCTCTGTCACAATCTTTTATGCACACACGCAAATATGCTACATAAATTAGCTCTAAAAATGAGCAACTTGTAATACATGCCCAGCATTGTAATGTAAGTTAAGTGATATTTTATTAGGGAGCAACTAATGATTTTTATCATATAAAATAAATAAGGAAATTTATCAAGATAGTTTTCATCATAAAATATATTTTTAAATACCTTTCTTCCTAAATTTTCTATTAAGTTTGACATAGCCATATGACTTACATAAATTATATTGGCAAAACTGAAGCTAATTATCTGAAACCATTTAAAGTATGGCTATTTCAGAACAATAATACGAGTATCACTTAAACAATGTTATAGTGTGTACACACATATCTGTCTTTCTATCTAGCTTAGGGGTGGGAGGACAGACTGAGGCAATAGGGAAATCTCTCGTTAGTTTAGGAGTCAGAGAAATTTCCCTTTACTCTTTTCATCAGAAAAAATTAGAACAGATTATTGGAATCTATTTCAAACAAATAAAAACTTTCCTAGTGTTTCTGAAATGCAAAGGCTAAAGTGTCTAAATTGTCACATAGAAAACCATATGACTCAGATTCCTAATACAGTTTTATGAATGAAGAGCTGAACCACTTTGTTATATACAAAGGACTAGATAAATACCAGAGAAATGCTATACTCCTGGGGATTAATTCTTTTATTACTATTTAACTAAGTTGTCCTAATGATTTATCAGTTCAAATGTGATATTAAATGCTATATGTTGCTCCATACTTGATTTTAAGTGAACCAAATGCTTAATTATAGTATTTGGAATTTTTTTGTTATTGTTAAAGGTTTTTTAAGGTTTTTATATACTTGATAGTAAGCTGAATACTTAGGTTAGCTTCAGTTACACAATTGTAAGATTTTTACTATACAAATATTCTTTTAGAATTGAAATTTATGCCAACTTTTGCATGTTTTCATCTCTTAAACAATTGTAGGTACAGGGAAGGGGGGTTCAATATTTTTATTGTTCAAACCTAGATCACATACACACCCCTGAAATCAGAGTACAGACAGCTGATATTCAGAGTGTAGACAGCTGTCTAAACAATAAGAACTCTATGTATCAGGACAGGTGCTGTTATTATCCTCCAAATCTACAACACAAGTGTTGATTTATAAAAGATTTGGAGGGATAAGGTTTAAACATTAAAACAACAAGCAAATATCCCAGTAAAACAAAGCTGCAAATTTCAATCCATTCCTTACCCAAGAATCAACTATTCAATGACAAATTTCAAGAAGTACAGGGGTTGTCCACTGCTTTGGAAGTATTTTGATAACACGTAATAATATCCAACTGTGGAAATTTATCACAGCTACCTAAGAAGCTCAAGGTACCACTTCAAAGCATTACCAAGAATCACCTAGCATATTTCCAAAACCTGAAGAATCAACTTAATTTACAAATTGTTAGACTATGAGTTTCTTCGAGACATGGACCACGTTTCTCCTCATGGTTTGCTGGTACCTTGCACAAATTAGGCACTGAGCGTGTGAAAGAGCATGGCAGACTGAAGTCCTACACCTACCAGAAGAAAGACCACACACCCTTGTAGTCACATAGCTCCAACCTATTGGCCTAAAATCAGTGGCCGGATGATCAAAAGCAGTGGTTCCCAATTGGGGATGATTTTATCCCCCAGGGATATTTGGCAATGTCTAGAGTCATTTTTGAATGTCAGAGCTGTGCAGGGGTGCTGTCATTTAGTAGGTAGAGGCCAGGGATGCTGCCAAACATCTTACAGCACACTGGTCAGCCCACACAACAAAGAATTATCTGGCTGGAAATGTCAGTAGAGCTGAGGTTCAGAAACCCTGATCTAAAAGTTAATTGAATATTTGGCTGGGCACAGTGGCTTATGCCTGTAATCCCAGCAATTTGGGAGGTCAAGGTGAGTGGATCACTTGAAGTTAGGAGTTTGAGACCACCCTGGCCAACATGGTGAAACCCCATCTCTACTAAAAATACAAAAATTAGCCAGGCATGGTGGTGCATGCCTGTAGTCCCACCTACTCAGGAGGCTGAGGCATGAGAATCGCTTGAACCTGGGAGGCAGAGGTTGCAGGGAGCCGAGATCATGCCACTGCACTCCAGCCTGGGCGACAGAGTGAGACTATGTCTCAAAAATAAATAAATAAATAAATACAATAAAATAAAAGTTAATTGAATATTCATGACGGCATCAGACAGACAGTCAGACAGAGTGGAACTCACTAAAATATACCTTAAGTTTAAAAAATTTCATTGCAAGATTCAGTACTCATCTTCCAAAAGAGAAAAGCTGCTGGAATGAAAATGTGGAAGTAGAATGAAAAGCCTTCCATTTTCTCTCAATGAACACAATTTTTCATACATTTTCGTGTTTATCACCACACGTGATATTCAGGAACTGTGGAAGAACATAAGTGATAATGATAGGCTGATACATAAGGAGTCTCATGTCACCTAGAAAGTAGATTGACTTTTGTTAATGAGATATTTAAAGAGGTCAAATATGGAAGGGCTAGATTTGTATTCAATATCTAGCATAAGAATAGTGAAATAGGAAAGGTAAAGGTGATAATGGTAAAGGAGGCAGTTAACATCTTTTGTGTCCTCTCAATCTGCCAGATACAATGCTACAACACCTTATGTGTATTCTCATTTGACTAGTAAGATCTATCAATCTCAGAAGTTAAATGTTCCAGAAAGTATACGATTTGATCATTTCTATAAAAATTGTACTATAATTTCTATTTTACAAGTCTCACTCCTCCACTAGACTGGGGCCTTCTGGAACCTACCCTCCAGAAGGCCCCAGTCTAGTGGAGTGGGACTTGTAAAACAGACTGATAAAGTAGAAGTCCTAATGATGTCTTATTTATCATTAGGAATTATTCATCATTAGGACTTACTCATCATTAGGACTCCTACTATACCACCAAATAGGCCTTTCATTAAAGATTCATTAAGTGAATACAAGTAACACTGTGCAACAAAACAAAAATCTAGGGGAAACCATCTAAAGTCCTTCAAATTCTAAGGAGAAGAGAGGTTGTCATAAGTCTAGTCTGTGAGTTCTTCCATGAGCAAGATACATTATCTTTGTATTCACAGCTACTAGTGAAGAGTCTAACACACAGCAATTAATGAGAATATTTTAACTTGAACTTGGGACTGTAAATATTTTCAAAAGTGTTTCCAAGAAAGGGAAATGTGATCCTCTCCTTTACATGGATCTTGACTCAGCAAATACAGTTACTTCTTTTTCTCACGTGTACTTGTTTACAACTCTGTGTGGTTCCTGCCATTTACTGCTCAGTTCTGATAACAACAATGAATGGCACTCAGACAAGGTCAAAGGGAGGCAACATTTTGCTTGAGCGATTTCTTCATTCAGCTACATATTATATGTGAGTGTGGATGCAGAGTGGGTTACAGAAGTAATGACAAATACTCCTTCCTTAATTCTAACACAGAGATCTACAGCTGCCTTATTAGATTATTGCCTTATCTGGGGAACCATCCTGTGGTGCTGCAGTGGATACTGTGGAAAAAGGAGGAAGCAAAGAAGTGAAAACAAGACAGATGTGCCAAGTCAGAAACTACATTACAATTTTGAGTATATTATTCAGATACCACCATCAATCAATCCTCCCGATGTTTTATTAATGAAGACAAGACTTACATCTCTTCCCTTTTATAGCCACTCAAAAAAGATCTCACAAAACTTCAAAAATCAAGCATATTGGCATTAATAACAGCAACCATTAAGAATTTGCTTGCTATTTTTTTGACTTAGAAAAGATGTTTTCTTCATTAGCTTCATGAACTAATATTTATGAAGTACTCTCATGTATTGTACATGCATATCTATCATATACTACTCTGAGAAAGTTAGGGAAGTTTCTGCCCTGTGAGGTTTTTTGTGTGTATTGCAGGGAATGAAGGAGAGTTAAAAAGAAAGATCATATTCTCTCCCTCTCAACTGTCATAATCAAAAACACTATAGCTGGACACAGTGGCAAGCGCCTGTAGTCTCAGCTACTTGGGAGGGTGAGGCTGGAGGATCATTTGAGCCCAGGAGTTCAAGACCAGCCTGGGCAACACAGTGAGACCCTGTCTCTAAAATATAATATTTTATATATATATATGTGTGTATATATATATATATAAAACTGTAACTTAACAATAGCATAGATCTGACCAAACCAAATGATGAATATACACCCTCAGAATATGGAGTGGGTGAGTAAACATAAAATATCACTTTCAAAATTCTTTTTAACACAAATGATTTCTAAATTTACTGATTCTAAGATGAGAAGAAAAATGTCCCTTAGATAAGCTCTGGTCACTTAGGGTCAGTTTCCAACAGCAGATTCCTTCTCAGTATACTACCCAATGGTGGAAGATCCCCAAAGTGGACAGCCGGAGAGCTGCAACACATGCAAAACACTTGCAACCCTTCTTGTTTTCTTATTTTTCCTGTTTTCATTGGCAGAATTTTTTCCCTGCTCAAAGCAGAGTTGCAAATGAAAGCAGCTGCCCAAAGTGGAGGAAGTTCAAAGACCAGAGAAGAAAGAGAAAGGAGGTGGGGGTCAAATGAGGAAAACAACTGAAGACAACACCAAGACTCTTGGCAACTCTGCCTTGTATGAAAGTCTAAAGCAGAAAACACATTTGTGGACAGATGGACTGATGGCAGCTTTGGGCAAAGCAATATAGCAATATGCTTTCAAGTGACTTAACAACTGAGCATTATATTTTTAAACAGACTTGAAAACTTTTAACAATCCCAAAGCAAGAAATATTTCTAAATATTTTCCTCTGAACTTCTGATGGTCACTTTTTTGGTTCCTGTCATATATTTATTCATGTTTCTGAATCATGCTACCGATGAAAATCTATTTAAAGTTATTGCATGAGTTTCCTTGGCTTTCATTACTTAAAGATTATCAGGAAAATACAGGTGTAGTTATTTTGGAGTCTGACTTCAATAGGTACATTTAGAAGAATTCGTGTATATTTAGCATTTATTTTTTAACTACAAGGTTTAGTGCTTCATTAGATATTAAAATTTAATCTTGAAATTCTTACAAAAGGATTATAGTTAAAATATTCATTGCAATTAATTATTTTATTTTTATGGAGAAATTAAAGAAGTAAAATAAATAAAACTTATGGGACATTTCAGAATACATTTAAAAAATGTTTTAAAAATATATAAATACTCTACTGTATTTTAGGATTTTTAGAAATATTTTATGCAAAATTAATGTACTTATATTTCAATGCTAACATATAAATTCTGGAATGTTACAATTCCAAAACAGACTAAAAAACTCACTGGAGTGCAAAGATTCTGGAAGACAACTTGTTTGAATATATTTTTGCAAGTTCAAGTATCTAAACTTTAAGACAAAGCTTTTCTATTGCCCTAGCTTCTTTAAAAAATATATTTACAAGCGAGAATGACTGGAAAATGGGACCTAAAAATGTTTGCCGTATCTAGAAATTTCATAAATGTAACTGTAGAGCGGTAAACTCTTTTAACAGACTGACCGCCAACTCCAGAAGCCTTTTCTTTCAGTCAACACTTTCCCACCGTGAGAACCATTTCTCATTAACAACCAAATTGTTTTCCAATGCTGTGCTATAAGGGGTTTCCTTAGAAACCATTTGGTAAAAGACTGTGGCTTTCTTCCATAGAAATCTCAAGCAGTGAAAAGGCAGATTTTCTGGCATAAATCAAACCCAATTTCTAGGGTTCACTAAACCCTTTCTCCTCAAAATAATGTTTTGTGACTTGATCTTAGCAGTTAATAGTACATGCAGGAGAGCTGGTGTGAACCAGTTTTAAATGAATTTTATTCCATCCCTTTTGTCATACAATTGAAATCACTTTGAGGGCTTGTTATACCTTGATAAAGGTTTAACTGCACAACTAATGGACAAAATAATACACTTAACTATGTGGTAAAATGTGTAATTTTTTTCCCACCAAATGTGCTCTGTGAATTAATCTTTGTATTATTAGGACAATGTTATGTGCTCTGATTTCAGAGTTGTTCTTGCTTGTAAATATGCTATTTAAAATAAGTTGTGACAACACAAGTTTCTGTGCTAAAAACATAGATATTTCATCCGGCATATATATATATGTATATATATGTATATATATATACACACACACACACATATATACCAATAGTGTTGTAGAAAATTTTTAGATTCATATAGATTCATATGAAATACACCAAAAAGAAGCATGTGTACCAGCAATTACGTCTCTAGTGTATACGTGACAGAGTGCTTTAAATGAAAATCCAAAATTATTACTGGAAAGGAATAATACATTTCCACATCTCTATGCCTTCTGTATACTTTGTTTCCTTTACAAGCAATGTGCACCTGCCTCCCAAATTTTATTCCTCCCTCAGACATTGCTGACTCATCTCCTCGTTCACTCACCCATTTATTCATTCCATACATTTTTACTGCACACTGATTATTTGCTGGATTCTCTGCTAGATGCTGGAGTGAACAAGATAATGCCCTTTCCCCCTTTTCCCATGGAGCTAATGGTCAAAAGTGATTCCTTCCCCCTTCCCTGACTTCCTCAGACAAAGATAATAATTTCATTCTCAGTCCTACCATCATTCATCCATTGAACAAGTCTCTAATGAGCAATTACTATATAGTAGGCACTTGCCATATCATCTTGCAATTATTTACTTATGAATCTGTTTTGAGGAAAGAGGCTTTATATATCTTTGTATTTTGAGGACCTAACACAATTCTGGAATATAATAAATGCAAAGTAAATGTTTTTTGAATAAACAATTGAAGTAAATGAAAATATGCTAGCTAATAGACTAGGTTTTCTGTTATTTGAAAATTATCAATAATATACCATAAGTTTACAAAAATATCAGCCCTGCTTCACTATAAAAACTTGCACTGAACATTTTAGAGACGTGAAAGATGGAAAACCTGAGAAATAGTCAAGCTGTTCTAAGATGTTTTTACAACTAGGGTTTCTGCCATATTACCAGGCAAGTTTTTCCCAAGATTGAATTAATATGCTTATAGAATGATCCATCTAAGTTTGAAAAATAATTCAAAGTAGAAATCAGTCTTCGTAACCCATTTATGCCTGAGGTTGCAATTTTTTGAATTTTTGCATGAAATTCATACGTGTTACCTAGAAAAATTTAAGGAACAAAAATTTGAAGAGAAAAAGTTTTTATTGTGTTCCATTGTTATGTGGCAATCAAAAAATGGAACACTGGGCATAAATGGGTTGGTTAAGGCCAGTATTGTGACAATTTGGTTTGAGGATTTTTTTTTTTTTTTTCCTGGCAGTTGCAAGATTTAATCGAGTGAAAACAGAGCTCCCATGCAAAGGAAGGGGCACCAAAGGGGGTTGCCGTTGCCGGCTTGAATGCCTAGGTTTATATCCCGATCATTGTCCCTCCCACTGTGCTCTCAGGCAATAGATGATTGGCTATTTCTTTACCTCCGGTTTTTGCCTAATTAGCATTTTAGTGAGCTCTCTTTACTATCTGATTGGTCGAGTGTGGGCTAAGTTGCAAGCCCCGTGTTTACAGGTGGAACCAGTCACCTTCCCAGCTAGGTTTAGGGATTCTTAGTCAGCCTAGGAAATCCAGCTAGTCCGGTGTCTCAGTCCCCGCTCTCAACAGGAAAATCCGAGTGCTGTTGGAGAGGTTGGCCCATGACCACTTTAACTGCTTCCTGCTGAATTGGGGCATAGTAGGGGTTGTGCAGTTGAGATTTCCTTGGGAGGGGTGCCCGGGACAAGCACCAGCCCATTCCATCACCCTCACAGAGCCCTGGGTATGCTTGACCATTGAGGGCCAGGAGGTTAACTGTCTCCTGGACACTGGCACGGCCTTCTCAGTCTTACTCTCCTGTCCTGGACAACTGTCCTCCAGATCTGTCACTATCTGAAGGGTCCTAGGATGGCCAGTCACTAGATACTTCTCCCAGCCACTAAGTTGTGACTGGGGAACTTTACTCTTTTCACATGCTTTTCTAATTATGCTAGAAAGCCCCACTCCCTTGTTAGGGAAAGACATTCTAGCAAAAGCAGGGGTCATTATACACCTGAACATAAGAGAAGGAACACCCATTTGGTTTGAGGATATTTTAATTAAGAAATGCAACCTTCACCTACAGAATAGGAGAACATTCTAGGAATCTATCCATCTGACAAAGGTCTAATATCCAGAGTTTACAAGCATCTTAAAGAAATTTACAAGAAAAAATCCCGCTGAAAGTAGGCAAAGGACATGACCAGACACTTCTCAAAAGAAGATATTCATGTGGCCAATGAACATATGAAAAACAGCTCAACATCATTGATCATTAGAGAAATGCAAATCAAAACCACAATGGGATACCATCTTATGCCAGTCAGAATGGTGATTATTAAAAAGTCAAGAAACAACAGATGCTGGCGAGCATGTGGAGAAATAGAAATGCTTTTACACTGTTGGTGGGAGTGTAAATTAGTTCAACCATTGTGGAAGACAGTGTGGCAATTCCTCAAAGATCTAGAAGCAGAAATACCATTAGACCCAGCAATCCCATTACTGGGTATACACTTAAAGGAATAAAAATTATTCTATTATAAAGATACATGCATGCATATGTTTATTGCAGCACCATTCACAATAGCAAAGGCATGGAATCAACCCAAATGCCCATCAGTGACTGATAGACTAGATAATGAAAATGTAATATTCCATGTATTTACCATGGAATATTATGCAGCTGTAAAAAAGGAACAAGATCACATCCTTTGCAGGACATGGATGGAGCTGAAAGCCATTATCCTCAGCAAACTAATGCAGGAGCAGAAAACCAAACACCACATATTTTCACTTATAAGTGGGAGATGAACAATGAGAACATATGGACACATGGAGGGGAACAACACACACTGGAGCCTGTTGAGAGGGTGGAGGGAGAGCATCAGGAAAAATAGCTAATGTATGCTGGGCTTAGTACCTGGGCAATGGGATGATCTGTGCAGCAAACCACCATGGCACATATTTACCTATGTAACAAATCTACATATCCTGTATATGTACCCCAGAACTTAAAATAAAAATTGAAGGGAAAAAAAATGCAACTTTCTACTTCTAAAGGCATCTCCCTGGGATTGAATGCCCAAAATATCTACTGTAATCTGTAAACCTGACAAGATCTGCCACCCTGCTCCCACCTCTCTAACCTCATTTCCTGCCATTCTCTCCCTTCTCATCCTGCTCCTACCAAACTAACCTCCTTGCTATTCCTTGAATATGTCCAGCAATTCTGCTTTGGGATCTTGGCACTTGCTACTCCCTCATCTGCTCTTCCTCAGATACCTTCAAGGCCCACTCCCTCACTCCTTCACTTCCTTCAGGTCTCTGCTCAAATCACCTTTTCAGACAGGCCTTCCTTGACACCATATCTCAAGCAGCATACCTGCCCCATCCACTCTGGGTCATTCCCTAACCTTCTTAGGCTGCTTTACTTATTCATAGCATGTATCACCATCTGACATACTATTTACTTTTGGGTTTTTTATCTGTCTCCTCTATTAGAATTTAAATTCTACAAGGCTAGAGATTTTTGTAAATTCTACTAGCTATTTTGTAAACTCTACAGGGCTAATATTTTGACAATATTCCTAGTGATTAGAAATGTTTTTAAACATAGAAAGTACCCCATAAATATTTATTGAGTGAATGAATTTGATCAATTTATCTGTAACTGTATACTCAGTATTAATTGTCTCTATTGTGGTGTGTTAACAGCTACGGACTAATATGGTAATAGAAGCCCCCTGAATTTATACATTAGGAATTTAGTTTTTTGAATATCTGATACACATTTTATTGCTGATTTAGAAGCCCAAAACTGTAGTCCTGCACTTTTTGCCTCCCCGAATCATCTTGCCTCAAAATCATTGTATTAGAAAAGGCAGTTCTGTGAACACCAACAGATTCCTGAACATTTAACAGCCTATATGAAAATGGGGATGGTAGAGGAGACATGATCCTTCCCATAGACAGTTTTATTCTAGTGGAGAGCCTCAAAGTCAAAGTACTGTTTCCTCTGTAGAGAAATTCTTGTGAGAAAGTCTTAAGCATAACTAATTAGTTCTGAGTGGAAAAAAAGCGCTCTCAGTTAAGAAACTCATTTCATTGACTATTAAGGGAACTTTTTATAAAACCAGCTATGGAAATAAATCAGTGGTTGTAATATGTTTAGTTACAGTCATCAAATGCAAGAAAAGACCAATTATCATAAGGTTGTGAAGAAAAAGAATATCAAAAGTTTCTAAAACATTTTAATTTAAAAATATCAATTGCACAAATGTTCTAAATATATACTTCGACTATCCTTTTTTTTTTTTTTTTTTTTTTTTTTTTAATAAAGACAGGGTCTCACTATGTTGTACAGGTTGGTCTTGAACTCCTGGGGTCAAGTGAGCCTCCCACCTCACCCTCCCAAAGTGTGGGATTACAGGCATGAGCCACTGCACCCAGCCTACTCATCTTTCTTTCCCTATTTCTGACAATTATTTGATGCATCTCAAACTTGCCTGTGAAATACTGATATATTAAGTTAGAAATAACCAATCACCTGCTTTGGATTTATATCGGGTATTATACTAGATTATCACAGAAATGTAATAAAAGGAACCAAGGGCTTACTTAAATTTATGATAAAAATAAAATTTGAGAACAATTTATTAATTAATCCATTTTCCTAGTTAAGTTGCTCTTACCTGCTATATCCAGTTACTATCTTAGTTCTACAATCTGATTTTTCCAAAATTTGTCCATAGCATTTAACTTTCTCCCTCATACTCATGTACACACACGTGCAAGCCCATCTGCACAAGTACACACACAGGAAAGGGATCCTGGTCAAACCTACTTACCAGCTTTATCTATGACATCACATAAACCTTTCACCCCAGCCATCTGGCTGCCGTTCCAAGTCTTTAATTTTTTTGAGCAGCAATAAGTTTTAATTTGCAACCTGCTATTGCTTTTAGTTTTAAACTGGCTTGGCATTCTCACTCAGCACTAACCAATACATTTTGGGAATCGGCTCTTACACGTATGTCTTTTCACCTTCAAAATATTAAGAAGGTAGCTGGGTGCAGTGGTGTGTGCCTGTAGTCCTAGCTATTTAGGTGGTTGAAGTGGGAGGATCACTTGAACTCAGGAGTTCAAGACTGGCCTGGGCAACATAGTGAGACCCCATCCCACCTCCCCCTCCCCACCAAAAAATTGAGAAGACTGCCAAACTTGGATTAGGTTAAGCAGCAGATATGTCGACACTTCAGAAACAAGGGCTAGAGGCCGGAACCAGGCTGGTGTTAGGATGACTAACTCATCCTGTTTCACTTGTTTAGCCCTGAAATTCCCAATTTCCCGGAATTCCCTGAGTCCTGGGCAAAAGGAGACAGTTGTCTCACGAGCGAGAGGTGGAAGGAAACTGAAATGAAAGCACCCTGATATTTTGGAGTAGTCCAATGAGCTACTTTGAAAAGAATGGTAAGTGCAGATGTGGTTTTGAGAAGAGTCAGGGCCAGTTAATTTAGCTGGTGAGGCAGGATGACAATGACTGTAGACAGACATCAAGAACTGGAGTAATCTGGACTGGGTTAATGTAGCCTTGGGGGTATGTATGCAGCAACATGATACAAAGCCTATGGTGTGAAAGATAGCCCAGGTTCCATTTATTTGATAGTACAGCTGGCAGTGAAATTCTCTGACCTGGTGAGAATGAGTTTGCTGATGGAGAGCTTCAGATTATATCTGTGAAATACTGTGGAAGATAGACACAGATAAAATTGAACTCAAAGGGGCTCAAGGTTACACAGCTAAGAAGAGGCAGTGCTAAAGCTTAAGCCCAGATCTTTCTGACCCAAAGTTTGTTGCTCAGGCAACCTTTAAATAAAAGGTTATGCTATAAATTCTATTCAGAGAAATCCACTGTCTTCTAGTAGTTGCGTCAATGTCATTTCCCATTTCCTAGATTGTTAAATTCTTTGAGGGTAAAGACTATTCCATATTTATCTTGGTATGTTTAACTGGAAAAATACTCAGAAGACAATAAGCTTTTGATAAATGTTGAATTAAACAAAATTAAATGAGACATAAATAAGCCTTTACTCTTATGAGGTGTTTTTGCTTGCCCCATGGAATGTCCTTCTTCACATTCTGTTCAACCTTAAAGCCCAGTTTGAGTTCTAGAATATTTAGGTCACAGAAATCTCTCCTTTTGAAATCTACCTCAGCATTTTATCTTTTAATGTAATTAAATCTTATTATTCTGAAAGGTAATACTAGTGGCTTTGTATCCATCACTATTATGCTTACAGCAGACAGTCAATCAACACTGATACTTGAAATCAAAAGCAGAAATCTGTCAATAAATCTGTTTTCTTAATAACAATTCAAAGCAGGAATGAACATTCAAAACAGGAAAAGGATTCTAAACCTCCTATCAGCAGCCAGACATGACTATAGTCTAGGTGTTGCTATTAAGTGTGCAAAGAATTCCATTTGTCTTTTTTTTATTTTTTATTTTTTGAGATGGAGTCTTGCTCTGTCACTCAGGCTGGAGTGCAGTGCTGCAATCTCGGCTACAGGCGTGAGCCACCACGCCCGACACCATTCGTTTGTTTTGTTTTGTTTTGTTTTGAGATGGAGTCTCACTCTGTCGCCCAGGCTGGAGTGCAGTGGCGCGATCTCTGCCCACTACAAGCTCCTGCTCCCGGGTTCACGCCATTCTCCTACCTCAGCCTCCCGAGTAGCTGGGACTACAGGTGCCCGCTACCACGCCCGGCTTATTTTTTGTATTTTTAATAGAGACGGGCTTTCACCGTGTTAGCCAGGATGGTCTCAATCTCCTGACCTCGTGATGCGCCCGCCTCGGCCTCCCAAAGTGCTGGGATTACAGGCGTGAGCCACCGCGCCCGGCCCCCATTCATTCTTTATGAGCAGCACCACCTCTGAAACTTAGAGACTGTTACCGTGTTGATAAAGTTATCTTTAAAAAAACACTTGTTTATGAAAAGGGATTCTCGGTATTTTTATAGGAGAAAAAATTAAGATATAGTTGCTATCAAAGCTGTTAAAACGGGAATACTTGCAAGAAAAAACTAATAAAATTCCAATTACTTTGGGGGGCTATATTGCAGCAAACCAAGTCGTGAATATCAAGTTTACATATTCATTATTTCTGAGTGACAGACTGAGGGGACAAATGAAACCACAAACAAGTGAGAACTATACCACTAAGTACAAAAGTAAAATGAAATACACACTTTCTACTTTTGAATCAAAAGTTTTACTTATTTTTGTTTTGTAATCATTTAAGACCTCTAAACTGCAAAAGGGATTTTTTTTTTTTCCTTAATCCAAATCTCTGCTAAACTCAATTTTCTTTTTCCACTAGGGCTCGGGAAACAGTATGTAACTGAGTACTGACTTGGATTTTGTCAGAATCAAACAGCTGAAGTAAGAGACAAACCAAAAGCACGTTTCCTGATTCCTGTTTTCGGTGCTGAACAACAATTTCTATTACAGCGCAAGATTATACTAGTGAATAGATAATTCCAAAATTTTGAGTTGCTATGTGACATAGAATGATCCTGCTTTTAAAACACCAATGGTAAAGTCAGAGCAGAATTAGTGTAAAGTGAATGAATAAAGCATAAGTGACAGGGCTTCTCTGCACAAACCCCTCCCAAGGTCCAGAGAGAAACACAAGCATTGTATTTAGTGATCATACACTTTTGTACAATTTGTAAAAGTAAGATATATTAACTGCAATCAATTAATACCAGCGTCTCTTTTCATTATGGGTTCTCCATTACTTCTCCTCATGGTAGGGATGTTGGAGTGGCTACGCAAATGTTAATATCCACCTGGCTGGGCATGTTGGCTTATTCCTGTAATCCCAGTGCTTTGGGAGGCCTGGCTAGGAGGACTGCTTGAGGCCAGGAGTTTGAGACCAGCCAAGGCAACATAGTGTTACCCCTTCTCTACAAGAAAATTTAAAAAATTAACCAGATGTGGTGGCACACACCTGTAGTCCTAGCTACTTGAGAGGCTGGGGCAGGATGATTGCTTGAACCAAGGGATTTGGGGTTACAGTAAGCTATTATTGAGCTACTGCACTCTGGTCTGGATGACAGAGTAAGACCCTGTTTTTAAGAAGAAAAACAACAAAGATCCAGCTAAGTGGAAGTTGAGTTAAGGATATATTTAGCTTGGATTTAATGGGATAGGCCTATGTGGACTGCAGAGTCTTGTGTATGGTTATATTATAACTAGCTAAGCAAATTCAAGATGGGCTTCTAGCAATACTTCTATCACCCCAAGTACTGACTCATCTAGAATCATGACACAAAGATGCAGGTCCAGACGTGGTCATGGTATACGAATGGGTCTTATGGTGCCGGGCACTGAAAGTATGTGGCTAAGTCAAGAAAAAATGAGAGAAGTTTTCTCAAATTTGACAACAAAATCTGAAAGTTTTGGAAGACATTATTAATAACAAGTTCATGAATTGTAAGCTAAAAAAGCCATTTTCTACCAATAAAAACAAAATAAGACTTCTGATTCCACACATGAAATATTACCTGCTATTTTGATCTGAATGTTCATGTTTCCCCCAAATTAATATGTTGAAACCTCACCATCCATGTTATGGTATTAGAAAGTGGGTCTTTGGTAGGTAGGTTAAATCATGAAGGCTCTGCCCTCCTGAATGAAACTAGTGTCCTTATCAGAGAGGTCCGGGAGAGCTGCTTCATGCCTTCCACTATGTAAGGACCCAGTGAGAAGGCACCCATCTATGAATTAGAAAGCAGACCTCACCAGACGCCAAATCTGCTAGCACTTTAATTGTGAACTTCCCAGTCTTCAGAACTGTAGAAATACATTTGTTGTTTATAAACCACCCAGTTTGTGGCATTTTGTTATAGCAGCCCAGAGAGACTAAGACACTTGCCATGGGCATTGCACTTTCACTGTAAACAGCTAGTAAACCAGAAAAAATATATAAAGCAAGTTTTCAGATATATCCAAGAATCTCAATGACTCCAAGCAGAAGAAACAAAGAAAACCACTCTAAGACAAATCATAATCAAATTGCTGGAAATCAGTGATAAAGAGAAACTCTTCAATGCCCAGAGGAAAAACAACACATTATATTCAGAGGGACAAAGAGAAAACTGACAGCCAATTTCTTATCAGAAGCCATGCAGACCAGAAGATAATGAAAATACCTTTTTAAAGTGCTGAAAGGAAACAGAACAAAATAAAACTGTCAACCTACAATTCTAACCCAGTAAAAATATCTTTCAAATACATAGGGAAAACATTGACTTTTTCAGATGAATTCTTTCAAAAGAGTTTATCACTAGCAGACCAGCACACACGTTCGCACGAACACACACATGAACACACATGCACGTACACACGTGCATGCATGCACACACACGTACACAACTGTAAAAGGAAGTTCTGCAGCCAAAGAAGAATGATACCAGATAGAAATATGGACCTACAGCAAAGAATGACAAGCAACAGAAATGGTAAATATGTGAACATATATAAAATATAATTTTTCTCATTTTTAATTTCTTAAAAAGATATTTATGTCTTTTTAAAGCAAATAATAATGTTTTATGAGGTTGATAATATATATATATATATATATATATAGCCTTAAAATGTATGACATAATAAGAGCATAAAGGATAAGGAGGAGTAGTATTATATAATTTAAATGTTGACTATGACAAGTTAAAGATAAGTACTAAAAATAAATCAGCAACTAAAAAATCATCTAATAGTAGAAATTAAATACCCAATTAATAAGTTTTTTAAAGGAGAATAAAGGGAAGGACCAGATGAGAAAAATATAAAACAAATAGATGGTAGACATAAGACAATTGGTATCAATAATTACATTAATTCTAAATGCTCTAGACACTATAATTTTATTTTATTTTTTTTCTTTTGCTAGATATTTTTTGTTTGTTTTATTTCTCAAAAAGAACTAACATTGTTAAGCAAGTGAAGAGCTTCAAAGGCAAGTTACAATGGAAATAAACAAAAACCTGGAAAAGGAGACTTTTTACCTGAAGGTTAGTTATCACAAAAAGAACAGTGACTGTCTCACATACTACTAAATATTTCTCGTTTAGCAATAGATAACTTAAAAGTTTGCTGGAATAATGCACTAAAAGGGAAAGAGAGTAGTGAAATAAATTGTAGACTGCATTATAAGAAATCAGAAAGTCAAGACAGAAGCAAAATAACTAGTTTTATATCTAAATACTTTAACAATACCCCTTATATTTATGCTATAATTTATTTTATAGTAATAAATCATATTACACTATTTCATACCAACTATGTTTCTACGTCTTATGTATAATGACAGTGAATAAAACTTGTTCTTCCATTAAGAAACTTATGCATCCTGAAAAGGCCTTTAGAATACACCCTTCTCTGAATCTTGCCCTCTAAAGAAAAGGAGTATACAAAGTATTTTCTTCTTGTTTTACCCTTCCCACAGGCTGTAAGGTAGATACTAACTAATTTCAAGCAAGCTGATGAGGTAAGAGCCTAGAGATAGCAAAACAAAAGGAATGAAAGTGTTTTGTGTCCCTGACCCCTCTAGGGCAACTTACCAACCCTAAACCACCTGCCAGAAGAGTTTCATCACAAAGAAATTAATGTTAATCTTGTTTCAGTCAATACACTTTAGGATACCTTGTTATTGTGGCTTACACTATATCCTAATGTAACTTTTGATGAAGATACTCTGGAAAAGATAAGAACTCCTTAATTTTAATACTGTGAAGAATGTGATTTCTCATAAAGTTTCTAGGATGTTTGAGCATGGTCATTCTTGTGTTTTTTCCTCAGTAGCCTAGTAAGTGTCAGTAGCATTTTAGAACCAGATTTGTCAACAGTTTGTTTCAGGCTAAAGTTCTGGTAACTGAGATATATGCTAAATATAATTATTACTTTGTAAAATAGAAGTGATATGACAAAAATAATGTTTATGCTTGTCCAAAAATGTTTGCCACCCATTAATGATATCAGACAGTACTGACTAAAATTTTGTTAATTTGAAGAAACTTTCAGGCATTTCTTCACCCCATCCTCTCTTATATCCCTCTCAACAGCTTGCTGAGAATTTGTACCATGTATTTGTACATTTACAAAGTTAAGAACTTTTGACAGCACAGGAGTTGCAGACAATAGACACTATAATTTTAATGACAGATTGGATTTCTGAAAAAGCAGGATCCAACTATATGCTGTTTACAAGGAATCCACTTTAAATAAAGAGACAGAGATTGGTTAAAAAGAAAAGACTAGAAACAGATATACCTTGTAAATATTACTCAAAAGAAAGGCAGAGTAGCTATATTATTATCAGCTAAAACAGACTTCAGAACAAGGGATATATTAGATATAAAGAGACATTTCACAATGATTAAAAAGTCAATTAATCAAGAAAATATAACAGTCTTAAAGTACATGCATCTAATAACAGAGCTTAAAAATACATAAAGCTAAAACTAACAGAACTTGAAAGAAAAATATATAAACCTACAGTTAATAGTTCGATATTCTAACACTCCTCCCTAGTAAATGAAAAAAAAAATCATTAAGCGTGTAGATGACCTAAGCAACACTATCAACCAACTTGGCCTAACTGACATATATAGAACACTCTAATCAATACAGAGTATCCATTATTTTCAAGTGCAAATGGAATATTCACCAAGAAAAAACAGATTTTGGGTCACAAAAGAAGTCTCAATGAATTTTTTAAAAGTAAATCAAATAGACTATTTCTCTTACCAAAACTGCATGAAACTAAAAGTTAATAACAAAAAGATATCTGAAAAAAAACTTTAAATATTTAGAAACGTTAAAAAACCCTTCTAAATAATCATAGACTATAGAAGAAATCATAAATAATTTAAAATATATTTTGAAAATAGCCAGGCATGGTGGCATGCACCTGTAGTCCCAGTTACTCAGGAGGCTGAGGTGGGAGGATCACCTGAACCTTTGAAGGTTGAGGCTGCAGTGAGCCATGATTGCAACAGTGCACTCCAGCCTGGATATCAGAGTGAGACTTCGTTTCAAAAAATTTTTTTGAACCAAATGAAAATGAAAAAGTCAAAACCTCATTACCTATACCTAAAGCAGTTCTTAGGGGGAAATTTGTAGCATTTAATAATTATATTTAAAAAGAATAAAGTTCTAAAATTAATGACTTAAGCATATACCTGAAGAAACGAGAAAAAGAAGAACAAATGAAACCTAAAATAAGCAGAAGGAAGGATGTGACAAAATTTATGGTATTGTTCAATGCATAGAAAATGAACAAACAAAACAAGATATCTTGTTTCAGTCCAACTTAGAAAAGATTAATCAAAGTAATAAATTTTGTGATGGACTGAACTGGTCATATAGTTGTTTTGATTTCTCTGTCACTCACAGCAGTCAATCACCAACTCCAACCTTTGTAATGCTTTTCTCATCTGTTCAGTGTTTTCCCTTAACAAAATCACTTCACCACTTGAATTTTGTATTATATTACCTCCCAAAGAGAGATCACTCTCCATCTAACTTGTTTCCTTACCTCTAGACTCACCTTCCTAAAAATCCTTCATGTATAAATTGGCTCATTTATTTATCCAAAAATATTATGCAGCACCTACTATGTACCAAGTAATGAACTCTTCACTGAGGTGAATACAACATGGTTCCTGTTATCGAAGATCTATTGAACATCTCAGTCAAGTGAAAGAGATTGGCATTTACATAAATAAGTGTAATTCAATAAAATCAGTGTATTACACCTAGCATATGTGTGTGTGTGTGTGTGTACTAGTAATAGTAGTCCATTTTCATACTACTATAAAGAAATACCTGAGACTGGGTAATTTATAAAGGAAAGAGAGTTGGCTTGCAGTTCCACATGGCTAGGGAGGCCTCAGCAAACTTACGATCATGGTGGAAGGCAAAGAGGAAGCAAGGACCTTCTTCATGTAGTGGCAGGAGAGAGAAGAGCATGAGCAGAGGAAATACCAGATGCTTTAAAACCATCAGATCTCATGAGAACTCATTCACTATCACAAGAACAGCATAGGAGAAACCACCCCCATGATCCAATCACCTCCCACCAGGTCTCTCCCTAGATAAGTGGGGATTATGAGGATTACAATTCAAGATGAGATTTGGTTGGGGGCACAAAACCCAACCATATCAGAAGGTTAAATGGTTTCAGGGTCTCAACACTGCCCTTTGTAGAAACTGGGAGCATAGTTAAGTGCACTGACCCAAACGAAGAATACCTGGGTTCAAATCCCAGGGCCATCACTTACTAGGTGAGGGTTCTTGGGTGACTTCACCTCTGAGTGTTTATTTTTTCACCTGTAAAATGATGAATTTAAGAATTAATAAGTTAATATATAAAATGTATGTAAACTGTTTAGAACAGAGCTTGGCATGTAGAATCCACTATATAATACTTCTTGGCTCTGGGTAAACTACTGCTCTGAACTGTCATTTCTTGATCTGAAAAAGGGCACAAATTGATAACCTCTGTGGTCTCTTACAACTTGGAGGGACCTTGTCAATGTTTTGAATCTTAATATTGTAAAATCAAGCCATGTAGTATCTCAAGAAACACACTATAGTCTATTGAAGTTTTATTTAAATCTATTGTTCTTTAACAAAGTCCAACCATGTGAGAACAGCCTATTTTCTCCAGTTGAGAAGGCAATGTTTAATTACTTTCTGGTGATTTAAAGTAAGCTGAACAAATCTGTAAAATAAAAAGTTGGAAAGAAAGGTTTTAAATATAAATGTATAATCTGAATATATTGTCTCTGCAGATGTATATTTATTCATTTGATTGCATAAACAAATAAAACTAAATCAAGACCCACAGAAACAAAGCCATTTCATTATCAGGAAACTTCACTTATTTTAGCTGTAATTACCTTCATGAAGATTCCCACAAAGGGAGATGTCATACTGAATTTAAACATACTAAGGAAGAGCATCAAGTTGCATTTTAACATTGTCAAAGCTTTTAAATACACATGCCATCACAGAAATACACATTTTGCAATTGACTAGGATTTAATCACTTGCACACTTTTATAAAAAGAACTATTTTTTAGTACGCTTACTCTGAAAGAGTGTGAAATTACAGGTTCTAACTATACTAGACTAAGTTCCTTGGTAGGCCTACGACATTTTCTGTAAGAAAATTATCAAATACACTTTGGATTCCAACATGTTGGCTATAGTCAATTTTAATTATAAGCTTTTCAGATTTGCTTTTAAAAAAAGCAGATCTCTTGGCTAAATATGTAACTGACATCCACAATTTAAAATCAGACAAACACTCAAGTGGATACTATTTTAAATAATATATGATTAATAATAGTCATTTGTTTCTTGAACTGTTACTGGAACTGCAGAATGCAGTCTGTCCTCTTATTTCAGAAAAACAGGTATCCTGTCTCCTTTCCAACTAACCCTCCCACAATTATGCCTGATAACCTTCCCTCTGTCACCCACTTTTGCCTAAAAATATGCTTAGATTATATAACTATATAATATCTGTGTCTATATATCTATTTCTGAATCTCTATCTCTATATAATTTATCACATGTCCAAATGGAATGTTTTTTTCTCCCCACCTCACTCCTTTCTCTCCTTGTTTCTACTCGGTTAATTGCATCTCTACACCTAATCATTCTATGTGGAGATCTCTGAGCTGTTCTTCTTTCCTTTCTCACTTTCATCTTGATTTAATCAGCCACTAAACTCAGATGGCATTTTCCTCCTTAGTAACCCTTGGATTTAATCCTTTCTCACCACTTCCACTGCCATAGGTTAGAAACTCCATACTCATCTCTTGCATGGATTTTATTCTTACCTGATTATAGTAATTTTTTACCTGATCTCTGTGTTCAATACAGTACTTTCCTTTCATATTACTCTGCACAGTTCACAAAGATTATTGTTCTTGTCTAACTGTTGCATCATATTGTAATTTTTGGTTTACATGTTTTGTCTTCCCTTCTTGATTTGGAGGCATTCACTACATTTGTGTCAAATGAATGAGCATGATGTTCACTATTTTCTCTAAAATAAAGATCTACTAATTTGCTAAAATAAATTACACTTTCCTGGAGAATCAAATTGATGAAGAAAATTAGACCATTGAATTTAGCTATGTTTTTCTTATTACTAGTATATTTATTGTGACTCGGATCTTTCCAAAACAGATGTTTTTTGTTTAATTTCTGTTTTTCTCTAGAGACAATGCTCTGTTGCCCAGGTTGGAGTGCAGTGGTATGCTCACAGCTCACTGCAGTCTTGAACTCCTGGGTTCAAGTGACCCTCCATTCCAGCCTTCTAAGTGGCTAAAACTACAGGCATGTGCTATCACACCTGGCTAATCCGGTACAGGTGTTCTTAACCTGGGATCCATAAATAGACTTCTAAGAGATGTATAAACTTTCTAATATTTATAGGAAACTTTCTGTATTATTTCTGTGGTGAATGACCATAGTTTTCACCAAATTCTCAAAGAGGTCTGGGTTGCCTATGTGCTGAAAGCGCACTGTGGTGGGTTTGCATCCCAGCTCCACTACTTACTGACTGTCGGACCTTTGGCAAGTTCTCTTACCACTCAGTGCCTCACACAACTTTCTCATCTTTAAATTGGGGGATAATAAGAGTAATGGCCTGATAAGGTTTTTGCAAATATTTAACATGTATGTAAAGTCTTCAGCATACAGGCTAAGTGGCTATGTGGTTTTTGCTAGAAAAATGCCTATAACATTTTTTAAAATACAAAATTTAAAATTACCGTTACTGAAAACATAGGATTTAAAGCTAAAAAGATAGGTCAAAGTTGGAAATTCAGGTTTAGAAGTTAACATAGAAGCAGCAATTAAAATCACAAGATTGGGAGTGGTTCCAATGGGAGAAAGAATGAAGAGAAGGGCAAAGGGTTTTGGATTAAGCCCACAGTAAAGTGAAAGAGGAGGGAAAAGAGCTCATGAAGATCTTAGTGGACTCTTAAAATTTAATGCAAGAATTTTACTATGAAAGGTACGAGGACTGTGTAGTCCTAACACTTTGGGAGAATGAAGCAGGAGGGTCGTTTGAGGCAAGGAGTTCAAGACAAGCTGGCCAACATAGTGAGACCCTGTCTCTAAAATAAGTAAAAATAAATTTTAAAAGGTATGATTAAGTCTTCCTTAAACCAAGGAAAATGAGGAATAAGAAGGGACTGTGAATTTTGTATTAGTTTTCTAGTAACAAATTACCACAAACTAGTTGGCTTAAAACAACAGAAAATTATTCTCTCACGATTCCAGGGGACTGAAGCCTGAAATCAAGATCTCTGCAGGGCCATCCTCCTTCCAAAGGCTCTGGGGAAGAATCTTTCCTTACCTCTTCTTGTTTCCAGTGACCTCAGACAGTCCCTGGCATTCCATGGCTTAGAGCTGCGGCATCACTCCAATCTCAGTTTCCTTCTTCATATGGCCATTTTCCCTCTGTGTGTCTCTATGTCCAAATTTCCCTTTTCTTTTTATGATACCAGCCATTGGATTTAGGGCCCACTCTAATCTAGTGTGACCTCATCTGAACTGGATTACATCTACAAAGGCCCGATTTCCAAGTAAGGTCACATTCATAGATTCCTGATGGACATGAATTTTGGGGGAACAGTTTTCAACCAAGTAGAAAAAACTTCAGCTGCTTCAGAGTTCAGAGAAAGTTATGAAGAATAGCTCAGAGATCTCTACATAGGATAATTAGGTGTAGAGTTGCCATTAATTGAGATTGGAATTAAAGAGAGAAGGGAGTTGAGGTGGGGATTAAAAAAACCATTTCATTTGGACATGCTGAATTTAAGATGGGATTGGGACATCAATATAGGGAGGCATAGTAGTTGAAAATGTTGATTAGGAGTTCAGATAAAAGACTGGGGTTGGCAGGGTGCGGTGGCTCACGCCTGTAATCCCAGCACTTTGGGAGGCCGAGGCGGGCGGATCACGAGGTTAGGAGATCGAGATCATCCTGGCTAACACGGTGAAACCCCATCTCTACTAAAAATGCAAAATAAATTAGCCGGGCGTGGTGGCGGGCACCTATAGTCCCAGCTACTCGGGAGACTGAGGTGGGAGAACAGCGTGAACCCGGGAGGTGGAAACGGGGTAAATATTCTGAAGTAAAAGATATATTATGAACATAGTTGAAGAAGTGAAATGGATGAATTATATAGAGTGCATGATGAATAAAATGATAAAAGGATTTGTAATCAGAGTTCTCCAGGAAAACAGAACAAATAGGATGTACAGTTGGTCCTCTGTATTGGTGGGTTCCACATCTGCTGATTCAAAAACCTTTAGATTGAAAATATTTGAATATTGTATCTGTAGTGAACATGTACAGGCATTTTTCTCTTGTCATTATTGCCCAAATAATATGGTATATTTACATAGTATTTACATTGTATTGGTTATTGTAAGTAATCTAGAGATGATTTATACAGGGGAATGTGCATAGGTTATATGCAAATACTATGCCGTTTATATCAGGGACTTGAGCTTCCTTGGCTTTTGGTATCATAGGGAGGACATATAACCAATCCCTCACAAATACTGGGGCATAACTGTATCTGTATCTGTATCTGTACATGTATATGTATATGAGAGTGTGTATTTTTTTAAAGATATTTATTTAAAGGAATTGGCTTGTGTGGCTGTAGGGGCTGACACTTTGAAGCCTGTAGGGCAAGAAGTTTGAAATTTTTAAGGTGGGCTGATCAGCAGGCAGGAAAACCAGAAACTCAGGCAGGAGTTAATGCTGCAGTTTTGAGACAAAATTTCTTCTTCTCTAGGAATCCTCAGTTTTGCTCTTAAACCCTTCCAACTGAGTGCATACAACCCACTGCATTATCTCCTTTAAAGTCAACTGATTGTAGATGTTAGCCATATCTACAAAATACTTTCACAGCAGCATCTAGATTAGTGTTTGATTAAATAACCAAATACTTTAGCCTAGACAAGTTGACAAATAAAACTAACTTTCACAGGAGTAAAGAACAAATCCAGCAATTAATAGGAAAACAAAGGTATAGAAATACAGATGCTCCTCAATTTATGATGGGATTTTGTCCTAATAAACCCATCATAAATTGAAATTGTCTTGAGTTGAAAATGTATTTAATACACCTAACCTACTGAACATCATAGCTTAGCCTACCCTACCTTAAACATACTCAGAACACTTAAATGAGCTGTCAGTTGAGCAAAATCATCTAACACAAAGCTTATTTTGGAAGTGTTGAATAGCTCATGTAATTTATTGAATACTGTACTGAAAGTGAAAAGAAGAACAGATACTCAAAGCACACCTTTTCTAAACATGTATCACTTACTCACCATCATAAAGTTAAAAATCATAAGCTGAACTATTGTAAGTCAGGGACTGTCTGTACTGATAGGTAGGTAGTCAGAGAGGCAGAAAACATGAAGAAAGGGGGCAGAGAACATGAAGAAAGGGGGGCAGAGAATGTGAAGAAAGGGATCAGAGAAGCCAAAAGGCAGAGATCATCAAGATGATCAACCGTGTCAAGTCCTATTAAGAAGTCACATAAGTTAAGAGCCTAAATCTCTTCCTGGAATTTGACACTTAGTTAGTTGTGACCTAGCAAGATCTGCTTCAGTATAGTTTAGAGAAGGAAGCAAGATAGCAATGAGCTGATAAATGAAAGGGAGTTGAGGGAGTAAGGACATTATTGCAATATATTTGTAGAAACAATAATCAAAATGTTCTAAAAACCACTTTCCCTTCCTTCTACCACCAAATTATTTGGGTCTTCCCCAGGGCTAAAACCACTCCCTGAGGGGATAACCCAGCAACAGGTGCAGTCACGGCTGTTTAGATGCCAAGCATTATGGAAATTAGTTTCATGTCACAGATGACAAATTAGACATTATTAGTAATACTTTAAGATATATTAGAGAATCCCTAGAAAAAGTTTTTTATTTTTTTGTAGAAAGACATGGAAATATATTCATTATCAAATAATATTACTTTAAAAAGTTAGCTGTCATCTATATTCTTTTCTGGTATCAGGAAAGATTGCAACTATCTGTGACATGACAAGTTTTGTTAAGTGGTCATACTTAAAGTCTGGCTAATTAAAAACAAACACAGTTCATATAGAGTACACTTAGGATACATGGGTGCATAGGATTATTTCATCATGAGGAAATAGAACTTAAATTGGTTGTTTATCAAGGTAAATATTCATTTGTCTCTAATGAAGTCAAGAAGAACAGTTACTTGGAATAAAAATGCCATCTAAAATACTTAACTTCCACAATTGGTAGAAAGTTTTTTGACACATAATCTTAATATCTACTCAGTAAGATAATAATCTTATGTATGTTTCTTCTTAACTGAAAATATATACACAAATTATTTGGGCCTCCCTAAGGCAAAAACTATTCTCTGAAAGGCTTCTTCTGGGATTCATGAGAAAGTCCATTGGCTCTATAAATTAAAATTTACAAAATATTTCTTTTGTTGAGAGTGACCTTTCTGAGCCTCTCTTGGCTATGAAAGGTCACTCTTAACCTCAAACTTGTGGCCACTATTATCAGTCCACCACATTAAACAGCTGTGTGTTTGGATGAAAGCACTGAGTCTAATTTATACCAAAAAGAGCTGATCATTTTTGAGCCTTTTTCTATTTGTAATCAGTCAAAAATTGCTGAGTGTACTTTACATGCAAAATACCATGCTAAACATGGTGGAAAGAGGACGGCATGAGTGGTGGCAACCAGAATGCAATGATAAAATACGATCCTCCTGACAAAGATTATGATGAATCTGTTTGGTTCCTTTCACTTGAATGCAGCCAGGCCGAAAATGTAGTTGGCATTGAAGATAAAGATAAAAGTAGGACAATAATCAAGTCCTCTGACTTTCAAGGATTTATATCTAACTTTAATCTGTTTATCGATCTGACTCAAGGAAATAGAATCTTAGCATATTAAAGTTGAAGGACCCATAGATAGGCAAAATAACACAGCGGTTAAAAGCTCTGGAACCAGATAGAGTCAGGGTCAAATTCCAGAGCTAAACACTCTGAATTTCAGTTTCCTCATTAATAAGATAGGCAATAACAGACACACACACACACACACACACACACACACACATATCAATTGTGAAAACTTAAAGCATCTAGTGTGTGGGTCCTAGTACATGGAAGATAATCAATATAGTGGTTATTATTATTATTATTATTATTAGAACATATATAGTCCAAACCTCTCATCTACTAGATGGTGACATTGAGTCTCCAAAAGAATGTTTACGGCGAGTGGCAGACAAGTTAGGAATAAATTCGGAATGCTTTAACTGGGGGCAAGCTTCACTCTGAGAACTAAGCATTTCTTCAAAGTGTGCTGGTGCACGTTTCATATATTCCACATTAGTCTAAACATTCAAAACACTTATTTAATTCTTACTACTTTTCCTAAAATAACAATAAGCCACACTTTACTTCTTTTTGAGATCTGCACAAACACCAATGTTTGGTCTCAGAGTCAGCAACTATTTAATCTCATAATTCTTTCCATTGCTTTTCATTAGAACATAGGTTCTAATGCTAGACTTTATAGAAAAATACACCTGTTTCAGTATACCTTCAATTGCCTTTAAGTCTACTTTCCCATTTGTCCTTCGTTTTTCTGCTTTTCTCTTCCACTACTCTTTATCACAATATAGAAACACAGTATTTTCCTCCACTTTTGAAGAATGTATTGCACTGATTTATTTTCACTGTTCCCCTTGACACATCTCTATTTTTAGTACTGATGGATCACATCGGTAGAATTGTAACTGAACTCCTGATATATGGGCTAGCTTTTGACTTTCAGAGCACCCAAAGGAAAATGATGAGGTGCAGAGATTATTTGGAGGCCTGGGTCTGGCAGTGGAAGAGATATCTGAAGGTGCAGTCAAGTAGTCAAAGTCCTTCGGCCTTACTGGAATTATCTGTCCTTCAGACCCTGCTGTATTTCAGCCTGTAAATCCTAAACTGCTTTTCTATCCCCTTCTCATTGATCTCTGAAATATGGGGTACTCTGGACAGACCTTAAAATTTGAAGTTGGTTGAACTAGGTTCAAAAACTGAGTGTTAGACACTAGTTTTGTGTCTGATCAAGTTGCTTAACTTTTCTAAACTTCAACAGACTGTAAAAGGGAGCTTAAACCTATTTACCAGAGTTATTATTACGGTTAACTGACATAACTGAGATAATGAACATAAAACACCTGATAGTAAGCTCCTCTCGTGATCCTAATTTTGACTTGACAGTTTGATGCTGATCTCCTGTATGCTTTATTTTTATTACTCATTTAGTTATAGGCACTTAATTTATGATGAAGGTAAATTGAAGAGAACATGATTTATTCAAGTTGTTTTTAGACAAGCGGCTTTCCATTTGGAAATTATTTTTTACCCTATCACATAACATGCCGTTTGAAAAAACAATGCAATATGTATAATGGTATCCAGAGGTACTAGTTAACTAACATGTTAAGCAAGATCTTTGCTCTAGATTAGTCCTAGGAATATTTTGATTGTAAGTTATGTGAATATCAAGTTTTTTAAAATTTTGCTTAATTAATTTACATAGCGAAATGCACAGATTTATTTTATTATTTTATTTTAGATTCAGGGGGTACATGTGCTTGTTACATAGTATATTGCATACCAGTGAAGACTGGGCTTCTAACATGCCTATTACTCAAATGGAGAACACTGTACCTGATAGGTAATTTTTCAACATTTGCCCCCTCCAACCTCCCCCTTTGGAAGTCCCCAGTGTCTATTACTTCCATCTTTATGTCCATGTGTATCCATTGTTTAGCTCCCACTTATAAGTGAGAACATGCAGTATTTGTTTTTCTGTTTCTGAGTTAGTTCACTTAGGATTATGGCATCCAGCTCTATGTTGTTGCAAAGGACATGATTTCATTCTTTTTGTGGCTGCAGAAATGCAATCTTAAGTGCAAAACTGGATAGGTTTTGACAAGCGGATACACACATATAACCAATAACTAATCAAGATTATCACCCTGGGGCTTGGCACAGTGACACAGCCTGTAATCCCAACACTTTGGGAGGCTGAGGCAGGCAGATTACTTGAGCCCAGGAGTTTGTGACCAGCCTGGGCAATATAGTGAGACCTCATCTCTACAAAAAAATTTTTATAAAAAGATTAGCCAGGTGTGGTGGCTTGTACCTGTAGTCCCAGGTACCCAGGAGGCTGAGATGAGAGGCTTGCTTGAACCTGGGTCGAGGCTGTAGTGAGCCAGGATTGTACCACTGCACTCCAGCCTGGGTGACAGAGTGAGACCCTGTCTTGGGGGAAAAAAAGGGGGTATCACCCTGGACATTTCCCTAGAGCACCTTTCCAATCAAGCTTCACCCCTGTAGGCAACCACTTACTCCATCAGCATAGGTTAGTTTAGCCTGTTTTAAAATTTCACATAAATAGGATCAAACAGTATTTATTCCCTTGTGTCTGGCTTCTTTTGATCAATATAATGTTTCTGATATTCAGTCATCTTTCAGATTGTATCAGTAGATCATTTTTAAATTGCTTATAGTATTCTGTCACATGACTATATCACATATATATTTTCCCTTCTAATTGATATTTTCATTGCTTTCAGTTTGAGGCTATTACAAATAAAACTGCTACAAACACTCTTGTACAAGTATTTTTGCGAGCACATGTATTCACTTCTCTGAATAAATACTAGGAGTCAAATGAGTTAGACCACAAAAGTATACATTTAACTGCTAAACAGGTTTCCAAAGTCCTTTCACCATTTTACACTATGCCAATTATGTATGAGAATTAATTTTAGCCTTGTTATATTAATTTGCATTTTTCTAATAACTAATGATGCTGCATACCTTCTTCCTGTGATTACATACATGAATATATCTTCTCTGGTGAAGTGTCATTCAAGTCATTTTAAAATTTGAGTTATTGTATTTTTAGGTAGTAGAATTTATTTATTTGGATGTAAGTCCTTTGTCAGGTATATATATTTTGAATATTTTATCTCAATCTCTGGCTTTACTTTTTTCTTGCAATATATTTTGCTAAGCATCTTTTAATTTTAGTGAAGCCCTATTTAGCAATTTTTTTCTTTTAAGGTTAGTGGCTTGTGCCCTCTGTAATAAATCATTTTTTAATTTGTTCTTTAGCTTAAAAAATTAACAGTTAATGAATAAGAATGTATTTCTACTGTAAAGAAAAATTAAGCAAGATATTTTGTGAATAAATTTTAGATCAAATATGTATTATACCTTAAAGTTTCCACTATTTCATTGTTTTGAACACAAAGATTCAAAGTGGTCACAAAGAATAGCAGCTTTAAAGTAATTTAATTTCTATTTCTTTGCCTTTACAATAACTGTGCTATTGTTTAATTGAATCTATTACCTAAACAAAGGATTATGTAGTATTATCAAATGGGCTAGAGATTTTAATTAAATCTGAAGAAAACTATTTCTAACCATTATAAATCCTAAACCAGGGTTTGGTGAACTTTTTCTGGAAAAGGCCAAATAGCAAACATTTTAGGCTTTGCAAGCATTATGGTCTCTGTACCAGCTGAGGTGCTATAGTGTGAAAGCAGCCACAGACAACACATAAATGAATTAGCATGACTGTTCTAACAAAACTCCACTTATGGACACTGGTATTTGAATTTCATAATAATTTTTACATCACTAAGTACTGTCCTTCTAATTTTTAAAAATCATTAAAAAATATAAAAACCATTCTTAGCTCATGGGTTGTATAAAAACAGGCAGTAGGCAGATTTGGCCCAGGGGTTATAGTTTGTTGTCCCATGGCCTAGAGAAAGTTGTTTCTGTCAATGTTCCTTGTTGTCCCCTTTTGTGAGACAGGTTTATTTCTAGTTCATCCTAAATATGCTGGTAAAGCCATTTGGGTACAGCTCTGTTTACAAAAGAGGTATCATTAGATTCTTTGATAGGCTTTAGACTTTGTCACCTGCCTCAATGTGCAAATTGAGCTCAGGGTAAAGAAAGAGGCTTTTGCACAAATCCCTAGAAAAGGCAGCTTGAGTCCTACCTTATCTCTCTGGGTTTCTGCATTCATTTTGCTTTTGACCTGTGAATTTCTTAAATTTCTTCTCAGCTCAGTTATATATTTTATCCAGCATCTGTGGCCATTTTCAGTAGCAGAATTATTCAGGGTATTTTGTCATTCTGCTAGAAACAGTGACCCTCTAATCACAAGTGATTTTTACTCACATTACTTAAATCACTGTGTTGGTGCACCTTCTTTTATTACCTTACATAAGTTTTCAAAGTTTTGGAGGTTAATGTCTTAGAGAGACTTTTCAATTCCTTCCCAGGAATTATACTTTACACTCAGGCTTTCTTAATAAGAAAGTGTCACTATTGGTGCAATGGGTTTAATCGGGCTGCTTAGGATACCTATAATGTAGGCAGAAACTTTAATCAAGATTGAATTAGTCTAATCATAAATGAAACCTAGATATACTTGTCTGTTATAAATAATAGATTTTAAATTTATGAAATCAGTGATATCAAATAACAGGAAATAACACTTAATGGATAAAGATAACTCTATTGAATCTGTTTGATGTAGGTAGGATTTCACAGACCATCAGCTTTATAAGGATCATTTAAGTTTTATTCTCTTAACTGTTCACACACAATTTCTGGAACATTCACCAAATAAGATATGTGTGATCTACTTTAGAAATAGTTCCAAATTCTGATAAATTCTTCCTGTATGAATAACCTCTAGCAGACTCTTCCAAATGGAAATTAATGCTGTCAACTCAGTTTTTATAGTGCCATTCAGACTTCTAATCTGCACATGAATTCCAAATTCTTTGGACTTTCCTTAATGATCATATGATTAAAACAGATAAATGAACAAGAATTCTGTACTACCAATATAATTTAGGTTTTGCAAAAAAGAATGTAGCTGGCCTTTGTCCTGGTCCCTAGGAGGGAGACTGTAACTCCTTGAAATTTCCCCATGATCAGAGTGTCTTCATTATTTATGGTGGGCTAATGATAGTTTAAACTAATGTGGTGACTCAAGATGGGGTCTGGACATTCTAGAAAGGGCAACCATGTGATTAGAAGGTTGGTACTTTGAGCCATGTGATACCAGCCTGACCTGCAGGGAGGGAAGTATGGAGGTTGAGTTCCACTGCATGGTTATGATTCAGTCAATCATACTTATGTAATAAAACCCCAATAAAAACTCTTAAGCACCAAGGCTCAGGTAAGCTCCACTGGTTAGCAATTGTCGCACAACAATCCACCAGAAGATGATGAATTCTAACTCCATGGAGAGAGGACATGGATCCTCATATTTGGGCCCTCCCAGACCTCTTCTTTTGGTTCTGATATATACTCTTTTTGCTGTAATAAAAGTTTTGTCATAATTATAGTGCTTTCCTGTATTCTGTAAGTGTAATAATTCTAGTTAATGATTGAAACTGAAGGGTTTGTAGGTTATCCTCATGTATTTGTAACCAGCTGATCAGAAGTGACAGCAGCCGTGGAAGCCCCCAAGCTTGTGACTGGTGTCTGAAATGAGGGCAGTTTTGTGGAGAACTATGCCCCTAACCTATGAAGTTTAGCTTACCTCTGGGTAATTCAGGTCAGAATTGTATTGCAAAGGCTTTATCATATTATTATCACTTGTAGTTACATTTACCCTGAGGTACCTTCTCATATCTCTAAGTTCGCATAGGAGTTGTGGTCATTTTAAAAGAATGAACCTATTTCTCACTATACAATGAAAAAGAAACCACTGTAATTGTAGATACTCATTATTTTTGAAGTAAACTAAACACAGACATTATTCATCCAACAAACTTTTATTAAATATGTTCCACAGTTACATTCTACTTGTCAGGATACAAGGATAAAGCACATAATTCCTGCTGTCAGAAAGCTTATAGTTTAGGAAACACTCAGACAAACCATTATAGTTGAATTAGTCAGTGCTACAAAAGAAATATGAAATAGGAAGAATAGCAATGCCAGATGAGTGGATGGGGAAGAAAAGCAGAGGCTTGGAAGTAGTGACATCAGGCTTCAAGAATGAGAATTGCACAGGAGGAAGAGGTCAGAGCGAGGAAAGTGCGTAACACCGAAGGTAGACAGTAGATTGCTCCCTGAGACCTGATATAAAGTTGACTAGCACACAGGAGAGGCAAAAATTGTGGTTTCATAGCAACACTGGAGCCAGATCATAAATGGACTTAAATACACGGTGTACATATATTTACATACATTTTATCTTGAATATAATGGGAAGCACAGAAATGTTTCAAGCAGAGGAATAAAATAAAGATGTGTTTCAGAAAAAGAAATCATTTTGGCAGCAGTGATGAAGATGAAGATTAAATGTCAGATGAGACTAGAATCAGTCTTAGTAAGTGATGAAGCAATTCTGGAGGAAAGAAATAAGGTCTTGGAATTATGATAGGAAGAGGAAAAGGGAAATCAGAAAGAAATGCATATACAGTGGGAAAATGGGAGTTCAGTTTTGCACACACAGTATTGAGCTGCTGTGGAAAATGCAGTTGAATATATGAGATGGCAGCTCAGGAAAGAAATCCCAAGTGAAAAAACACGTATGAAAGTCATAGCTTTAACTGGGTATTACGTGGCTCATGCCTGTAATCCCAGCACATTGGGAGACTGAGGCATGAAAATTACTTGAGGCCAGGAGTATGAGACCACCCTGGGTCAACATAGTGAGAACTCATCTCTGCCAAAAAAAAAGAAAGAAAAAAAAATTAGCCTAGTATGGTGGCATGCATCTGCAGTCCCAGCTATTGTGGAGGGAGGAGAATCACTTGGGCCCAGGAGTTTCCGGCTGCAGTAAGCTGATCATACTACTGCATTCTGGCCCAGGTAACAAAGTGAGACTCTGTCTCAGAAAAAAAAGAAGGAAGGAAAGAAAGAAGGAAGGAAGGAAGGAGGGAAGGAAGGAGGAAAGGAGAAAGAATGAAAGAAAGAAAGAAAGAAAGAAAGAAAGAAAGAAAGAAAGAAAGAAAGAAAGAAAGAAAGAAAGAAAGAAAGAAAAAGAAAGGAAGGAGAACAGAAGGGAGAAAGGGAGGAAGGGAGGAAGAGAGGAAGGAAGGAAGGAAGCAAGGAAGGAAGGAAGAGAAAGAGAGAGAGAAAGAAAGAAGTCATAACTTTAAAAGTGATTTTGGAGCCATGGGAGTAAATCAGATCACTAAGTAGAAATTTTGCAGAATGAGGGAAGAATAAGATCTAGAACAGAATGCTGAGAATACCAGCAGTTGAGGAGTAGACTAACTTAGAACAGATAGAAAGAAATTCAAGAGAAAATGGTGTCAGACAAACCATGGAAGGATTGATCAACAGAGTCAAAAAATGCAGAGAGATCCAGTAGCGACTGTCCCTATTTTAATAATATTCAGATAATTAGAGACCATGGCAAAAATAATTTCATTGTAGTAGGGGTGGAAGTCAGATAAAATCAATTAAGAAAACAGCAGAGATGATGAAGAATTTGAGATGATCTCTGAACATTTCTTCAAAATACTTATGGTGAAAAGGAAAAGTACTGAGGAATAGCTAGAAGTAGGCAATGAATGATTAGAGGACAGTTGTTTTGATTATTTTTAAGATGGGAGTATTCTAATATGCTGAAGGGGAGAAGTCAGTGGGGAGGGAGTACTTGAAATTATGGAAGAGGATAATAGGTCTCTGTGAAAGTGGGAGAATAAATTCAGAAAAGGGGTAGAGGGATCTGTGTTTGGCAAGATGAGGAATACTACATTCTGAGTGAAAATAAAACAAAACAATGGTAAGGGAGGGCGTTAGAAAGAGAACACTTACATTACAACTGGAAAATGGAATTCACTGACAATGGAAATACTACTGAACCTGCTAATCTTTGAAAATGATACAAACCAAGTAACAATTTAATACATTCTCTAAAGAGGAATATCATGCATAAATAAACCAAAGAGTAAGAAACAGTTCCATGTTGTGTTTCCTTTTAACCACTGAAATGGATATGTAGGTTATGAAAAGTTTCATAAAAAGTCCATAAAAATGGAATAACTTCATCCTGTAATTAAAATTTTACAATAGAACTGATATGGTTTGGCTCTGTGTCGCTACCCAAATCCCATGTTGAATTGTGATACCCAGTATTGGAGGTGGGGCCTGGTGGGAGATAATTGGATCATGGGGGTGGTTTCTAATGGTTTAGCACCACTCCTCTAGTGCTGTCTTGTGATAGAGTTCTCACAAGACCTGGTGATTAAAAGTGTATAGCACATCCCCCTTCTAATCCCTCTCTCCTGCTCTGGCCATGTGAAGAATGTGACTGCTTCCCCTTTGCCGTACACCATGACTATAAGCTTCCTGAGGCCTCCCCAGAAGCAGAAGCCTGTACAGTCTGCAGAACTGTGAGCTGATTAAAACTCTTTTCTTAATAAATTACACACTTTTTGGTATGTCTTCATAGCAATGTAAGAATGGGCTATAACAGAGAATTAGTACCAGGAGTGGGGCAATTCTATAAAGATAGCTGAAAATGTGGAAGCAACTTTGGAGCTGCATAACAGGCAGAGGCTGAAACAGTTTGGAGGGCTCAGAAAAAGACAGGAAGATGAGGGAAAGTTTGGAACTTCCTGGAGACTTGTTGAATGGTTCTGACCAAAATGCTGATAGTGATATGGACAATGAAGTCCAGATTGAGGTAGTCTCAGATGGAGATGAGGAACTTATTGAGAACTGGAGTAAAGGTCACTCTTGATATGCTTTAGCAAAGAGACTGGTGGTACTGTGAGAGAGATGATTTGGGTATCTTGTGGAAGAAATTCCTAAGCAGTAAAGAATTCAAGGTGTGGCCTGGCTTCTTCTAAAAGCCTATGTTCATTTGCATAAACAAAGAAATGACCTGAAACTGGAACTTAAATTTAAAAGGCAAGCAGAGCATAAAAGTTTGGAAAATTTGCAGCCTGGCCATGTGGTAGAAAAGAAAAACTCATTTTCTGGGAAGGAATTCAGCCAGCTGCAGAAATTTGCATAAGATAAGCTGAATGTTAATAACTAAGACAATGGGGAAAATGCCTCCAAGCCATTTCAGAGACCTTCCCAGCAGCCTCTTCCATCACAGGCCTGGAGGCCTAGGAGGGAAAAATGGTTTCGTGGGCCAGGCCTAGTGACCTACTGATCTTTGCTGCCTCAGGACATGGCACCCTGTGTCTCAGTGGCTTCAGTTCCAGCTGTGGCTAAAAGGGCCCCAGATATGTCTAAGGCCACTGATCCAGAGGGTACAAGCCATAAGCCTTGGCGGCTTCCACATGGTATTAAGCGAACAGGTGTGCAGAGGGTAAGAGTTGAGGCTTAGAGACTCCACCTAGATTTCAGAGGATGTACGTAAACATCTGACAGTCCAGGTAGAAATCTGCTGTAGGGGCAGAGCCCTAAGGAGAACCTTTACTAGGGCATTTCCTCCCCAGAAAATGAGTTTTTCTTTTCTACCAAATGTAGAGGGGAAATGTGGGGTTGGAGCTCTCAGACAGAGTTCTCACTGGGGCACTGCATAGTGGAGTTGTGAGAAGAGGGTCCTCCAGACCCCAGGATGGTAGATCCACTGACAGCTTGCACTGGGTGCCTGCAAAAGCCTCAGGCACTCAACACCAGCCTGTGAAAGCAGCTGTAAGGGCTGTAACCTGCAGAGCCACAGGGGCAGAGCTGCCCAATCCCCTGGGAGCCCATCCCTTGCATCAGTGTGGCCTGGATTTGAGACATGGAATCAAATACTATTTTGGAGCTTTAAGAGTTAATGACTGCCCTGAAGGGTTTTGGACTTGCATGGGGCCTGTAGTCCCCTTATTTTGGTCAATCTCTCCCTTTTGGAATGAGAGAATTGTACCCCCATTGTATCTTGGAAGTAACTAAGTTGTTTTTGATTTTACAGGCTCATAGGTGGAAGGGATTTGCTTTGTCTCAGATGAGACTTTGAACTTGGACTTTTGAGTTAATGCTGGAATGAGTTAAGACTTTGGGGGAATATTGGGAAGCCAGATTGTGTTTAGAAATGTGAGAAGGACATGAGATGTGGGAAGAGCCAGGGTAGAATGACACAACTTGGGTCTGTGTCCCTACTGAAATCTCATGTTGCATTGTGATCCCCAGTATTGGAGGTGGGGCCTGGTGGGAGATGACTGGATCACGTGAGGTGGTTTCTCATGTTTTAGCACCATTCCCCTAGTGCTGGTGCATAATAGAGTTCTCACAAGATCTGGTTGTTTAAAAGTGTGTGGCACCTCCCCACTCCCCTCACCTGTTCTGGCCACATGAAGGCCATGCTTGCTTCCCTTCTGCCTTCCACCATGATTGTAAGTTTCCTGAGGCCTCCCCAGAAGCAAAAGCCTGTACAGCCTGCAGAACCATGAGCCAATTAAACCTCTGTTCTTAGTAAATTACCCAGTCTCAGGTATGTTTTTACAGCAGTATGAAAACTAATAAAAGAACCTTGACAGTTTTCATAAAGAAAAAAGCAAAGCCACTCTGAAAGGGTGGCATCAAGTAGCTGGTTAGAATTCTCACAAGGTTAGTGACTTGTTCCTACATACCAACCCCATAGGGCACTTGAGTCAAAGTTATGCCTCTGCACATTATGATACAAATTAGTACAAGTGATGAATCTTCAAGGTTGCTTGCAAGCTAGGAAATTAAATCTAGAATGCCAAGTGCCTACTCTACTTCATTCAAAACAAATATTATCACTATGTTCTAGTATTGTGACAGTCACAAAAAGGAAGAGAACATTGTCTCTATCTCTCCGAAGTACAAAGTCCATTGGTGAATCCACAAATAATTAATTACTCTAAGAGGGCATGTGCTATTAGACATAGGAATGGAAACAGAAAAGGTATCACATTATGTCTGGGAGCATAAGAAAGATTTCCTGGAGCAAGGAATGTCTAAGATGACTCCTGAAAATAAATAGAAATCTACCTGGAAGATGGTTGTGGGAGTTCTCTAGAGAAACGGCATGTGCAAAATGGTGATGGCAAGAAAAACCCGACTTCTGGAAAGTTAGTTCAGTATGGCAGGAGTAAGAGGTATACAATAGGAGAATGGAGAAAGGATTGGAAAGATAGGCAAAATCTAAATAGTAAGGGTCTGTGTATTATTCTAAGGAATTTGAACTTTTATATAAGATATCATAGAAGGATTAAAAAAGTTTAAGATTACATGATGAATCTTTTTAGAGAAAACACTATTGCAGTGTAAAGATGGTCTAGGGCAATACTTGAGATAGGGAGACTAGTTAGCAGGCTACTCCCCAGTATAGGTGAAAAAGGACAGAGGCCAGAATTAAAGCTTGAATAGTGGGCATGGAGAACACTGGAAAGAGTCAAGAGATAAGCAAGGGACAAAACTGACAAGACAGAGAAATTACCTGGAGAGTATGAGAACAGTCAGGGTGACTCTAGAATCTCTGATTTGAGTAACTAGATACATCCTGTGTGATTAAAGCATTAGATCATAGATCTTGGAGCAAGTGTTATATTAGTGCCACTGTAGTTCCACCCAACAAACTAACTTGAAACTAATTTTTTTAATGGGGCTCATGTAATGGCTGAAATATTTTTATGTTATTGTTAGTAAAACTGTGGTTATTCAGCAGTACCGGAAAAGAATAAATGAGATACTAATTATAAACATTAAAACTTAAAATATAGACTGTAATAAAGGGATGGGCCTAAGAGGACAGAGAGCTGGTCAAATATACCTACACTTAATCGGATGAGGCTGAATTCTTCCAGGCCCTCAGAAACAGCAACTGGACTGTAGCTTAAACGGTATTTTTAACAGAAAGAACTAATGTGAAAAGGTTAGTCCAGAAAACAGAGTTCAGAAAGGGCACTTACAGGGCTCAAAAGAATTCCATTAACTAGGACACTATGTGGAAGAAAGATATTTTCTGCGTCTTCCAAGCATCTAGGTAATTAGACCCACTTACCTGTTATAATTTTATGCTTATCATATGCAAACTGGCATCTGAAAGAAGGGATGTTCTAATTAGAAATACACATTACTGGCTGGGCGCGGTGGCTCATGCCTGTAATCCTAGCACTTTGGGAGGCTGAGGCAGGCAGATCACAAGGTCAGGAGTTCGAGACCAGCCTGGCCAGCATGGTGAAACTCCGTCTCTACTAAAAATACAAAAAAATTAGCCGGGCATAGTGGTGTGTGCCTTTATCCCAGCTACTCAGGAGGCTCAGGCAGGAGAACTGCTTGAACCCGGGAGGCAGAGGTTGCAGTGAGCTGAGATTGCTCCACTGCACTCCAGCCTGGGTGACAGAGCTAGACTCCATCTCAAAAAAAAAAAAGAAAAAAAAAAAGGAAGAAATACATATTATTCACCTCTTCCTAGACCCTAATGGAAGTGGACAAAATGGCAGCCAGACTTTTGTATACCAGCAACAGATAAACACAGCTAGTGTTAGTCCATTGTTAAGCAACTGGTATTCTGGGCATTCTTTTTTTCTTTTTTGAGACGGAGTCTCACTCTTACCCAGGCTGGAGTGCAGTGGCGCGATCTCAGCTCACTGCATGCTCCGCCTCCTGGGTTCACACCATTCTCCTGCCTCAGCCTCCCGAGTAGCTGGGACTACAGGCGTCCGCCACCACACCCGGCTAATTTTTTGTATTTTTAGTAGAGACGGGGTTTCATCGTGTTAGCCAGGATGGTCTTGATCTCCTGACCTTGTGATCCGCCCGCCTCGGCCTCCCAAAGTGCTGGGATTACAGGCATAAGCCACTGTGCCCGGCTATTCTGGGTATTCTAAGAAAAATCCAGTTAGCATGTTTGTAAGGATGAAGGCCATCTGCAATGCTGCAATGCTGTCCTATCTGCAACATGTCTGGGCTTCCTGGACAACATTATACCAATTTAGTCTCTCTAAACCATGACATAAATAAACTTTGGTGATCTTGTGATGAGTCTTCTAAATCATCAAGAATCCAGAAATAGCTTCTATGTGTTACCTAGATATTATAAACAATAAGATCAGATCAAGCTATTAGAACAGTATCCAGTTTAATTAATCTTTTCCTCCTTTTCTGCCTTACTGCTTGCACTTCTATTATAGCAGGTATCACTGTACATATTGTGATATCCCTATAGAGCACAGGTGTGCTGCGTTCTTCATTTGAATATAATCCCTAGGTGGTACAAATAGTGATTTATGTTTCTTTTTGTCCCTGGGAACAAAAAGCACATAGCCTTATGCATGATAGATAGTAAGCATTTGTTGGACTGAACAAGGCACAATTAAGGTCAACTAGGTATCATAAGACTTCAAGTTCGTTGTGCAAGGGAATCAAGCTAAATCTCTACATGTGATGACCACTGAAGAATGTGCAAAAATCTGTCAAAATGTGATGCTCCAAAAATAACTCTAGCTTTCAAAAGCCTTTTTGGGAAGGGAGTATAAAAGTATTTCAAATGATTTTCAAAAATGAGTAATAATCTCAACTCTCTCTGCCTATTTATTTGTCTATCTGGTTGTGAAAGAAAAATCCCATAGCTTGTTTCAGTTTTGTTGAAATTTCACCATTAAATGGAATTTACATTTATAGTCATCAAATATTATGACAGCTCCACAAAGATTAAATGAGAGTTTTTTTAGGATCCATTTCTTTGTGGTTTTAAACATTATTAAACTGAATATAGAATACTGTTAATTTAAATTTGAACTTACTTTTATTTTCTTGACATTTGATATAAACTTCTAAAAGTAAGAAGTAGGATCCAGTTTGCATCATCCTCTGGCTTTAATCAATCCCTTTCCTCCCTTCCACCATTTAATTATGTTCATGGTCATCCCCACTAATTTATATTATTAATACATCTCAACTTCTTTTGTCACTGAGAAGACGCAAGACTTACTATCACCTCAGGTACAGATCGCTGCAATAGTTTATCAAGTCTCTTTCCTTGTTTCTAGCCTCTCTTTTCTCAGTTCATTAGTACATCTTGACTTGCCTCCTTTTGTTAAGTAGCACTTTCATCAAGACATTCTATGAATACTCATTTAACATCTATTATGAGCAGAACACCATGCAGGAGTTACAGAAAATATAAAGATAAAACATTGGCCTTGCCCTTAAAATCTATAGTCTTACTTAAGAAAAACACACAATAGCAATAGATTATTAAAGAAAATAAAAATAAGAAAAAAATTTGCAGTTTATGTGAGGTGGGAAAACACTACAGATGAGAGGGTTCTGAACTAGAATTCTAAGGATGATTCCTATGAGATAAAGTAGGGAAGTATTCCCCGGTAGAGGCAATACACTGAGCAATGAATGGCCATGAAATTTGAGATAAATTAACCAGAAGCAAGATAAAAAGCAGGTGAGATCACATAATTAAAAAAACTGAAGACCACAAACACTGGGGCAAGAATCTCAGCATGTGCTGTCTAATGAAGACCATCAAGCAGGAACACAGCAGGTGATCAACCATAGTTCGAGAAATAGGCAACTGGCCACTGAGCCACCATGTACAGTTGGGCAGCTGTATGTCATCTATGTGAATGGTACCTCTTGAAGTTGTGCCTACACCTGTTCAAAAGTACTCAATGACCCTGGCAATTTCAGATAGGTGAGTGTCTACCTTTGCGGGAGCCTAGCTTTGTAAAAGGGAACCCAATCATGGGGAGATGGGGCCAAGGCAAGAATTTAAGTCTCTCAGAATGAAATCAGTAGCAAAGTTCAACCTCTTGAAATAACAAGGCAGAGAGACAGGTCCTGATGACTAGGAATAAGGCAAGGAACTCTATTACTGAGATGGCAGGGAGGCCAGACAGGAGCACAGATAACAGGAAAGTAAATAACATCTAAGTGATGCAAACATCAAAATTAGTGTGATACTAAGTAATTTCTACATAGGATTTCTTATAGCTTCTCTGTCTAAGAAAGTGACTGGCCTCAGTCTCAGATCACCATGCCCTGAACACCTTCAATCTACTGATGGGTTTAATTGGTCACAGGACAAGATTATTAGGAATTAAACATCACACCTTATTCAAGAAAAAAATTATCTTTAAAATTACTAATACCACTTTCTGTTTCCTTTCATTGCAAATAACATTTCAGCTACATAATAATTTTTTTAAGCTTTGAGCTTTAGCCTGGATGTCCATGTTTTCTGAGTACTAAATATTCTAATTACAAATTCACTTTTTGTTTGGTGTCAAGGGGGATGGATGACGGTCCTAAACTGCAATTTTACCTAGACCACACAGAAACTCTGTAAAACCAGCGAGCTAGAGAATATTTTTGGTAGTAATACTGGCTAATGTTAATTGTGCACTATATTGCAGGCCTTTTGATATACAGTTTACTTATCACATTTAATCTTCACAAAACCCTAAAGGTAATATTTATAGTGATCACTAACATTTATTGAACACTTACAAAGTGCAAAACACTGTTCAAAGACACTGTTTATATGTAGTATTACTTCATTTAATCATCATGATGGTCCTATAAGTGCCTTTATTATCTGTATTTTACAGGCAATATAACTAAGGGTTCAAGAATTTTCCTAAGGTCACATTGCTAGTAAGAGAAGCCAAAATTCAAATTCTGTAGTCTGACTCTAAAGCCCATGACATTATAGTCCAGGCTTTTAACCACTGCTATTCACTGCTTCTGCAATTGGTATGCATGGAGAAAACAGTATTTTTGATACCACTAATACTACTACTAATATTTTGATATAATAGGATTTCATCAAGTTTTAGTGAACACCAGAAGACAGGCAATAGCCAGAAGCAAAGATAAGATTAAAATAGAATCTGTATGAGTTTGAGTCTCAATCCCAATAAGCCTTTATCAGAATATGTAATGAGCTCTGATAGTAAGATGTAAAAATTGCTGGAAAAAAAAAACAAACAATGCTACTAAAAGTATACAATAGAACATATTACTGCAAAACAAACAAAAGATCCTAATAAAATAAAGCTAAATGTAAGGAAATAAGATTAGGGTGAATCATATTCTATGACTACCCAGGATTTAGAAATACAAACCAAAATCACTCTGAGAAAATTAAATCTGTGAAAATTCTGCAACTTGATATAGATATCAGTTTAACTTTGGTTGAAAAAGTTTCTAGTTATCACGAAAAAAATCACTGTACTTACAGTGAAGTACAGTCATGTGAAGAATAACCCAAGGTCTACACAGTTTATTAGTGTATAAAATTTAGTAACAACTTACATTTAAAAAAATTTATATTGGTTATGCTAATTTCCAGGTTTAAGAAATTACTGTATTGCTTGCAGTTTTATATCAAAATCTATTAAAGGAAGAAGGGTAGAAAAGGAGGAGGAAGGGAAAGACACTTTTTATTTTTTATTTTATTTTATTTTTTATTTTATTTTATTTTTTATTGGGGTTTTGAGTCATGAAACAAAGCAAAGGTCCACAAGTGTAAATAGCTTACATTGGCTAATTACTAGTCTAGTGCTCTTTCCATTCTAACCCCAAAGGAAGCTACTGAATCCTACAAGGTGACTTAGAAATCATCTAACTAAAAGCATTCATGTTCCTGATAGCAAAAACTGGTCCGAACCCACATAGTTACTGGCAGCAGAGGCAGAATGAGAAGTGGGTGTTCTGACAACAGGTATTCTCTCCAGGCAAAACAATATATATATAATTTTTTAAGTATATTTTAATTATTTAAAAAAAAACTTTAGCACTTACTATGTTTCAGGCACTAAGTGCTTTTTATACATTAAAACATATTTCACACATATTTACTAGTGAATCTATTAAGCCCCCTTTAAAGGAAGTATCTTATTCACAAATGAATTTACTCAACTACAAGTATAGATTCCACATTTAAATATCACTGTGGTAGAAAAAATATTTTTGTCTTAAAAATAAATAAATTGACTTTGAAGAGGTTTCAATTAATAATGACTTTAAAAGTACTTCCATCCAATACAAAAAGTGATATTGATTTTATTCATATTGAAGAATAAAGAAAATAACTGAAAAATTAAATAACTGAAAATTTAAAATAACTGAAAAAAATTACATATGAGTCAATTGACACCATTAACCACCACAGAGCCGCAAATTAAAACCACAATGATATATCACCATACACCCACTAAAATTAAAAGGACTCACAACATCAAGTGTTGGCAAGGATACAGAGCAACTGGAACTTGCATCCATTTCTGGTGGGAATGTAAATAGTACAAACACTTTGAAAAACTGTTTGGCACAATGTGTTAAAGTGAAAACATATATCCTATAACCCAGCAATTCCAATTCCTAGGTAATATAACTCAACAGAAATGAATACTTAAACGTCTAACAAAAGACAAATACAACAATGTTCATAGCAGATTTATTCATATTAGCCCTTAACTGAAACTTAAACATCCATCAAAAATAAAGATAAATAGTAGTACATTCAAATAACAGAATTCTATTTAGCAAAGAATGAACGACTGCTACACAGAACATAGACAAGTAAAGCAGAGCCAAGGAAGCCAGATGCAAAAGGGTACATCTTATGTGGTTCCATGTATAAGAATAGCCAAAACTAATTTATAGTCAAATAGTGGTTCGGTTACTTTGGGGAGAGGAGGGCATTTACTGGGAGAGGACAAAAGGGAACCTTCTGGGATGCCAGAAATGTTCCATATCTTTATCAGAATAATGGGTACATGGTTATCCACATATGTAAAAACTCATCAAATTGTATACTTAAAATCTGGTGGACTTTGCTTTATGTAAGCTATATCCCATTTCTGTGATATTCATCCAGGTTGTTTCATGTAGCAGTAATTCACTCTTTTTGATTGCTGTATAGCATTGTATTATATGAATGTATCACAAAACACAATGATTCTTTTTATTGTTGTTGGGCATCTAAAAAAGTTTTTTTAAAAAAGAATTCAGTTCCCAAATGAACATTTTCTCTGCTAACTAGCAGATTCTGTTTACTTAACTACTAAGAAGAAAAGTCCATTCACTTTTTTTTTTTTTTTTTTTTTTTTGAGACAGGGTTTCACTCTGTCACCCAGGTTAGAGTGTGGTGATGTGATCATAGCTCATTGCAACCTCAAATTCCTGGGCTCAAGCAATCCTCCTGCCTCAAGCTCTGAGCAGCTGGGACTACAGGTACATGCCACCATTCCCAGCTAACTTTTTTATTTTTAGTAGAGACAAAATCTTGCTATGTTGGCCAGACTGGTCTCAAACTCCTGGGCTCAAGTGATTCTTCCTCCTCAGCCTCTGAAAGTGCTAGGATTATACAGCTGTAAACTACATTTGGCTCCATTTCCTTTAAGTTCTACTTTAAGTCTTAACAAATTGCCAGACAACATTTCTTTGGTGCCAAAAAAGTCTATAGTTGAACTCAGTGACAGAATAATTGAAATGAAGACAGTTTCTCTCATAGAATACCTCAGAGTATAATATTAAAATAATAATGTTTGCTTAAGAAGACTTTTGTCAATCAATAAACTATTTAGTGGATTGGTCTATAATTACTGAATTATGTAAATGATTCATAGAACTTTTGTGAATGGGGAAAAGAATGAGAACCAATCTAGGTGGACTTGACTTTCATATTATAATCTAACAGATGCTGTAGATAACTCTAAAATTAATTTCAAACTCTGTATCAATATTTGCCAATGTTTTCTGAGTCTTTACTAGTTGTCTGAAAGTATGCTAAGCCCTTTAGAAGTATTTTTTCATTTATCCTCACAATAATCCCATGAAAGATGTTACTATTATCCCTATTTTATAGAAGTAACTAAGGTTTAAAAAGGGAATGCGAGGAATACACCAAGTGGAAAGCCTAGACTAAAACATGGTCTGAATGACACCAAAATGTGAGATCTCAACCATCATAAAAAATCCCCTCTGCTCAGTTCTTCTCCTCAAGAAATTTATTTATAACTTATTACCAAGTGTAGATGTATACTCATTCATTCAATACATATTTACTGAGCATCAAACACTGTTCTAGCTGTTTGTTTCACATTAGAGCATAACATGGACAAAAAAATCCTGCCTTTGTGGTGCTTATATTCTTAGGACATGGACAAAAAACATCATAATAAATAAGTAAATTATACAGTTGTCTTAGAAAGTGAGCAATGCCACAGGGGCAAATGGGCGGACAAAGTGATTAGAAATGTCGGTTGAAGTTTTATATAAGATAGCCCTCACTGAGGAAGTGAATTCTGAACAATGACTTCAAGGAAGTAGAGCCAGAGCCACACAGCTATCTGTAGGGGCCAGGGGGACGGAGACGAGGAGGTGAGGCTGGAGAACTAGGGGAGTGGTGTAGACAGTGAGGGTATGCATGTGTGGCTAATATACAGCCTGGTAGTTCGCTTTTTATGTTTTGGCTTTTGAATGAAAGGGAAACCGCTCCCCTTCTCCCACCAAATCTTGGCTAGTTTAGCTATATTTCCCTAAAAAAACTTAAAGGGACACTGTAGTTTTTTTAAGTGCAAAAAGAATGAACTATGTATCCCTGATTGAACCTTTTTAGCAACAGATTTTGCAGGAAGGAACTGCCATATACAAAAAATGGGTTAGAAACACACAGAAAGTTTACACATACATGCACATACACACAGGCACTGAAGGGAACATTCTGGGAGCTACTTTACACAAAAATGCAGGGCTCTAGGTGACTTCTTTATGACAGTCCATATTGTTACTCATTCAATCTATTAAACTAGGATGAATGACAATAAAAATTTCCACATTAGACACAGAAAATAGCTCTAGATTTGTTTACTATTTATGCATTTTACATCATATGATTAACATATAATGCGTGGATGAGTATTTAAAATCACTGAGTTTATAAAAAGTGACTTTTTCTCTAAGTAAACAAGTGTACAATAAAGTAACTTCAAATCTTTTGACCTTAGTAAATACAGGTCCTTATCCTAAAGCAATGCTATCTTTAATTATCACTTATTTGTGAATTGTTAGAAAATAATGACTATCAATCAATTCAGTCTGAGTTCTACAAATATTAATCAAGATTTCCTCTAACAAAGGCAATCTCTGGGAACATGTAGGTTAAAAGGCCAGCTTCAGAGTAAAATAATATTCTTTATTCACAGTAAGGTCAGATGGAGTTTAGTCAGTCGCCCTGATGTCTTCTTTTCAATAGACAAACTACTTAAACAGGACAATTGAAGGATGACTTCTCTTCAATGTAGGGTAATTATAACTTGTCCATAATGTAATGCAGTGACTCGACTATGTTATTACTTCAAAATAAAAGTAGCATATGATGTGTTTATGACAATGGAATGGAAAAGCCATCAGCATTAACTTCTTATGACTATCTGCATCTCTCTCACATTTTATGACTACTGCCTGTAGGTCTCAAATATAAGGAAGAATTTGCCAGTGAAAATGAGTTACTCGCAAAGGTTATAAAAATATCTTAAAGATCTTTCAGTAAAAGCATAAATGTTCACCCTCAGGGATGACTTGGCATCATCTGACCTGAAAGCAAGAATACAAAGTAGAAAACTCTTCAGGTCTAATCTATCCATGTTATTCTTGAAGCCAAAAAAGGCTAAAAATCTTTTTTCTTTTGTCCTATAATCACCCTTCTCTTTAACCATCACTCTCTCTTCTGCTAGACATGAGACTACAAATTTGCTGACATAAATGAATTTGTCCTCTAACTGCTTTCATTATCATTATAAAACTACAATATTTGTTAAAAACTAATTTGAAACCGTTTTACAGCAAAATTTTCAAAACCCAGCCTAAATTAGGTAAAGCAATGATATCATTTAATCAGCTATATGACCAGGTATGTTTTGTTAATCTATTACCTAGATGAGGAGTTTATGTTTCAAGCAAAATGTAATATGTGTATTGATGTCTACAACTTCCCTGGAAATGCATCAACAAATAAGAGGGGTTGATGTCTGGGTAAAAGGATGAGTAAGTGATAAAGCAAAAACAGCAAAATGTTAACAACTTTAGAACCTTGGAGGCAGCTATATGGGTGTTGACTGTGACATTGTTTCAGCTTTTTTATATGTTTGAAATTTTGCACAATAAATTGTTGGGGAAAATATTACCACATTTGAAACCCGTTTTAAATGGCAAGGGAGAAATGTCAAATCCCACAGAAGAATTCTGCAAAAACCAATAGGCAAGACTTTTGCAGCTTATGTTTGTTGAGCTGAGGGGAAAAAAAAAAAAAAAAAAAAAAAAAAAAGATTACCATAATCCCTTTATCTGTCTAGCTCCAGAAAAGTACAAAAAATTTCCACTCTTATTGAGAAATAATGGCAGGTGAAAGCGTTGTTTGTTAAGAATTCTACGTGGTGAAACTAAGTTCCTCTGGCTAAATTTTGAAGCTTAAAAACAAATTATTACTGTTATTTCAGACAATGTTTCACTTCCTTGATTACCCAGAATAACTTTATTTCAATACAGATATATTTCCTGAAAGGAGATAAACCACACCTTCTTCGGATTACTTAATCATCCTTTTTGGCAGTGTCCTTTCGCTGTGAATCTATCTGAAAATATTATTTTTTTAAATCTGAAAATAAAAAACACAAATGATCAACACGTTGGAAAATGTGTTTACCTACTCAATAGCGTGCATATGAACTATATGTTTTGTGTGTTACAAGCCTTTCACTACAAATGACCTTCTAAAGTGGTACTGAGACAGGCATATTTATGTTTGATATTCCATTAATGACTTTTTGGTAGTTATTTAAAACATACCACCCTCTGTATTTAATAAAGATGGAAAAATACGTAACTCAGCTACTAGTGGATAATAATGATTTATGCAACAAACATTTAATACCTTATGTGCGAGGGATAGTGCTAAACCTTAAAGATGAGAATACAAATAAGATGCAGTCCCTGAATTGACTAAATCAAGAGTTTGGTGAAGAAGAAACACAAATGAACAAATATAAAATCTCATACATTGGTTAGTAAGTATATGTAGAGTAATACTGTAATAGAGGAGAAACCTAAATTAGCTTAGCGGGGTGAGGGTCTCTGGGAAGGCTTCCTGAGCTTGGTCTTAAAGAATGGGTATTAGTGATCTAGGCAGGAGAGAATGGGAGACAATATTCTATGATGACGCAGCAGCACAGAGGAACAAAGCAGCATGTTGTGGGCAGAGAACTATAAGCAATTCAGTATTGCTGGAGAGAAAGCTCATGGTATGGAGTGGAGACAGCTGATGCTAAAAAGGTAGGCAGTGGCCACACCATGAATGATCTTGTGGGGTATGTTAACAAACCTGGACTTTCTCTTGGTCTCAGAAGGATCTAAAAGGGGTGTGATATTTTCAGATTGTGTACCAACTATAACTCTCTGACTCCCTTGAGTGAAGGAGACATGATGATCAGCTACAAGAGTGACAAAATGAGGACCTGAAAACCAAGATGGTGACAGAAGGTATGGTTTCCATTGAGATATACAGGCAGACAGGACAGACTGGATGTAGGGGTGACTCCCAAGTGTCTGGCTGGGGTTAATCTGTTGATGACAATACTGTCCTCACCTACTCCCCCCTCCATCCAAGTAGCTAATATGGAAAGAAAAGCAAAATTGAAGGGGAAGGTTATGGATTCAATGTTGGAAGTGCTGAATATGACTCCGGGTTACCTAGGTGAAGATTTCCAGCAGAAAGTTAACAAGAAGCCAAGAGGGAGGAAGTCTGGATAGCAGGCTGAAATTTGAATCTGCAAAATATTAGAGACACTAGGAATTTTGAGAGAACAGCCAGTTTTTTGGGGGTTTTGTTTGTTTTACTTAAGCCATTCTAATAGGTGGGTAGTGGTAGCTCATTGTAATTTAAATTTTTATTTCCCTAATATCTAATGATGTTTAGGATCTTTTTTTGTTTGTTTAGGATCTTTTAAAATGATTATTTGTTGTGTATCTTCTTTGGTGTCTATTCAAATCTTTTGCCCATTTTTAAACAATGAGCTGTTTTATTATTGCTTTTTGAGTGCTCCTTATATATTCTCCACACAAGTCCTTCATCAGATACATGCTTTGTAAATATTTTCACAGCATGTGGCTTCAACAGTCTTCTGAAGAGCATAAATTTTTACTTTGTTGAAGTCCAATTTGTCAATTTTTTCTCATCATGCTTTTGGTCTAAGAAATATTTGCCTAAATAAGGTCACAAATATTTCCTCCTATGTTTTCTTCTGGTATAGGTTTAGGTTTTTCATTTACATCTATGATCCATTTTGAGTTTTTTGGGGCGTGTATGTGGTGTGAGGAATAGACCAACGTAATGAGAGGGGATAAAACCAGCCAGGAAGAGTTTATAGATAGGAAGTGCAAAAATGTGGATGGAACCTGGGAATGAAAAAAAGCCAAGATTCAAGGAAGCAGAGTTCGGCATTGTGGGGGAGGCAACAGGAAAATTCTGAGTAACCAGCACTGCCTGCTGAGAAAAGCAATGACAGCTGTCTTTTCAACTTGGATGAGGTCACCTTGGGAAGAGCATTTTCAGTCAAAACAAATCTTCTCTATTCATAATCACATGTAACCAACAGCTTTATAAGAATTCCCCCGGCAGAAACACTTGAGAGGTCTGAACTCCCTGAGCGCTATTAAAGGTCACTTCTTTTTTTTTTTTTTTTTTTTTTTTTAATTTATTTATTATTATTATACTTTAAGTTGTAGGTTACATGTGCATAACGTGCAGTTTTGTTACATATGTATACTTGTGCCATGTTGCTGTGCTGCACCCATCAACTCGTCATTTACATCAGGTATAACTCCCAATGCAATCCCTCCCCCCTCCCCCCTCCCCATGATAGGCCCCGGTGTGTGATGTTCCCCTTCCTGAGTCCGAGTGATCTCATTGTTCAGTTCCCACCTATGAGTGAGAACATGCGGTGTTTGGTTTTAGGTACAGGAAGATCTGGGATTCCTGACACTGAGGGTGACCGAAGCATCCTTGGGGCACTCCAGGCATAAGGTCAAATCAGAAGCACACTCACTGCTGGGTTTGCCAATCTGACGCTTCACCAGAAGACACCTAGTTGAACTACAGGAGGATGAGAAGGGGGGATTAAAATCTGTGCACTCGGGAAAATCCGGGGACAAATCAGGAAAATCCTTCCCGCCCTCCCAGTTTCTGGAGAGGAGGAGTAGGACGCAAGGCCCCTCCACACTTTCTCCCACGTGGCTCCTCTCCGGCAAAGAGCTACTGCACTTACCCAGGCTTAGGAAGCGGGTGTTTAAGCCATGGGTTAGGGGGATCGTGAGCACGCCCGATCTTTTCCCTGAGGCAATGAAAGGGGTGCTCCACGGACTCCTCTCGGCCGACTGACCTTTCGCCGCCCTGCCCCAGCGGCCGACGGGTTTCTACCCGTGAAGCGGGGGCTCTAGTCTCCGCAGCCCGCTAGCGGCTAGCCCGGCCCCCTCCCGCTAGTCGTAAAGTGCAGTAAAGGCACCAGCATTTTGCGGCACCGTAGGTGAGGCCGGCGGCGTGGGTCCTTGCGGTGCGTGGAGCCGGCGCTTTGGTAGTTCCTTCTGCGGAAAGACGGTAGTTTGGAATTTGGAAAGGCCAGGGAACTAGGTACGATTCTGTCAGCGGGTAATTGGCTGCTCCTAGGTTTGTGTAACAAGCGGTAAAAGTGGTAGGGTTGTTTAAAACCTCTTATCGCAGTCCTTAAGCGTGACATATGCTTCCCAAACCCCTCCTTGTGACTTGCCGCTTCTCTTGTGCTACTTTGGTTGTCACCTTCGTGTTCATCACTAGATTTTAGGTGTCCTCGGTGTAACTGACGGTTTTTCTGTCCACTTCGTCTTGCAGTCTCTCTTCTCCTGAAGTTTGAAATGCTTTATCTCATCGGCTTGGGCCTGGGAGATGCCAAGGACATCACAGTCAAGGGCCTGGAAGCTGTTAGACGCTGCAGTCGAGTGTATCTAGAAGCCTACACCTCAGTCCTGACTGTAGGGAAGGAAGCCTTGGTAGGTGCTGAGCGTTCCCCAGCCTCCTGGGAAGAAAGCTATCTAACATCTGATTTTCATACACTAAGCTGAACAGAATTTTCAGGTCTGCTTGTTTAAACCCTTTGAAACGCATCCTTTGTTCATTAATGATCTGAGGAGCAGAGGAATGGAAATTATACACCAACCAAGTGACTTGGAAAATGAAAGTGTGCTTTGTCCTATTTTACAAGTCTAATTTTGTGGCTTTCTCCAGTAAATAGGAAAGCCATTTTATACTCTTGGGGGATAGTTATCAAAACCCCTTATTTCATGAGGTAGTCAAGAAATCCTTTCTGAGTTGAGTGCTAATGAGGTGCTGACACAGCCTTAATGAGTTGGTTATATATTCAGAAACCAAGCTGAAAGCTTCCTCCTTTGAAGTATGTCCATAGGGAATGGTGATTGCCTTTCTATATCATATCCAGAGAGATCTTACCTTAAATAGACTATCTCCCAATAAGGCTTATACTGATACACTTGTATACATTGAGTGAGCCTGGACTTAATATATACAAATGTATGAGTATACAGTTATATGAGTATACACTAAGTAACCAGAATATTTGTTAGTGTATTATACATTTAGTTGGCCCTCATAAGGGCCCAGTAAATTTGAGGGAAGGGTCAACTCCAGGTTCATTGTCAAACTCTAAGTAGAATGTAAATCAAATGATTAATACATATGTTATGGGAGAAGAGAGTAGATTTTTAGAATTGTCTTTGTCCTGTCTTCCAAACAAAAAATTGACTTAAAATTTTTAGGCCTTAGATTACTTTAACATTTGAAGAAGGAATTAAGAACTGCTAGTTGAATTGGCCATGCATTTAAATAAAAGTTGTGTGTAAAGACCAACTTTGATATATACATATACGTGGAGAGAGAGAGAGAAAGTAAGTCTTGCCCTGTTGCCCAGGCTGCGGTGTAGTGGTGCCATCATGGCTCACTGCAGCCTCAACCTCCTGGGCTCTAGTATCCTCCCACCTCAACCTCCTGAGTAGCTGGGACTACAGGTGGGTGCCACCATGCCCAGCTAACTTTTTTGTATTTTTTGTAGAGACAGGTTTTTGCCATGTTGCCCAGGCTGGTCACAGGTTCCTGGACTCTAGCGATCTGCCTGCCTCAGCCTCCTCAAGTGCTGGGATTATGTAGGTATGAACGACCACACCCAGCCTAAGACCAGCTTTCATTTAAAAAAATTTTTTTTCCTCATTTTTTCACTCTTAGGATAGAACCAAAATATCTAAGCTCAGAATGATAGAAATGTGCCTCTCTAATCAGTGATTAAGGAAAAGTAGAAGGAACTTAATACCATCAAGAAAAGAGAGACAAATAACAAAACAGCAGTTTGATAGAATGACATATCAGGGGATGGCATAGAGGAAAGTTTGGATAAAGTTTTATCTTTGCTTTGTTACATGTTTTTGTGACCTTGGACAAGTCCTTTAACTTTAGTGACTTTTCTAAATAGGGTAAAAACCACCTACTTTAGGTGTTGAGCATAGGTCTTAGCATAGGTTCTTAGCTATGGTACATGGCACAAAAGTGTTCAGAAATAGAAATTGTCAATGGTCACATTTCCAAACTTCTCTGAACCTCAGTTTCTTCATTTGTCAAGTGGGAATCCAAGCAGTTATCCTGTCTCAGCCTCCTGAGTAGCTGGGATTACAGGCGTGTGCCATTGTGCCTGGCTAATTTTTGTATTTTTAGTAGAGATGAGATTTCACCATGTTGGCCAGGCTGGTCTCGAACTCCTGACCTCAGGTGATCCACCTGCCTCGGCCTCCAAAGTGCTGGGATTATAGGTGAGAGCCACTGCGCCCAGCCGAGGTCTGCCACTTTTGACCTCTACACTGTACTGTGTCTCTGTATTCTTAAGGATAGATAATAGCTACACAAAGTGTAACTTCACAGAACACCTACAGAGAAGGTAGTATTCAAGCAAAATGGTCAATGCTGGATCCTGCCCTACTTAATAATTTATTCATGTACTCCTTTGTTTGACAGATATTATTGAGTACCAGATACCACTGCACTACAGCAATCCTTATAACTTTTAATAACTCACTCAAAGTTCTCAGTATGTAAGAAACCGTATTATTTATCTATGCATCCAGTTTTACTCCATTTGAATTATTACTTCTCAGGAAATCAGTTTTAAGATTCATGCCTCTTCATTCTGTACTGGCTGATGAAATGAAAAAAAAAAAGGATTCATGATCTTGCATAACAGCCTGTAACCACTATCAGATGACTACTAGCTTACTAGCTCACTCTCTACTGAATTTGTTCTCTAGAGTTGAGCTGTAGGGAATTAAATCACAAAGCAGTTTGTTTGCAAACTTCCTACATATTTAGAATTCAGTTATTGCTCCTGCAACTCTGCCTTTTTAGCAGAAACTAAGGAATATACTTTTAAATTACTATCTTCTGTATTTATGTAGGAATGTTCACTGGTTCTGTAAACAGCTAAATTTCTATTGTTTTTCATTGGTGCTGCCTTTTTTTTTTTAGCTGAGTTTACATATGTTTAACCACTGAAAATTTAATAAAAGCTAAACCACCATGTTTGTTTAAACTTATTGTTTAATATATTTATTCCATATTACATCATGTTTCTGAAGTAGGGCTCATGTGTGTACATATTCTGTATTCATCCTATAGTGTTCTACTTGGCCTTTAGAAACAAATTTAGAAATAAATTAAAAATGCAAAAAGCCTCAGATGTTTAGAGGTCTGTCTCCTTTGGGATATTAAGACAGCCCCAAAGACAGAGTTTAATTGCAACATGATATAAAGTACTGGCTCACTGATGAGTTGTATTGAACGATCTGTGTTTGGGTGGTTGCCAAGATATGCACCAGTCCCAAACAAACAGTGTGTGTGTGTGTGTGTGTGTGTGTGTGTGTGTGTGTGTGTGTGTGTTAGAATGGTCACCTGCTGTCTTTTTATCTTGATATTGGACTTATATCTGTAGGAAGAGTTTTACGGAAGAAAATTGATTCTTGCTGATAGAGAAGAAGTGGAACAAGAAACAGATAATATTTTAAAGGATGCTGATATCAGTGATGTTGCGTTCCTTGTGGTTGGCGATCCGTTTGGGTAAGTCAAGGCAGATAGTTTTGAGTTTTTAACTCATTTACTTTTTTTTAATCAGTAAGAATTATTCTATTGCATTTAAAACTTACCTGCCAGGAACTCTGTTTACTTAAGCTCTATCTAAAATGTTGTAGTTTAAACTTTCATGATCTTTGAGATTAATGAAGAAAAGCTACTTGGTAAATATATCATCATATGTATCACTGTATTATCAAGTGTCAACTGTAAAGTTTGTATCATTGCTTCTGCTGTTTTAGAAGGTCATGTAGGGCAACAAATGCCTTAACTGGTATATCATTATTAAATAGTTCATTACAGTTCATTACATTATCAAAAGTCACGCCTGCCATTTGCTGCTGATAATTTCAAGCATCTTTGACTTCTTTTGTCCTGGGTTTTTTTTTTTCCCTTTTGTAATCATCTACCATTTGGCAATACTGCCATCACTTTGCTTGCCTTGAATTTATCGTTTATCAAGTCTCTGATTTCAATTTATTATACCCATTGGGAACCCTGTTCTTTGTCATTACCATGAAGATGGGCTTCTACTGCCTAGTCAAGCATCATCAATCTCTAATGTCAAGTCAAACAGAAGAGTTTTTTGTCTACAGCTGGTTACCTGAGATTTATATCACAGATTTAAGGAACATAAGGACCATGTAAGACCTTGGAGGGGACTAGGAATTTAATTTAAATATAGTGGTAAACTTTTGCAGGATTCAAAGCAGAAAAAGTCAAAATCTGATTAGCATTAAAAGATCACTCTAAATGCTTAGGTAAATGGATTTCAGGGAGGCAGGAATGTTTTGGGTGGAAAAGAGAAAAAGATGGGAACATATTTAGAAGAAGAATGCCAAGATGGATGTGGTAGATAAGGAAAAGGAAAGGAGTAAATCTGACTCCCAGGATTCTAGCTTTATAAATGAGTGGTTGATAGTGTCACTTGAAAACTGGTAAATAACAGGATTTGGAGAAACAAGAATTGATTCTGGAAATATGTTAACTTTGAGATGTCAAGTAGGCAGTTAGCTGCTGCTAGAGCTTGGGGGTGGGAGGTCATCCTAGATAAATGGCTTTCGAAGTCATCAGTATGTTTATGGTGTTTAAAGCTGGAGGAATGAGTAGAATCAGCTTAGGAGAGAAGAATGGGAAAAGAAGAGGACCTAGGACAGCCCTAGGAAGCCTTGGAATTTCATCGTGTACCTAGAGCCAGAGGAGGAGGGAGAAAAAGCAAGAGAGTATGTTGTCACAGAAACCAGGAAAAGAGACTGTTTCAAAAAGGAAGGACTGAATAGCTTCAATATAATACTGAAAGTTTGACTGTAAGATGAGGATAGAAGTATGTGTATGAATTTAAAGACACGATGTTTGGAGTTGATTAGTGGTGGTTTTATGGAGGGGTTGGAACCTGAGCTGGGTCTGGCTAGGGTTCAACAGATACAGATTATGGGGTGGGTCAGGAGAAAGGTAGAAGGAAGAATGCTCATATAAATGAAAAAACTGAGGTACAGAGAAAGTGCCTTAATGTAATTGCTCCCATGCTCAAAAACCTTCAGTGACTTCTCATGACCTTAAATCTTGAAGTCTTTCTTTTTTCTCTAGCTACTCTAACTGCTATGCTAGAACCAAATTGTGCAACTTTCCATTTCATAAGTGTTTTATAATATTCTTCCCCCATTTCTTTGCTCAAGCTTTTTCCTTAAAACAGTTCTTCTCAGTTCCTAATTATACCTAATTGTACTATAAAATTAGTATACAGCTCAGATGCTACCTGTTTCATTCCTGTTTTATTCAGGAGTGCCTTTTTTTTTTCATTTTAAACTCCTTTAATTTGCTGTTTCTCAGTGATTCATCATATATAACCTTGTGTTTAAATTCAGATTTAAGGAATATTTACTGTACTGCAGTTATTTTTTATTTAAGAGCAGATTATTGTTAGGATGTAATAGTTGAAAATGGCATGGTGGGGAATGTGTAATTTTAATTGGAATTTGAGTGGATTAAATGGAGGAGAAGTCAGGTAAGGAATATAGACGGCAGCAAGGCATTGAAATTCTTAGATATCAGCCAAAAATATCCCTTATTTAATTTTAAGACCCCTTCTTATTTAAATAAAATATATAAAAAGAGAAGATTGTTTAAGATGCTGAATCTTAAATTCTTTTTTTCAATATTTTTAAAATGGTAAAATGACACATGACAAAATGTGTCATTTTAACCATTTTGGTGTATAGTTCAGTGGCATGCTAAGTACATTCACATGGTTGTGCAATTATCAGCACTGTCCATCTCCAACAATATGAAGTTCTTGAAGACAATTAAAAGTCATGGTAAAGTAAGTTCATGTAGTCTCATCTTTGTTCTTCTACCCAGGTTATTGAAAGGAATATGGAAATAGATCACACAAAGAAAGTAAATGAGTCTAAAAAAATACTAAATCAATAGAACTTAATCATTATGATAGTTGACGGTCTCAAACATTCTATCCCTAAATCTCTGCATAAGAAGTCTTTATTAAACACACTGTTTCTAATGATGGTTCTGTTTTATTATTCCATTCTGTATTTCAATATGCTCTGTAACTATATTATTATAATGAATACATAATTTTTATCCCTATGTTGTATGCCTTTTCCTTAGCGGCATACATGTACAGATAATATGTCCTGATGTAGGCTGTGTGACTGCTTCCATTTCCATGTAATGAATGTGAACAGTGCTTGGCACCTAATAACTATAAAATCAATGTCAGCATTATTATTAGTCCATTTTTCTTCAATATAAATAAAGCTGTCACGTATAAATTTATGTATATAATACCTTCCTCCCTCCCACTTCTTTATCCCCGTATTTTAGATTGTTTCCTTATGGTAGATCCTCCAAAATAGGTTTTTTTAGGAATAAAATATCAAAAAGTGTGGACATGGAGATTTTCTAGCAAAAAGCATATTGTCAATTATTTTTCAAAAGGATAGTGCCAATTGTTAGTGCTTCCATAGTTCATGAAAACATCATTTTCACTATATCATTGCAAACATTACTGAATTTCTGGACCACCAGCCATACTTACGTCAAAAAGGGAGGCACTATAACATTTAAAACAAACATACCGGCTGGTGCGGTGGCTCATGCTTGTAATCCCAGCACTTTGGGAGGCTGAGGTGGGTGGATTGCCCGAGCTCACGGGTTTGAAACCAGCCTGGGCAACATGGCAAAACCCCGTCTCTACTAAAAATACAAAAAATTAGCCAGGTGTGGTGACAGGTGCCTGTAATCCCAGCTACTCGGGAGGCTGAGGCAGAAGAATTGATTGAACCTGGGAGGTGGAGGTTGCAATGAGCTGAGATTGTGCCACTGCACTCCAGCCTGGGCAACAGAGCAAGACTCTGTCTCAAAAAAAAAAAAAAATCAAATTTTGTATATTCAAATTGGCCACCTTTGTGTACTTTTATCGATTCCATTAATCAAAACATTTTTGGGTCTCCTTTTTTGAAATTGCCTTTAGAACAATTTCAAGTAACAAGCATATTATTACAGATTTATTACTATTTCTGAGCATACATACATATACACATATATGATTTTCGATAGAGCCATATACCTAGAAATAGTAAATGTGTGTGTGTGTATGTATGTGTCTACTCATTTTAAATAAACTTGTGATAGAGATGTAATTTTGAACCAGATTTTCTTTTTCATGTACTTAAATAACTCACCAAGTAAGTAATTTAGTTTTCTTGACTCTTAATGTTAAGTAGTGAGATTCTGTTGAAGGTGATACTTAAAAAAATGCTTTATAATTGATATTCATGTTTTTTTTTAAAGCTTATTTGAAATCAAATTAATGATTATGTTTCATACTAGTTTTATTTTATGTATGTGATTAAAAACAAGCTTCCTTGGTGGGCATTTGTTAATATGTATCTGACTGCTTCATGGGGTGAAAGCCCTTGATCTTCCTACTTGGTATGCACTGACCAGTCGACAGGTTCTGCTTGTTTGCATGTGATTTCTCAGACATGCTACTGTTGCTTTACCCAGTAGGGCCTGGAATTTTTATCAAGAGGGAAAAATGTCTTTAAAATGCAGTTCTAAATTGATAAGGGGTTACATTTCACTGTGTTCATATTTATCTATATTCTCTCTTTACTCCAATCTACCTACTTATAATCTTGAGATTTATCTTAAAAAAGGAAAGACAGCAGGTCAGATATGCACACACATGTACATGTGCATACACACATCCTAATTATACACAGTAATCAAATGAAAACAGTTATAAATAAAATGACTGCTAGACAGGTATAAAATCCAATATTATATGAGATAGGATTCTCATGTAAAGACTGAGTGACAAGCTGTGAAAATTTATTCTCAGGCATACCTTGTTTTATTGTGTTTTGCTTTATTTCATTTCACATACATTGCATTTTTTAAAAAATTGAAGGTTTGTGGCAACTTTGCATTGAGCAATCCTGTTGGTGCCATTTTTTCTGACAGCATGTTCTCACTTCCTGTCTCTGTGTCACATTTTGGCAATTATTGTGATATTTCAACCTTTTTCATTATTACATCTGTTAATGGTGATTTGTGATCAGTGATCTTTGATGTTACTATTGTGCTTTGGGTTGCCACAAACCAAGTGCATATAAAATGGTGAACTTAATTGATAAATGTTGTGTGTGTTCTGACTGCTCCCACCAACCAGCCATTCCCCCAACTCTCTCTCTGTCTCCTTGGGCCTCCCTTTTACCAGAGATACAACAATATTGAAGTTAGGCCAATTAGTAACCCTACAATGACCTCAAAGTGTTCAAATGAAAGAGTCACATGTCTCTCACTTTGAATCAAAAGCTAGAAATGATTAAGGTTAGTGAGGAAGACATATAGAAAGCCAAGAGGCTGGGTGCAGTGGCTCACACCTGTGATACCAGCATTTTGGGAGACTGAGGCAGGCAGATCACCTCAAATCAGTAGTTCAAGACCAGCCTGGCCAACATGGCAAAACCCCGTCTCTACTAAAAAATACAAAAATTAGCTGGGCATGGTGGCGGGTGCCTGTAATCCCAGCTACTCGGGAGGCTGAGGTAGGGAGAATTGCTTGAACCCGGGAGGTGGGGGTTGCAGTGAGCCAAGATCGCTCCACTGCACTCCAGCCTGGGTGACGTAGCGAGACTCTGTCTCAAAAAAGAAAGCCAAGATAGGCTGAAAACTAGGCCTTTTTCACCAAACAGCCAAGTTATGTATGCAAAGGAAAAGTTCTTTTTTTTTTTTTTTTTTTGAGAAGGAGTCTCACTCTGTCGCCCAGGCTGGGGTGCAGTGGTGCGATCTCGGCTCACTGCAAGCTCCACCTCCCGGGTTCACGCCATTCTCCTGCCTCTGCCTCCCGAGTAGCTGGGACTACAGGCACCCGCCACCACACCCGGCTAACTTTTTGTATTTTTAGTAGAGATGAGGTTTCACTGTGTTAGCCAGGATGGTCTTGATCTCCTGACCTCGTGATCCGTCTGCCTCGGCCTCCCAAAGTGCTGGGATTACAGGCGTGAGCCACCGTGCCCGGCCAGAAAAGTTCTTAAAGGAGATTAAAAGTGCTACTCTTAGAAATGCACAAATGATAAGGAAGTAAAACAGACTTATTGCTAATAGGGAGAAAGTTTTAGTATTCTGTATAGAAGATCAAACCTGCCACAATATTCCCTTAAGCTAAAGTCTAATCCAGGGCAAGGCCCGAACTCTTTTCAAGTCTGTGAAGGCTGACAGGGGTGAGGAAGCTACAGAAAAATAGTTCCAAGCTAGCCGAGATTGGTTTATGAAGTTGAAGGAAAAAAGTTGTCTCTATAACATAAATGTGTGAGCTTTTATGGATAACAAAATGTGGAAACAAGTTATCCAGAAGGTCTAGCTAAGATAACAGATTTTCAGTGTGGATGAAACAGCCTTCTATTGGAAGAGGATGCCTTGTAGGACTTTAATTGCTAGAGAGGAGAAGCGAATGCCAGACTTAAAAGGACTGGCTAACTCTTGGTAGGGCTAATGCAGCTGGTGACTCTAGGTTGAAGCCATTGCTCATATATATAACCTTATGAAAATCCTAGGGCCTGTAAGAATTAAGCTAAATCTGTTCTCCCTGTGTACTGTAAGTGGAACAAGAAAACCTGAATGACAGCACATCTGTTTACAGCATGGTTCACTGAATACTTTAAACTCACCCTTGAGACCTATTGCTCAAAAAAATAGATTTCTTTCAAAACATTATTGCTCATTGATAATGCACTTGGTCACCCAAGAGCTCAGGCAGTGTACAAGAAGATTACTGTTGTTTTTATGCCTGCTAACCCAACATCTATTCTACAGCTCATGGATCAAGGAGTAATTTTGACTTTCAAGTCTTTTTATTTAAGAAATACATTTTGTGAGGCTATAGCTGCCCTAGATAGTGATTTCTCTGATGAGTCTGGGCAAAGTAAATTGAAAAACTTCCAGAAGGGATTCACCATTCTAGATGTCATTTAAAATACTCATGATTCATGAGAGGAGGTAAAAATATCCACATTATTAGGAGTTTGGGAGAGGTTGATTCCAACCCTCATGAATGACTTTGAGGACTTCAAGACTTCATTGCAGGCAGTAACTGTAGATATGGTAGAAATAGCAAGAGAACTAGAATTAGAAGTGGAGTCTGAAGATACGACAGAATTACTCCAATCTTAGGATAAAACTTGAACAGATGAAGAGTTGCTTTTTAAGGACGGGCAAAGAAAGTGGTTTCATGAGATGAAATCTATTCTTGATGAAGATACTGTGAACATTGCTGAGATGACAACAAAGGATTTAGAATATTACATAAACTTAGTTGATTAGATTACTGGCAGGGTTTGAGAAGATCGGCTCCAATTCTGAAAGAGGTTCTACTGTGGGTAAAATGGTATCACACAACATTGCATGCTACAGAGAAATCTTTCATGAAAGGAAAAGTCAATCAATGCAGCAGTTTTCATTGTTTTATTTTAAGAAATTGTCACAGCCACCCCCATCTTCAGCAACCACCACCCTGATCAGTTAGCAGCCATCAACATGGAGGCAAGACCATCCACTAGCAAGAAGATTACGACTCACTGAAGGCTCAGATGATTGTTAGCATTTTTTAGCAATAAAGTATTTTTAAACTAAGATGTGCACATTTTCTGGACATGATGCTATTACACACTTAACAGACTACAGTTTAGTATAAACATAACTTTTATATGTATAAGAAACTAAAATAATGTGGCTGACTATATTTTGATATTTACATTATTGTGGTTATCTTGACCTAAACTTGCAGTATCCTTCACGGTATATCTGTATATTCTGCGTTATATTTTAAATACAAAAACAAAGCCTTCAAAATAGAGCAGTGATTCTAGTTGTGCCCTAATTTAGAATTTTAGAGCAGTAATTTTAAGAATTTAAAAGGGCTCTGAGACCAAAGAGCTTAAGAATTGCTGCTCAAGAGTTAAGTTGCTGAGCTTATATTTCTTAGATGTCTTTTCAGGTATTTACAGGACAAAGGGCAAGTAAAGGTCCCTTTAAGTAGCTGCCAAGGCTGCTTTTGGAGTGTTATAGTAGCAACTCAGCATTTTGAAGGGCAGGTTTAGTCTTGCATTTTCTTGCTAAAAAGCTCAGATGAAACCTTTATGCAGGCGTGTAGAAGAATTTGAAGAAATGCAGTGCTCCTATCTCTTTAATTGACATGAACTCAGGAAATATTATAGCTTTACTGTCTTGAAAGTGTTGTTTGCTTTAATCCAATCTAATCTTTTCTCACTACAGGGCTACAACACACAGTGATCTTGTCCTAAGAGCAACAAAGCTGGGAATTCCTTATAGAGTTATTCACAATGCCTCCATAATGAATGCTGTAGGCTGCTGTGGTTTACAGGTAATGCAACAAAGAAGGTTTTTCAGTGGAATTAAACAAAAAGGTTTTATTTTTCCACAAATTGAAAATACGTTTATTTGTATTTTATGAATCATAAAACATACTATTATTTGATACTAGACTACTTAGTATATACATATTCTGAATTTTTTAACACTAATTTTTTTATGCTAGGTTTTCCACCTTATTGGAGTAGAATATTTAGATTTAACTAGAAAATTGTTTTAACCTTATATCCAACTTGTACTTACATAAAAAGGAAAATATAAACTAATCCAAATGACTTACTCAGCATTGTCAAGGTCCATGATTTTTCATACAGTATTGTTTTGTGTGCTGTCAAGAGCATTGTGATGCTGCATTTCTTAATAGAATCAGTATAAAAGCTAAACGCCAGGGATGTAGGCTTTTAAACCGGATTTGCAGTTATTGATGTGTAAAGTTGGTCATTTTTTGTGTCCAACAGTCTTGGTTCTAAGGGGTTAGAGTGCCCCACAATTGTTTCCAAGATTTACTTCTTAGCTACTGACATTCATTTTCCAAGCTTGGTGTTTGTATTCTGATGTTCACACATGGATAATCCATGACAACTATGACTGCTGCTTGGCTAACAGTGGTTTTAAGACATCATCGATTGTTAAGACATAGTCCTATTTTCAGATATATCGTAACAGGAAAACAACATGCATCTTAGAATCTATGAAATAAAGTATTCCCCAGTGTGTCTTCCTGAAACACATAATTTAAAAATAGATACTTTCAAGAAGATATGTTAGCATCAGGCACCAATTCTATGTCTATAGCTTTAGAGGACTATATTTTCTGTATGACTTGGAGAGAATAGTTCAATTTAATTGACTAATACTGGCTTTTTATGTCAAAATGTTGCCTGTGTTTGTGAAGAACTAGAGAAAAAGTATAAATGATTGACCTGACAGTATTCACCACTTGCTCTTAGTTGTTATGTTTAAATTAGCATGGAATTTTGCTATCTTTTTTGCCCAGAATGCATACTTTTAAAAAACCTTGCCCATTCAAGTCTTTTTTTACAATTTGAAACCCTTCTGAACATTTCTGTGTTGGAGTAAGTTGAATGCTGTTCATAAAACCATAAAGTGTTAGTGCTACAAAGAATGCTATAGGGATGGAGAAAATGATGCCAAAATATGTTCCCAAGGTCATTCAGGTAGGTGGTAGCATAGATGGAGCTAAAACTCTTGATCCCTAGTCCAGTATTCTTCCCTTCTGCGGGTGTCCAAGGGAGAGAAATCTTAGTTTCTGTTGCTGGTTGAGCCAATAAAGCCGCTTCCTCATCCCTCTTTTCTGCTTATCACTAGAGACAGAAACTAAAAACCAAGGCTTCAGGCTGCTAAAAGCCTAAAACACAACAAAACAGAAAAACAACCACAAAATAAGGCGGATTGGACAAGCTTGTGACAGTGCTGCCTTTTAAGAATTGTTAACTGATGGCTGGGCGCGGTGACTCACGCCTGTAATCCCAGCACTTTGGGAGGCCTAGGCGGGTGGATCACCTGAAGTCAGAAGTTCGAGACTAGCCTGGCCAACATGGTGAAACCCCGTCTCTACTAAAAATACAAAAATTAGCTAGGCGTGGTGGCAGGCACCTGTAATCCCAGCTTCTGGGGAGGCTGAGGCAGGAGAATCACCCCAGCACGCAAGGCGGAGATTGCAGTGAGCCGAGATGGCACCATTGCACTCTAGCCTGGGCGACAAGAATGAAAACTGCCTCTCAAAAAAAAAAAAGAATTGATAAATGCTAGAAGAAAGAAAAAAAGGAGAGAAATTATCATTTGATAAATAAAGATGTGTAAACCTTAAGCTAATAGAACATACATTTTTATCATATTTCATATAATTTTATGTCTTGTAAAGAAAGTTAACTAGCCCTTTCTCCATCATATTTTGCTCTAAATTATAGCTATTTTAAATTATTTTTTTTGCTTCTTTTTTAAGCATAAAAATAGAACACATCCCTTGTAAATCTGTTTTATAAACTGGTTAAAACTAAACCTGGGTGATCCTGTCCTTCTGATCCTCTACATTGATAGACAAGTAAAGTGTAATTGTTCTTATGTCTAAAATGGGTGAAGGTATTTGAGTGGGAATTTACTGTGAGAATTAGCAGTCTTCATATAAGCACCTATAGTCATATCCATATATAATATATTATTTTTCAAAAAACTTTCTCACAATTGTGTGCGGGATTTCTCTAAACAGCCACACACCATTTTTACCCCAGCTTAGTTTTATTATCTAATCTGAATATGAAACGACTATTTGTGTGAGAAACAGGAGGTGCCTTTGTAGGTTCTGTCTTATATAGTGATGACATTTCCATGAGGATATACTTCTTGTACCACTGAAATTCATATCAGAAGAGGTAATTACTGATTCATTTTATAAGTTTTCTAATATAAAAAGCATTACAAATCATATGCATAACACTTAAATTTTAAAATAAATGTATAGATATCCTGCATAATGCAAGTACTTTGACAAAGTCTTCTTCCTTATAATAGCTGGCCTTTTTACTATTTGGACTAGTGCTTATGGAAGAAACCATAACCTAAATCTGTGGTTCTCAGACTTTAGTATTTATTAGAATCACCTGGAGGGCTTGTAAGACAGGTTGCTGGGCTTCATCTTCAGACTTTCTGATATAGTAGATATGGGATGGGGTCTGATAATTTATATTTCTAACAAATTCTCAGATGATGCTGAACCTATTGCTACAGGTACCATACTTTGAGAACCACCAACCTAGACAAATTAAAAACTTAGAAAGTGAGAGAACTGTATTATCTTTCATTTGACATGGCAGGATTGGAAGAGTAGGTGTTTAATTCCCAGTATACACTTGTTAAATGTAGGCTTTTGAGGGGTTATCTTGCCATGCTCTCTTGCTCAATTTTTTAAAAGGGAAGTGAGAACCACTGTGAAAAGGCATTCTGTCATCTCCATGAAAGAGCTTTCCATGAGTTCAAAAACAGTCATCAAGTTATTGAACAGAAATATACTTTGGATGTTGTGACAAACCTGAACCATATATGCTTTCTAACGTCTTTGACTTAAAGAGTAGCAGTGTGAAATTTCTAACCTAGAAATAGGCAGACTTTTCAGCTATCAACATATCAACCCCCTTTGAACTATTCTGTTGTTTTTGTTGTTTTCTAAAGAAATAACATGCAGAGTTCAGAATCAACCACTGAGTATTTGTTCATTACCTTTGTAGTTTTATTAGCCAACAGAAAATTTTTGTTTATCACTATGATGGTAAAAATAGTTGTTTATCTAACACTCCTTCATACACACAGACATTCACATACACAGCCAGTTGATATGCACTTAGAGGCTTGCCATAAAATAAAATTATCTACCACAAACTCCATATTCTTGATGAAAAATTTCCTTGTAAAATAAAAAGTGTATTAGAGGCTTCTAAGTTAGACATCTTTAAAGAGAATAGTGATCCATTCATTCAACAAATACTGTTAACCTACTTATTTTTCTAAGTGCCTTTGGATACAGTAATAAACTTGACCAATAGAGTCCCTGCTCTCAAAGAGCTTCTATTTTAGTGGGCAGAAGAGACAACAACAATAAAATGATAAATATTAGATATTGGTAAGTATAAGAAATTCAAGTAGACTGGAATTTAGAGAGTGACTAAGTCACTACTGAGGTCGGGGAGGTATCTCTAAGAAGGTGACATTTAAGATTAGATATGAATCAAGAAGGAACCAGCATATTCTATACAGAGGGAACAGTCGGTACAAAGGTCCTGAAGTGAGAATGAGCTTGGCTTGTTAAAGGAACCAAGGAAAGGCTGTTGGGCCGTAGCAGGCAAGGGGAAGAGTGACCTGAGGTTGGATAGGTGGACAGGGCTGGATCACTAGACTCTCATCCAACATTAGGAGTTTAGATGTTATAGTAAGTGACATAGATTGACATTGAAGGGTTTTAAGCAATAGAAATACTTGATCTGATAAATTTTTTAAAACATAATCTTTGGCCAATATGTGAAGATTGAATTACTGCCAGGCAAGATTTGAATTGAGGAAATCAATTAGGAGGCTAATTATAGTCATTTAGAGGAAAGATGATGTTGGCTTGTACTGTATGGAGTATGGCATAAGAGAAGATTTAGAAAGTGAACTTAGGAACATTTTCTATTAAGAGAATTAGGATTGGGGGAGATGTAGAGAGCCACTTCTGCCTTACTGATAGTCTTAGGAAAGGAATTGGGGTCTTTATGCATCATCTTCACTATCACTGTTATTATGGTTTGTACCCCACAAAAACTTGTCTGTAGGGCTGGACTCTTCTATTACTATTGCTCAATTGGCTTCCTACTTTGGTTGGTTCTGTTAAACTTGTCATTGCTAGAGCAGTTGCCTCCTTTCAGTAAGAGCCCTGTGCCAGTCTTCCTGTGCTTTCAGGACCATAGATTAATCATAGAATTGATTATGTGGAAGAGTAGTATTATGTTTATCTTACTCCTAGACTCTTGAGGGTATGGATGTTGCTTGGAAGGCTCTACTAATGTCTTGGGAAGAGTTAAAGTCATGGGGTAGATATTAAGTACATGTATGTTAAATGAAAGAAGCCAGATATGGAAGACCATGTATTATTTGATTCTGTTTACATGAAGTGTCCCCAAAAGGCAAATCTGTAGAGACAGAAAGTAATTAATGGTTGTTTGGGGCTGGGCATTACAGGGATTAACTGTGAATGGACATAAGGGGTCTTAGTTGGGTGATGAAAAATGTTCTAAAACTAAGTATGGCAATGGTTGCACAGCATGGTAATTTACTAAAAAGTGTTGAATTATACGCTTGAAAGGGTCATTGTTATGTGAATGATAATGCAGTAAAGTGGTTAAAAAAATGAATTATAAGAAGTTAGCTAGATAGGCAAAAGGGCAGAAGGCATTCCCAACAGAGAGAGAAGTGTAGTTAAAAGAGAGAGTCTTAGAAGCACTTTAGGGAATTTGTAAGGTATTGCAGAAACACACACATACATACAAATATGCACATAAATAAATACCAAAGAAACCTTGGCTATCTAGGGAGTCAGTTAACACAAGGCTTAGAATATGTATGTTGAATAAAAATTGACCACATATTGGGTAGAATTGGTAGAGGAAAAATATAATGGAAAAGATTTAGAATTTAACTTCAAATTAAAAGGCCTTCGTTTTACTTCTTGCCTAGGCAGTAACTAAGGCATCATCTTACTTCTCCGGATCTCAGATTTCTTTACCGTAAGGGTATGTGTTGAGGATTGGGAGGGTGATTGGATGAGAGAGCTGGTTTTCAAACCACACCATGATATATGAAGATGCTTTAGGGATTCTGCAGATAATGAAGTAGTGACATAACAACAAATAACAAATATTTAGATCTTCAGGGAGCCCAATTATTATCTTTAACTCTATTGATGTTCTACTTAAGAGTAGTTCATTTAGAAAAAAAGAACTAAATGTACACTAAGTGCCAGTAAAATGTATGAAAATTACTAAACTAGATAAGCTCTAATATCTTATAGATTTGGAAGCCAAAAAGCCAGCGTCTTTACCAACATTTGGGAAAGATTATCTTGACTGAGATACTATTAGGTACTCAAATTTTCATTCAATAAATTTTAGGATTTTTTACATTAAAATAATAGTTATAAACACATATACTTTAAAATCATGTTTTTAAATTCCTAACAGACATTTCTAACACTTGTAATTGTTTAACATTTTTCAGATTTTTCTAATGAAAGAAAAGCCTATTTGTATGTCTAAAGCCAGGCATGTTGGTTGTGTTCAGATGTCGTGGTAATGAAAATTTGCTTAATAAATTGAGGATCAATCTTAATAAATCAGAGATTTTTCTCTATACACAGAAGATAGGAGAATAAAGCCCTTTTCTTGAATTCTTGAGTTTAACATTTCTGCAGAAGCAGCTTAGACATAGTCAGAATTGCTTCCATTTAGCATTGTTCCTGCTTTAGAAGAACCATTTTCCTTGATAATAAATGATTTCTATACTCATAGAAAATTAGGAAGCTATATTGATTATAAAAAGAAAATAAAGCATCCATAGTACCACCACCTAGAGGTATCCACAATTACCAATTTTGGCATATTTCAGTCTTTTTATTCAACACTTAGTATGTGTATATTTACTCAATCTTATAGGCCAAACAAATATTAGAAGAAATTAAAAATTCTGAAATACTTCTTTATATATAATTTTATTATCTTAATCATTTGTGTGATAGAATATATTAGTTCTCTTGTAGAAATTTGGTGACTGAAATGTTTTTAAAACATTTTGAAAGGCAGATAAATGAGACAATTCCATGAAACTAGGTAGCAATGATTTCTAGATAAAAACTGCATTATCAGTTGTGGCTGACTTCAGAGAAAAGGTTGTATAATTTCCTATCATTGTGAAATGTTTCCACTTTCTCTTGCTATTGCATGAGTGACCTTGAGTATTGCCATATGTTCATCTGTTTATATAATGCATTTCTAGTTTGGAAAAATGTATGTTACTTTCTGAAAGTAACAACTCATTTCCTCCCTTTTTTTTAATACCACAACATTCAGTGTGATAGTCAGCATTGTCAACTTTGTAGTGATTCTTCTTGTTAGTTTTCAGAATCATTAATTGGTTTCATTGTTGTCCAGGGACTAACGTAGTAATGAAAAACTCTAGCTTAATACAAAGAACACGTAGTTTTAGTGTTCTTTGTATTAAGCTAGGTTTTATCATCTAGAGTTCTACATCCTTCTGTGGTCTTAGAAGAAAACAATCTAAGCTCTTTCTATTCTTTTAGTCACTTAGCAACAGTTTTTGACTACCTGCTAAGTCATGAGCATACTTAATTTTTTTTCTTCCTTTTTGTTTCCACTTATTACTGGTTCTAATCATTATTTTTTTTAATAGCCACCTTACCATCATTTTTTTCCTACTTCATAGTTTTCTTTTTAAATTGTAAATCTAATTGTGCCATTCTTCTATTAAAACAATTTTGGTAAATTAATCCCCATCCTATATAGAATGTTCAGTTACTTGTATGTTGTATTAGTCCATTCTCATGCTTCTCATAAAGACATACCCAAGACTGGGAAATTGACTTTGAGGTCAATTTTGACTCAATTTTGAGGTTAAATTGACTTTGAGGTCAATAAACTGTGAAGTTTAATTGAGTCACAGTTCAGCATGGCTGGGGAGGCCTCAGAATACTTACAATTATGGCTGTAGGCGAAGCAAACACAGCCTTCTTCACATGACAGCAGCAAGGAGATGTGCAGAGTAAAGAGGGGGTAAGCCCCTTATGAAACCATCAGATCTCGTGAGAACTCAATATCACGAGAACAGCATGGAGGTAACTGCCCCCCTCTTCACCCTCCCACTACCAGGTCCCTCCCACGACATGTGGGGATTATGGGAACTACAAGATGAGATTTGGTTGGGGGCACACCCAAGCCATGTTATATATGTTTATGATTTTATATTATAAATGCTTTGATTTACTGATTTTCCTGTCTGCCGTTACAGTCTATCACAGTGCCATGCATATAATCAATATGTAACAAGTACTTGCTGGGTTGAATTTCTTATTTATTTTTTTCCCCCAACCCCCTGCCTTCCACCATGGAGTTCGATCTTGTCTTTGAAATTATATGCTCTAAATTGTCATTTTAAAATTTAATTTACAAGTGGCTCTCATTATAAATCCTGTAGCTCTTCTGTCCACATAGTCATTCAACTTTATGTACCTAGTGTGTGGCCATGTGCATACTCTTTCTTAGTGTCATCAAAAATCAGTGTTACATCGGTGGTAAGCAGATTGTATGTGGGGATAAAAACAACAACAAACAAAACCCAACCCCAAGACCAGTATTCTGTATAGAAGAGAAAACTAATCACTCTTGATTATGTGGTTTTGTGATACATTTTTTGACAGTTTTGCTGGCTTGGCTTTCTTTTACTTCACAGGTTTCACTGATTTAATTTGGGATATAAATATATGATACTTGCAGGGCTTAATAGAGTTCTTAACAAGTTTAATTTTTCTTAATTTAACAGATTTTTTAACTTAAATACCACAGAAAATATTTTTATTATACAAAATAACAAAAGCATTGAAGTCTAAAATGGAGTTTTACAAAGCATCTATGCTTCTAAAAGGAAATAAATATTGATGGCTATGAGATGAGTTAGGAGACTGTTAAGGTTATTCAGGCAAGTGACATTGAGGGCTCAAACCATAGTTGTAGGAAAAGAAATGACTAGTCAGCTACATAAATTACACAGCAGAATTTACAGGAATTGGCACTAAATAAGACGTCAGGAATTAGATATATGTTTAGAGAGAAGTCAGGTACAGTTAGCTATTTCTAGGTAATTGCTTAATGCCATTCTAAATATTGCCCAAGACTTCCCACCTCTGTTACTTTGTTCATAGTATCTCATTCTTTCCCCATGTTTGGCTTCTCCAGTCTTAAATCTTAACTGTCTTTCAAGGTCTAGCTTACACCTTGTATTTTCAGAAGATGCCTTCAGATGCCCTCTGAGTGGGGGAAATGCTGAATTCTTATAATGCTTAGAGTCTATAGCATATTTAATAATAATTATTACTACCTGCTATTGTCTGTCTTGTGCATCTTCTGACTAGATTGTGCCTTATGCCTAATAAGTGGATGTTTTGAGTTGAGTTTTTTTGGGTTTTGTCTTAGATAAAACATAATCCAATATAAGTTAGGTAAACTGCTTTCTCTATAGGTTACTCCAGGTTAAAATTTAAAAAGGCCTGTGTTTACCTACTGTTTCTTATAAAACAGCTGTTTCTGTAGTCTTTAAATTTAGATTTGCAGATAATGTTTTGGAGGAAAAGTGATTACAGCACAAAGGCTTATATTAGTATTATAGGATGGCTCAATACTTAGGCTTCTGCAATTTCAGTTCTCATCAGTGTGTGATTTTGCTCTAGTATAGTTCACTGGTGAGCCCTTGGATTGTGAAACACAAAGAACTGGTTCTTTTGTTCTTTGAGGTATTGACATATGGTGAAATTGTTTGCATAATATTCCAGGATTCACTGAAGAAGTTTGCACCACAGCTATAGGAGTGGTTACAGTTTATAAATCAGGGTCCTGGAGAGCAGTGCTTGTGTGAGGTTTTCTTTAATCTCTCAAATTAGACAATTCAAAGACACTGCTACACAAAATGCTTTAGATAGTGTTTATATGTGACTTGCATCTCAGTTCTTTCTTAAGTGGTCTATTACTTTCTTTTTGAATGAAGAACTTATTTCCTTCCATGACTGTATTCCCATGACTCTTAAAGTATTTAAGACTCATTTAAAGTATGTATTATTGCATATATAATTTTTTAACAATTTTACCTTGAAGTTTTTTTATGGAATAATACTAATATTTCATAATTTGATCAGAGACGTGAAAAATCCTTTTTAGAATGTGAACAGTTGAACTTGTCAGAATGAAATCATAAATGTAGTTTCAAATATTTAATATTTTTGAGCTTACTCCAATAAGAAAAGCAGTTGGATTATAGCAGGGCACAGCATGTTAGAACATCATCATTATTAAAACATTATCATTATTATATCATCAAATTCCTAACACTGAGACTTTTCCATGTGCAAGGCACTGCTAGGCACTCTGCATACTTTGTGTCATTCAACCCTAAAAAACCACATTTTTATGTTTACAGTTATTATACCCATTTTGTAGAAGGGTTCCTCCCAAGGCTTGGGAACATTACTTGACTTGTCCGTGATTAATCATAATAAGAACCAGTGCCATGACTGCAGAGCCTTTCCCTGCTGTATGAGACATGAGCAAGACTGCACAATCCATGAGAGCCGGAGCTATGTTTTACCTGTCATTTTAAACCTGTGACTAGCATAATACCTGGTACATGGTAGATGATCTGTATCAAGTATATGTTGGCTAAGTTTGCCTCTCATCACCTAATAATAATAATGGAACCTCTCAGCAGGGCCCGGACCATTCCTGGTAGCTTGGCACAGAGTGAACATATTCCTGGCATTCCACATTAGAACCAGAAATACATTTGTTACAGAGAAACCTTGTCACATGTGGCAGGAAGTTTCATGACTGAATATTTGGAGTTACATGGGTCTTGGTACGTCTTGGTACACTGACCTGTGAATTCGATTGCTACTGAATAGCATAACTTCTATGAGAGAATACGTATTTAGGCAGCTTTCAAATGGACTTTGGAGTAAAGCTTTTTGGTAGGTAAGATGTAGACTGTGGCCTATGAGGAACATGATGAGCCTTCCCTTTAGAACTCAAAGTCACCATTATGAGTATTGATTATAGTTTATAGGACCTCATTATGTAAAAACTGAGAAACGTCGAGCTGCTCTAGGGAATTAAGGATGAAGCACCTGAATGCCCCACTTTCTCTGTTTCCTTCCTGCCTGTCTTCCCCTCATCTCTTGCGGAGCCTCTGAAACTGATTTTACAAGCCTTAGGCTACTGGAAGCAGAGGATGACTAATCCTTGCTCCAGACCAGTTTCTGCATTTTTTTTTTTTTTTTTTGAGACGGAGTCTCGCTCTGTCGCCCAGGCTGGAGTGCAGTGGCTGGATCTCAGCTCACTGCAAGCTCCGCCTCCCGGGTTCACGCCATTCTCCTGCCTCAGCCTCCCGAGTAGCTGGGACTACAGGCGCCCGCCACCTCGCCCGGCTAGTTTTTTGTATTTTTTAAGTAGAGACGGGGTTTCACCGTGTTAGCCAGGATGGTCTTGATCTCCCGACCTCGTGATCCGCCCGTCTCGGCCTCCCAAAGTGCTGGGATTACAGGCTTGAGCCACCGCGCCCGGCCCAGTTTCTGCATTTTTAAATGAAGGACCCAAGGCTGAGAAAAGTGACTTCCTGAAGTCACACGGCTATTTCAGGCACACAGTTAATTTGTGGCAGAGGACTAGATGGGACTTTCAGAGTCTAGTGCTTACCAGTTCTATTATAAATTATTTCAAGTACTATTTAAATTGAATAATGAAATCTTTATACAACTTTAGTATCCTGTTTTATATTAAGTCTTTGAAAATAAATATCCTTTGCTCAGTGCTAAGAACTAATATTAACCTATTGTTTCACAGTTTGAATAACTTTTTACATGTAATATGATCCTCACAACCTGAAGAGTAGGAAGAACAGAATTTTATCACTATTCCTATTTTAGAGATAAAGTCTTAGGGTAATATCACACACCCAACAAGTTGCAGAGCCAGAATTCAAAAGTAGATTTTCTCAGCGTAAGATTTGAAATTGGACTTACTTAAGTGAACTAGTTCAGCCAGTCTGGATCAGAGAAGCAAGCTTCTTGGTTGTAGTGATGGTGAAGTGGGGTAGGCCACATGAGGGTTAAAGAGGAGGTTTGGAAAAAGACCCTCACCCCTGAACTCTGTAGTGAAGGAACAAATAGAATCTTGCCAAATTAAGGGACTGTAGGTTTGGAACAATGGCAGGAGTGAGTATATACTTGGTTTTATTGAGATAGTGTGATGAAAAGGAGCATTCCCTCAGACTAGATTTAAGTATTTGTTTTTATATTAGTTAGCTATGTGACTAGCTAAGTCAGTTGATCTTTCTAAGCCTTGATGGTCTCATCTGTAAAATGAGAACAATATTAACTTTGTGAACCCTGCTCTGATTGCTCAGAACTCTTTTTTTTTTTTTTTTTTTTCTCCTGGGTTCTTTGCATTTCAGTATTTTTAGTAACACTATATAGCTAAATTAGGAAATTGTTATACATGTTCCTATACAGAATGCAGAAATACTAGAAACTTATTACTGAAATTTACCTGCTACTGGCGTCAGAAAGACACCAGTTACCATGAACCAAAGAGAAGTTCCTGTTACCTTTTTTGGTGACAGATTTGATCCCCAACCCATATCAAGTTGGGTTTTCGTGTTTTATTTTAGTTGTAAAATGATTAAATTCTCTCCTTATCTATGAAATAGTAGCGAATTGTTCCATCATTAATTAATGTGCTTTTTTTTTTCTAGTTATATAAGTTTGGAGAGACAGTTTCTATTGTTTTTTGGACAGACACTTGGAGACCAGAAAGCTTCTTTGACAAAGTGAAGAAGAACAGACAAAATGGCATGCACACATTATGTTTACTCGGTAAGGGTTTGGGAATTTCCTTGAAGTAACAATATGGAACTATCATATTTTTCTTTTTTTTGATTTTGTGTTAAGGTAAAAACTGTTGTATGGATAATTAGCTAGAGGTAAGAAAAGACACAGTCTAGCCATTCTATGCAGACCACACTCTTTCCTACACTCTTAGAGAGACATGCATCTTCTGCTTCAGGTACCACGTGGTTATTTCTGCATACACACCATAGTTATGCTGCTCCCTCTTATGCCTTAGTAGATCCTCTCCAGTATTCCATATCTTACTCATTTGTCCATCAAGGATTTACTGCAATCCAATAGACATGCACTGAGCAAGTCTTACCAAGGACCATCCTGCACCTTCCTAGGGAGGTTCTTTGAATACTGCAGTCTTGATGCTATCAGATTCACAATGATAGATCTAAAAGAGACTCTGGAGATCATCTTACTGAAGCCTGTTTTACAGATGAAGTTGAGGCCCAGAATATTGAATTATTTCCCCAATGTCACCTAGTCAGTTGGTGGCAGAACTGGGAGAATCAGATAGCCTTTTAATAATAGCTCATTTCACTGTACCATCTTGCTCAAATCCCATTTCCTGTTTCGTGTGGAAAGAGCTGGCTGGGATCACTGTCTTTGTTTACCCAGATAATAGTACTGAGATTCAGAAAGGCATGGTGTTTTCTTTCTAGCAGAGGCACTGAAATTTTACTGACTCACCTTTGCTAATCAGCCCCTATTTTAGTAGCATATGTTGTAGAAAGAAATACTGGTATCAAAGACTTAATCTGTGACTGAACAGAACACAGCTAACTGACATTTTTGATAACTTTGAAATGATACTTCTACTTGGAATCAGAAGACAAAATCCCAGTGCTACTACTTACTAGCTAGAGAATACTGTAAACATTCCTTAGCTTTCATATTTATCAAATAGGAATAATTCCTCCTCCTTCATGGAGTTGTATAGAGCAGTACTTCTCAAACTATTTGTGGTAAAGAACCATGGTTGGGTTGTTTAAAACATATGTTTGATTTTTAAATTTTCAATCTTTTATGTCAGTGTCAAGTTACCATAAATTTTGTACATATTCTTACTCCTGTAGTTACTTCATCATTTACTGGTAACACAAAGCTCACATACTGGCATTGGTCCTGAGATCATACTTTGAATTGTACTGTCTTAGTGAAACTGTGTGAAGTCACTCACCAAAATGTCTATCACATAGCACAACATCAGGGCAGATAAACCCATGATTTTGGCCTCTGTATATTAAATACAGATATTCAGAACATTAGAAAAGATTTCTGTTTGCCACTTTTTTTTTTTTTTTTTTTCTTAGACAGAGTCTCACTCTGTCGCCCAGGCTGGAGTGCAGTGGCGCAATCTCGGCTCACTGCAACCTCCGGCTCCCGGGTTCAAGCAATTCTCCTGCCTTGGCTCCCTGGGTAGCTAGGACTACAGGTGCCCGCCACCACACCCGGCTAATTTTTTGTAGTTTTTTAGTAGAGACAGGGTTTCACTGTGTTAGCCAGGGTGGTCTCCATCTCCTGACCTCGTGATCCACCCACCTCAGCCTCCCAAAGTGCTGGGATTACAGGCATGAGCCACTGCACCCGGCCTTTTTTTTTTTTTTTTTGAGATGGAGCCTTGCTCTTGTCGCCCAGGCTGGATTGCAGTGGCGCGATCTTGGCTCACTGCTACCTCCGCCTCTCGGGTTCAAGCGATTCTCCTGCTTCAGCCTTTCCGAGTAACTGGGATTACAGGTGCCTGCCACCACACCCAGCTAATTTTTGTAATTTTAGTAAAGATGGGGTTTTGCCATATTGGCCAGGCTAGTCTCAAACTCCTGACCTCATGATCTGCCCGCCTCTGCCCCTCAAAATGCTGGGAATACAGGTGTGAGCCACCGCGCCCGGCCTGTCTGCCAAAAATTTTTAAGCTATTTGCATAATATAACCAATTCTCTATTATTTAACAATATTTAATTTTAAGCAACACAGTAAGTTTTTTGTTTGTTTGTTCGTTTTTTAAGAGACAAGGTCTTGCTCTGTCTCCCAGGCTGGAGTGCAGTGTCACAATCTCATCACACAGCAGTCTCAACCTCCCATTACCCAAGTGATCCTCCCACCTCAGCCTTCTAGGTATGGGACCACAGGCACACGCCACCACACCTAGCTAATTTTTGTATTTTTTGTAAAGATGGGGTTTCGCCATGTTGCCCAGGCTGGTCTCGAATTTCTGGGCTCAAGCAATCCACCCACCTTGGCCCCGCAAAGTGCTGGGCTTAGAGGAGTGAACCACAGTGCCTGGCCGTATGTCTTAATAGAAAATATTATTATACATTTTTACTAATGATTGGCATTTCTTAGGATAGAAATTAATATCTAGAGCGGGGATTAGCAAACAAGGACCCATGGATCACATCTGGCCTGCTGTTTGTTTTGTAAATAAGGATTTATTGGAACATGGCCATGCACCTTCATTTATATATTATCTATGGCCACTTTCATGCCACAACAGCAGTGATGGGTAGTTGTGACAGAGACCATATGGTCCTCAAAACCTAAAATGTGTCTGCCCCTTTTCAGAAATTTGCTGACTCCTGATCTTGAGTGAAATTTTATCTAATCTCATGTGCTGCACCCTGAATCCCTTCAGTGATGTGTTATAACCTTACGCTACTTTTTTCATAGTCTTACCAGCCATATGAATTACCTTATTAACTTGATTTCTTCACTGCGTCGTAAGAGCAGAGACTTTATCTTGCTCATTATTCTCTTCCTAATGTCTGGAAGTCTAGCACAGTGTAGGCATTAAATAAATATTTATGGAAATTAACTGAAGTTTTATTTAGTCTATATTCTCAGACTTGGTCTTATTACCCATTGGCACAGAAAATCTTTTAACTCTTGCTAGTTCAATCAATTCCAGCCAGAATACACTCCTTTTAATTCCATTTTTCTCTCTCTTTTTTTTTTTTAGATAAGGTTTACCCTGTCATCCAGGCTGGAGTGCAGTGGTGCAGTCTCCGCTCACTGCAATCTCTGCCTACCAGGTTCAAGTGATTCTCCTGCCTCAGCCTCCTGAGGCTGGGATTACAGAAGTGTGCCACCATGCTTGGTTAATTGTTTTGTTTTTAGTAGAGATGGGATTTTGCCATGTTAACCAGGCTGGTCTCAAACCCTTGGCCTCAAGTGATCTGCCCATCTTGACCTCCCAAAGTGCTGGGATGACAGGCTTGAGGCACTGCACCTGGCCTCCTTTTATTCTTGACATCTAATTAATTATAGATCTAGATTAGGCCATAAACTCTTCTCTAACACATTTTCTTTTGTCTTATGCCAATATTCGCAATCAGCTAGTATGACGTTTTCTTATTTTAGTTTATTGCCAGTGTGATTTAGTGCTTCATTCATCATTAATTAGCTTTATAATTTTGTCCTTGAATTTTCCATGTAAAAAGAGACTGGTCTTACTTTTTTATAGTCCTTACTAAAAAGGACACTGTAAGACTTATGAGTTGGTGTGGACCATGCCATCAGATATATCTATCTTGTTATCCCAAAGTTCGATCCAGTTAAGATCAGCTGTCGGTAGAAGGACAAAGTAGATGACAGGTGAAGGATCATTTTTGAAAGGACTTTTGCTGAAGAAGATGTATCTGAGGGATGAAAAATGGGGATTCATTGGAGCTCAGATACTAGAATGTGTGTTTTACAACGGTACTGAAAGGTTCTAAAACAGAACAGGGAAGGAAGAATCTGAGAGGCAGGCTACCTGATAACCTCCCCTTATAGCCATTAAAAATGACAGGAAAGGCTGGGCACAGAAGCTCACGCATGTAATCCCAGCACTTTGGGAGGCCGAGGCAGGCAAGGTCAGGAGATGGAGACCATCCTGGCTAACACGGTGAAACCCCGCGTCTACTAAAAATATAAAAAAATTAGCTGGGCGTGGTGGCGGGCGCCTGTAGTCCCAGCTACTCTGGAGACTGAGGCAGGAGAATGGCGTAAACCCGGGAGGCGGAGCTTGCAGTGAGCCGAGATTGCGCCACTGCACTCCAGCCTGGGCGACAGAGCGAGACTCTGTCTCAAAAAAAAAAAAAAAAGAAAAAAAGAAAAAGTGACAGGAAGGAGAGCAAGCAGTGCTTATCTTTTCAGAAGCTTTGGAAAGGCAAATAGAAGATCAGTGTATAGGTGTTTATTGAGTGCTTACCCTATGCCCCATGTAGAGTTAGTTTCTTTTGGAATACCAAGAAAGTATAGACGTGGGTCCTGCTCTCAAAGCTTTGAAATCTAGTTTGGAACTAATGTGTTGTGCATGTGAAAGTTTAAAGAACAATTAAGTTCTATTGTATGGAGAGGCAGGAAGGACAAACCAGAAATTTGGCTCTTGAGTTCTCTTTCTAAGAGCTGCCACTTTTCTTAGCTTTCCTGGGAAAAGACAAACAAGGTTAAACAATATATCTTCCTTGCTCCATTAACAAAAGCAGGAACAGGCTGTGAGGTATAGGATGTCATGATTTCAAATCCTCAAACCATAGTTCTTATCGTTTTATCGTCTGGCATTCTCATTATTTAAATTAGTATGTATTTATTGAATGCTTGCTGTGGGTTAAGTTCTGTAGGGATTAGTGTGGGTAAATCATGGTAGGAAAACACAGAGAATTTAAAATTGACCAATATATATGATATAATTAGAGGTTAATAAAAGATAGCATTAATTGTATAGATCTTTCCAAGAACAAAAAGCATTTGAGGAGATGTCAACAAAGACTTTATGAAAGAGTTAGACTTAGGTTGTCCAGAAGGCGGATAGTTTAAGATGGGTTGGTGACTGAGTGGTGGGGCAGCCACATGAGTAAATTTATTCAGTAAACATTTATGGAGTGTCTTCTGGGTACTTCACCTTATGCTAGGTCCTGGTACTAAGATGAATCAGAGACGCTTACATTCTAGCAAGCAGAAATAGAGAAGAAAAATTATGGACTGTTTGAAGACAAGGGAAAAGTAACACGGGGTCTGGCTTGAGACGAAGTCACGAATGCATTCCTTGATTAAAAAGGATTTACCTGTAAAAATTCTCCTCAACCCTCTTCACTTTAAAAATCAGATTCTATAGAGCATATTTGAAAAGTAAAGAAAACTGAAAATATGAAAAATCTCATTATCACAACATTTCAGAAGCTCAAAGTGAATGAATTAATAAATGGGTTAAAATTTTTAAAATCTTACAAACATAATTTAATGGAAATCTAAAAGTTGACTTACACCATTGATTATAGGGAGGCCACATTCTTAATAACAGACATTCACTTTTTTCTCCATAATGTGACAGACAAGTACAAATATATTTCAAACCTGAAAAAGGCTTTCAGTGCTGGTTCCAAGAACATTTAAAAATATGTATTTAATATTAACTCTGCTATAATTTCCAAGCAAACTCTTGGATATTCTTTATAAGAAACACTTCTATAATCACTTAGGAAATGTGCATAAGGCTATTAAAGACTCCTCAGTTGCACTATGTTTATTTTTGCAAAAACAAACTTTGGCTGAACCATTTGTTTCAGCATGTAAAGCAGGAAGCAGCTGTTGCTGTTGTATACTGAGTTCCTTTGAGGATGTAGAGTGATTCTGCTTTTTTACCTTTACCAAATAGTTCAGTTAAGCATTAGTGATTAAAAAGTATACCGAATCAAATATTTGTGATGCTTGGACTGTCAAGCTTTTTGAGAGCAGAGGTTATATCTGGTCAGGTCCCTGTGGTCTCCCAGTCTCTGGCACAGTGTCTGACACACAGTTGGTGCTCAAATCCCTGTTAAAAGCATGAATACTTAGAATTAAAGTATTTATTCAAAATTATGGCATGTGTTAACATTCATAAGAAAGCAAAAGACTTTTTTAAATGTGGAAAAGATTTTTTTTCTACTTATATCTATCGAAGGCCTTTCAGTTGGGTCTGTGCAGTTATTAGCTGGCAGAAATGAAAACAAAGATTGTGATTAGCTGTTAGTAGTGTATTTGCCAATGTTTATCTAATTCTTTCCTTTGTCTTCTTTTCCAAAAGGAAATTAGATGTTAGCAGGATGGTCTCAGGGCCAAGCTCATGTTTGTTTTCTAACTAGTGGCACAACCACAAGCTTCCATTCTTCTCTATGTTACTGTAACAAAGTGGCTAATTAAAGTGTGAGGGAAGAATGTTTCCCCAAAATTTAGGTGACTCTTAACTGAGGTTTACACATAGGGTTTTGGATAAAGTTTTTAATTAAATTAAAAGAACTATTTTTACTTCCTACAGACATCAAAGTAAAGGAGCAGTCTTTGGAAAATCTAATCAAGTAAGTTATTATTCTGAGAATGCATACATCTGTTTTATTTCCTTGAACCAAATTCAATAAATTCTACTTAAATGACCTGAGTTCTAAAGATGGTTGAAAATGAGCTCTCATTAACAGTGTGAACATTAAACATTTTTATTCTTATGAAATGATAAGCAGTATAATAGAGTAGAAATAGCAATATATCTTATAGATTAAACACTGAGAACAGTGGTTAGCATCTAACAGACACTCAGTGCTTGTGGAATGAATTAATGCATTGGGATTCTGAAAACATGGGTGTGAGACTGGGCGATGGTTCACGCCTGTAGTCCCAGCACTTTGGGAGGCTGAGGCAGGTGGATTGTTTGAGGCCAGGAGTTCAAGACCAGCCTGGCCAACATGGTGAAACCCCATCTCTACTAAAAAGGAAAAAATTAGCTCGGCGTGGTGGCACGTGCCTTTAGTCTCAGCTACTTGGGAGGCTGAGGCACGAGAATCGCTTGAATCTGGGAGGCAGAGGTTGCAGTGAGCTGAGATCACGCCACTGTGGTCCAGCCTGGGTAACAGAGTGAGAAAAAAAAAAAAAAAAAAGACATGGGTTTGAGTCCTGAGTCTGCCTCTACTTGAGTGCTCTTGGGCAAGTTACTTCCATCTCTGAGCCTTATTTTCTTCATATGTATAATGATAGTACTAATCCTTTTTTACTTAGGTAGTGTCTAATACAGTACCCACTACCCACTTGTGACTAAGGAGCATTTGAAATGTGGTTAATGTGACTGAGGAACTGAATTTTTCATTTAATTTTAATTAATTGAAAAATGATACTCTTGTTGTTGGAAAACTTTTAAGTATGTTTGAAACAGCTTTAGTATATAAATCTACTTTTACAACTATAAATTTTATGAAATTTAAATACAGATCAACTATTTCCAGTGAAAATTTAATATCCAAATTAAGATGTGCTATAAGTACATACCAGATTTCAAAGACTTAATATAAAAACAATCTCTTTAATAATTTTTATATGAGTAGGTGTTAAATTACAACATTTTGGATTAAATAAAATATATTATTGAAATTTTTGCCTTTTTTGGTTGGGCGTGGTGGCTCACGCCTATAATTCTAGCCCTTTGGGAGGCCGAGGCAGGTGGATCACGAGGTCAGGAGTTCGAGATCAGCCTGGCCAAGATGGTGAAACCCCGTCTCTACTAAAAATACAAAAAAAAATTAGCCAGGCATGGTGGCGCGCACCTGTAATCCCACCTACTTGGGAGGCTGAGGCAGAGAGTTGCTTGTACCCAGGAGGCAGAGGTTGCAGTGAACTGAGATCACACTACTGCACTGCAGCCTGGGAAACACAGTGAGACTGTCTCAAAAAAAAAAAAATGCCTTTTTACAAACTTTTTTGTTAATATGGCTACAGAAAACTTGATTATATATGTGGCTTCATTTATATTTCTATTGGATAGCATTGACTTAGAGAATTGTTTTGAAAGTCATTAAAATAATCTATATGAAATGTATTATAAACCACAATAGCTATATATATATGTATGTGTGTGTGTGTGTATATATATATGTATTTTTTTTTTTTTTTTTTTTTTGCGACAGAATCTCACTTTGTCGCCCAGGCTGGAGTGCAGTGCTGTGATTTCAGCTCACTGAAACCTCCATCTCCCGGATTCAACTGATCCTCCTGCCTCAGTCTTCTGAGTAGCTGGGATTACAGGCGTGCGCCACCAAGCCCAGCTAATTTTTTTATTTTTAGTAGAGATGGAGTTTCACCATGTGGGTCAGGCTGGTATCGAACTCCTGACCTTGTGACCCACCCGCCTCGGCCTCCCAAAAAGCTGGGATTTAAAAAAAAAAAAATGCTGGGATTACAGGCATGAGCCACCACACGTGACCTGCAATAGCTATATTTTTATTAATATAATTCGGCAAGCCTGATAGGCTTTTGAGGCATACAGAAATAAACATCACCTGAGACTTTTAAGCATCCAAGATGCTTTAGTTTACTTTTCTTAGAGGAAACAGTGAAAAGAAGAAATGTGGTTTAAAAATGGCCATAAAAAGGACACTAAACCTGATTAAGCTAGAGTATAGACCAAATTGCCACTTATTTTGAATTGTTTTTGCCAAAGGTATCACTTTGAATAAAGATAACTTTCATTTAGACATCTATCTTTATGTGTTCCTGCCATCATTTCAGTGAGATGAGAGGAAAGTTGAAGTAGAACAATGAAAAAGCTTAAGAAATGAACAATCATCATGCTTTTGTGTATGCTTAAAGTGAGTATATGTAAAAAACATCAAACAGAATGTAGACTGTGGTACTTGAGTATACCTGGGAGAGTAATTGCATTAATAATGTATTATGTAGTTTAATGGCTAAGAACAGTGGCATCTAGTTTTCTACCTATAGGGGAAGGAAGATCTATGAACCTCCACGGTATATGAGTGTAAACCAAGCAGCCCAGCAGCTTCTGGAGATTATTCAAAATCAAAGAATACGAGGAGAAGAACCAGGTACTCAAGACCCTAGAAGGGCTCTCACATTATTCCTCTGTTGCTGCATTTAGATGTGTATATGACTTAATATTGACTCATACCACTGTGGAAGCAAGAGTCAGTGTTTTCGTATTGTACTATTTCTTGTCATTTTTGTCCAACTTTAATCCCATAGGCTTCAAGTTGTACTGTAAGAAAAAAAAATTGGCATTCTTTTATAGTGTAATTAACACCGTTCCAGAACGTGAGGATTTTTCACAAATTAAACATCAGTCACATTTGATATAAATATATTAGAATATAAATATTTTTGTAAAATGTATCTATCATGTTATCCCTAATCAATGGTGAGATCTGTCCTGCAAAAATATACTTATCCTACTTTTATTTTCCCTCTTTTCATTCTTAACACTGAGACTAGGAATAGTTTTCTTCAGGGTAAATATGAGAAAATTTGTTATTATATTCCTAATATGTAGACACAGTGTGTGGTGTATAATAATAATGTTTATTGTCAGTAAATCTTTATGGGAGGTTCTCTTTTTTTTTTTTTTTTTTGAGACAGGGTCTCACTTTGTCACCCAGTCTGGAGTGCAGAGGCGCGATCTCAGCTCACTGCAGCCTCCACCTCCTGGGCTCAAGTGATCCTCCCACCTTAGCTGGACTACAGGTGCATGCCACCATGCCTGGCTAATTTCTTTGTGTGTTTTTGGTAGAAACAGAGTTTCACCATATTGCCCAGGCTGTTCTCGAACTCCTCGGCTCAAGCGATCCTCCCACCTCGGCCTCCCAAAGCCTCCCAAAGTGTTGGGATTACAGGTGTGAACCACTGCACCCGACCCACTGTGATCTTTTTTTTTTCTTGAGATGGAGTCTTGCTTTGTTGCCTAGGTTACAGTGCAGTGGTGCAATCATGGCTCACTGCAACCTCTGCCTCCCGAGCTCAAGCCATTCTCAGCCACTTGAGTAGCTGGGACTACAGGTGCATGCCACCACGCCCGGCTAATTTTTTTGTATTTTTGGTGGAGATGGGGTTTCACCACGTTGCCCAGCTGGTCTCGAACTCCTGAGCTCAAGTGATCCGCCCACCTCAGCCTCCCAAAATGTTGGGATTACAGGTGCGAGTCACTGTGCCTGGTCAAGAGATTCTTGAGTGATTGTTGCTTATTTTATTCTCATTAGTAGGCCATGTTACAGTCGTGAAACAAATAGTCTGCAAGGCTGTTCTATATCCATAACTTTGTACAGAGGTTGCTTGCATTCCCGTTTGTCCTTGGATAAATCATTTGCCCCCTTTTGATCATTGTTCAATCAAGACCCCTTTCCCAATTAAACAATACAACCATTAAAGGGTCAGCTCTTTAGCAGTAGCACCAGAGTCAATAATACTAAAGCTCATTAAGGCTGGCTCTTTTGAACTTAAAGACATAAATCATGCCAAATGCTCATTATTTGTTAAGGAATCTATAATCTACTAGTCTCGTATCTACTATCTTAGCTCTCATTACCATGATTTAAAAGAGAGAGTATTACATTTTAAAAACAGAAAACTGAAGTTTATCACATTGGCAAGGGAGAAACTCAAATCTGTGAATTTATTTCATAATCTCATGGTTTCTTCAGTATAGCTAGGTCAATATGAACATAAGTAAGTTATTAAAAACATAAGTGTGTAATAAACATTGTTTACTCAGAACTTAAAAACAAATGCTGTGCAATTGTAGAGTATAAGTATAGCCTGTCAAGTCCTAAAAGCTTAATGTAAGCCTTTAGAATTCTGAAAAGGGTAAAATTTGAAAGTACTCTTTTATAATATTAGGTAATACAAATGATTTAGAAAATCCCTTGGATGAATTAATGGATAACTGGTCCATAAGTGGCAAAAGAGATTTAAGATATTTGGGGCTTCTTGAAATGTACTTGTGGTACTGATGTTTGTTTGACTGTTGGACAGGATGATGCATTTGCTGAATTGAATGGCAGTATCTTTTTTTTTTTTTTTTTTTTTAATAGCAATCACCGAGGAGACACTTTGTGTTGGCTTAGCCAGGGTTGGAGCAGACGACCAGAAAATTGCAGCAGGCACTTTACAGCAAATGTGTACTGTGGACTTGGGAGAACCATTGCATTCCTTGATCATCACAGGAGGCAGCATACATCCAATAGAGATGGAGATGCTAAATCTCTTTTCCATACCAGAAAATAGCTCAGAATCTCAAAGCATAGATGGACTTTGAATGTAGATATTTACTATTGTCTAATTTAAATTTCAACCATATATGGATTGATATGGTTTGGCTGTATCCCCACCCAAGTCGCATCTTGAATTTTAATCCTCATAATCCCCAGGTGTTGTGGGAGGTAATTGAATCATGGGGGGTGGTTACCCCCATGCTATTCTCATGATAGTGACTTCTCATGAGATCTGATGGTTTTGTAAGCGTCTGGCATTTCCCCTACTGGTTCTCATTCTCACTCTTGCCACTCTGTGAAGAGGTGCCTTTCACCATGATTGTAAGTTTCCTGAGGCCTTCCCAGCCACGTGGAACTGTGAGTCAGTTAAACCTCTTTTACAATTACCCAGTCTCGGGTGTTTCTTTAGCAGTGTGAGAATGGACTAATACATGGATGCATGCACATTTGTGTAACAAACAGGTCTTTTGGCTTATCTAGCAAGTATAAAACAAGCGACCAAAAAGAAGTTGACTCAACAATGCTTGGTTTCCCGTGGCAGTGAGTTTTTTCCCTATGATATCATCAGTTGTTGCTGCTATTTTGGCAACTTTTCAGGATGTACACATATAGAGCAGACCAGGCTGGAAAGCTTGTGGATAGACATCCACTGACAGAATCATTTAAGAGCAGTTTTTATTTATGAAACCAATTTATACAAGATGGTTGTTAACAGAATATAACTTAGAGGTAACTGGAATTTGAATCACTTGAATCTCAGTTTTAAAGGGTAGAAGTTATGAGTGCCAAGAAAAGCAAATAAGAGATTAGTAAACATTCACAAAATATGTTTATAATTTTCTTCTTTTTAAAAAAGTTAGCTTTCCTGACTGCATGAGTTGTCCTGACAGCAGCTGGTATTACTGTATATAAACAAAGGTAGAAAGATTACATTTCCATCCAGCAGTCTGACTTAAAGCTCAGCTGAGCACATGCCACAAAATGACATTCTTCTGAATTCACTGTCTTGGTTAGCTGACATCCTAATTATGTGGCTCATATTCTGCTGTATTTTGGAGGTTATGTAATTGTTTAATTATAAATGTTCAGCCAGTCTTGTACAGTTGCTGTTTGGTTTTAAATAGCATCTTTCACATCCAAGCAGACAAATGGAAAACTTGCTGACTACAAAAATAAAATTTGTAAAAATGTAAGTTTGAAGGCAACAATGGATTAGTCAAGATAATGCCATATCACTTAACTCAGTTAATACGCCATTGTATACGTGCGAGTAGTCACACATCTTACTAGTTTTAAATAACACTCCATTTATGACCACAGGTCATTCTATTTCATGACCAAAGAGTTTTATATTTTTTGTCAATTCTGAATAGAAATAGCTTTCTTAATATGCTAGTTCAGTTGGTTCAACTCTAAGTATTTCCATGGCCTAACCAATTTTTCTGAGCCCTTAATAAATCCATTGGAAGTTGAACAAAGATTTCCCTACTCCCTGGGTTCATCAATTAGCTAAAGATTATTCGACTTATTTTACTTCGAGATAAAATATATTTATATATATATATGAAACATCTCTTTTTTTCTTTCTTTGTGAGACAGAGTCTCACTCTGTAGCCCATGCTGGAGTGCAGTGGTGCAATCTTGGCTCACTGCAACCTCTGTCCCCCAGGTTCAAGCGATTATCCTGCCTCAGCCTCCCGAGTAGCTGGGATTACAGTCATGTGGCACCACGCCTGGCTTTTTTTTTTTTCTATTTTTAGTAGAGATAGGGTTTCGCCATGTTGGCCAGGCTGGTCTTGAACTCCTGACCTCAAGTGATCCACCCGCCTCGGCCTTCCAAAGTGCTGGGATTACAGGCATGAGTCACCATGCCTGGTGTCATTTTCAATCTGTTAGACACAGAAGGGGAGAGAGCCAAGTACATTTAAATACCAGTTGTATATTATTTTGTTCTCATATGTTAAACTAAACATTTAAGAACTATAAAATGAAGAACTTCTGGTTTTAGTAATGGTGTTATAGCTTGTAATGTCCAAACCCTCCCAATTATAAACTGTGGACAAAATATAATAAACAATGGTCTAAAAACTCTAGGGAGTCACTGAAACCAGCTGTGAACTATATATGATTTTTCCCCTTAGGTCATTCCCAGACTGTGTGGTAAGGCATGGCTACAACTCAAGAGAAAGTTGCGGTCTTACTGGCTTGAGGTGTTAGGATGGAATTAAGGGCTGCTAGAAGGACTGAAAATTAAAGCAGCAGATCCTAGAAATGAAGGTGTGAGAAATGGAGGAGGCTTCCTGTCTGCATATGATCTCTCCTTGAATCCTTAGCTAACTCTCGAACCGTGCAGGCCCCAGGAAGACTCCATGGACCTTGGTGAAAAGCCACAGTTGGAAGGCTCAAGAAGCTGAACAGAGATGGCTGTTTTCTTTTGCAACAGAAGACAGAGTTTCAAGTTTGAATTCTGACAAGTTAGAAGGGCTTGATAGAACTTTGAGCTTCCCAAAGCCCCAGAATGGCCATGTATTAATAAAGGCTGTGCACAAGACTAAAGATTTATGCTAAAACTAAGGATAAAACCTTTAACATAATGTAAAATCAAGGTGATTAGCCAATAATTTAAATGAGATCAAAGCTTAGCACTCTTCAGAGTATAATAAAATGAATCTGCATAACATATAAACAATGACCTGAATACAATAAAATGCTATAGGGTATCCAAAGTAATAAGGAAATATGGCTTATAGCTTATGGTTTTAAAAAAAGAGCAGACAATAGAAAAAAAAATCCTAACATAAACTAGGTGATAGTGGAATTAGCAGACAAGGTTATTTTTAAAGCAGTTTTTAGAACTATGTTCATGGAAGAAAAGGTAGTGTGATGCCGGGCGAGGTGGCTCAAGCCTGTAATCCCAGCACTTTGGGAGGCTGAGACGGGCGGATCACTAGGTCAGGAGATCAAGACCATCCTGGCTAACACGGTGAAACCCCGTCTCTACTAAAAAATACAAAAAAAAAAAAAAAAAAACTAGCCGGGCGAGGTGGCGGGCGCCTGTGGTCCCAGCTACTCGGGAGGCTGAGGCAGGAGAATGGCGTAAACCCAGGAGGCGGAGCTTGCAGTGAGCTGAGATCCGGCCACTGCACTCCAGCCTGGGCGACAGAGCCAGACTCAGTCTCAAAAAAAAGAAAAGGTAGTGTGGTTGTAATGAATGCATATAAGTGTATACTCTCACCCCAAAAGTGGAAACATTAAAAAAAAAAAATGGGTTTAACTGGAGAATACAGATGATACATGAAAGAAATTGTCCAATCTGAGGAAGAGAGAAGAAAAGATTAGAAGGAAAACAGCACAGAGCCTCAATGCCATTTGGGGAAATATCAAGCAATTTAACTTACGTAACTGGATTTCTAGAAGAATAGAAGGAAAATAGGGCAGAAGAAAATATAAGTAACTTACAGGCCAGAATTACCCCAAATTCTGTCAAAGCCAAAAAGCTGTCAACTCAACAGATCCAATAAACTGAGTGAACCCCAAATGAAATAAAGAAAATCATACCTAACATAACAGGTAAAACTGATGAAAACCAATGATAAAAGAAAAAAGCTACCACGGGTGTTAGTAGGGAACCTACCAAATTTTTATTTGAAATTAACTAGGTTCCTTTGTTTGCTAAATCTGGCAATCCTGTTCTGTATGTAACTTAATCTCAATTTAATGAAATTGTAAAATGAACACTGCATTACTCAGCAGGGAAAGGATGAACAGTAGTGAAATCCCAGTGTTAGTTAAAATGGAAATACCTGAAGGCTGCATACATTTATTTATTTAATAGTGTTTAGCTCTTTAATACTATAAAGTTCTTTAAAATTATCATGTAGTGAAACCCCATTCCATAATCTAGATACAGAACAGTTTCATCACCCACAAGATCTCCCACTCTCCCTTTATATTCATCCCCTAGTTCATTCCTCCTTATTGTTAAGTAGTGTTCTCTCATATGGATAGACTACAGTTTGTTTATCCATTTTTATCCATTCACTATTTGAGAGATAAGTGGTTTGTTTCCACTTTCTAGCGATTATGTATAAAGTTGTTAAAACATTAACATAACAGGTTTTTGCCTGATATCCGGAGGGATTGCTGGATTACATGATTAAGTGTGCACCTAATTTTATAAGAAACTGCCAAAATGATTTCCAAAGTGCTTGTACATTTTGCATTCTCGCCAGCATTGTATTATTTTTGCCAGCACTTCATATTGGCAGTATTTTGAACTATCCCGATAGGTGTGTAGTGGTGTCTTTTTTTTTTTTTTTGAGACAGAGTTTTGCTGTTGTTGCCCAGGCAGGAGTGCAATGGCATGATCTCGGCTCACCACAACCTCTGCCTCCTGGGTTCAAGCTATTCTCATGCCTCAGCCTCCCAAGTAGCTGGGATTACAGGCACGTGCCACCACTCCCCGCTAATTTTATATTTTTAGTAGAGACGGGGTTTCTCCGTGTTGGTCAGTCCAGTCCCGAACTCCCGACCTCAGGTGATCTGCCTGCCTCGGCCTCCCAAATTGCTGGGATTACAGGCGTGAGCCACCATGCCTGGCCGCAGTGGTGTCTTTGTTGTGGTTTTAATTTGTATTTCCCAATGCCTAATGATGTGGATCATCTTTTCATGTGCTTATTCACCATTCTTATATCTTATTTGATGAAGCATCTCTTCATGTCTTTTGCCTACTTTTAAATTGGATGGTTTCCATATGGTTAAATTTTGAGTGTTTATTACATATTCTGGATAAAAGCTTTTGTAAGATATATGACTTGCAAATATTTTCTCCCCATCTGTAGCTTGTCCTTTCATTCCCTTAACCATTTTTGATAAAGCAAACATTTTAAATTTTGATTAAATCCAGTTTATGTTTTCTTATATGGATTATGCTTCTGTTGCCATGTCTGAGATCCCATCACCAAATTCAACAGACTCAATATTTGTATGAAGTGAGTTTTAGATCCACACTCATTTTTTTTTTTTTTTTGGCATGTAGATGTTTAGTTACAACATCTTGATAAGAAGACTAGTCTTCCATTGAATTGTTTCTGCACCATTGTAAAAATCATTAAGCCATATTTATGTAGGTCTCTTTCTGAACTCTTGCTGTTCTGTTGATCTGTGTGTCTCTCCCTTCTGTGATACTATGCTGTCTTAATTACTTCAGCTTTATGGTAAATCTTAAAAACAGGTGGTGTGGTTCCTTTAACATTCTTTTTTCAAAGTAGTTTTAGCTATTCTAGTTCCTTTGCCTTTCCATATAAATGTTAGAATGAGCTTGTTGACATATACAAAAGAGCTTGTGAGATTTTGATTGGAATTGTTTGAGATGGTGTAGACATTTTGGGGTTTATTCTGTTTTGGGTTTGCCCAACTTCTTGACTCTATGTGTACGTCACCAAACTTGGGAAGTTTACAGCCATTATTTCTTCAGATCTTCCTTCAGCACTATATACTTTATCCTGTCTTTGAGAAATTCCGATAAATATAAATGTTAGACATTTCTTACTGTCCCACGGGTTCCTGAGCTCTGTTCATTGTTGTTATTGCAGTCTGTTTTCTCTGTTGCCCAGAGCTGATAATTTTTATCCATCTATGAATTCACTGACTCTTTTCTCTGTCTTCTCCATTCTGCTGTTGAGTCCATTCTGTATGTTTTTAAAATTTTGGTTACTGTTCTAAAATTTCCATTTGGTTATTTTTGTATCTTCTGTTTTTTAAACATTTGTTGCAAGATTATTTGATTTCTTTGTCACGTATTTTTCTGTAGGTGTCTGAGCATTTCATATAGCATTTTTGTATTGCTTGTTTGAGCATTTTAAATATCTGCTTTAAGGTCTTTGTTAGGTAATTCTAAGACTGATATCTCAGTTTTAGCATCTATTGATTTTCTGTAAGTTGAAATTTTTGCAGCACTTTGTCAAGTAATTTTGGATTATAGCTTGGCATTTTGAATATTACGTTGTGAGTTGCTGGGTCTTGTTCAGATTTAATGGAGAATATCAATCTTTTTGTTTTAGCAGGCAACCAACCTGTTAGGTTCAGGATACAATTATCAGATTGCTCTTTATGGGCTACAGTTCCAGTGTAAGTTCAGTTTTCAAAGACTGCAGTTCTCTTTGGATCTATTTCAAGTTTGTGGCCTGCAGTTTGGGACTTACGAAGTAGTCTGTTGGATAGTTTAGTTCTCAAGATTCTCAAGGCTAAGTAGAACCAGATCCAAGCATTAGTGATTTGAGGATGATCCTTGGCGTTTGTAAACAACTTTATGAGATTGCTTTCCTAGTTTCCTCCCACTCCATAATCTCTCCACTACTTCCTGGTTCCCTGGGCTCCCTTTCTTGGTTGGTCCTCTGGCCAGAAACTTGGGGATCTAGTTACTCTACTTTGTTGCTATTTCATACCTTTATGACTGGGCCTGCATTCTGACCCATGTGGAGGGGGTACAGAGAGAAAAAAAAGCAACAGGGTTGCTGTACCCTTTTAAAACCATAACTCGACCAAACAGAAATATTCCCCTCCCTCAAAGTTTTAGTTCCTGTGGGCTTCCATAACTGTTGGCCACCACCACAGGATTGCCTGGGGGAAGCTTTTGGAAGGCAGTGGGAAGTCTTCCCTCCAACTAATGTTAACAAATGTAGTAACTTTGCCTTCTTTTGAAGACTGTAGAAACCGACATGACCTATGTACAAATTATTGCTCATGGGGAAAGTAGTATGATGCACATACGGGACAATAAACCCTGTAAAGCTGAACATTATGATCTAACTTATTGTCTAGGGTGGAAGACAGCAACGGCTAATCAGATGGACCTTACTTTATTTGTAATTTTACAAGTCAAAATGATAAAAGTCCAAGCCAAATGGCCAAGCCAAGCCTTAATTGCTATGAAAGTGCTCCTGCTTATATGTGAATCTGAATATCTTGTTTACTTAAAAAATACCACATTTAAAAAATGCCATTTGGTGGCTACGTTCAGGAAATACTTTTTACGATGTCTTTGTATTACTTTGTTTTATTCTTTAGTTTCAGCAGTTGCTCTCTCACAAAGAGTATTATTCACTTTAACAATTCATACATAATCACTTTTCGAAGAGTTAAACTTTACATTAAAAAGCAAAAATCATCCATTTTCAATAAATTGCCTTGCCTACACTGTGCCAGACTATGCATTTCTTACTGTTAACATTAGCAGATAAATTTGAATTGTGAATTTAAATGTTGGTAGCATGTGCTAAGCCTGAATTTCATGGTAGATTTTTTTTTGCCTCAAAGTAGAACTGGATGACCTGATAATGTTTTAATGAACGAGAATCCAATTAAAATGCTGTTTCCTTTTTTTTTTTGGAAAGAATGGAAAAAAATAGTAAACTGCTATCATTCTGTCTACACCTATTGAACCTGTTTGCTCCTCCTTGTCTCTGCTGTTATTTTTGCTCTAGACTAATGAAAAGTTTGGTGCCATAATCAAGGGTTTGATTTAATAAGAAGGGAAAGAAATGCATTTAAGTTTCAAAAGTTGTTCAGAAGAGTTTACACTTGATAAGCATTAGAGAGCCACTCAAGATTCCTGAGCTAGAGGACTGCAAGTGGAAACTGGGAAAGCAAGACCAGTGTAACAGAGGGTGGCTTCTGTGGTTAGGAAAACCAAAACTCTACATAAGATTGGCCGCTGCAGTACTGTACCAAACAACTTCCTAACCCAGTGTATAAACAGAAGAGACTGCTCTGTAGGAGTGTTGACAGGCCACTGTAGAATTCGGCCAGAGGCTAATTCCAGAGAACACAGGATAGGTAGGGAGTCTTAATCTAGCAGGTATGCAGAGGGGCCAGCCCCAGGCATTCAGGAAGCTAGGACAGGGCAAATCTTTCAAAAGCGCCTGGACAAAAGTTGGATTCAACAAAAATTCCTTGTACTCTCTGCCAAAGCCAGAATTGTTTGGGTGGGGGCTAGAATGCAGGTGACTAGAGCTGGACAAGGAAAGTGATTCTGCTTGCAATCATCAGTGAAATCCTGGAATAGGGCAGTGGGAATGGAAAAGAATGTAAACGATTTCAAAGGAAGAAAGACATTTTATGATAAGGGATTCAGGAAATGGAGGTGATAAAGGCATTGCTCAGTTTTCTAAGAATTCTATGAAGAATTCCGACAAATTGGTAGTTGAGAATTGAATGGGAAAGATTTGTTTTCTTCAATTTTGAATGGGATATGCTGGTAGTTCCGCCATGAATGTGACAAGAAGCCACTGATGGCCTTGAAGCAACTTCTACAAGATAGGAGTGAAGCTATACTACTACGAGCTATGGAAATGGTTAGAAAGGAGGTAGAAGCAGCAAATGTAGACCACATACAAGGAATCTGACAGCAGACATGCTGAGGATAAAGCCTTGAAGTATGGCAGAGATTGATAGTAAAGAAGCTGCTTTGGTAAGAAGACATTTGAGAAGGAAGGTGACATGAGTGGTGCCTGAGATATTGTGGAAGAAGTTATTTTAAAAAGGAATTGCTTCTAATTAGAGAGAAAAATTTGGAAGGATAATGGAGGCTCACATCAGATGCTTTGGCTTTCATGTCATATAAGACTAAGTCATCCATAGAAACTGAGATGAGAGAACAATTTGGGAGTGATGGAAATATCTGGAAGTAAATACTTTGAGACATGTTTATGAGGTCAAATGCTGACTAAGAGCCACAATGAGGCTGTTCACAATGTAGAGAAACTTCCAACCTCCTACCATCTCTTCTCTCCTAATGAGTTCTGCCGTTTCTTGGCTCTGAGAATCCTTCTTTGCCTTTCATTCCTTAAGTCCTCTAGAATCTATTCCAATACCTGTAAGATTCACAGTGTTCATTTCAGTTCATCAAACTGATTGATAGACACAATTCAGGTAGAGATTTTTAAACAGAAATTTTATTGAAAGAATTTTGATACAGTTCATGATTCTTTTTAAATACATATGAAGTTTAACAAAATATATACATGAATGAGTTCAAGTAGAAAATGTGAAATATACATTATAGATTTGTTGTATTGCACTTGGGCAAATCATATTTGCTCACTTCAGCATATTCAAACCAAATCACAACATAGTCTTTTAAAGCTGACATTATAACTTAGCCTTGTACTCAAACATTTTAAGAAATGTTTTGATGCCATAGTCTTCACCAAAAGAATCAAACCCAAATTCTAACTTGGCCATATGTTTAACCACCACTGAAGGCAGGGAGGTAAAGTGTTGTAGGGGTGCTTAAAATATACTAAGAAGGGATTTGGCAATTTTCCATTCACAGTATTTCCAATATAAAAGACTCATTCTGTTTATCAAACCCACAAAGTTGGGGGGAATATCACTTGGGAAAAAATTTCACTGAATTGCTATTAAGGGAAGCAATGAAGTTACTTGACAAACTATTGACAGGATGTCTAGTTCAAAATAGAATTTTCATTGAGGCTAACTGTAGCACAATATGTGATACATAAACAAAATTCAAATATTAAAATTCAAAATAAAAAAATGTTCCCTGCTAGTATAAAGTAGAAGTTCTATAATGGAAATAACAATGAAAACAGATGAAAACTCAGTGAAGAAATAGAGGGAGGTGCTACTAAAATGTGTTTGAGGGGAAAAAGAGAAAGGTAAAAAATAATTCTGGGAATATTTAAGTCAGTAATTGAATACATGTAGTGTTGTCTTTAAAGTACCTTCAAGAAAGACCTCTTTCATTTTGGATGACAATACATCAGGATAAATGAAATATGTGAATATGGCAATTCTATAAAAACAAAGGAGACTATGGAGACTGTCTGGTTCCTGACTTGGCCATACAGAATACAGAAAATTCAAGTGACCCAGGTTCCACAGTCCCAATTCTGTCAAATTTCGATCCAACAATTTGTAAAATGGATAACATCTTTATACTTCCACTGTATATGAAAAAGAATGAGCAGCTCACAGGGCTACTTAAAAAAAATGGCCAAGGTGAATATATAGTCATTTATTTGTGCAAAAATGCCAAAGAAATGCTGAGATGTCTGCTGTAAAAAACAGTAAATTATTGGTTTTACCTATCCTTAACTCTTACTTTTGACACAACTATCTAAAATGTTCACTAGTTAACCATTTACTGAGCGTGTAAATCCATGAGGATAAAAGAATGCATAAGAGAAAGATATTCTTTATTACAAGCTTTCCAACATCATGATCACAATTACAAATAATTTTCAAGGCTGTTGTAAGAAGTCAACATTAAATGTTAAGTTTAAGCATAGATTACTACTATTTATGCAACATAGTTCTTGGTTTTGAAAGGTGTGCATAAAATGTAATGTAAATCAAATCTACTTATCCCTCTCCTGTAGTACAAAATTGCTTGTACTTTTGGGGAAGATAATTCCCTAATAAACTAAATTAAGGTCTCTCGGGTAGAAGTTCAGTTTCTCTCTTCATACGGCCACAGAGGGTACTATCTTTTGATTTAGTCCCTTAAGCAGCTTACTCTGCAATACCAACAAAACTCTATGTTTTAAATAGTCTTAAAAGTGCTTAAGGGAGTTCTGGTTCCTCTTTTTAGCCTGCACAGTTTAAGACCAATGGGAAAGGTAGGAAATAAGCATAAGGGCACTGGAAGAAGGAATGAGTCTGAATAATGTATAATGACTGTTCCCCCATACCAATTTTGTCATGGTGATTGTTCACTAATTTTACAGGAGAGTCTATTGAGATCTGCTACAACTTCTTGGATCTTTGAAGCACTGCTGAATGACATACACAAAGCAGAGCAGATGTCAGCACCTGATTAATCAGTGCTCTACTACTGGCTATATTCCCCAGGCAGGTCACTTAAATTATCTCCAAACAGCTTCCTCATCTGTAAAAAGGATACAAATCCCTTCCTCACAGAGAAGTTATGAGAATTAGAGGAGATTTGAAAATGCTCTGTCAATCATAAAATCATACAAAATTATTCCTTTGTAGAAATTTGAGGCTTAAATGTAATAACATGAAGGCCACACTAAGCGTCTGGCACATAAATACTTACTAACCTTGCCTTCTGTGTAATCTGCAGTTAGGAAATATAAACCAAAGACACCCTGGTCAGACTCACATCCATTTGGCTTTAAACAGAACTGTCCTTCTCTGCTCCTTTTCTCTTTTTTTTTTTTTGGATTCATAATCTTTCATTGTATCTGAGGCTATCTTGAGCCTCTGGTTGAGATCTGGGTCACTAAGGCTTCTGGGGGATCATGTCTTCAACAAACTTTCCAATGAATGTCCAAACAAAATATAATTTCCTTTTATTTATTTATTTTTTTTACCAAAGTTCTTATGAATTGGAAAATAATTTGTTTCAAAGATGGTGATGAAAGGAAAAAAAAAAATTTAACTTTCCAAAGGTAATGCTTTTATGAAGAGTTAGAATTTAGTATTTAGAATTCTGGTTAAGACTTCAACATTTTACCTTACTTAAAAGATTTGTTTTATGTAACATTTAATGCCCAGTTTTGCATGGCTCTAAAAATCTTTAACATGCAAAAGCTTCTCCAGTGACTGGAAGCCAACATGACAAGACTGAAATGGAATGACCTGTGAATTAGCCTGGTTTATAAAAAAATACCAGTTCAGAGAACATAAACAAAATAAAGAAACTAAGCAATCCTTACAATGGATTTAGCCTTGGGCAATTAACAGAAAAATTCACTCATAAAAGGATCCATTTTACAGATACCATTTTTTAAAATGTCAGGAACTGGCTTTATAAGAGTAAAAAAGTTAAAATTAATTACAACATCTTCCATAAAGAATATTATGGAAATAATTATATATGAAAAATGAGACAATAAAAGTCCATTTATAAAGTGCCTTAATGTACCAAAAAAAGGAGGTTAGATGTCCTTTATTTACAAATCATATTTAATCCCATTTACAGAAAGGCAAATATTACACTGGAGAGGCAGCATAATAGAGTATAAAGAACTCTATTCTGACTTTCAGTCAGAAGATCTGAATCTTTTTGGCTTTGCCACTAATTATCTCTGTGACTTTGAGCAAATGAGAGCTTTTTTGGGCTTCGGTTTTCTCATCTGTAAAATGAGAGGTAGAACTAGACTGCTTCTAAGGCCAGTCCTTGCTTAGATGTAAAATTCTGTGTTAAGCAATGTAAATATGGTTCTTAAATTTTGGCATTACATAACAGGGTTCTACCATATTAATAATCTCTGTAAAAACTGATTATTCCATAGTAGGTAGGTACAAATATTAACATTTTGAGTTCATGATTTGGCTGCTGTACAAAGGTGCAAAAAAGTCATGGCATTTTGGTTACTGATATACATGTGTAGGTTTTCAGGAATGCTGACAAATTCCAAATATAAGGGAAATGACAGCACAAGAACACTGACCTACAAATAAACTAGATACTGTCCTTCACAAAGACGCATGGGGAGTTAGCAAACTGAGGAAGCTGTGGATATGTTAAGCCCTTCATCTTGAGGAATATAATCTGTGTTTAGAAAACCAAAGCTCGTGGCTGAGCACGGTGGCTCATGCCTGTAATCTCAGCACTTTGGGAGGCCGAGGCGGGAGGATGACCTGAGGTCACGAGTTTAAGACCAGCCTGGCCAACATGGTAAAACCCTGTCTCTGCTAAAAATACAAAAATTAGCCAGGCGTGGTGGTGGGTGCCTGTAATCCCAGTTACTCAGGGGGCTGAGACAGGAGAATCACTTGAACCCGGGAGGCGGAGGTTGCAGTGAGCTGAGATTGCGCCAATGCACTCCAGCCTGGGCAACAACAGTGAAATTCCATCTAAAACAAACAAACAAAAAAAAAACCCCAAAAACCAAAGCTAGTATAGCTATATTTCTGTTTGGGAAGGTTTACCAGGCAAGGTAAACTGTCCCTGAGCAATACAAATTTGTTGTCCAGAGAATATTTTGAATTTTAAAAATATTGGCAAAGTTATATTCAGATACGGGGTTTTTGTGTGTTTTTGTTTTTGTTTTTTTTGGTAAGAGTTAGCCCAATATCAGGGACATTGTAAATTAATTTTATAATAATAATCAGGTAGTATTTCTCATTGGAATTATCAACTTTAGTAATACACATGTGCCAAGAACACTAATAAGACAAAATATTTCCTAAGAGTGACAAAAAAAGTTGCTTTTTCTCACTAATTTTTTACTGCTGCACACATAGGTATACTGGCATTTAATTAAAGCATAAATGTTAATGCTGACTTGCTAACTGATATGAGCTGGCAATATCATGTAACAAATGCAAATTCACATCAGTCTAACACTATATAAACATACTCATGCATTTGTGTACTGATAGTACAAATAAAATGATTCATATTTTGACAAAAACTAAACTTGGAATGGAGAGCTCTGTGAAAGGCAGACTTGGGTATTCAAATATCTCCATATGTGAAATATCAGTAGTTATACATACTCAGTTTTTAAAGGCACACATCCAAAATCTCCCTTCATCTAGATCTGTCATTTTCTCTATCTAATATGCCAAAACCCACAAAATATCCCAGAGTTCTCTCAGACTTGGTGGTAGTTGCAAACTTCTAAATGACTACTTATATTTGTAGAAAAACCAGTACCATTATCAGGACACTTCCTTTTGAACTTTCCCTCTTAAAAGACCTCAACAGTTGTTTTAAGCACATACTACTGCAGTAAATCATAGCTTTCAAACCACCTGGCAGTAAGCAAACATGTTTAGAAAATACTACTTTGCCTGCAGAAAAGAGACTATTGATAGACTTCATGGCAATCTGCAGCAGTTTAGAAAAGAATGAAGAAAGTGGTCTAGTTCCCCTAACAGAGAGTAGTTTATAGATGTAGGTCAGAAATACGGGAAAAGACACTCTGAAACTTAGAATCAACAGGGATTTCTGCTTATTGATCTACATTCTTAATCATCATTTCCATCCTGCAGGGTTTTTTCTCCCACATTTACAATTTTTTTAAAGTTAAAAGGGAATACGTATGGTAAAATGAAGTATGATGGGAAAATCAGATCATTATCTATTCATAAAACACAGAGAATACTTAAGGAGAGTGTTCAAGCACTTATCTCAAATTGCAATTTTATTTTTCAGATATATAAGAACCTAGAAAATCAACTTAGTACTTACTTCCTAGATGCCTGTGTTAGGAAAAGTTCTACATTACCACATTTCCTCTGTACCTTTAATAATTCAAACTCAATAAAATGCTGCTTTAGGATTCCTGAAAGCAATTGTATTTGTGCAAAGCCTAAACAGGAAAACAAAGTGGATGACTTGGCATTTGAAGAATGAAAAAGCCAAACGGCACTGTCACAATCATTTCTGCCTTCAGTCTCCAATGCCTTTTTCTTTAATTATAAAATCCATAGAAATGGCAAGGAAAGATATAGGGAAGTTTATCACAGATACAGTAGCTTTTACAGAAATTTGAAATTCAGCAGATGTTTTAAGTCAAAATTTTCTGTATAACAGATGAATTTGCAAAGTTTTGAAAACACAGTCCATGAAGTAATTTAAAATGTGATAATTAAATTTGTTTTAAAAAGCAAATTAAGAGCTTTTATTTTCTGATAAGATAAAACAATCAAAGAAAAATGTTCATATATCCAAACCTATGCTGGAAGTACACAAAAAGACAATTTGTATACATTACTGGCGATAGTCTTGCTTTGTATAGATTACAGAATATCCATTAAAAAAAAAAAAAAAAAAAAAACATAGCCGGGCATGGTGGCTCACGCCTGTAATCGCAGCACTTTGGGAGGCTGAGGCAGGCAGATCGCGAGGTCAAGAGATTGAGACCATCCTGGCCAACACGGTGAAACCTCGTCTCTACTAAAAATACAAAAATTATCTGAGTGTGGTGGCACATGTCCATAGTCCCAGCTACTCAGGAGGCTGAGGCAGGAGAATAGCTTAAACCCGGGAGGTGGAGGTTACAGTGAGCTGAGACCACGCCACTGCACTCCAGCCTGGCGACAGAGCGAGACTCCATCTCAAAAAATAAAAAATAAAAATAAACCATACATGACTTTTGATGGTACATTTCTATGCTGGCAAATACATTTTCGGATACAAAGGCACTTTGAAAACCCAATATGGTTTGGTTCGTAAGTTTGCAAGGTACAAACAATTTTACAAACATGATTATACTGAAGAACGTCAACAATTGTGACATTACTTATAGAACAGATTTCCAATTTCTTTCTTTTTTTTTTTTTAAAAAAAAAGTAATACTGGTTTTGTGGGAATGAAAGCAGTGGTTTCCAGCAGCTTCAGTGAAGACGTTCCAGAAGACTGGAGGCCCACAATCTGAAATTCCTACTGGCTGGGATGAGAGGATGATGGTGTGGGCATTCAACATGAAAACAAACAAACAAAAACCAAACACAAAAAAAGAAAGAAAAAGGACAAATCAACACCCTAAACCAAAAACCTCAGAAGTCAAAAAGATTTGGAGGAAAGAGCACAAAAGAAAAGACCAAAAGTCCAGGAGATATCCTCTTAAATCTGATCGCTTAGCTGTGAACTCCCCACAGAGCGTAAACGGCTGACTCTACCCAGTCTACTTAGTGCTCGGGAGTTGTAGTGATAATTTCTCTCTTTTAAAAAGCTGGGTACAATGTTTTGGATCGTACAGTACCAGAAAAATTTGGTCCATAAAAGGTGCATAATTTCTTTCCATTCACTACATAGCTGCAAAGTCAATCTGTACATAGAGCTGCCTCACTCCAGCCTGAAAAGTAAAAAAAAAAAAAAAAGTTAGAAAATCAAACAAGCTAATAACACCCTACACATTTCAGGAAAGTAATTCTTTTCTTTTACAAATCTCGCTTTGAAAAAAAAAGAAATTATTATTTCAGAAACAAATATATTCATAAGCTACAAAAAAGAATCTCCATTTACCACTACAAAACAACTACAACAACAAAAGAGCCATGTTAACAGTCACACACCCTATCCAGATATCCAGGTGATACTTAGAAAAACGCAGTTCTCTTTCTACAATTACAGAGTAATTACAGAGTAATTACAGAGAATTGTAATTCCCTTTCTACAATGCTTGACTGGTTGGCTCCTAGCTGAAATTCATACATCAACCCTGTCTAAATCCTCCTATGATAAATGATTAGTAAACAATCTAGCAAGTATAACTATCTATTGGAATTATTTTGCACTCCAAGTCCTCTCTTCTGTTTTGGATACGAACTTGCTACTCAAGGATACTGCTCTCTAAATTCTCCCCAATATCTTCTGTATTATCAATTTACTCCCTCTCAACTGGATCACTTCTATTAGCATACAAACACACTGTAGCTGTTTCTAGCTTTGAAAAAAACCTCATGAGAAATTATCTTTTGGGTACAATGTACACTATTCAGGTGACAGTTGCACTAAAAGCCCAAACTTCACTATTATGCATATATCCTAGTAACAAAACTGCACCTGTACCCCCTAAAGCTATTTAAAACAAAAACAAAAACAAAACAAAATCAAAAAACCCCTTTACTTAGCCCTACGTCTCCTTTTGGGCTCCCAATCTCCACTCTTCTTTACAGAAAAAGCCTCAAAAGAGTTATCCATATTTGCCGTCTACAATCCTTTTTCTCACTTCTCTCTTGAACTCATTTCAACCAATCTTTTGCTTCCCAACACTTCCCCAAAACTGTTTGTCCAGGTCACGTCCACATTGCTCACATTAATACCAATTCTCAGGCCTCTTCCTACCTCACCTATCAGTGAGAATACAGATGGTCACTCCCGCCTACTAAACATATATATATGTATATTTTCCCTTTTGGCTTCCAGAGAATATTCACTGCCTGCCCTTTCACCTCACTTATCAGTCTTTCTCAGTCTCCTTTGCTAGTTCTTCCTTCTCTCTGAAAATTGAAATCCCCAAAGGCTAAAGAAAAAAAAAAAAGCTTGGTACAAGAGCTAGTAAATACCTCAGCACTCACTCCCAATACACTTACCACCTTGTGATGTATTATACAACTTATTCAAGGTGTTTATTGTTTATTGACCTCTCACTATAATATAATCTCTCCGAGATAAAGGATTTGGTCTTCTTTTTTACACTGCTGACTCCTAGAACCTCAAGTGGGAGCCAGCACACAGTAAGTGATCAATAAGTATTTGTTGAATTAACTGAAATTCCACTAATTTCCTTCTTTCAACCCAAAATGATCTATTTTTAATTAAAGGAACCCGTCAGTCACAATAAGCCCTTTTTTCTCAGTACCACAGAATAAAAGGTAAATTGGAATATTTAATAGGAAAAAACCAGAGTGGGGAAAAAATCTATTAGCATTACCTTTTCACAGTAATTTCTGGACTCCTCAAAGCACTGTTTTCTAGCTTGACTTTTTCTAGAATTCAGGTAGGAGGGCACTGTACAATACTAAGTGCTTGAAAGGATTCAGGAACTACTCAAATGGATAAAAGGCTTGACAGGCTCTAGAAGCTTGCCAGCAAAAGAAACATATTTTAATTTTGCTGGTGCTTCTCCTTTTTTTTTCTTTTTCTTTTTTTTTAAATAAAAGGCCTTCCTGTGGAAAGGTAAAGTTGTTACTCAAATTTGAGAAAAATATATTTAATAGTATCTGCTCCTCAGTTAAGATGATGTGGCAGAAAAAAGACAGAATTTAGTATCTATATGTTCTTGAGTTACAAATTAAAATCAAACTTCATTTTTTCTCATTTTAAAAGCGTTGATAAACACCAACCCTACTAATCTCACACAATTGTTACGTATTCATCCAATATTTGACAGATATTCAATAAATCCTTGCTATATACCAGGCATTTATAAAAGGCTATTACAAATTATTATGATTGATTACAATTATATGATCTGACATTATCCAGATGACACCTGAAATGACTGTACTTAGAAACTCTTTAAAAATTCTTATATATCAAACCATAAGAGGAAACAAATATTGTTCAAATAAATTGTCTTAATTTATTTTATTTTTCAACAACATTGTTAGGTAAAGTAAAACGGGCCAAAATAAGTTGGGCTCTTTTTATTGTCTCTGTCATTTTCCTTACTCCTAGCCCTAACACAGAGAATATGGTAATAAAAAATGAAGTAGCCCAAGGCAGTCAAAAAGAAAGGAAAAACAAAGAGGCTAGATAAATTATCTTTGCATAATCATGAGTTAATTACTCAAGCTGATAACCTTCCCCTAAGGGCTTACAGCTTTCCATAAAAGCTCAGTCTAACAGGAAAAAAAAAAAAAAAAAAGTCATTTTGCTTTATCCATCTGGCCTGATGAGGACAGCTTCAAGTTTTACAGATTCTCATTTTCCTCTTCCAGTTTCCTTCAAAGTAAAGAGAAAAGTGGAAGAATCCTATGGTAAGTCACCTACTCCCTGAATGCAAACTAAGTTTTCTATAGTTTGTTCACATCACAAAGACATGACAGACACTCCAACAGATGAAAACACTGCTCAGGTCCATCATAAATTCTACCCCTAGAATGGGACCAGGAGCCAGAGGCTGGCTGACAGGTCCTTAAAATGTGAAAACCACATAGTACTCATTGCATATCCTGAGAATAATGTACAAACTATACTCCAGTCAATATTTTTATAAATTGGAAAGGCACCTAGTTATTTTGAACACTTTTATGCTCCTAAGAAAATAAATGTTAACCTGGTGCCATAGGCTTAGAATATTTTCAATACATATTTATTGTTGTAGAAAGGATAACAAATCAGAAGTAAAAAATTTAGAGAAATAAACAGGAATATGACTACAGAAAATTATTTCGACTGAACATATATTCATCTTTATCCCTTTAAAATGAAGTCTTGACAAATTGCCTTACTCTTCCTTGTGAAACCTAAATCATTTCAGAGTTAGCAAAATAATGAGTAACTGTGACTAAATTACAAGTCAATAACAGTAACTTGAGTGTGGGTTTCTTTTTCTGTAAATTGTCTTTTGAGGCTCATTTAATATGTTAGGTACTGATCATAGTACTTGGCACATGATGAGCTCTCAATAAATGCTAGCTGCTGATGCTGTTATTATTTCCACCTCTGTTCATCAACCAGTGAACACTTAAATCATGTGGATTACTTAAAAACAATAAACTTAGGGATCTGTTGGCCTCACAACCTGTGGCTGTTCTCTCCAACTTCCAAAGAAGGTCAGATTCTGGTGGACTTCAAGTACAAATGATGAAGAAAGATAATGGGAAGATGGATAAGGAAAAACTGCAGAGCAGGCAACCAAAATCAATACTTAGGAAACATTAAAGCCCTTGACCAAAAGTTTAAAAGAAAAAAAAAAAAAGGAAAAGTGGAAAAATAGTAATCCACCTTCTCCTACTTCCTACCCCCTCCCTCAAGCAGACAGAGCAAGGTTAAATGAGCCACAGGAAGGGATTATGATCCTAGGAGAGTTAACGGAGGCAGAAAGTTTCTGAAACTTGGGGCACTCTTATTTGGGCTTGTGAGGAGGCTTTTTGGTTCCTTCCTGAGTATCAGTGTTAACTTCTATTTTGAGGACAGAGAATAGAGCACAAAAAGCTGAAGCAGGAAGTTGGGGGCTTAGAACTTATTAGGCACAAGGGAGAAAGGCAGAAGAGTAGAAAAGACGGAAGAAATAAAGGTAGAAGTTCTATCAAGGAATAAATATGTATTAGGCGAGATCGTCTTTTGTGTTTTGTGGAACTGAGAATGGTAATAAACCCCAAGCATATTCTAGACTTTTCTTCAAACATATTTCTAGATGTTTCTTTAATACGTTTCCTTCAAACATTATTTCTAACAAAAAGTATGTTAAATTTTTAGGATTACAGTTATGATTGTGAAGTGTGTTATTTTAAAAAATTAACAAATACTATTGGCCAGTTTAAAACATAAGATGTTAATTGCCTTCCTAATCTAGTATCCCATTTTCTTTTCCCGTTTGTACATGAAACACAAAACATAAACTTTCCATTTTATCAATTCCCAAATGATAACTTATTAAAAAGAATTGGTGCAAGGGGAAGAAAAGGGAGAGGACTTTTTCTATGCCAGCACAAAACCTGGTACTTTACAAACTGTATTGTCACTTAATCCCAAAGCAATCTAAGTACTAAGTGGCTTTTAGCAATGCACTTGCATTAGTTTATATTCACGTACAGCAAGCCAACTTCTTTAGCAGTTAAAGATTAATTGGTAACTCTGAAAAACGAAATTAAAAAAGCTAATGCCTAAGATATAGTCACAAAGCTATAGTTTTATTAACAAAATAGAAAGTTATAATTCTTCGACTTTTAGATATTTTTAACCAAAAACTATCACTTACATTCTAATTTAAGACTGGCTATAAGAAAGATACCTAAAAATGTAATAAACAAAAAGCTATAAATTATTGAAAAAATCCTTCTTTTGGTCTTTTGGAACTAAGGCCACCAGTATTTTAAATCTGTCTATAAGAAATACACCTGAAGCATCTGTGTGATCAAAAAGGGAGCAATTTGAGTTTTGTTATTTTTGATAAGTAAAATTTACAAGATATAATTTAAGATTAATTTTTTTTAATTTAAATTTCATCTCATAAAATAAAAATGCTCCTGCAAGCCTTGGCATATACTAATTGCATAAGGATCATGCATTACTAGGGTATACACGGAAAAGGAAAATAAATTCATGAAAATTTCAATTTGCATACGTCAGAACTAAAGCAGTGATCATAAAACAATTTTAAAATCATTAGGTGACAAAAAGGCTTAAAATACTTTTTCAGGGCTTAAAATATTCAAAGCTCAAATGCAGTTTCCAAAACCAAAGAAGCAGTTGAATAAACTTTCAATTTCAGTCATTTTTAAAGCCAACATTTCTAAAGTTACCAGAAGAACCTCCTTCCACTTACTTGAATGGCAACTTCAGCAGTTCCTAAGCCCCGACACAGCTGCTTGCACATTTCTAAAACTAGAAATTGCATTCCTTTTTAGAGGACAAATTGTGAGTAAGTGCCAAAGTCCTAGGAGAGTATGGGGTGTCCTAGGGCTCAACAGAAGCTCACACTATGAGGGTGAAATGACATGGCATATCTAGGAGAAAATTCAAGGTAAAGGAGGGAAAAATAATCTGGAAACATCAGTGAAAAGAAACATTACTGCTAGCCTGGTTATCTTGTTGTCCTGGAAACATGTAGAAGGTATAAGAAGGATTCAGACACATTGTGAAGGTCTTGCATGCTTCATTATGAAGGTCATGAGATAGACTTACAGTGTCTGTTAAGAAAGACACCTAGTTGTTAAAATTCTGAAATAAGTGGTATCAGCATATTGTTTTGTAGTAGTGTATGTCTTGATTACACATAAGATTAGCACTGAAGTAAATCCTAATTATACATAAGATTATTTCATTAATTTATTCCCAAAGGGACCTAATGACACATTTCTCTTTATCAGAAAGATATATTTTAGATCTCATTAAGATCTTTTTGAGCTTGTGGTTAAAAAAGACCAATGGGAACCCAATAATATTTTTCCATACTTAGCATATATAAGGATGGCTTTAATCAAATACAGTCTTTAAAATCTGTTTATACAACAAATTCATTATACACATATACTCTTCTAAGCACTGGGAATGCAAAATCATGACAGCTGGTAGGAACCTGCACACAAGTTGTACAATGTGATATGTATGACATAGAATAAAGTAATTCTGCTTTGTGGGACACTTAAGGCTTCAGAGAGAAAGTAACAATTGCATTGGATCTTCAAGTTAGAGTAGGATTTTTGTCCCACACAGAAAAGTACACAGTCTAGTGGGTTTGGAGTATAAAGTACACGGCAATGTAAAGCAGGAGAGAGACTTTAAAAGTCAGTTGGTTCACGCTAGAAAGTCTGGGCTTTATCTGGATGGCAATGAGGTGCCGCCAAAGTTTCTATTTTTCTTTTTATTTTGGAAAAAAACTTTTTTTTTTTTTGAGACAGAGTCTCGCTCTGTCACCCAGGCTGGGATGCAATGGCGTGCTCTCAGCTCACTGCAACGTCTGCCTCCTAGGTTCAAGCGATTCTCCTGCCTCAACCTCCCGAGTGGCTGGGATTACAGGCAGGCACCACCATACCCGGCTAAGTTTTGTATTTTTAGTAGACATGGGGTTTCACTATTTTGGTGAGGCTGATCTTGAACTCCTGACCTCAGGTGATCTGCCCGCCTTGGCCTCCCAAAGCGTTGCGATTACAGGTGTGAGCCACCATGCCTAGCCTAGTTTGAAAAAATTTAAAGTCAAAATAATAGTACAATAAATACCTGTGAACCCTTCAGCTATATTTACCAATTGTTAATATTTTGCCAGTTTGCTTCATCTCTACATATATATTTATATGCAATTTTTAAATTTTACCAAAACATTTGAAAATTAAACATCTGGATATTTTGCCATTAAATCCTTCAACATGTATCTCCTAAGAATTAAGAACAGTCTTCTATAAACACAATACCATTATCACATCCAAGAAATTTAACCACTCATACAATTAAATGAACTACTACAGTCTATAATCAAATTTCCTTGATTATTCAGCCCTTTCCTGTGTGGTTGCTTTTTTTCCCCAGTCCAAGACCCAATCAAACACCACACATTGCACTTAATTGTGAGGTTTCCTCTAATCTAGAATTATCCCCTACCTTTTTCTCCTTTATGACATTGACACTTTTAAAATAATCCAAGTTAACAGCCTTGGATTTATATGCTGTTGAGGCTCTCACAAGCTGTATTTGTCTGGATGTTTGCCCATGGTTAGATTGAAGTTAAACGTTTTTGGTAGGAGTACCCCATAGGTCATGTTCTGTATTCCCCATGGTATCACACCAGGAGGAATATAATGTCAGTTTCAACCACAGATTTTTAACACATGGAACCTGTTTCTTCATTACATCTATGTGTTAGATCAGGGGTCCCTAACCCCCAGGCCACAGGCCAGTACTGGTCCATAGTCTGTTAGGAACGAGGCCACTCACAGCAGTGAGTGGCGGGGGAACTGTGGCATTAGATTCTCATAGGAGCGCGAACCCTATTGTGAACTGCACATGTGAGGGATCTAGGCTGTGTGCTCTTTATGAGAATCTAATGCCTAATGATCTGAGGTGGAACAGTTTCATCCTAAAACCATCCCTCCTACCACCACCTTCAACCCCCGTTCATGGAAAAATTGTCTTCCACAAAGCCAGTCCCTGTTGCCAAAACGGTTAGGGACTGCTGTGTTAGATGATTCTGACAGTGGTATCAATGTCTAGGTTTTTTTGCCAAATGTTTCTAACAAACTAGACTGAGAAAAGAATTTATATTCTCTCTACCTCTTTCTTAGATGTTACTGACATGACCTTCTTATTCTCCCAATATATACACAATGCATACCATAGTAATCAGTCTTTAATTGTCAGTCATATAGCTATGTTAACTCATGATGGCACGAGCCTTAACTGAAATAATTTGGTTGTAGACCATGCACTAATTCATGATTCCAATTGCACTATTAAGAAAAACTCAACAGCATATAAAGTTATTAAATCACTCAGTAGGTGACCATAGTTTTGCTGTCACACAAAAAAGTTAACAGTCTGCTTTTAGCTAAAGCCACTTATTCTTATTCCAAACACTGTTTTAGAATTCTTGGCTTCAGATAGTACCTAATGTATCTTCTAAGAAATGTGCAGTAAAGGATAATATACTTTTTCTTGAAGAACTCAAATAAGTACAATGATGAGCATATAGGAACTATCTTCCTATTCCTGAAGAATATTAACTAAAACAGGTATTTCCAAAACGACTCTGTGGTTGGAAAAAAAAATGTGGCTTTATGTTTACCTTATAGTTTAGTATATATATATTTATTATGTTAAATAGCATTTTTTTTTTTTTTGAGACAGGGTCTTGCTCTGTGGCCCACACTAGAGTGCAACTGGATCATAATTCACTGCAGTCTCAAACTCTTGGGTTCCAGCAACCCTCCTGCCACAGCCTCCCAAGCAGCTGGGACTATAGGCGTGTGCCACCATGCCCAGCTAATTTTACGTTTTGTAGAGATGGGGTCTCACTATGTTGCCCACACTGATCTAGAAATCCTAGCCTCAAGCCATCCTCTCACCTTGGCCTTGTAAATATTTTTAAAACTACTAGTTATAAAAAATTTTAAGACCCTTAAAAAGAAGTTAGTAAAAAAGACATACCTGAGTAAAAATATTATGTGTTTGGCTTAAAATCCACCTAGCATCAGCATCAGGTGCTACTATTAATTTCAAGGTCCCAACATAAACGTCAGAACACAAAGTCCAGAAGTGCTGTTCCTGTAAACTGTAAACTCCTTGCAGCTGCTGTACCTGAAATATAAAGGAGAGATATTAACATCATAATCAAATTAAGTACTCCCTTCTACTTATTATGCAATATATCAGTAAACATGGATTCTATTCTCTAGTTTAAAAAAAGGAAAGGAGGATGTTTGAATAAATAAATAAATAAATACTCTTGAGTACTAATTATGTGCCAGGTACCATGACAAGTATTTGGGAAATATAAATAAACACATATCAAAATATGTAGGACACATCTGAGAGTATGCCCCACAGGGAAATTTACAGTAACAATCACTTAATAAAGTCCAACACCTATTTATGACTTGTAAAAAAAACTATTAGAAGGACACTTCCTTAACTTAATACAGGCTAACTACCAAAAATGTACAGAAAATAAGGATGAAACATTAGATTTATTCCCTGAAGATCAGGAAGAAGGCAGATACCCAAATCACTGCTATTGTTCCGCATCTCTATATTGATCTGGAGGAGTGGAACTCAGATCAACAACCAGAAGTTAAAAGAAAAAAGTTCAATGTGAAAAGATCTTTATAACAATTACAGCAGTTTACAAATAAAGAGGGAAGCTTCTCTGGGAGTGTGTTAACTACCTATCTCCGGAAATGGTCAAGAAGCTGTAATACCAACTTGATGTCATAGAGGAGATTTTGCAACAGACAGAAGGCTGGGCCAAACGCACATTAAGATCTTTTTCAGTTCGGAGATTCTGAATTTTACATAATCTACTTGGGAAGTTAAGAAAATGTTGATCTTATATCTATCAAAACTATTTATTTTTTGTTAGAATTTGATGAATGTAGTCATTTTTTTTTCTATAAACTCCACGACAGTTGATGGGAAATTGAGATAATATCTACTGTGCCTTCTTTAAAAACCGCTTTTATTGGGGAAAAAGATCAAGGTATACTTTTTCTTCCTCTTTTTGGATTCTGACAACATAGCTGTTTTAGCCAGATATCCCTCCACATTTTTTCTACATGACATCCTCATGGATGAGGCCTAAGGTGAGTTCTACTGTTAATAAAATAACCTGATGGAAAAGATTTCTCCTACTTCCATATGTAGCAGTACAAGTACATGACTGCAGTTATCTTAAAACACAAACTAAAGAATAATTCCTGTAGAAACTGGCTTTAATTTTACCAATTAAAAAATGGGAGGAAACTGTAGTTACAGATGAAAAGGGCAGTGTGGTAGAGTAGAAAGAACATGACCTTTAGAGTCAGAGTGACGTGGATTAGAATCCTGATTCAGCCACTAGCATTTGGACCTAAGGTGAGCCTCAATTTTATCTAGGGAAAGGAAGATGACACTCACCTTGTAGTTTATTGTGAAGAAGAGAAACTATATATATATATATATATAGTTATATATATATATATAGTTATATATATATATAGTTATATATATATAGTTATATATATATAGTTATATATATATAAAAAACAATTATATAGTTATTTATATATAACAATTATATATAGTTATATATAACAATTATATATAGTTATATATATAACAATTATATATATATATAGTTTTTTATATATATATATGTAAAACAGTAACAATTATGCTGATTGATGCTACCTTAAAATAATAACCACAAATCTTGAATGGGCAATATGTACTTTCCCTGTATCAAAAGATTATTTTATACCTTCTCCTTTTTCCTCTAGCCTTCTGATCTCTCTGCATGATTACACTGCCTGGTACATTATAGAGAAAACAGAAGTACAAAGAAAATCCCTTATCCTTTACCATTAGATCTACCAATGACTCCTTATCTATGTCAGCATTTCTGCATTCCCTCAGAGGATATAGTACCCCTGTTACTATCAACAATTAATCCTTCCATTGTGCTTTGGGTTCTATCCTTTCTCAACTTCCCATGACTTTATTCCTTTAATAATGTCCTTTAGTACTATAACAATTTCTTCCTCTCAGTTAGACTGTTACCATTAGTTAATGCACATGTTCTAGAACTGTGCTGTGCAATTCAAAAGTCACTAGACACATGTAACTATTTCAATGAATGGAAATTAAGTTAAAAAGAATCAGTTACACTAGCCATATGTGGTTTGTGGCTTCCATATTGGACAGTGCAGATTATAGAACCTTTCCATTATTGGGGAAAGTTCTGCGGGACAATGCTGTTCTAAAACATCCTACTTTAAAAACAAAAAAATACCCTCTATCCTTATACTACATCCATATCCGCTATCAACTCATTTCTCTGCTCCCTTTAACAACACTTCGTAAAGGAGTTGTCACTTCCCCATTCATTTTCTCCTTAATTCATTCAAATCATGCTCCCTTCTCCAACACTCCAATGAAACTGCTCTTAAAGGTCATTAATGGCATCCAGAAGGCCAGTCAATGATCACTTCTGGTTGTTTTTTTTTTTTTTTTTTGAGACGGAGTCTCGCTCCATTGCCCAGGCTGGAGTGCAGTGGCACAATCTCGGCCCACTGAAAGCTCCGCCTCCTGGGTTGAGGTCATTCTCCTGCCTCAGCCTCCCGAGTAGCTGGGACTCCAGGTGCCTACCACCATGCCTGGCTAATTTTTTGTATTTCATTTTTTTTTTTTTTTTTAGTAGAGACGAGGTTTCACCGTGTTAGCCAGGATGGTCTCAATCTCCTGACCTCATGATCTGCCCACCTTGGCCTCCCAAAGTGCTGGGATTACAGGCGTGAGCCACCACGCCCGGCCTGATCACTTCTTGTTTCTACCCTCCTCGACCCCACAGAAATATTCAACACAGTTAATTACTTCCTCCTTCTTCAACTCTGTGATCCTACACTCTTTTGGTTTTCCAGCACCCCACTAACCACTACCTTTCCTGGCTTTCTCACCTGTGCTCCAAATTTAGAGTTGAAAGCAGAGCTAAAAGAGTAGAACTAGAACTTCTCTGGAGGTAATCACATACAATCTTGATGTTTTAGAAGTTATTCATATATTGATGACTTATAACTCTTTCTGGTCCTAATCTGTCCCCAAAACTCAAGATTTTCATATCCAACCACTTAAGTAACATTTCTCCTAGAAGTGTAGTAGCCATTTCCATTTTAACATATCCAGAATATAACTCTTCATTTGGGAGATTTTCCATCCTCAAACCTGTACCAAGGCCTCAGTCTCAGTAAGTGGCATTACCATCTAGTAAGTGGCATTACCAACTACCAAGTAATAAACCAACACTTTCTCTACCCTCTGCTAATATAATCCACTTCCAAAAACATATCCCAAATGTATATTTATCTTCACTGCTACAACTGTAATCTAAACCACTATTGTTTTTCACTTAGAGGACAATAACTTCATAACTGGTTTTCTTTGCTTTCATCCTCCCTAGAATATGTTCTCTTCATAGAAAACACAATAATCTCTTGAAAACATAGGATTTATGACACTTCTATTGCCTAAAAGCTTTCCAATGCTTCCCACTGAGTTAGAATTAAATCTAAATCTCTTATTATGACCCAAAACCCTAAATGATCTTGCTCCTGCCATTCTCTCCAGGCTTTCAAGCCATTCTTCCCTTTATTTAATGTACTTCAGCCACAATGGCCTTTTTTATTCTGTTCTTCAAACACAAATTAAATCCAGCCATAGCACTTTTACATTAGCAATCTCCCTTGCCTGGAACATTCTTCTCTAGTATTTTCATATGGCTAGCTCTTTCTTGTCATTAAGGTTTCAATTTCCTTGCATATAACTCCCTTAGTGAATCTAAGGTAGCCATCCATGACTAACACATCACTTTGTTTTATTTCTACTATAGTAATTCTCATTGATATTTTCTTATTTATCTACTTATTGTTTATTTCCTGTATTTCCCAACTGGACTGTAAGTTCCATGAAACAGAGGCACTGTCTGTCTTGTTTACCATTACCTCCCCAGTATTTTAGAAGAATATCTGGTAGAATGGGAGCTCAAAAACTCTATGTTGAATAAATGCTATGTCTCTGCTATAGATATTCTATATTTTAAAAAACTGCTCAATTTCTAGATCAGAACAATTTCTACTACATTTTCTTTAGTAAAGTTCAACATTTTCCGACAATTTTATTCTGGCTTATATAAATGACATTTCATGGTCAGCATTCAATCTTGGAAGAAATATTCAATTATACACACATGTTACCCATATTTGTGAAAGCTGAAAATCAAGAGATTGAAAACAGCATAAAACCCAATGGTTTGGAATATTTGAAACTCACCCTCTGATAGCACTGAGGCAGAGTATTTTCTAATAGGGGAGGAGTTCTCTGCATCAATATTCCAACAGATTCTCTTAAAAGAGGAATAACACTAAGGAAAAGGAAAAAAACAATTTGTTAAAGTCACATTCTGACAATCCCATCCAGCAAGAAAGTAATAATATCCCTTCCTATGGTAGAATATAATAGGACTTAGAATAATATGAGAAAAAACAATCAACCATTGTTTTAGATTTTCCATGTGATCAGTAAATTATCCAAAGTAAAAGTAAAAGACCTAGAGAAAATGTATTAATGTATGAAAAAGTAAAGCTATAAAACTGAAATAATATAATATCATCTAAACCCAGCACATGTTCAACTGTTAGTTAAAATATGACTCCACATGGTCAGAACCTTCCAAAGTAATCATAGCCTACCATGCTAACTGGTCCTTAATATTTATCAAATATTTACATGCACTTATCTGAATAGCACTGATAAGGAAAATACAAAAAAAAGAATACATCAGTCTATTTGTTCAATATCAGTCATATTTCATTATTTAAAAAATATAGAAGCCTGGCGATAACCACAGATGCAGTGAAATGAACTCAGCTCCTCTAGGGATGGTGCCCAAAAGTCTGCACGTGTTGCTGTAACTAGTCTTCAATTAGTATTTGAAACTACTGTTTTAGGCTATTTGGATGATTAAATGTACACAAAACAGGCTGGGCGTGGTGGCTCACGCCTGTAATCCCAGCACTTTGGGAAGCCAAGGCGGGCAGCTCACGAGGTCAGGAGATTGAGACCATCCTGGCTAACACCGTGAAACCCCATCTCTACTAAAAATACAAAAAAAAAAAAAAAAAAATTAGCTGGGCGTGGTGGTGGGCACCTGTAGTCCCAGCTACTGGGGAGGCTGAGGCAGGAGAATGGCGTGAACCCGGGAGGCGGAGCTTGCAGTGAGCCTAGATTGTGCCACTGCACTCTAGCCTGGGAGGCAGAGTGAGACTCCATCTCAAAAAAAAAAAAAAAAAAGGTACATAAACAATTAATAGTAGAATGGTGACGGTTACTCGAATGTAATGGCTTTCCAGTCTAGCAATATCCAATTCACCTTAGAGTCTCATTTTGTTTTCACTTCTGATATATTAAATCAGAATCTTTGAGGGAATGTCCAAAAAGCTCTCCATGTGATTCCAATGATTCAGAGTGGCAATGCACTGTTCTACTGCTTGAAGTAGGTTAAGAGAGGAGGTCAGAAATGGCTTCCCTACACTTAATAGCTTAAGTCAGTGCTCACTTTTAAACTTAGAGAATTTCAAAATTTTCAAGTAAAACTTCTGATAATAGCTGTAGCTGAAGAAGATAAAAAGAACATCCATCTTTCAAGGAAGGTTTCATAAGAAGAGTAGAAGCAAGTGTACTTTCAGGACTAGTGGTATTTTGACAGATGGAAAGGAAAGAGAGGTACCAAGAAAGACCCAAAAGAAAAGACACAGTGCTTATCTGGCTCACTATTATATTCCCAAGATCTAGCAAAGTGCTGGTCATAAAGTGGGCCCAATTGTTGGTTAAATGAGTGACAGAAATACAGATAATCAAATCAAGAAAAATTAGATGTCACCCTTAATTCCTTCTTCTCCCTTAAATCACCAAGTTCTCATGATTTAATATCCTAAAGGTTTCTTGACTCAATTCCTTCCCCTTCATTGTACTATGCATGTCCACAATAATCTCCATATCTTCCACGTGGATTATTATGATAGCTTCCTAAGTGGTCGCTTCAGCTCTAGTCTTATTTCCTCAAGTCCACGTAACAAGCAGCTTCAATGATGGCTCCCAATGACCCTGCCCTATGTAGTATTCATACCCTATGTAAAGTTTCAGGACTTAGTGACTTGCTGCTAATGAACAGAGTATGGCAAAGTGATGAGACGTCACTGCCAAGATTAAGTAAAAAGACTCTGGCTTCTGTCTTGTATACCCTCCTTGTTTGCTTTCACTTGCTCTCCCACAGCTGCTATGTTGTGAGCTGTGCTATAGCGAGGACCATGTGGCAAGAAACTGAAGGATATTTCTTGAGAGCTACTAGACAGACCCTCAGTTCAACAGCCCAAAAGGAACATAATGCTGTCAGTAACCACTTGAGTGAGCTCAGAAGTAGACTCTCCCCCAGATGAACCTTGGAGTAACTGTAGCCCCAGCTGCTACCTTGATTACTACCTTGTGAGAGACCCTGAGCCAGGCAACACAGTTAGCTATACCCAGGTTCCTGAAAGACAGAAAGTATAAGATAATAATGTGTATTATTTTAGCTACTAGGTTTTCGAGTGCTTTACGTATCCACAGATAACTGATACAACCAGATTTTATAGAGACGTTAGACTAATAGACATAAAATAGGTATGTGACCCTATCCCTTTCCCACTAAGAAATGTGTCAAAAGCTCCCCACTGCCTAGGGAATAAGTGCTGGCTCTTTAACATGGTATATTTTTGGATCTGGCCCTCTACCTTCACCTATTAATCCTTGCTTCATATTTTAAGCTCTCCAAATAAAACATACTTGTACTTTACCTTATACTGTTTCTTACTTTCATGGTTTTGCTCAAACTGTAACCTCTGCTTAGAATGTCCCTAAGCTGCCCTACAGTCTTACATTCACTCTTTGAAATCTCACATGTCACCTCTTTTAGGGTATATTTCCTGATCGCAAACTGCCTTCTACACTGCATGAAGTGTCTTCTCTGTGCTCCTATGAAAACAATCTGTGCTACCTACACTATTACTACATTGCATGATAATTACCAGCTTGTGTTTCCCCCTCCCTCTAAACAGAAAGTTGCTTTAAGGTAGGAATTATCTTATTTATGTTTGTAAACCCAGCATCTCAGACAGTGTTTGGCAAATAAATGTTTATGGAACAGAATTCATAGCTGAATCTATTAAACATAATTAATTCATAAATTTAAAAAGTATATCTAAGGCTCGGGATCAATACTAAATCTTAAATAATATATGGAATCATTAGCAGTTAAGAAAAGGCACTAGGTAAAGAAAGTAAAGGCACGGTAAGTAAAACATCTAGAAAAAGGGGAAACATATTTCCAGTAATAGTAAATGCCTCAATGAAGAAAAACAGAAACAGAAAAAGGCCATCAGATTAAACAATGCAAATATTGTTTGAGTCCATCCACTGTAACATTTCAGGAAGAGTAAAAGCCAGGTTGGAGAAAGAGAAAAAAAATGAGTAGAAAACAACTGCAAATGGACTTAAGGATTTTGACAGTGAAGAATATCGGTTATTCATTCATCTAAACTGAAGAGTGGTATCGGTTTCTACCTACTGTGTTGCTATTAAATAGGTGACGACTTCCTGTGTTTACAAAAAAGGCAAAGAAAAAAATGACGGCATATTAATTAGGTACAATTCAACCATCATTTTTCTTTACTCTCTCCATCCTCATTTCTCAGGAAAAAGAAAGAATCCATCACAGAATGTTTTTATATATTAAACTTAAAATTTTTATCTTTCCCTAACTGTACTCAGAAAATGAGGCACAAAAATGGTTCTCCTTGAATTACTGTTTGAGAATAAGAAAAAAAGTTTTTTTCTTACCTACATCCTAAGTTTAGTTATTTTAATAATTTCTTCTCCAATCTTAATCTAGGGAACTACTAACAATGTTTAGATATCTGACATGAAAATTACTCTCAAATGGAAACCATGACACTTGGGTTCTGATTCTGCCATTAAATAGCTTTAAGCAAATCACATATTCTTCCAGAGCATCAGTTTTCTCATCTATAAAATGAAGGAGTAGGCTAAACATCCAGGCAATTTCTTTTATCTTTTATATATTTTCCATTCAATAAGAAAAAGTGGTTAAACTATAAAGAATACTAGAGAGAGAATATATTTGGAAATGAAAGAAAATATAAATTGTTTTTATATACTAAGGGGAAAAAAGTAGTGTCACCAAATGACACATAGATATACTTGGCAAAATGATTTATTCTATCATGATAGATAATCCAGCAAATGAATTTTATTAAGCAATCAATATTAAGCAATTATTAAGGATCTACTACTATGTATCTGGCATCAGATTTTCTAGAACCAGATGGGACTTTACTCTAGAGTTGTGGAAATGGTGGCCTAGAACACCAAAGTAACTTGTTTAAGGTGTGAAATGTTTGTTTAAAGACACAGCTAATGAGCAGGAGAACTAGAACAGATCAGGTCGTTAGACTCCAAGTTCAGTTTTGAAAAGTTCAAGTCAACAAACATCTTGTTATATGCCAACCATGGAGCAAGCATGTGCTAGACACTGGAAATACAAAAATAAATAATATAGAATATTTTGGTTCAGAGAAATTCATAATTTTATTTTTAATAAGCCTGCAGAGAAGGCAATGGAAATCAGGTATCAAACTTATTTAGGGTACACCATTTAGAAGAAGGCACATACGAATTTAAAGCAACTACATATTATGCTTGTATCCATTTTCACTTTCCATGAACTTTTGGTGAATGGTTTCTTAATTGGTATGTTGATAACTTCTTTTTAAACATACCTTTAAAAGTAAAGAGGAAGAGAAAAAGGAATAGAAGAGGCATTGACTCAACTGCAACAGAAGGCATACAGTATGAGAAATAACATTACTTAAGCAACAGGGGTGAAATAACTTGTGCGAACAAGTTTTAAAAATTTATTGTTTCAGAATACTCAGGTTTAGTCTAGTTGTTTCCCCCAAGGAGCTAAAACACAGTAAGAGATGGTGAATCCCATCTATAATAATCCTTGAGATCAGCCTTAAAACATTAAAGAGATTCTCTTAGACAGTCCAACAGTCTCTTAATAAGTCACCTAGAAAAAACATCTACAGATTTATCCAAATCTTTGTTCAAATTTTTATGTGTGTATTCCATGCGTGTTGCCTTCCAAAGTCTGCTACTCCTTGCTACCACCTTTTTAAAAAAGAACCTAGTACTTCTTTTTTTTCCTCCTAAAATTCACTTTCACATGAGGCCCTTAGTTTAAGGACTCTAGAATTAGTAAAGAAGTTACATGATCACAGATAATATCATATTAGAATTAAAAGGGAAATTAGAGATCACTCATTTTAACACAATTCAAGAACCATATGTAGATAAACGTTTTAATAAAATTAATGTTAGAAATAAACATATTTTAAAATTAACTAAATTATAAGACATCATAACTGATATAAGGAAAAAAATTATAGTGCATTTTTATCTCTTTTTTTCATAAGGATCAATTGTGGTTTTTATTGATTTGCCTATACTGAAATTTGGAATGGTTGCCTTTTTAGGTAGAATTTTAATAAAATGTTTACACTCAACAGCAGCAAGCATTTCACCAAAGCAAATGGATATGTCACGCTAACTTTCTCCAATATCAATTTTAAAATAATGCAAGAATTTCAGCTATAGGAGCCATAACTATGTCATACAACTATGGTAGGGAATAACGGTACTTGCTAAATCACGTAGTGATACGCAACTTAGAACATGGCCAATTTCTATAATAATTTAAAGAGTCATAAAAATGTAAAAGAAACCTTTAGAAACTCTAGTTTTTGCCTTTTAAAATTGTGTTTAGCTCAGGAGTTTGTGTCCATATTTTTCTGATTAACTATTGTAATGGAGAAGCATAAACCAGATTTTAGCTTGGATCTATCTAGCCATAATGAAAGGATATGTAGAAAAAGACAAGCTTAGCAAATTCCTGACTGAGCTAAGACTTAGAGCTGCATCCAAACCCAAAAAGTAAGCATTTGGAAACAATTAGAGGTTCACTTCTGGTTGACTAACCCAATTCTAGCCTTCACAATGAAGCACCATTTCCCTATCATAAATAAAAAGAGATGAGTCATTAGGTATGAGTTTACCAGTAAAAGAGGGGAATAATTTTATTCTTCAAAAGCTGATGGTAAATCAAATTTATAATCATAAAATCATAAACATAAAATTAATTTGAAAGCTTTACCCTTAAATGCTAACATATTAAATGAGCAGTAGTTACTTACTACTCTTTACTGCCAGTAATTTTACAAATTAAAATATATTCAAATCTTACTTCAGAAGTAGTTTCTAGTGAAAGAGCCTCACTACTTCAACAGTAAATAAAATGATCTACCAGTAGTCATAAACAAACCAAACAAAAAAGGGTATACATTACAAAACTTTCTGAAGACCAGACTACTGACAATCATAATGTTTAATAAAAAATTTCAGTTAAAATTATTACTTAGATCTGAGAAGAAATGTCAAGTAATATTAATTAAAACATAATTACAGATTTATCTTCATGAATCAGCTTATGAACCAAGTTTTCCTGTATATTGTAGGGGTTCTTACAATCTACAAACGTAAAGAAAGAAAATTATACTTTTAAAAATAAATTTTAAAAATAAATTTGGCAAATGTTGTATACTATATTTTCAGGGGACAAAAAAGCCAAAGAAAATTGACCCATAATGGTAATGCAATTCACATTTAAATTAAATATTTGGTCACATTTGCATAAATATAATTAATTCATAGTGATGGATAATTACCTATTAATCTAAAATTTCATAAGCCTTCTATAGAATAGATAACCCAAAATCTTATCACCTGGGATTGTGGTTTACTTCATAATAATGCTGTGTTTCTGAAACCTGTGGCTCAAATCAATCCATATTTACAGAAAACCTACCTTACTCAATAATGGGGATATTAAGATACCCTAAGATACCCCTAGAACTTACAGCCAAAGTCATGAAAAAGTCATCCTTTTCCATAAACTTAGTTCTGGAACTTAGTTTTAACACCTAATACATCTGGTCTTTGGACCAAAACACCAGTGTATAATGTCAAGTTTGTAAATAATTAGTAATGTCATTGTTTAGATAGCACTTAATAGTTTTTAAAATGCTTTCATAAATTTTTTCTAATTTAATCCTCACAACAACCTTAAGTAACCTTTAAGAAAATGTTAGAATCACTCCCTCATTTTACAGATGAGAAAACTGACTTGGAGAGGTTAAAATAACTTGTTGTTATACATAGGCAAGAGTTAGTGGCAGAGTTGGGTGTGACACTGCCAAGACAAAAGCTCTGCACACACTGCAGTATCTCATCACAGTTATGTTCTCTAGAGTTAAGAGAAGAGCAATAAAATGCCACATTCATTTTATTTCTAGTGCCCAGCACAATGCTTACAACCACTTAACACATCTGCTGAATGTATTATGTACTTAGAAATTTCAAATGGCAGATTACTGACATTTAAACTAGCCCTGGTTTGACATGACTTTCAACCCTTCACAATAATAGCTAAATAGCATAACAGTGAAGAGCTTCCCAATTCAGTCACATCCAAACAAGAACCTCTAATAAACAAAAAGCAAAGTATCTTATCTTCCATTCAAACATACATTAGAAAGAATTGTACTTAGGAACAATCAGCATTCTCAATTCTCAATGTGCAATTTATCTTAATAAAAGCTCTTCTCTTCATTTTTATGAAGAAGAAACTAAAATCACACCAGCAATATAAGTAAAAATTAAATCTTAAAATGAGAAGAGACTAAAGTCAATATAGTATTGGGCAAAAAGCTCCACAAAATATACACAGCTTTGAGAGAAGATCAGGCAGGAATAAATTCATATTATTCCTATTAAATATGGTAACATTTGTATTGAAATGCTAATGAGACCTGGAGGAACCGCCCCACTCCATCTGAAAGCAGCAGTTAGGTAAGGATGGACACCCGCAGGAGAAGCTCTGTAAAGAAATCTGCATTTTAAAAAGCATAGAAGTCAAGAAACAGGACCTGTTTAGAAAAACCACATGAGACAACAACAACAAGTACTTAAGCCTATCAAAATTGAATTAATTACCATTCAGGTAGCTTCAGAAATGACAAGTATTAGCCCAGAACAAAAAGGTCAGCAAGAAAAATCCAAAAGGAATAGGGACAAAATGCTAATTAATCGGCCTGGCGCTCACGCCTGTAATCCCAGCACATTGGGAGGCCGAGATGGGCGGATCACGACGTCAGGAGATCGAGACTATCCTGGCTAACATGGTGAAATACTGTCTACTAAAAATACAAAAAAATTAGCCAGACGTGGTGGTGGGTGCCTGTAGTCCCAGCTACTCAGGCGGCTGAAGCAGGAGAATGGCATGGACCTGGGAGGTGGAGCTTGCAGTGAGCTGAGACTGTGCCACTGCACTCCAGCCTGGGCGACAGAGGGAGACTCTGTCTCAAAGAAAAAAAAATGCTAATTAATCTCTGGTTTCAACTGGCTATCAGGAATCTGAGTTAAACTATGTCTACCTAGTTGTATTTGTCTGTTTTCGTACTGCTATAAAAAACTGAGACTGGGTAATTTATGAAGAGAAGAGGTTTAATTGACACAGTTCCACAGGCTTAAGAGGAAGCATGAGTAGGCCTCAGGAAACTTACAATCATGGCAGAAGGTGAAGAGGAAGATAGGACCTTCTTCACATGCTGGCAGGAAAGAGAGAGACAGTGAAGGGGGAAGTGCCACACACTTTTAAATCATCAGATCTCATGAGAACTCACTCACTATCACAAGAACAGCAGGGGGAAATCCTCCCCCAAGATCCAATCACCTTCCACCAGGTCCCTCCTCCAATGTGACATGGGGTTTGAGTAGGGACACAAATCCAAACCATATCACTAATATAAGTTTAAAATGGTATATTTGATCCAATCTACATAGTGTTCAAACCCCATCATTTCCTCACAAAATGGTAATAGAGCTTTGACTCTTAATGGCCGAGTATGTTGCTGTGAAGAAATCCAGCATCCAGGAAGGACACTGCAGAAAAGGAGAAAAGGGCATCATTGAAAGTACAGTTAATCTTTTGTCCTCTTAAATGATGCAGGTATAACCTATCTAGGATTTGGTTTAGGACCTGGCCCATCAGGTAGCCAAGAACTAGTCATTCCAAAGTAACTAGGGAAGACACAGATGAACTATATTTCTTTTTTTTTTTTTTCCTTGCCTTTTTTCTCTCTGCCTTTCCCCATTTGGTGATGAGTGAATAACAGTCAATTACATGAAAAAACAGCATGTCACGGTAGTGAGAGAAGACTACATTTAAGTGGATGGTGTCTGCTTCCCAATAGCCTTCCTTTAAGAAAGGTAAGCAAGCAATTAACACTTTTACTACAAGTGTGGCAGGTGCTGTTCAAGACTTTATATACACATCTTAACCCATTTAAATCGCACACAACAAATTATAAGGTAGGTATTCTCATTGTCCCCATTTTAAAGATGAAAAATTGAGTCACAGAGAAGCTAAATGACTTGTTCAAGCTCCCACAGCTAAAAAGTTAAAACAGGGTTTGAACCCAGGCACTCTGGCTATATAGTGAATTTGTGCGTGCGTGTGTGTGTGTGTGTGTGTGTGTGTGTGTGTGTGTGTGTGACTTAAAATAGCACAAATTTATTATCTTACAGTTCTGGAGGTCAGAAGTCCAAAATATATTCCATTGGGCTAAAATCAAGGTGTCACAGGCTCTAGAAAGAATCTGTTTCCTTGACTTTTCTGACATCTAGAGGCCACCTGCATTCCTTGGCCCCAGCCTCTTCCTCCATCTTCAAAGCCAGCAGCATAGCCTCTTCACATTTCTCTTTGACTCTGACTCTTCTGCCTTCCACTTCCACCTTTTAAGACCCCTTTTTTATGGTATATTGGGCCCACTTGGATCATACAGAATAATCTCCCACCTCAAAATCTTTAACTTAATTACATCTGAAAAGTCCCTTTTGTGAAGTAAGGTAATATATTCACAGGTTTCAGGGATTAGGACTTGGCCATCTTTGGGGCTATTCTTCTGCCCAGCCATTCTTCTTACTGTAGCCAGGTGGGCAAGGAGGGAGAAATCGGGAAGTTGTTGGCAGGACCTCACTGGCTAGAGGAGGGTCTGAGTTAGGTCTTCCAGGCGGGAAGACTTTTCACAACATGGAGAGAATTCCAGGCAGGCTGAGCAGCACCAACAAAGGCACAGCAGTTACTGCGAACCTGGCATGAGCACACTGGGCAGTAGGGAGACAGCTCGAACTGAAGAAAAGAGGTGCACCTTGAAGCATTATGGGAGGTAACGCTGTGGAAAAGTTGGGTTCCATTCTTCTTCAACTACAAGACTTGGAGGGTAGTGCCCCCTTTTTCACAAGCAACATTTTAGTATAATTTGTGGATGTTCTTTGCTGAAAATTAGGAATGGATTAACTAAGATTCTATAACAAAGTTTTTTTTTCTGATTAGCATTTTTCTGTCTTTCCTGATTCCCTTTTTCGTTGTTATTTGTTGTTATTGCTTTGCTTTTTCTAAATGAGTTCTAGCTTTGTAATAGACAAAGGGGTACTTTGTGTTAGTACCCTGACATACCCCTCCCCTGCTTCGCACCCCTTTTCCTTCTAACTGTCAGCATTTCTCTGACCCCAAAGCTTGCTTTGCATATCTGCCAAGTGGAAAAACATCTGATTCACCACTCCCCGACTTTTCAGCAGCTCTCTTCCAATGACTGAGGAGTTGGTCTATAAATCCCATTTCCCTTCTTCCCCTCCAGTGAAATAACTCTGAAGCATGACTCCTACACTTGGCTCCCTGAATCACTCAGCAACTTAAGCTCCAGTTGTCTATAGTGGTAACCTCATTGACACTGAACCTGATGCTGGCTCCTTCCATTCCCTGTCTCACTTCTTGACTCCTCTACAGGTGTTTGTTGGGATCACCTCCCAGATAAACTACTTGCACTTGAATCCATGTCACAGGGGGACATGAATCATGTCTCTAGGGCAACCCAAACTAAAATAGGATTTCATCAACATAGTGAGTGCTCTTAACTAGTCTGTGATAAAGTTATAAAAGTGACTTTGTTGGCTCTTTCAGAGAACCTTTGCCGACAGTAAAGTCCTGATTTTAGGAGAAGCTGATTTTTAAAGTGTATAAAAGGACCAGCCCACAGAAGAAAATGCAAAAGCTCAGGAAAACATGAACAGTAAAAATAACCCCAGTGGACCTTGGCAAGAGGCAGTGATAGAAAACAATGTGAAAGTTTTCTGCCATCATAGAGCTGACTGGTACAGTCAAATGACATGACCAAAAACAAATCTCTGACACCTAATTTCCATTCTGGGCCCAAACTCCATGCTGACTTCCAAAGTTACATGTTTAAGTAAACCTAAATTGTGAAATAAAACAAAGAAAAAGAACTCTTATTTAACTGATTACCTAAAATATAAAATTTTAAATATCACTGTGAGAATATACTTTATATTGAACATCTCAAAGTAAGTTAATTGCTACTTACATTGGATGCTAACTATATTAAAATATTTAGTTGCTGAGGTATGACTGGAAATCATGTTTCCAAAGGATTAATTAAGCAAAACAACAAATTAATTTAATGGCAGGCTATTCCTAGTGGTGGAGAGTTTGAAATTACACACAGATTAAGAGTGACCATTAAAACTAAAGAACCACTGTAGCTCCCAGCGTGACCGACACAGAAGACGGGTGATTTCTGCATTTCCCACTAAGGTTCATCTCACTGGGCCTGGTTGGACAGTAGGTGTACCCCACGGAGGGCGAGCCAAAGCAGGGTGGGGCATCACTTCACCCAGGAAGCCAAGAGGTCAGGGGATTTCCCTTTCCTAGCCAAGGGAAGCCGTGACAGAATACCTGGAAAAAGGAGACACTGCCAGTCACATACTGCACTTTTCCCATGGTCTTAGTAACCAGCAGACCAGGAGATTCTCTTCTATGCCTGGCTCGGTGGGTCCCATACCCATGGAGCCTTGCTCACTGCTAGCACAGCAGTCTGAGATCAACCTGCCAGGCTGCAGTCTGGCTGGGGGAGGGGCATCTGCATTGCTGAGGCTTGAGAAGGTAAACAAAGCAGCCAGGAAGCTAGAACTGGGCGGAGCCCACCACAGCTCAGCAAGGCCTACTGCCTCTATAGACTCCACCTCTGAGGGCAAGGCATAGCTGAACAAAAGGCAGCAGAAACTACTGCAGAATTAAACGTCCCTGTCTGACAGCTCTGAAGAGAGCAGTGGTTCTCCCAGCATGAGGACTGAGCTCTGAGAACAGACAGACTGCCTCCTCAAGTGGGTCCCTGACCCCCATGTAACCTAACTGGGAGACACCTCCCAGTAGGGGTTGACAGACACCTCATACAGGCGGGTTGCCCCTCTGGGACGAAGCTTCCAGAGGAAGGATCAGGCAGCAATATTTGCTGTTCTACAGCCTCCGCTGGTGATACCCAGGCAAACAGGGTCTGGAGTGGACCTCAAGCAAACTCCAACAGACCTGCAGCTGAGGGACCTGACTGTTAGAAGGAAAACTAACAAACAGAAAGCAATAGCATCAACATCAACAAAAAGGGCATCTACACCAAAACCCCATCTGTAGGTCACCATCATCAAAGACCAAAGGTAGATAAAACCACAAAGATGAGGAGAAACCAGAGCAGAAAAGCTGAAAATTCTAAAAACCAGAGCGCCTCTTCTCCTCCAAAGGATTGCAGCTTCTCACCAGCAACGGAACAAAGCTGGATGGAGAATGACTTAGACAGGAGTAGGCTTCAGAAGATCGGTAATAACAAACTTCTCTGAGCTAAAGGAGCATGTTCTAACCCATCACAAGGAAGCTAAAAACCTTGAAAAAAGGTTAGACAAATGGCTAACTAGAATAAAGAGTGTAGAGAAGACTTTAAATGACCTAAAGGAGCTGAAAACCATGACACGAGAACTTCCGTGACACATGCACAAGCTTCAATAGCCAATTCGATCAAGTGGAAGAAAGGGTATCAGTGATGGAAGATAAAATTAATGAAATAAAGCAAGAGGACAAGTTTAGAGAAAAAAGAGTAACAAGAAACGAATAAAGCCGCCAAGGAATCTGGGACTATTTGAAAAAACTAAATCTGTGTTTGACTAGTATACCTGAAAGTGTCAGGGAGAATGGAACAAAGTTGGAAAACACTCTTCAGGATATTATCCAGGAGAACTTCCCCAACCTAGCAAGGCAGGCCAACATTCAAATTCAGGAAATACAGAGAACATCACAAAGATACTCCTCGACAAGACCAACCCCAAGACACATAATTGTCAGATTCACCAAGGTTGAAATGAAGGAAAAAAATGTTAAGGGCAGCCAGAGAAAGGTCGGGTTACCCATAAAGGGAAGCCCATCAGACTAACAGCGGATCTCTCTGGAGAAACCCTACAAGCCAGAAGAGAGTGGGGGCCAATATTCAACATTCTTAAAGAAAAGAATTTTCAACCCATCATTTCATATCCAGCCAAACTAATCTTCATAAGCAAAGGAGAAATAAAATCCCTTACAGACAAGCAAATGCTGAGAGATTTTGTCACCACTAGGCCTGCCTTACAAGAGTTCCTGAAGGAAACACTAAACATGGAAAGGAACAACCGGTACCAGTCACTGCAAAAACATGCCAAATTGTAAAGACCATTGATGCTATGAAGAAACTGCATAAATTAATGGGCAAAATAACCAGCTAGCATCATAATGACAGGCTCAAATTCACACATAACAATATTAACCTTAAATGTAAATGGGTTAAATGCCCCAATTAAAAGACACAGATTGGCAAATTGTATAAAGAGTCAAGACCCATCAGTGCGCTGTATTCAGGAGACCCATCTCACGTGCAGGGACACACAGAAGCTCAAAAGAAAGGGATGGAGGAAGATCTACCAAGCAAATGGAAAGCAAAATAAAGCAGGGATTAAAATCCTAGTCTCTGATAGAACAGACTGTAAACCAACAAAGACCAAAAGGGATAAAGGAGGCCATTACATAATGGCAAAGGGATCAATTCAACAAGAAGAGCTAATTATCCTAAATATATATGGACCCAATACAGGAGCATCCAGATTCATAAAGCAAGTCCTTAGAGACCTACAAAGAGACTTAGACTCCCACGCAATAATAATGGGAGACTTTAAGACCCCACCATCAATATTAGACAGATCAATGAGATAGAAGGTTAACAAGGATGTCCAGAACTTGAACTCAACTCTGAACCATGCGGACTTAATAGATATTTACAGAACTCTCCACCCCAAATCAACAGAATATACATTCTTCTCAGCACCACATCACACTTATTCTAAAATTTACCACATAATTGGAAGTAAAGCACTCCTCAGCAAATTTAAAAGAACAGAAATCACAACAAACTGTCTCTCAGACCACAGTGCAATCAAATTAGAGCTCAGGATTAAGAAACTCACTCAAAACCACACAAGTACATGAAAACTGAACAACCTGCTCCTGAATGACTACTGGGTAAATAATAAAATGAAGGCAGAAATAAAGATGTTCTTAGAAACCAATGAGAACAAGAACACAATGTACCAGAATCTGTGGGACACGTTTAAAGCAGTGTGTAAAGGGAAATTTATAGCACTAAATGCCCACAAGAGAAAGCTGGAAAGACCTAAAATCGACACCCTAACATCACAATTAAACTAACTAGAGAACCAAGAGCAAACAAATTCAAAAGCTAGCAGAAGGCAAGAAATCCCTCTACGCGAATAAACTAGAAAATCTAGAAGAAATGGATAAATTCCTGGACACATACACCCTCCCAAAATTAAACGAGGAAGAAGTTGAATCTCTGAATAGACTAGTAACAGGCTCTGAAATTGAGGCAGTAATTAATAGCCTACCAACCAAAAAAAGTCCAAGACCAGATGGATTCACAGCCAAATTCTACCAGAGGTACAAAGAAGAGCCGGTACCACTCCTTCTGAAACTATTCTAATCAATAGAAAAAGAGGGAATCCTCCCTAACTCATTTTATGAGGCCAGCATCATCCTGATACCAAAGCCTGGCACAGACACAACAAAAAAAGAAATTTTAGAACAAAATCCTTGATGAACATCAATGTAAAAATCCTCAATAAAATACTGGCAAACCGAATCCAGCAACACATCAAAAAGCTTATCCACCACGATCAAGTGGGCTTCATCCCTGGGATGCAAGGTTGGTTCAATATATGCAAATCAATAAATGTAATCCATCACATAAACAAAACCAATGACAAAAACCACATGATTATCTAAAAAGATACAGAAAAGTCCTTTGACAAAATTCAACAGCCCTTCATGCTAAAAACTCTCAATAAACTAGGGATTGATGAAACATATCTCAAAATAATAAAAGCTATTTATCACAAACGCACAGCCAATATCATACTGAATGGGCGAAAACTGGAAGCATTCCCTTTGAAATCCGGCACAAGACAAGGATGCCCCCTCTCACCACTCCTATTCAACATAGTGTTGGAAGCTCTGGCCAGGGCAATCAGGCAAGAGAAAGAAATAAAGGATATTCAATTAGGAAAAGAGGAAGTCAAATTGACCCTGTTTGCAGATGACATGAATGTATATTTAGAAAACTCCATCATCTCAGCCCAAAATTTCCTTAAGCTGATAAGCAACTTCAGCAAAGTCTCAGGATACAAAATCAATGTGCAAAAATCACAAGTATTCCTACACACCAATAATAGACAAACAGAGCCAAATCATGACTGAACTCCCATTCACAATTGCCACAAAGACAATAAAATACCTAGGAATCAAACTTACAAGGGATGTGAAGGACCTCTTCAAGAACTACAAACCACTGCTCAGTGAAATAAAAGAGGACACAAACAAAGGGAAGAACATTTCATGCTCATGGATACGAAGAATCAATATCATGAAAATGGCCATACTGCCCAAGCTAATTTATAGACTCAGTACCATTCCCATCAAGCTACCAATGACTTTCTTCACAGAATTAGAAAAAACTACTTAAAAGTCCATATGGAACCAAAAAAGAGCCCGCATTGCCAAGACAATCCTAAGCCAAAAGAACAAAGCTGGAGGCATCACGCTACCTGACTTCAAACTATACTACAAGGCTACAGTAACCAAAACAGCATGCTACTGGTACCAAAAACAGATATATAGACCAATGGAACAGAACAGAGATCTCAGAAATAAGACCACACATCTACAATCATGTGATCTTTGACAAACCTGACAAAAACAAGAAATGGGGAAAGGATTCCCTATTTAATAAACAGTGCTGGGAAAACTGGCTAGCCATATGTAGAAAGTGGAAACTGGATCCCTTCCTTATACCTTATATAAAAATTAATTTAAGACGGATTAAAGACTTACATGTTAGACCTAAAACCATAAAAACCCTAGAAGAAAACCTAGGCAATACCATTCAGGACATAAGCATGGGCAAGGACTTTATGACTAAAACACTAAAAGCAATGGCAACAAAAGCCAAAATGGACAAATGGGATCTAATTAAACTAAAGAGTTTCTGCACAGCAAAGGAAACGACCATCAGAGTGATCAGGCAACCTACAGAAAGGAAGAAAATTTTTGCAATCTACCCATCTGACAAAGGGCTAATATCCAGAATCTACAAAGAACTTAAACAAATTTACAAGAAAAAAACAAACAACCACATCAAAAAGTAGGAGAAGGATATGAACAGACATTTCTCAAAAAAAGACATTTATGTAGCCAACAGACACATGAAAAAATGCTCATCATCACTGGTCATCAGAGAAATGCAAATCAAAACCACAATGAGATACCATCTCATGCCAGTTAGAATGGCGATCATTAAAAAGTCAGGAAACCACAGATGTTGGAAAGGATGTGGAAGACAGGAATGCTTTTACAATGTTGGTGGGAGTATAAATTAGTTCAACCATTGTGGAAGACAGTGTGGTGATTCCTCGAGGATCTAGAACTAGAAATATCATTTGACCCAGTGATCCCACAAAGGATTATAAATCACGCTACTATAAAGACACATGCACACGTTATGTTTACTGCGGCACTATTCACAATAGCAAAGACTTGGAACCAACCCAAATGTCCATCAATGATAGACTGTATTAAGAAAATGTGACACATATACACCGGGGAGTGGGGGTCAGGGGGAGGGATAGCATTAGGAGAAACACCTAATGTAAATGACGAGTTGATGGGTGCAGCAAACCAACATAGCACAAGCATACCTACGTAACAAACCTGCACATTGTGCACATGTACCCTAGAACTTAAAGTATAACAACAACAACAAAAAAACACAAACTAAAGAACCAAAAGGAGTCAATTTTTTTTCTTTTTGCAGCAAGTAAATTAAGTTAAAAAATCTTAATATGCTTTTCACTTTTTTGATTTACTTTTATTTCTTTGAAGGGCTAAATATGTGGATGATTCCAAATCAAAAGTATTTTAAAGACATATTCTGCCTCGGTACGGTGTCTCACACTTGTAATCCCAGCACTTTGGGAGGCTGAGGAGGGTGGATTGCTTGAGTCCAAGAGTTTGAGACCAGTCTGGACAACATGGCAAAACTCCATCTCTATAAAAATGAGCCAGGCGTGGTGGTGTGCACCTGTAGTCCCAGCTACTTGGGAGGTTCAAGTAGAAGGATGGCTTGAGGCCAGGAGGCAGAGGTTGCAGTGAACTGAGACTGTGCCACTGCCCTCACTCTAGCCTGGGCGACAGAGCCAGACCCTGTCTCAAAAATATATAAATAAAATAAAATGAAAATTCAAAGTCTCACTTCTAATCCCTTTCCTCTGCCTAAAAGGTAACTATATTTGCTTTTGGTTTATTCTTCCAGTGTTTCTTTTCAAAATTATATGAAAACATATAGATTTTATGTATGTCTCTTCTTCTTATATAAAAGGTAGCAGTGCTTTTATATAGCTTACGCTATAAACCTAGATATCATGTGCTACATATTAAGTGCTATCTTGTTTTCTTAATAACGTTCTTGAAAAGCATACCACATTACCACATAAAGATCATCTTTATTCTCCTTTTTAAGGTTGCACAGAACTGCTTTACTGATGATGTAATATTTCAAAACACACATTTGGTTTTTGACCCCATTTCCTGACATACAGCTCTTAAAATCCTTGGAATCTCTAAAGTGATGTCTTTCTAGTGAGTTGACTGATGGCTGGTAGCCTGTAGGTAGCTTCAGGATGTGGGCTGGTCATGCAGAAAGATCAAGGCATGATTAGAAAGATCCAGATAGGGAGAGGGGCTGAAGGTTAAGCTGATCACCAATGGCCAATTAATCAATCATGCCTATGTAATGAAGCCTCCATAAAAACCCAAAGGACAGGGTTCAGGAAGCTTCCAGATAGCTGAAGACATGAAGTTTCCTGGAGTATGGCTCACCTAAGAAAAGACATGGAAGATCTGTCCTTCCCAAATACCTTACCCCATGCATCTCTTCATCTGTATACTTTGTTATATCCTTTATAATAAGCCAGTAAACATGCTTCCCTGAGTTCTGTGAGCTGCTTTAGCAAATTAATCAAATCTAAGGAGGGGGTTGTGGGATCCCCAGTTTATAGCCGGTCAATCAGAAGCACAGGCAAACTAACCTGGGGCTTGCAAATGGCATCAGAAGTGGGATCCCTCAACCTGTAAGATCTCACACTGTCCCAGGTAGTGTCAGAATTGAACTGAATTAGAGGATACTCAGCTAGTGTCTGCTGGAGAACTGATTGTTTGTGTGAAAATAAGTAATTCCAAATATAAGCTGTCAGAACTTCAAAATATTTTGAGCCTTAAAGGAATGGTATTATAGGACCTCAGTCACATAATAGGGAGCTGTAACCATTGTTTCTCTGATTAGATTTGCCTTCTCTCTTACCCACATAGTTTTATAAAATGTTGTAAATGATTCAAGGGCACCTAGGCAGCCCCATTCTCTCTTCACTGTAGATTGACTGCCCTTTTACCTTTTTCACACACAGACTATCATGTCTAAGATGAAATGTTAAACACACACTTTTAAATTGAAAAGGAAATGAAAGCAAGCTGTAACTCATTAGATTGTTGTAACTCATAAACCAGCCTTGCATAGAAAATGCTATAATCCTAATACATTTGTTTTCTGCCTATGTAAGCAAGACCTTAACTTTTAATTTGGGAGCACAGACTCCATTTCTCTGGAGTTTGTGTTTCCCACATGGCCATTCTCAGCCTTTCACTTGAATAAAGCTAGACTCTGATTCTTTTGATTATTTCAGGTTAACACTTGCTTGGTGTCTGGGGAAAAAAACCCACACATTTCACAGAAGTCGACTGTGTTGATTGTTGCTGGGTGAGAGAACAGAAAAAGCACCTTGAGTGTGTTTTTTCCACAGAGACGGCCATTTGTGTTCTTCCAATCTTTTGCTATTACAAATAAAGGCACAAAGAATGACTTTATAGACACATTCTTTCGTATTTTTTGCAAATTTGCCTTTGGGATATATTCCTAAAAGTGTGATTGCTTAATTAAAGGCATATGCATATTTAATTTTGCTAGACATTGCCAAATTTCTCTGAGTTAATACTACTCTCATTCCTATCAGCAAAGTATGAGAGTACCTACTTTACCCATAGCCTTGTCAAAAGATTATGCAAACCTTTGGACATTTATCTATTGATGGGTGAGAAGTGGTGTCTCAATGCAGTTTTAATTTCTATTTCTTCCTTACACGGTGAGCTGAACCACTCTTCTATGTTTAAAAGTTGTTTGTGCTTCCTGCCAGAGGATGCCGCCAAGGAGGCACTGTGAAAATCTCTCTTCCTACTGCTGTCATATCGCAGTTAGTTTCTTAAAGAGCCCGAACAGCTATGGAAGCTCTTCATTGTCACTGGAGGGTTGAGCTTTGAAACAAAGCTGAGGAAGATCTGAGGAGCCATTCTGAGCAATGGGGAACACTCACAGACTGTGTGGTAATAGGAGATCCAAATATCAAGCACTCCAGGGGCCTTGACTTTGTCATGTATGCCACTGTGGAGGAGGTGGATGCAGTCATGAATGCAAAGCCACAGAAGGTGGATGGAAGAGTTGTGGAACCAAAGAGAGCTGGCTCAAGAGAAGACTCTCAAAGACTAGTGCCCACTTAACTGTGAAAAAGATATTAGTTGCTGGCATTAAAGAGTACACTGAAAAACATCACCTAAGAAATTATTTTGAACAGTATGGAAAAATTGAAGTGACTGAAATCATGACTGACCAAGGCAGTGGCAAGAAAAAAGGCTTGGCCTTTGTAAGCATGACTGTGGATAAGACTGCATTCTGAAATGTCATACTGTGAATGGCCACAATTGTGAAATTAGGAAAGCTCTGTCAAATCAAGAGATGGCTAGTGCTTTATCTAGCCAAAAAGGGTGAAGTGCTTCTGGAAACTTTGGTGGTGGTTGTGGAGGTGGTTTTGGTGGGAATGGCAATGTTGGTTGTGGTGGAAACTTTAGTGGTCATGGTGGCTTTGGTGGTAGCCCTGGTGGTGGTGGATATGGTGGCAGTGGGATGGTTAAAATGGATTTTGTAATAATGGAAGCAAATTTGGAGGTGGTGAAAGCTACAATGATCTTGGCAATTGCAACAGTCTTCAAATTCTGGACCCATGAAGGAAGGAAACTTTGGCAGCAGCAGATCTGGCCCCTATGGTGGTGGAGGCAAATTATTTGCCAAACTATGAAACCAAGGTGGCTGTGGCAGTTCCAACAGCTGCAGAAGCTATGGCAGTGGCAGAAGATTTTAATTACTGCTAGGAAATAAAGCTTAGCGGGAGAGAAGAGCCAGAGAAGCGAGAGGGAAGCTACAGGTTACAACAGATTTGTGAATTCGGCCAAGCACAGTGGTGGCAGGATCTAGCTGCTACAAAGAAGACATATTTTAGACAATATTTGTGTATATGGGCAAAAAACATGAAGACTATATTTGTGATTAATTGTATAAAAATTAACAACAGGTTATCTTATTTTATGTTCTGTGGAAAATGTAAAGCAGTCTACCGAAGGGTTTTAATGTAAGATTTTTTTTTTTGCATCCATGCTGTTGACTGCCAAATGTTATAGTCCAATCGTGACACTGAATGTGTCTTTTAAAATAAATAAATTAATTACATTAAAGTTGTATTTCTTTTCATGTAAATTAAATGAACTTATACTTCTGCCCAGTTTTCTATCAGGAAGTTGGTCTCTTAATTAAATTATTTTTATTTTTAGAAGCTTTCTTTATATTAGAAATGTTAGCCCTTCATGATCTAAGTGGCCAGTACTTACTCTAGTTTATTACATCTTGTGACTTTCCTTATGCTGCTTTTTTCTTATGCCAAAATTCTTTTTTAAAATGTAGCTTAATTCATTAATATTTTCTCTTACTGATTTTCTAGTTTTGAGCTACAGTTACCCCTTAATATTCTCATGCTACCATAAATAATTCAGCCATGCCTTCTTTTAATACTAGCATGGTTTTATGTTTTACTTTTAAAACACTAACCCACTTGAAATTTTTCCAGGTATATAGTATAAGATAGACCTCTAAATTTATCTTTTTCCAAATGGCTATCCAGTTTTTAGGAAAGCCATCTTTTTTCCACTGATTTGAGGTGCCGCCTTTATCATTAGTAAGCCACTATCTATACGTAAACCCATTTCTGGACCTCCTAATCTGCTCCATTAGTCTTCTTGCTCTTTCAGGTATCTCATTATCTTAATTATAAAGGCTTTATATTTTACATCTTCTTTTCTAGGATTTACTTGGCTATTCCTCCTGTTTGTTTGTTTTTCCTTATAAACTTTAAAATCAATTTTTACTATTTCTTCCTCAGAATAAAAGGACCTACTGGCATTTTTATTAGAATATTTTAAAATTTGTATAAATAAACCTAAAAAGCGTTGACATGCTTATGATGCTGATTCTTTTTTTTTTTTTTTTTTTTTGACAGAGTCTTGCTCTGCTGCCCAGGCTGGAGGGCAGTAGCACAATCTCAGCTCACTGCAAGCTCCGCCTCCTGGGTTCATGCCATTCTCCTGCCTCAGCCTCCCGAGTAGCTAGGACTACAGGCACCCACCACCATGCCCAGCTAATTTTTTTGTATTTTTGTTTGTTTGTTTTGTTTTGTTTTTTTAGTAGAGACGAGGTTTCACTGTGTTAGCCAGGTTGGTCTCAATCTCCTGACCTCGTGATCCGCCCACCTCGGCCTCCCAAAGTGCTGGGATTACAGGTGTGAGCCACCACACCTGGCCAGCTGATTCTTTAAAAATGTCATAATTGACAAAAAAGGCTCTGTTTAAGTCTACTTTTGTGTTTTTTAAGGAGTTTAAATTCCTTGTGTAAATTTTACTCATTTAACTTCTATATTATCTTTGTTGTTCCTGCTTAAAAGGTGTCTTCTCTTTAATTACATCATTCAATTGGAATTTGTTTACATATAAAGAACATTGATTTTTGTATATCAATCTTATATCTGTAACATTGCTTAATTGTCTGTTATAGTTTTCCCATCAACTTTCATGTGCTGTACAGACATATAATTATATACTTTGCATTAAAAAAACCATTGCTCCAATTTCTAAGTCTCAAATACTTTCTCTTGTCTAATGTTACTGGCTAATAATGATCACTAATACTATGTGAAATACCAGAGGCAACAGAGAGAATCCTTGTCTAGTTCCCTATTTTGGTAGTAATGCCTCTAGTATTACACCTTAAGAAAGGAATTTAGGCTTCAGGGCTGTGATGTATGTAATTTATCATGTTAAGGAATTATCTATTGATTTACACATGGCCATAAACATGGGAACAATAGACACTGCAGACTACTAGAGAGAGGAGGAAGTGGGGGATGGGTTGAAAAACTACCTATTGGGTACTATACTCTCTACTTGGGTGCAATATACCCATGTAACAGTCCTGCACATGTACCCCTTGTATCTAAAATAAAAGCTGAAATTGACAGAAAGAGAGAGAGCGAGTGAGAGACATTATTCCAGGTAGGCCTGATTTAATCAGATGCAAAGCCTTTAACAGATGGACTGGAGCTCTTCCTGAGATCAGATGCTCTCTTGCTGACCTTGGAAAGGTAAGCTGCTGTGTGTTACACAGCTGTAATGAAACAAATTCTGCCAACAGCCATGTAAGCTTGCAAGATGACTCTGAGCCTCAGATGAAACTATGGCCCCAACCAACGCCTTGGTTTCAGTCTTGTGAAACCCTGAACAGTGGAGCCAACTAAGCTCTGCCTAGACTCTTGATCACAGAAACTGTGAGATAATAAATGAGTATTGTTTTAAGCTGGAAAAATTGTGGCAATGTGTTATGTGCAACAGAAAACTAATACATATGGCAATTCTTCAGTCTAGTAAAAAGAAACACTTAAGTAAGTTTAATGAAGTGTGACAGGTGTTAGAAATGCTTAGAGCCCGCGGTGGCTCAAGCCTGTAATCCCAGCACTTTGGGAGGCCAAGACGGGTGGATCACGAGGTCAGGAGATCAAGACCATCCTGGCTAACATGGTGAAACCCCGTCTCTACTAAAAAAATACAAAAAACTAGCCGGGCATGGTGGCGGTGCCTGTAGTCCCAGCTACTCGGGAGGCTGAGGCAGGAGAATGGCATAAACCCGGGAGGCGGAGCTTGCAGTGAGCTGAGATCCGGCCACTGCACTCCAGCCTGGGCGACAGAGCGAGACTCTGTCTCAAAAAAAAAGAAAGAAATGCTTAGAGCACAAAATAAAAAAAACAATTATTTCTATATAGTAGTTTAAAACAGGCTTCACAAAGGAGATATTCCTTGAGCTGAATTTTATAAGAGGTATTCAAAAGGTAGACATTAGCTACCTATCAAAATCCCAGTGACATTTTTTCTAGAAATAGAAAAATCTATCTTAAAATTCCTGTGGGATCTCAAGAAACCCATAATAGTCAAAAATATCTTGAAAAAGAACAAGGTTGCAGGTCTCATACTTCCTAATTTCAAAAGTTACTACAAAGCAATAGTAATAAAAACAGTGTGGCACTGACATAAAAACAGACATATAGACCACTAGGATAGAATAGACAGCCCAGAAATAAACTCTCACATACATGGTTAAATGGTTTTCAACACAGATGCCAAGGCAATTCAATGGGGGAAAGGACAGTCTTCTCAATAAATGGTGACGGGAAAACTGGATTTTTACATGCAAAAGAAGGAAGCTGGACCCTTACCTCACACCATATATAAAAATTAACTCAGAATAAAATGTAAGACCTAAAACTATAGAACTCTTAGAAGAAAACATAGGAGAAAGCTTCATGACATTGGTGTGGTTAATTTCTCAGATATGCCACCAAAAGCTTAGGAAACAAAAGAAAAAACATTAAAATTAAGGCAAATCACAAAAAAGAGAAAATATCTGCATATTATACATCTGATAAGAAGTTAATATCCAAAATATATAAAGAACACCCACAATTCGACAACAACAAATAATTTAAAAATGGACAAAGTACTTGAATAGACATTTTTCCAAAGAAGATATATAAAATGGCCAATTACAAGAAAAAATGTTCAACATGAGTAATCATTAGGGAAATGCAAATCAAAATAACAATAAGACCACTTGATATGCATTACATTATGGGTTTTCTGGTATATAAAAACAGGAACAAAAAACAAAAATAAAAACAAAAAACAAAACAGAAAATAACAAGTTTTGGCAAGCATGTGGAGAAATTACAACCCTTCTGCATTGTAGGTGAAAATGTAAAATGGTGTGGCAGCTATGGAAAAGAGCATGGCAGTTTCTCAAAAAATTAAAAACAGAATTACCACATGATCCAGCAATTCCACTTCTGAGTAAATACTCAGATGTTTAAATAAATAATTCAAAATCTCCCACAAATGTTTTGAATTATTGACACAAATTTGCAGTTGAGCAGTTTCTTACATGGGTACATAGTATGTCTGTAGGTAGTAATAGCAGATTTTTATTTACTTTTAACATTGATTTATTTCTCAGGAATACTGAGAAGGTAAATAATGATTAAAATTGTAAATTTTATGTTACGTTTATCACAATTATTTTGAAAAGGTAGACATTAGTAGGCAAGATTTTCTAAGGAAAAGATACTTGATGAGCAGAGATACAGAGGTATAAACTAACTTAACATGTTCTAAAAAGTGCAAACAATTTGGTACCACTGAGATTTAGGGCAGAAGTCTTCAAATTAGAGTACATATAGGAATGTGTACTACATTTCACAATTCTGGTGACACCAATCACAAAAAAATACCCTTGGGGATACCCATATACTTTCTGAAAGATGTTTAGAATAGTTATAAGATAATAAAATATCAGATCCTCCACTTCCATAGGTACTTATTCCAAAACTGACCAGACACCAGACTGAGACAATTGGTCTAGCAAATCAGTAAGTTCTCTATTGCTCCCTTCCCATCTCACAATTACCATTTCAGCCACTTGACAAAAGAAAAGCATGTATTTCACCCATAAAAAAATACTACCATGGTAAACTATGCCAGAGTTTGAAAATCACTGGAGTAGCAAAAAAAAAAAAAAAAAAAAAGAAAAAGAAAAAAAGAAGACAATTTGAAATACTGGTATCTGGTAAGCCTTTAATAAAAGCCTTTGTCTCTGCTCATAAACCTGAGGTATAGTTTTATGGCTTCCCTGTTTTCTGTAATTCCTATTAAGGGCAAAGAGTGGTATTAAGAACAAGGTATTCTGGCCCAGATTAGGAATGTTCTGAGTTCAGACATATTGTGAAGTGGGGTGACTAAAGTAATGATAGGTTTAGTGATAATCTCTATTCTATTGTCCCCCAGATATTGACAAAGAATATATCACTCCTGAGAGAAGTCCCAAGAAACCTCTGTCAAACGATAGTAAAAACCTGTATCTCTCTAATGTCATTTATTTACACAATATACAGACCTTAAAATAAAGCTATTAATTTTTTTTTTAGAGGAAAGCTGGGAGTATTGGTTAAAAAACAGTAAACAGCTTGAACAATTCCAAGCCATCAACAAAGTTGGCTTTAAAAACCTCATATATTGTTGCTCACTATGATAATTAAGAAATCACATTTGATAAGTGATTATTCCAGTGTATAGGTGATAGCCAAAAATAAATTAGACACCAAGTCTATCATTAGATAGACTCCATTCCCTATTCCAACACCACTCTGCTTCATAAAATGCATAAAATGGCAGAAGATACACTTCACCAGATTGTAGCAAAAATGGTAAAGAACTAGTTTTGGTTTCTGAAAAGTTTAAACTGACTTGCATAAAGCACTGGATGTAACTATTAGAAACATACTAGAATTCATGCCTATAAAAAGTACCATGTGAGGAACCCAGGTTTTCATGAAGTCAAGACGGTTGTCATTTGTGTAACTCAAAAATGAAGCAAGACTTTCTCTGACAGAAAGAACTTTCTCTGAAAGTATGATTTGACTGATTGGGTTCATAATGAAGGCTAGTTTTGACAATTAGGTTATATAGAGGGTGTTTCTAAAAATAAATGAGCTAAATTTGTAGTGGGAAGGCTTTGATTAGCATATGTTAAACACAAATAGTTTGAAGCTTCAAATACGACCTAAAAATAGAAAATCATGGCACTGAATTTTTTTTCTTTTTGTGAGACAGAGTCTCGGTCTGTCACCCAGGCTGGAGTGCAGTGGCAGTGGCATGATCACGACTCACTGCAGCCTCGACTTCCCAAGCATAAGCGATCCTCCCACAGATGTTTTGAATTATTGAGAAAAATTTACAATTGAGCAGTTTCTTACATGGGTACACAGTATGTCTGTAGGTAGTAATAGCAGATTTTTATTTGTTTTTAACATTGATTTATTTCTCAGCAATATTGAGAAGGTAAATAAATTACAAGAACATGTAAAATGCTAAACAAAAATGAAGAGCTACACAAGCATTCCTACATACATTGATATAGATACAGATAATCTATGTGTAACCTCACTAGATGTGTTCTGCTTCTTCCATTTACACAGAGATAGTTTAAATAATTTCTTAGGAAAATATTATATCTCCACACCTTAAGAACATGTAACCTCTAACTTCCTTATTCTTTTTACCATAATATGAAAATATCTAAGTGGTTTATTTGGATAATAGAGCAAAGAAAAGATGAGAGTCCTATATTCTTATAGTTCATAACCTAAATGGCTCCTATTGCCTTCTCTAAGTCTGCAATATTTAATTTCTACTTTTTAGTAATCTCTGTTCTCAGGTCCTGATAACTTACTGTCTCTATATCCTTGAAGTAGGCTATATTCTGAGAATTCTTACTTTCCATTATTAGCCTTGGCTAAAGGTATCATTGTAAACACTCCATAAAGCGGTACTTATTTGTACAACCATGAAAATTAGAATAAAGTCAAAAATCCACACTTGAGAAAACAGAGGGGTCCAGAAATTTGCATGCCACACAGCCAGAACTGTAAGTCAAGTCTCCTGAATCTCAATCTAGGTCACCAAAATTCCACAAATATTACTGTGCACAAAGCACAATGATACAAAGCTGAACAAGACTCAGTCCTATGCTCATGTACTGGTATGTATACGAATGTATATAGAGATACACTATGCCACCATTTAAGAAAACAATAACTTGATAAATTTAAAGGTAAAAACAAATAGCTTAGAGATGGAAGAAAAGGCTTCATGGAAGAAACAGTATTAGAATTGAACCTTAAAGAATTGTTAGGATAATGATGGGAATCATGAGGAAGAAAGGCATTCTAGATACGAATACTATGAGCAAAGGTACAAGGGCAGCAATATATAGAGAGTATCCTCCATAAATAACAAGTGATAAAGCTAAAAAAAAAAAACTGTGGTGGCCGAGCGCGGTGGCTCACACCTGTAACCCCAGCACTTTGGGAGGCCGAGGCTGGCGGATCACGAGGTCAGGAGATCAAGACCATCCTGGCCAACATGGTAAAACCCCATCTCTACTAAAAATACAAAAATTAGCTGGGTGTGGTGGTATATGCCTGTAATCCCAGCTACTCAGGTGGCTGAGGCAGGAGAATCCCTTGAACCAGGGGGAGGCGGAGCTTGCAGTGAGCACCACAGCACTCTAGCCTGGCGACAGAGAGAGACTCTGTCTCAAAAAAAAAAAAAAAAAAAGAAAAAAGAAAAAGAAAAAGAGTGGTATAATATATACAAACTGCTATGGAAAATAACTATGGCTGAAAGGGAGGTTGGGGCAGATAACAGAGCTCTTTTTAACCATAAGATTTATTCTGTAAACAGAGATAAGACATCAACAATTTTTGAAGAGGGGGCCCTTGATTAAATTACCATCTATACTGTACCTTGTTCATTTTTATAGTCTAGCTCTGTATTGTTTTTATTTGCGTATAGCTTTTTCTCTCTCTCATGTTACTTGGTGAGATCTTTGTATACCACTTCTCTAGAACACTCTATCACACTTGTAGTAAGTTTCCTTAATTCAAAAATAAACCTACACTAACCAAGCAATCCCATATCATACAATGATAAGGCACAAATAAAAAGGAAAAAGCATTGACTTGATTTCTAATCACAGACCTACACATATATACCATCATTAGATTTTAAATTACTACTAACATATATATCTAGTTTTATTACACCACTGACTTATTTTTTTCATGCTTTGTAACAGAAATATCAGTTACAAACCACAAAAAGGTCATAGTAAGCAATTTCTTTCTTATTAATTATTTATTTTTGAGACAGAGTCTTGCTCTGTCACCCAGGTTGAAGTGCAGTGGCGCAATCTCGGCTCACTGCAACCTCCACCTCCCAGGTTCAAGCGATTCTCCTGCCTCAGCCTCCCAAGTAGCTGGGATTACAGATGTGTGCCACCACACGTGGCTAATTTTTGTATTTTTAGTAGAGACGGGGTTTCGCCATGTTGACCAGGTTGGTCTCAAACTCCTGACCTCAGGTGATCCACCCGCCTCGGCCTCCCAAAGTGCTGGGATTACAGGCATGAGCAACTGCGCCTGGCCATTAAGCAGTTTCTTATGGGACTGACAGCTCTAAAACTTTTGTGAAAAAGGAATAATACTCTGATTTTTAAATTTCTTCCTTCATTTTAGCTTTTAAACTCCAATAAAGTCAATAATGAAACATACAGCATTTCTTAGAAAAACTACAGTTTAAATATAGCAACAACAAAAATGGTAGGGTTAGATTAAAAGCAGAAATAGCACACTCTGCTGTTTGTCCACAGCTCTTCTTATTTGACATTTTGAGGAGTTTTTGGTTTTAGGGTAAAGAAAAAAATAATACAGTATGCTTGATGTTTAAAAAGAAACCAAATACATTTCAGCAATGAATTCCTGAATAACTGATTGGAAGATGGTATCTCAGAACACTTTAACTCCAATTTACAAATCCAGTTTACAAATAGACTCCTAATTTACAAATTGGTTGTATTTTAAGGTATTTTTAAGTTGGATGTTTAAAAATCACCAATTTCCCACAAGAAATAATGCAAAAAGCAGTTAGGTTCTACAGTAAATATTTTAATAGGAGCACAGTACTAAACTCTGATACTAAAGTATGGTAACTGAACAGTAGAAATTACAAAAAAAAAATACTCAGTGAGTTTCAAATAAGAGCATGGAAAATAAAACCCAGTATGCAATCCTAGTAACCAAAAAACCTGCTCCCTCTTCTTTGGCCAGGAGACAACCTTACCTCTAATACTAGCAGTTAGAACCTTTTGGAGGCATTGAGAGTTAAGGCATATTTACGAATTGTGCATGTGTGCATGTATGTGTGTAGTAATGTAATGGCAGAGAGAGGAAATGAATGGAGATTTTTTTAAGTCAGGAATTTTTAAAATATATTTAATGGTGGTTTACTGGTAGTTGTACTGAATTAATACCTGATACTGTATCCTCAGATCCTAAGAAAGTGTTGAGGACAAAGCAGATGTTTCAATAAAAACTACTGAATTTTTGCTAAATGATATTCTTACATAATTAGGTTCTTAAGTTCAAAGTTTTGTTTACCATTACTACGTTCAGTGTGTTCTTTCCATATTATAAAACCCTCTGCCAGCCTTTCTTAACTAGGGTTTCTCATCTGAACCAATGAACACAGAAAATGATCTTAGCGACTATTTCTCAGTTCCCCCAAGGATAATATATAACTGTACTTATCTAGATAATAGGTAAGAAGTTAATAATTCCATACAAATTGAGGCTTTATAGAATTAGGGTATTCTCTCCCTATTGAGAAAGGCTGTTAGACGAATCAGTTTTTATAAATGTTCTTACTATGATGGTTTTATATATGGTTAAAGAATACAATAACTATGCAATAATGTTCCCATATGTTCAATTTTATAATACAGGCACATATACAAGCAGCAAGTTAAAATCTTGGCAAACTGTTTACCTTTATCTTAGTCCCCAAAAGTAATAGTTCACAAATTATAACCACTTGAAAGGCAAACCACAAAGGAAATTGTTAGGGAACACCCAAAAACAATTTTGAAAAAAGTAAAATCTTCAGAATGTGTCATATGGTAACTTTCTACATATTAAAAAAACAAAAATGCTTACCTTTTACTTCATACAGGCCACAAATTTATTCTATTCTACTCTTTCTATTTAAATATGAAATCAACAAGATTTATCAAAATCAGTATAGGGTCTAAATCCTGTATTCATGAACAATGATGATCTCTTATAATTTAGAATTTCAAGTCTATCATTTTGTTTCCATTAGTACATATTCTATTTTATACACACCATTATTTATCATTTCTAAAGTCTGTACCTTAGTTTGCCTCTAAAAATTTGTTTCCTCTAAAATTAAGCTACTATTTTAAAACTTTTTAGACCTAACAAAAAGATTTATTTTGGTTAAAAAGCTTTTCTTTGTACTTACAAATGATTTTATGCTATATATATTAAAAAAGTACAAAGTACCACAAGATGGTAACTGGTGAGTTGCAGAAAATTGATTAAAAAGAAAAACAAAAAAAAAAAACTAGCAAGGCTTCAGAAATACCACACCAGCAACGAAGTATATTTCTACATCCTGCTTAGTTTTATAATTATCCATCATGCATAGGTAACCCTTTCATTTAAGTGAATAAAAAAAAAAATCAAGCTACAGATCTATGTAAATTGCCTCATTTCTAAATCGCAGTCAGATTCAAAGCTACAACTAATTGTTCAGATTTCTGCATTCTAAGTTATGAATTCATCTTCTATCCCAACTCTCCTTAGGGAAAAAAGGAGCAGAACTACTCTGAAAGCTCTTATAGGAACCATATTTTCAGAAAATAAAACAATCACACTCTTACATTATATTCATTCTCCTGTTTTTCATTGGGAAATAAAATTCATCACAATACAGCTCAGTTTTACCACAAAATTTATTATCACCCTTTGTCTGTGTAGAAAATGTTGGGGAAAAAAAAAAAAAAAAACAAACCTGTCTTTTTCTAAGAAATCACTTTCACTGTGGAAGTGAAAATGGAACACTGGGCAACCTAGAAGGGAAAGATGTATATTTCCATGGCATGTTTTCAACTGAGCAACAGTAGACCCAGAGAAAATATAAGGAGTGCCACTATTTCTCTTGCTATTGATGAACTGCAAATACTGAATATATAAAAATTAATGGTAGGGAAAAATACTTCTTTATACTCTATTCAGTTGATTTTTTAAAGAGTTTTCACTATTTCCTAAAATCAGGCAAATTTTTACCAATTTGAAAATCATCTCAGAGTGATCTCCTTGCAAATACTTCATTATCAGGTGTACATTTAAATAAATTCAGTTTGTTTTCTTTTTTAAAAGAAAAAAAGGTTGAACTAGAATTTCTTTATTTTGTACTTTGGAGCTACTTCTTCACTGACTTCCATTAAAAAACTTATGCTTGTTTAAAGTCCAAGTCAAAAATGTTGACTTACCATAGAGAAATTAGGCAAGAGACAGAATTTTAAAATTACACTACCCATAGAGGGCCAATTAACATTCTGGGAAATACATTCTCTCTATATATGAATGCTGATTGGGATCTGGTGTGTACATGCGTGTGCGCGCACGCGCACACACACACACACATACTCCCTCTCTATATATAGTCTCTCCCTCATACATATAAAGATAAATGCATAGTTTAGACACAGACTTTTTAAAAGAATTTTTCTTATGTGTTTCTCTGTACCTTGTTGTCATTTATTACCATTGAATTTAAGCCTTTGCTGACAACTTAGTTATCCAAAACTTAATATTGACTTAAAATGATGACTATACTATTATCTTTCATCTGAAACCTGTGAAATCTCTGATGCTGACCAAGCTTAACAATCTACATATAGTAGAAGTTCAGTAATTTTTTTAAATATGCCTAAAAATGATTGTAAAGAAATACTGCTAATAGTGGTTATGCGACCTCTGCGTGTTGTGATCCTAGTTTTTCTTTACTTCTTATGCTTTCCAGTATTTTCAAAATTTCTACCATGATCACATTTTATAATCAGAAAACTATTAAAAATTTTCTTACAAAGAATATGTCATATGCATAATACAAACAAAAATCTTATGAAAAACAAAATAAAACAAAACAAAAGAATCTCAGAATAAAAGAAAAAATCCAAAAGAAAACCCACAAAAATACTAACATGGGTCTCTTAAGGTAATTTTTTCCTTATGTTTTTCTATATTTTACCAAGTTTGTCAACATAATTATTACCATAATTTTAAAAAACTACTTTTAAATATGCAATTTCATTAAATCCTCAGCCTCTTTTCTAAATAGCCATATAGCATGTTCATGCTCTACCTGAAAACTGACCACCAACGGAAGGTACTGTCTTCCCTAGAGCACGATTAAGACGTGCTGACTCTCCTACACTCCAGTACTATTGGGGCTTGTGGTAAGGCAGATGTCCTTCTTGCTTGTCACTACCCCTATGTATCACAGTTCCTGCTACTTCTTCCCTACGGCACAGTTTCCTTAAGGCCCATGCCATTAGATCATTCCACCCTCTACCCATCTTGATTATCAGGGTTACAATTCTTGATTGTCCCCCTTCAGTCACTGAAAAATTTGGTAATGGGCTTATTATCTTTCCACCTCTACTCTTTCCATTACTCTTGATTTAAATTATCCATGTGGGCAATCCACCCAACACCAGGTCTCTATACGCTAAGCTATCTTCTGCCCCTATAATCACACCTTAGGCCTTAAGATCTCAATTCCAAGCATCTCATAATCTGAACAACCCTTCTTATTTCTGGATCACTTCCCCTAATACCTCTACTCTTAAAACTTCTTCCCAAACAGCGAAGATAGGGTCAGTGGATTAGACTGACCCTGTCTTAGGCCACTAAGTGGATTAGACCACTGAACCTAACACTTTTTTTTTAAGCATGTATCAATTACCTTTAAATCTTAATTTCTCACCACTCTAATCCCTGCCTTGCCCCTTTCTCACTGTTAGTACTCACCTGACAAAATCCCAAACCTGTTAAATCCAACTCTCTGTCTATTCCATACCTCTTACCAAGTAGCTGAACAAGACTGAAGAAAAACATACAACTATTCTGGTTGTGTTCACTTTAAATTCATGACCACAAACCTCAAATGGGCCCTCTGTGCTGCCAGGCAATCACACTGCTCCCCTTCACAGCAAAAGGTTTTGAAAAGGAGTTGACTTAGTTGCCATCTCCATTTCCTCCCCTCCCATTCTCTCTTGAAGCTACTCTGTCTGATCAGGCTTTCATTCTCATCGCTCTTCTTAGTCCCAGCAGCATTTAGCAGAGTTGATTAGTTCTTCCTGTTTAACAGGTTTCTTTACAAGCCTTCTGAAACAACAAATGGTTGTATCTTTCTTCCCACCTCGCTGGTCATTCCACTTTACTCTTCTTGGTTGCAACTGCCTCCTGACCACCCCCAGGGCTCAGTTCTCAGGCCTCCCCTCCTCTATCAATACTCGGTCTCAGGGCAAACTGTGTATTAAAGGCTTTAAATAACATATATAATCTGATGACACCCAAATTTCTATCTTCCACCCCAACCTGCTCCCTGAACTCCAGAGATGCAGATATATAAACATGTATCTACCACTCTCTGCCCTGCTCATTGCACTCCACTTACACTGCCCTTCTTGTCATCCTCATACCTGGCATGCTCCTGCCTGTGTGTTAATACTTGAAGTTCTCTCACCAGGGATATTCTTCCTCTGAGCAGTCCCATGTCCTTCTCCTCCACCATTTAGTCTCTGTTCCAATATTACCCTATGCAGAAGACTTTCCAAGCCCTTCTAAAATAGTATCTTCTTAGCCTACTCTATGGCATTTGTCACCAACTGACAGTCCATTATCTATTTGCATGTTCATTTGCTTTACTGACTGTCTCCATATCAAAATGTAATCTCCATGAAGGTAGGCCATTTGCCCATGTTGTTCACTGCCTGGCACAGAGTGGGTACTAAAACATTTGTTGAATTTTAAGATACATGAAACTTTTCTGTTATCTTCAAAGGGTGGGATTATGAGAACCTTTCAACAGGTAAGTTATACATTTCAGTGATGTTTGAAATTTTTACAGTAAAAATGTTGATATAGTTTAGATATGTGTGCCTGCCCAAATCTCATATTGAACTGTAATCCCCAATGCTGGAGGTGGGGCCTGGTGGGAGGTGTTTGGATCATGGGGATAGATCCCTCATGGCTTGGTGCTGTCTTCACAATAGTAAGTGAGTTCTTTCGAGATTTAGTCATTTAAAAATGTGTGGCATCTTCTCCCCATATCTGTTTCTCTTTCTCTCAAGATGCTACATGCCTGCTCTGCCTTCACCTTCCACCATGACTGTAAGCTTCCTGAGGCCTCCCCAGGAGCTAAGCAGACGCCAGCACTATGCTTTCTGTAACGCCTACAGAACTGTGAGCCAATACGACCTCTCTTCTTTATAGACTACCCAGTCTCAGGTGTATCTTTATAGCAATGCAAGAAATGACTAATACATATGTAATTGCGTATCAGAAAAACAAGAGCAAATAATAAAAATATTAAAGCTTAACAATAACAAAAAGGAATCCAATTATATGACCTGAAACTATGTATTCATGTAAGTTACAGAGAAGTTTATAAGTAGGTCAGTAGGACCTAGACAAGGATGACAAATAAGTTTTACCTTGGAAGCCAAGGTGGTTGCTTGAAGCACTATATTGAAAGGGCCCCTGACACTAAATCAGTTTTAGCAGGCAGGAGTACCATACTGAGGGATATTTTCCAGGAAAACAGAAGGGGTGGGAATAGTGGCATTCATGCTAGATGAATTCCGATGCCAGATGAATGCCACTCCATGACTTTAAATCCAGGTGTGGACTATTTTCAACCCTTTCTCTTCAGTTGGCTGCTTCCAAGAATGCCTATTTGTACACTCTTTGTCAATCTGAAATCTCCATATCAATGTCTGAGAGATCTCAAACTTACATCCAAAACAGAACTTTTGATCTACAGTCCCCTTTAAAAACAAAAACATTACCCCAGTCCCCTCTCTTTCAGTAATGACACCTCATTCACTCAGCTGCCCAGATAAAAACTCTAGAAACTATCCTTAATTCCCCTCTTTCACTCAGCCCTAACCCATACATTTATATTCTCAAGCAAATCTTGTTAGCTGTACCCCAAAGCATTTGCTAACTTTTCTGTGTCTCTCCATTTCTAAGGTTAGTACCTAAGACCAAGACACCATGGCCTCTCACCTGGTCCACTTTAATATAATAGCCTTCTAGCTGGTCTACCTGTTCTCACTTGTGCCCCCTTATAATCTATTATCCACACAGCAGCCAAAATCATTTTTTAAAATGAATACCCATATCGTGTCCCACTGCACTTGGAATAAAATCCAAACTCCTAACCCTAGGTAGTCTTCCCCAGTCTGTTTCTCCAACTTTATCTCAAACCACTCTCCTCTTACTGCCTAGGCTTCAGCCATGCTGGCCTCCTTTGAGTATCAAAACTGCTTTCACCACTAGGCTTTTCTACCAACTGATCCCTAGACTAGAATGTTCTTCCTCTGATAAGCTTTTCTTACGACAATAAGATCTCATGTTAAAGGCCCCTTCTTCAGAAGTCTTCCAGATCTACTCAATTTAAAGTGGCAACTCAGTCACTATCACATAATCCTATCTTAAATCTACACAATACAAGTAACTGTTTGGCATTTGAGCAATCTAATTTATCAATTTGTTTGTTGTCTCACTACCCTATTATAATATAGGATCAAGACAGTGAAGATCCTAAGAGTAAGTAGGCGAGAGGCCTACTTAATATTTAGTGAAGATGATTTGTGCAGTTTATAATGTGTGTCATATTCAGTAAAACAAGTTTACTTTGTGTGTCTGTGTGTGTTTATTTATTTATATTAGAGGAATAAATGAGTGAGAACAGAACTAAGTAAGAATTCCCAATTTGGAATTAAAGTAATTCTCTGAGGTTGAAAAAAACCCACAAATTTATTTTGATTCAAATTCAAAGGTACCTATATATATATTTTTTTTTTCACCAGGGAGAATTAGGTGCTGACTAAAACAATGAAAAAACAATTTGCCCTAATGGAGCTCGAGGGCAATAATAAACAGGCTATGGTAAGTAAATGCCATGAAAAGGGTACTACAGTATAAGGTGCTATACGTACACTTAACCAAACCTGGGAGGTAGAGAATCAGGAAATGCTTCCCAAAGAAATGCCATTTAAACTGAATCTGATCTAAAGGATGAGTAACTGTGGGAAGGGGTGGGGGTGTGGCAAGGAAGACATGAAGTATAAGAGTATTTTGAATAGAGGAAAGATGAGCAAAGCCCAGAATCCAGAGAGCTGACAACATACTCAGGGAACTAAAACTAATTTACTGTGGCTGAAGAGCAAAGTATGAATTGAGAAGTACTGAGAGAGACCAAAGAGGTCAACAAGGGTTATAGATCATGAAGCCTGTTAAGGAGTTCGGACTCTATCCTAAGGGTAAGAGTCATTAAAGGATTTAAATAATTTTTATATGTAATATAACCCTTATTAACAAAAGATAATTTTAGCCAATGTGAAGTGTTTAGAGGGAGACAGAAAGGTCAACCTTGAGATTGTTACAGTTTTCCAGGCAAGACATAATTGTAGCCAGAATTAGAATAGTAAGAGTGGAGACAATCAAAAGTGAATATTAAGATTCTACTCTAAGAAGTATTAGAAGCAGTTAAGTGAACACTAAAAGCACAAATACAGAGGTAGAGTTGTAACAGTGAATAAATTACCAGATTTCACAGAACATGGGACATCTAAGTTGAAATTTCAAGAAGGTACAGCAAGATTTCCAAAGAAGAAGAAAAGGCATTTTAAACTTTATGAAATCCTTTTATTTTCCTTTTTATATAGAGACAGGATCTTACTCTGTCACCCAGGCTGGAATGCAGGAGCACCATCATAGCTATCTGCAGCCTCAAACTCCTGGGCTCAAGAGATCCTCCTGCCTCAGCATCCCAAGTAGCCAAAGTGCTGGAATTATAGTTGTAAGCTACTGTGCTGAGCCTATAACAGACTTTTACGTAGCAGAGTTATTTCCCTGTTCAAATAATTAGAAAAAATTTAAAAATCATCTGTATGTTTAAAATGTATATCCTATTTTTTTAGGCAGAAGCTTTAAAAAAATCTCCATTTCTGACTCATCTTACATTATGATTTCATCATATTCTATTAAATCTATTCTAATAAACTATGAGCTATAAAAATCTTGAGTCTGGCCTCCAGCAGATCTTTGTCATCATTATAAAAGTTTTCCTGACAGTAAAATTACAATGAAAAAATAAAAATAGTCCAGTCAAGACATATACAGTGTATATGTAAATTTTTAAATAACTGAAGACTTTAAAATAATGGAACATATTGTTTTATCATTATAAACATTAGACCAATAATAAAATGTATCTCAGGATGAGTTAAACTTAAAAGATAACAACTGTACACTCTAATTCAGCAAATATTTATTGAGAATTTATACACCTATACACATACATGTTTCCATATACATTGGCACTATAGTAGGCAATAGAAAGATAAAGAGCTAGGAGGCAGATGCTGCCTCAAGAATTTTGTAAGCTAGATGGGAAGAAAGACGTAATTCATTTCAGGTAGCACTTTTACAAGACTTCTACAATGATAATGTGACTTTATGAATAAAAATGGTTCTAGCAGAGGAGACTTTGATATTCTTTTGCATTTAATAATGTAAGATGCAGATGTCAAAGAATTAATACACTAACTATAGTGAACATATTTTATATTTCCATTATTTTATTCTATAGATGTAATGTTGGATTCAAGAAAATTACTACTGATTTGAATGATGACCAAAAAGTTTAACTGCCAAATATCAAAAAGAAACATCAAACTCTAGGTAAGAAATACATGGCAAACACAGAAGACATATGAAGATGAAAAGAGTATCTGGCTGGGTGCGGTGGCTCATGCCTGTAATCCCAGCGCTTTGGGAGGCTGAAGCAGGTGGATCACCTGAGGTCAGTTTGAGACGAGCCTGGCCAATGTAGTGAAACCCCATCTCTACTAAAAATACAAAAATTAGCTGGGCACTAATGTACAGCCAGTTGCGGGTGCCTGCAATCCCAGCTACTAGGGAGGCTGAGGCAGACGAATTGCTTGAACCCAGGAGGCGGAGATGGCTGTGAGCCGAGATCGTGCCACTATACTCCAGCCTGGGTGACAGACAGAGACTCTGTCTCCAAAAAAAAAAAAAAAGCAAGCAAAGGAAAATCAACATAATTACATATTTGTATTTTAGATCTATAATTTAAGTAACATATTTATCTCCTGGTCTCACTTTAATACTTGAAAGTAACAATAACACTTACCTTACAACTATAAGAATGGCTATAAGAATTGAACAGATAGGATCTGCTATCATCAGACCAAAATTTTGCATCATGATGGCAGAGGCAATTACACCAATACTTCCAAGAGTATCTGCTAGGATATGTAAAAATACACCTAGAAATAAACCATCATAAAAATCAAAACAGTCTTTTGGTTAATTTAAAATACAAATATATCCTAGAGCTAGACTCTTAATTTTATATACAAAAAACTAGATACCAATTTCAAAAATAAGTAAGCATGTATATTCACCATTTAGTAACCATGTAATAGTACATTTATGAATTAAAATCAATTTTTCTGTTTCAAATCAACAGGGGTTGAAATATCTGACTGGTAAATCATACTTTTTCTTAATGATATAAATGAAGCAGAGAAGTAAGTTGATTTTAAAAATTATTTGTGAACATTCACCTCTGGCTAAAAGGAGTCCAAAAGTCAGTAATTTGTTATGGGAAGGAAACTGCATTAGGCTAAAAGAACCGGTCAAGAAACATTTTAACTATAGATATATGTACATACAGAGCCCTCTGCTGGTGATTAAAATTATTACCATTTGGGACTATAATTTCCTATAAACCATAACTTATCCTGTTACACTTATTAATTATCCTAAAAGCTCTATCTAAATTGGTTACATACTATACTCAGAGGTGATGTGAAAGCAGGCGCTAATTTCAATATTTTTAAATAAATATAAAATACATGTTGAACTTTTAATAATTAAATATTAAATTGGTAGGATACTGATGTTATACTGATATTCTAAGAACTTAGACATTTAGTAAGTCAAAGTTGCCCAGAAAACCATTTAAGATGTCAAGATTTATGTACAATATTTTCTGAAAAAACTCAACTAAGACAAATTATTCAACGTTTAGATCTTTAATACAAAATTTCTACATAGCAAAACATTCTTTTAAACTTCAACCATGTCTTGCTAAAAATAGAACATTCTTCAATACCATCACCTGCCCTATCTGAAAAGAAATAGTTAATGCATAAAAAGCACATATCTAGTTGAGAATACTTGAGCTTTCGTTTTTAGTATTCACTGCACAAAAAAAGGTGAACCATAATTATTTGGAGGTACAGAAATACAAACTTAAATTCAAGAAATGTTCTCAAAATTTAAAAACTGACCGCTAATGAGTCAAATCAAATCTTGTGTTCTGGGAAATTATACTTCATTTTATCTGCCACTGATGGAAATTTATATCAAATATTATATTAAATATAAATCATCCCTCACTACCTACATATAACTTTTCATTTATATACAGTTTAACTCTATTATTATAACTCTTCTTCAAAAAGAACAGTTCTTTAAGAACTCTCTTAAAAATTTTTCCAAAACAAAAGAATTTTGTCATACTTACAGACATAGATATACAGATTTTTGTCATACTTATAGAATATTCAGTTCCTGTTAGGTATTTCAAACAGCAGTGAATTAAATAGGTTACTAATGTTGGGGCCACTTTAACTTTTAAAACTAAAACTGGAAAAAAATATACACATCAAAGCAGATTGAAGGTCCCTAACTACAAACTCTTATGTATGATACATGCTTTTAAACCTTTATATCCTTTAATCAGTGTTTTGGTAGAATACAAAATGAAAATAACTCTAAACATGAAAGGAAAAAGAAAATAATGATTTGTTCTTGCTTTTCCTTAGACTGGAAAGTCCCTGGCTACAATTTATTTTCTAACCTGAAAACTGGTTTTATTAGTAAGTGTCATTAAAACTACCTAAGCCCTTCTTACTATATAAACTGTTTAAGAAAAAAACCACTAAGAAAGAAATATAAACAAGGATGTTTAACTTACACAAAGTTAAAAGTCTTAGAAGATGTGGTAGGATACTGATAACCTAACCCCCCAAAACCTTAGTAAGCCAGGAGTCAAAATGTAGCAAATAATTGAAAAACTTAATTAATTCAAGTTTTTCACGTATGAGTATCTATCTACCTGGTCATTTTACAAGAAGTTTTTAATGCCAGCTAGTTATCTCTGTTCTTCAGCTATTTACTGGGCTCTTCAGCCACCATAAATTGATAAGTATTCAGAAAATATAAACTTATTTTCATAATAACTTATATAAAAGAGAATTAGGAAGGCAAATCTAACTTCCTTTCCTCCAACTTGTGATGACTTTCAAAATTAAATTCTTATTATCAAGGCTAATTTATACTACTTGATACAGATGCATCAAATATGCATGATTATATGCTATTTCAGCAAATGTTATTCTAAAACAATTCCATATTTTGTAAATGGAAAACTTGTGCTTGGAAGACACATTTAAGCCTTCTGAAAATAAATTTCTCAGTATGAAGGAATATATTCACAGTGAAAAATACAAAACGAGAGTTATATAAAGAAATAGTGAAGAAAAATATGTGTAGTTGAGATTGGATAAGATGCCATTCAGAAAGTCAGACGGAAGTCAAAAGTTAATAAAGGCAAGTAGATAGCTGTGAATTAGGAAACCCTGACAATAAAGTCTAAATGGAAACTCAGAGCCAGAGATAGGTTCATAACCACCCCCCACAACAAAAACAAAAAAAACCCCAAAAACTAATATAATTCATAGACAGGATTGATTTTCTCTGGCTTGTAAAACTTTGTAATATACAATTTTACACAACATGTAAGCTCCTACAGGTATTAGCTATTGATGGCCTACAAATATGATGGAGTTCTCACTTTGCATTAAATTTTTAGCTCTAAATTTTCTCACAACATAAAAACATATTAAATATTATTCTTGGAAAAACGATGTAATAATCCTGTAAAAGCAAATATACTACTACAGACAGTCCTCGACTTAAAAGGATCAACTTGTGACTTTTTGGCTTCATCATGGTGCGAAAGCAGTATGCACTCAATAGAAACTATACTTCAAATTTTGAATTTTGATCTTTTCCTGGGCTAGCAATAATGTGCTATGATCATCTCTCATGATGCTGGGCAGCAACAGCAGGCAGCAGCTGCCAGTCAGCCACGCAATCACAAGGGTAAACAACTGATATTGTACTCTGCAGTGGACTGTATTAAATAAATGACATGATATTCAACACTTTATTACAAAATAGGCTTTGTGTTAGATGATTTTGCCCAACTATAGGCTAATGCAAGTGTTCTGAGCACACTTAAGGTAGGCAGGGCAAAACTATGATGTTCAGTAGGTTAGGTGTATTAAATGCATTTTCAACCCACAGTATCTTCAACTTACCACAGGTTTATTAGGACACAACCCCACAGTAAATCAAGAAGCATCTATACAATGTTTATAGTCACAGGCGTGGGTATTACTTGTATTTAAGCAGAATAGTTTCTGAATCATCTTCTTTTGAGACGCGAGTCTCGCAGGTTCCCCAGGGTAGTCTCAAACTCTTGGGCGCAAGCAATTCTCCCACCTCAGCCTCCTGAGTAGCTGGGATTGTGGGGACATGCCAACTACACCCAGCTCAATATTTTGCTTTTATTATCAAATCAGAGAAAACAGTCAAGTGATAATTAAAAGAATGTCTGCTAATATATCTAATAGCATATAAAAAATAATCACTAGAAAGGCTAACACTAAACACAAACACTGTGTTATATATTTTTCTTAAAGGAAAACTTCAGACAACTAAAACTTCAAAACTATAAAAGCAGTTCCAAAAAACTAAGAAACACAAAGATTGCTTGTCATACCTTGTAAAATCTGTCTGCTGGGTCCTGTTGTTTCTTTTAAGGAGGGGCCATCTGTAAAGAATTAAGTTATTTTAAAACATGTTTTCAATTCCTCATTCAAATTTTTACAATTCAGAGTCCTTTTCACTCAAATGTATCACGAAGAATGCATAGCTATACAGCCACATCAAACTTACAAATTTATTTTTAAAATGTAATGAAATAATCGAGTGGAGGTAAATTTAGCGGCGGTAGTTCTAAAATTCATCAAAGGTATGGAGTATTTCAGAAATTATTGTATTAAAAAGATTAAAAGCACAGAAAATTAAAAACATTGTGAAAATTTTCCAATATTCATAAAATATCTTTTAATACTTTTACAACTGGAAAATTCAGAGAAAACCAAATGTACTGCTTGAAGTTATGAGGTCCAAGAAACGAAGCCAGGATAGAAAGATAACTCGACTATGGTAAATAGTTTTTCAACAGCTTCTAGATTAATGTGGCAAATTCTTGATACAGAAGAGATAAAAATAATTTTTTTCATTTTGCCTTTATGATAAAAAAATGCTATAATTTCTATCTTTAAATATCTTGAAAATTACTAATCAGCTTTAACATTAAAGCAGAAAAATACAGGAAGACAAGGCAAAAGATGAGCAATATTTGTTTAAACAGATTATCAGGAAGACTGACAAGCTTTCTAATCACAACCAACAAAGTACCTGCTATCATCATTTGTTCACGGCCCACAGCACAGAACCTTAACAGTACAGCTTTTACTGTACTGTAACAATGTTCTGCAATAATGTAACAAAGAAATATAAAAGCATAACACCATATAATATTTCCTATCTAGATATTGTACTGCTGTGTGGGAATGAAGAAGTAGCTACCCTGAAAAATCCAGCTGATAGCCAAAAGTGTGAGAGATACGCAATTTTTCAACATTATTTTGGGATGCATGTGAGCAAAGTTGGAAAAGCAAGGTTTTAAAGCATGCCAGTGTAACTATTATAAAAATACAGCATATTTTAGAGACTGACACAGGCAACAGGCAAAAATAGACAAGTAGGATTACATCAAATTAAAAAACTTCTGCAAGGCAAAGGAACCAAATAACAAAATGAAAAGGCAACTTACAGAATGACAGAAAATATTTGCAAACTATGTATATGATAAAATATATACAGAACTCACAATCAACAGCAAAGTAAATAAATAACCTGATTTTAAAATGGTCAAAGAGTCACAGAACATTACATGTTCTCACTTATTGTGGAGTATAAAAATTCAAAACAATTGAACTCATGGATGCAGAGAGTAGAAGGATGGTTACCAGAGGCTGGGAAGGGTAGTGTGGTGCTGCGGGGGGAGAGTGGATAGTTAATGGGTACAAAAAAAAACAAAGAATGAATGAATAAGATCTACTATTTGATAGGACAACAGGGTGACTACAGTCAATAATAATTGTACCTTTCAAAATAACTAAAAGAGTATAACTGGATTGTTTGTAACACAAAGGATAAATGCCTGAGAAGGATACCTCATCTCCATGATGTGATTATTTCACACTGCATTCCTGTATCAAAACATCTCATGTACCCCGTAAGAATATACACCTACTGGTTGGGTGCAGTGGCTCACACCTGTAATCCCAGCGCTTTGGGAGGCCAAAGCAGGTGGATCACAAGTTCAGGAGATTGAGACCATCCTGGCTAACACAGTGAAACCCTGTCTCTACTAAAAATACAAAAAGTTAGCTGGGCGTGGTGGCACATGCCTGTAATCCCAGCTACTTGGGAGGCTGAGGCAGGAGATTCACTTGAACCTGGGAGGCAGAGGTTGCAGTGAGCCGAGATCGCACCACTGAACTCCAGCCTGGGAGACAGAGTGAGACTCTGTCTCAAAAATAAATAAATAAATAAATAAATAAATAAATAAATAAATAAATCATAAGAATGTACACCTACTATGTACCCACAAAAATTAAAAATAAAAAAATTCATTAAAAAATTTTAAAAAAATAACAAATGGCCAAAGGAATCAAATAGACATTTCTCCAGAGAAAACACACAAATGGCCAACAGGCTCAACATCACTAATCATCAGGGAAATGCAAATCAGAATCACAATAAGATATCATATCATACCTGTTAGGATGGCTATTACCAAAAAACCAAAAGACAGTAAGTGAGGGCAAAGCTGTGGAGAAAAGGAAACCCTTGTTTCCTTTTCTTTTACTGGTGGCAATGTAAACTGATGCAGATACTATGGAAAACAGTATGGAGGGTCCTCAAAAAAACAATAATAGAACTACCGTATGATCAGCAAACTGGGTATATACCCATGAGAACTGAAATCAAGATCTCAAAGAGATATCTGCACTTCCATATTCACTACAGCATTATTCACAATAGCCAAGACATGGAAGCAACCTAAATGTCCATCAATGGATGAATGGGTAAAGCAATGTGGTATATACATACAACGGAATATCATTCAATATCATTTCTTTCTTAAAGAAAGAAATCCTTCTAATTTTGACACATAAGTGATCCTGAAGGACATTATGCTAAGTGAAATAAGCCAGACACAGAAGGACAAATACTACATTTATACCACTTTTATGAGGAATCTAAAACAGTCAAACTCATAGAAATAGAGAATAGAACAGTGGTTGCCAGTGGCTGGAGGAAGTTGGAAATGAGGAAATCTTAGTCAAAGGGTACAAAGTTTCAGTTGTGCTAAATAAATAGGTCCTAGGGATTTGTATGGCATAGTGCCCATAGCTAATACTGTATTGTACACTTAAAAATCTGCCAAGAGTGTAGATCTTATGTTAAGTGCTCTTACTGCAAAAGTAAAAGAAAGAAAGAAAGAAAGAAAGAAAGAAAGAAAGAAAGAAAGAAAGAAAGAAAGAAAGAAAGAAAGAGAGAGAGAGAGAAAGAAGAAAGAAAGAAAGAAAGAAAGAAAGAAAGAAAGAAAGAAAGAAAGAAAGAAAGAAAGAAAGAAAGAAAGAAAAACAAAGAAAGAAAAAGAAAGGGAAAGGGAAAGGGAAAGGAAAGGGGAAAGGGGAAAGGGGAAAGGGGAAGGGAAAGGGAAAGGGAAAAGGAGGAAGGGAGGAAGGAAGGAAGGGAGGGAGGGAGGGAGGGAGGGAGGGAGGAAGGAAGGAAGGAAGGAAGGAAGGAAGGAAGGAAGGAAGGAAGGAAGGAAGGAAGGAAGGAAGGAAGGAAGGAAGGAAAGGGAAGGGAAGGGAAGGGAAGGGAAGAGAATTGAGAGTAGAAGGAAACTTTCAGTGGGAATGGATATGTTTACTGGAGAAATCATGGTGATGGTTTCATAGGTGCATACTTACCTCAAACTCATCAAGTTGTATACATTAAATATTTATCTCTTTCCATATGTCAATGTCAATCATATCTCAATAGAGTAGTTAGAATTTTTTTTTTTTTTTTTTTTTTTGGACAGAGTCAGCTCTGTTGTCCAGGCTGGAGTGCAGTAGCATGATCTCAGCTCACTGCAACCTCCACCTCCTGGATTCAAGCTATTTTCTTGCCTCATGGAAAAATTTCAAAGACTGAAAAATGAAGGGCTTAGAAGGCTCACTCTCCAAGGTCCCTTTCATATTTTCAATTCTAAAGCTGTAAGATTCTGTCTATGTTGCAAATACAAGATAATGCCTTTTTTTTTTTTTTTTTTTTTGAGACGGAGTTTCGCTCTTGTTGCCCAGGCTGGAGTGCAATGGCGCGATCTCGGCTCACAGCAACCTCTGCCTCCCGGGTTCAAACCATTCTCCTGCCTCAGACTCTGGAGTAGCTGGGATTACAGGTATGTGCCACCACGCCCAGCTAATTTTGTATTTTTGGTAGAGACGGGGTTTCTGCACGTTGTCAGGCTGGTCTCAAACTCCGGACCTCAGGTGATCCACCCGCCTCGGCCTCCCAAAGTAGTGGGACTACAGGTGTGAGCTACCACGCCCGGCCAATACAAGATAATACCTAAGTATACACTCTATTGAGAGTAATCAAATTGTGTCACCCAAGCAACTTCTATTAAGCTATACTTTATAAACTATGTAAAATATAATTCAAAATAAAATATTAAGTTGATAAACACCTCGTAAGTTAGTACCCAATGCTATAAAAGTAAGCATCCAAAGATTTCTAAAAAAAATATAGAGGTAAACATCAGGTGACAGACATCAAAAATTATAATACAAATGTGAAAAATTGAAAACCTCTACCATATTTTTATAAGCCAATATAGCACAAAAGGCCTCATGATGCTTAAAAAATTATGATTTTCATTTCCTAAAATGCAATTGCTCCTCATTCACTAACACTCATTTAAAATAGTGACTTTGGGGGGAGGGAAGGGGGGATGGTTAATGAGCACAAAAAAAATAGTTGAATGAATACGACCTAGTATTTGCTAGAACAGAGTGACTATTATCAAATTGCAATTTCATTGCACATTTTAAAATAACTAAGAGTATAATTGGGTTGATTTTAACACAGGATAAATGGTTGAGGGGATGGAAACCCCATTTACCCTTATGTGATTACTATGTATTACATGCCCGTACCAAAATGTCTCATGTAACCCATAAATATATATACCTACTATGTACCCACAAAAATTAAAAATAAATACATAAGAGAGTGGCACTGTATTATGATACACCCCCTGGAAAAAAGCTAGCATCCACTGCCTTATACTGAGTTAATTTCACGCTATACAAAAAAATAAACTAGCCCTGGGAGCCATTTAGACTGATTCATTAGAAAAGAAGTTGATCGAGTATCTTTTTAATAAACTATTTCAACTAGGAAAAGTATTCCACAAAACTCTTGTTTATTTGGAGGCTGTCCATTTGTCTTTAGGCTGTACTCACCATGAGAATGAAAGTGTCCATGTCCGTGAGCATGATCATGGCTATGTGCAGCACCATGTTTCACTTCATGGCTATGGCAATGATCGACATGGCCATGTGCCTGATCTAGAGCACCATTAAAGAGGGAATGACTGTGTCCATGGCCTAGAAGACAAAATGTTAGGACAGAAGGTATGTAAAAATATATAAATGGTTACAATTATACTGACACTAGTACAAAGAATAAGCTCTAAACTCAGATCAATAAACATTTACTTGTAAAAAGTGTTATAGATTTATTAAAACAATCCTAAGTTCCTGCTATGGAGTACCAAAAGGTAAGGAAAGCATAGGGGAAAGTAATAGACATTACTGGAAATGAAAATAAGTACTGACTGGAAGTATACAGATATATCCAAAGAGGTCAGATAATATTATTCATTCATTTGAGAAATATTTATTTGTAACATTTTATATTATAGGAATCATTCTAGGTACTGGAGATGAGGCAGTAAACAACAAAGACAAAATTCATGGCCTAAAGTTTTCAAAGTACTCTTACACACACTAATAAAGATTAACAAGACATACAGAAATGCTCACATTAAGGCAGACACAAGAAAGTTGCTGCATTTGGCAACAGAATCAGTAAAATTACATTAAAGCAGGTAGAAAAAGCTAAATGCAAAAGAACGCAGAATCCTCTCTCCACAGCATACCTCAAAACGACTAAACCACCGAGAAGCATCTTATACAAGCTATTTTAAAGGACAGAAAAAGAGTGGATGCTATCCAAGTCTTTTATGACTTTTACAAAAATTCTAAATACCAGTAAATTAAATCTAGCACTGCACCATATGAAAAAATCATGACTATCAGGATCTCCAAGACATATTTACATAGTACATTTCATAAACACACACTCTGTTTTTTTTTTTTTTTAGACAGAGTCTTGCTCTGTCAGTCAGGTTGCAGTGCAGTGGCACGATTTCGGCTCACTGCAACCTCTGCCTCCCGGGCTCAAGCGACTCTCCTATCTCAACCTCCTGAGTGGCTAAGACTACAGGCATGCGCCACCATGCCTGGCTTTTTTTTTTTGAGACGGAGTCTCGCTCTGTCGCCTAGCATGCCTGGCTAATTTTGTGTTTTTTTGTAGAGATGGGGTTTCGCCATATCGCCTAGGCTGGTCTCAAACTCCTGGATTCAAGTGATCCACCTGCCTTGGCCTCCCAAAGTGCTGGGATTATAGGTGTAAGCCACTGTGCCCAGCCCACACAAAACTTTTTGATAAGTAGATTTGTTTTGTGGTTTTCTGATATTTGTTTATCTTACATAAATGATATCACACTAAAAAGATAAGTTACTGCGGTCTGGTGGGATCCATGATAACAAGCATAGCTCTGAGAAGGCACTGAGATGGAGGGGCATAAAGAAGTGAAAGGGATAGTTCAGGAAGATATTCATATAGTCTGTTGACATATTACTTTTGTTATCAGAAATCAATATAGTTTACCTTAAATTAACAATTCTCTCAAGTAAATAATTATGACAGAAACCTAGTAGAAAATGAAGAAACAAAGCGTTCTAACCGTCATACCAGAGCCATGAGAATGTCCATGACCTCCATGTTTGAAAACAAATATTCCTATTAGGTTTACCACAAACCCAAGAATGGAAACAAGTAGCAGTCTCTCATGGTGGACATCTGGAGGGGCTAATGCTCTCTAGAAAACAAACAAATGGCATTGATATTATTTCTGATTGATCAACTAACAAAACCATAAGACAATATTAAACACTTTCAGTTATTTTTGGAATTAAAAGCACTAAAAAAACCTCCCAAAACAGTTCATAGAAATAAAACCAGTGCTCACATACTGTAAAAAAATGAACAATTACTATTTTACAATACATACAAATGTTTAAAAGCATAAATATTTCGTCCAAAACTTGTTCTTATTTGGTATCTTAAAATGCTGCCTTTCATGGCTCACGCCTGTAAGCCCAGCACTTTGGGAGGCTGAGGCAGGCGGATCACCTGAGGTCAGGAGTTTAAGACCAACCTGACCAACATGGTGAAACCCCATCTCTACTAAAAAAAAAAAAAAAAATAGCTGGGCATGGTGGTGGGTGCCTGTAATCCAACCTACTCGGGAGGCTGAGGCAGGAGAATCGCTTAGACCCACGAGGCAGAGGTTGCAGTAAGCCAAGATTGTGCCACTACACTCCAGCCTGGGCAACAGAGCGAGATTCCATCTCAAAAAAAAAAAAAAAAATACTGCCTTTCATTTTAAGTTCACTAATCTTTACATTTTCTTCCTTTTTAAAAAATACACCAAATGTTAAAGATTCACTGGCAAAACTCTCAGGTTCTAATTTCTTTAGAAATACTTCCCTATTGACCTCACTATCCAGATTATACCTCTACATTTCACAGCGTTAACACTTCATCCATAACTTGTAAAGCACTATCATTTAATTGTTTTCAATTCCAAGAAGATTCATATATATTTAATTTTCCAACTATTTTGCAAGTTCCTCTTGTACACACAAAATATCTAATCCAAGATTATTCACGATATTTAATAATAGTCAGAAAAAGCTCTGTTATATATCTTTAATTAATAAACATTTTCATTACAGAAATGTAATTTATTGACTTTAATCATTATCTACTATACCTCAACTCCTTCTGAGAAAATAAAAAAAGCAGTGAAGATCAAAAATAGGCCATTGACAAAGCCAGCCAGAACTTCCGCTCTAACATACCTAAAGAGGAACAAAGTCAATAACTTAATTCTTGTGTTATTTCTTAAAAATTAAATCATAAAATTACATACATTCAGAGATTCCAAACCATATTATATGGTTACAAGTGGTTAGCAAAGTCCTAGTGTTTATAGTACAGTGCATTTTATTTTATATACAGTAGAAATGAGGAAATGAATTATTATGAATTGTTTAAAAGCAGAATGCCACAAAACACAGATTTTTACAAGCCAATCAAAAGATCTTCTTAAGAGTAAGTAGTTTTAGAAAGACCTTTCACAGAAATTTAAATCTCAAGTTGTTACTGGAGAAGGAAAAACAGAACCAGACAAGTGGACAAACAAAGAAGGATTAACAGATAAAAAGTAAAACAAAGGGTCTGGAAAAGGGTTTTTTTTTTAACTTATTAATTTCTCTTTTTCTAAGAACTCCTTATGCTTTCTGCTTTGTACCTTTTAGCTTTCAAATCTTTGGAAAGTAGAGCTTTGATCTGAAGGAAAATAAAATTATTTCTGATTTATCCCAGAGACAACTTGAGATTTATATTTCTAACACTTTTTCTAAGATTAATAAATTTAGAATAAACTTTCAATTACCTATTTTTAGAACCAATTTTAGCTTCACATAATTCGAATTAAACTGTTTTTAAAATACCTGTCTTTTGTTCCATGGAGTTCTGAAGCTTTCTGCTTCCTACCTGTGTGAAGCATTGGGGAAAGATTTTATTTTTCCATACGGTGTATTTGGCTTAGTTAAAGTAATCAGGAACAACTTTAACTTAGCATTTTTACATGTTCAAACATCATTCAAAGGATGCTAATAGCAGTTAACCACTTTGGTCCTTAAACAATATAATGAGAGCATCAAAACTCATGCCTTTCCTAGGTTTCTATGTTAACTTCTAGGTAATACAATTTTTACTATAAAAATATTTTTAAAGAGAATTCCTGAAAATGTACTCTATTTAAAGTTATGTTGGAGTTTGTCCTGTCAAGCGCATTCCAACATAGCATGTATTTCTATCCCAGAAATAATGCATATTTCTATCTTCTAACACATTCAAATAACATATTACTTGTCAAAACGTTTTTTTTTTTTTTTTTTCCTGGAGAAAAGTTCATTAAATTCAAATAATTTGCAGCCAGCATTCCATAACCTACACTTAGGAATTTATGTAATAAATCAGCAGGGTTACTATCCAAAAGTAAAAAGTATTTTCTTTTAATCTACCTTTGTAGTCCCATAACTAATGCTTGACTGAAAGTCTTTTGTGCTTGAGTTTTACCAGATTTCAAGATCAAAGGCAAGAATGTTTTTCAGGCATCTTTTTGTTTCTAATTCCTAGCTTAGTAGGTGTGCTCCCTAAGTGCAGATAAGCTGTTGGAGTGATTTAATTAGCTTGAGTTTAAGATATATTTGTTAAACTTGGTTGTAGGTTCAAAACAAAAACTCATGAAAACTAAACACACTTGCCTTTACAAATAGCTGTGTTTACTTAACAGATTGAGAAGGTTTTAGAATGAGAACATGTAATTCATGAATGTGCTGTTGCCTAATTAAGTATGGTTAGTGTTTAGATTCTTGAGCCAGGAAGAAAAATACAAAAGATTTAAGTATAGGTACATATGGATATACGCACGTATGTATGTATCTATCTACCTACTGGATGTATATTACTTTTATGCTGGCTTTGCTCTTTAAAAAATAAGAGTGTGGCAAGACACAAAGATGATTTTTATTTAAAGAAATACTTAAGAGTCCTTGCTTGCTCTCATATTCCCCAACTCTTTCTTCTATTGCAGAGTCAGTCCACTACAGCGGTTATCCTGAATTGGGAGGGTTTTATGAGAATTCAACTCCATGTTTAACATGAATTAATCAGTGTCATTTTGATACACTGCCACCAGTAGTTTACAAATGATGCTACTTATTACTATACCAATTATTCATAGTGTTAAATATTGTACCAGCTTTTATTCGTTAATCTTTCCCAAAAGAAAACATACACACACATACACATACACACACACACACACACACACAAACACATACAGAAGGAGAGGACAGGATTAAATTAAAAGTGGAAAGAATATTATTCTCTTATATCAACTAGCTAAAGCTGAATATTAAAATCTGCTACGGTACTGAAGGTATTCAAAGCTATTCCTAAAATCCATTTTAGAGCAGGAGACAATACATTCTAAATTGGAAACAAAAGAAACTCTAAGCATTAAAGAACTGAGAATTTTTAATAGTCGGCTACTGTTTATTCAGAAAGATTGTTGAATAAGCTATTCTAATTAGATTTCTGATATATAATATAGATTACTAATTTTCCAACAAAAAATTATAACTTTGGATATAATCTTTCTTTAATAATATAAAATATACTTAGGAATCTATTAGTAACCACTGTTTAAATTATTTGCAAATCACCAATATCATGCCATAAAAAGTGTTCTTATCTGAGCTGTCAAGCTGTTTGAATTTATAGATATACAGGATCTACTGCTCTATATTATAAAATGCACAATTAGTATTTTTTGGCTCACTTTTTATAATTAAACAAATAACCATATCCCTTGGTTATAACTAAAATCAGCAAGTTCTGCCACAGAACTTCACATCTCCTTTTTAGCAATTGTCACAATATAAAGCTATTATTATATTTTTACTAAACTGTTTCCCCAAGAGACAAGTTCCTGCAAGGCAGGAGGCATGTCTTTACATCATTAGATCATTTTTACATCATTAGAACTAGAAAAGTATTTGACTCATATGAACCCTCAATAAATATCTAAAGAGAACAAGAACAAGAACATGTGAAAGAAACAGTGTGTGCTTGCTAAAGGAAAGAAGCAAAGCCAGGGAGAAAGAGGGAGTAGTGAAGGACCAAAAGTAAAAAACATAACAAGAGGCCTAAGAGAGTGCATGTAAGAAGACGGATGTAAAAAGGACAGGGAGAGAGTGAGAGAAACTGCACAGGAAAGGGAGAGCTCAGGGAAGGAGAATCAGTGAAGGAAGGAAAGAGAGACTTGGAAAGGGAGACAAAAAAGAAACAGAGTTAAAGAAGTTAACAGAAGAGGAGGAGGAGAGACAGAGCCTAAGAGATAAAGGGGTAAAAGGTAGAGGAAAAGAGCAGAAGAAAAGAAAGAATAAGATAGGAAAGGTATAGGGGCACAGAAGAAGAGAGAAAAAAAGATCACGAGCACAAGCCCAAGTACAAGAGGCAAAGAACAAGAGAAGGAAAAGGGAGTTCAGGAGAAGATAAGAGAGAGTAAGAGGATGAGGATGGGAACAAGAGAGAAAGAAAATATGAGAGACAGATGAAGAAGGAAGAGAATGTAAAAGAGCACTTGCAGGGGAAAGGAAGAGAAGAGGAGGAAAAGGATAAAGGGGAAGAATCAGAAAGAAGAGAGAGGGAATAGAAAAGACAAAGGGGTGGGGAAGAGAAAGAAACAGAGTATGCATCCTGAGCTCTGCTTACACGTATATACAGTTATACTGCAAATATTCTATGAACTCAAAACAGGAAACACTTAGTGTAATCAAATAATGAAAAAGTCCATTGCTTCCTCCAATCAGAGGTGGCGGAAATCAAATTATGCCTCTATGATGATCCAATGTAATCCCTTCAGCATAAAGATACTCTACAAATATTTGATTAATTGTCCAAATCAGCAAGCATATAAGAACTGTTACATAAAAGCAGAGCTAAAGAGGATAATATAAAACCATATTAGAAAATGATTTTAAATAAATCAACAGCAAAGTACCCATTCAAAAAGAAAAAAGCAAAAGCAAAAGCAAAAAAAAAATGCCTATTTTCATATATTAAAACTTTCTTCAAAAAAAAAAAAGTTGAGAAATTCCTTTATATGGTAGCAATCTCAACAAATTACTGTAGATTCCAATTATATACTGTTTAAAAACTCATCCATGAAGTTATGAAAGCGGTTACCCTTGAGGAGGTAGGAACTCAAAGACGCCTGCGTGGGGACTTCAAAGATTCAAAAGTTACACGTGTGTTCAATTTTTAACAAGTCACTGAGCTTAAGATTAGTGGGTTTTGTGTTTATCTTATATTTCAATAAAAAGGATTTTTTTCTTAAAGTCTTACCCGTAAGAGAAAGCATCATTATCTCTCCATTTTGAAATAACAGAAGCTGCCAGTCCAGCCAAAATGGCAGTGCTATCGAAAAACATGTGAAAAGAGTCGGAAATCAAGCCTAAGCTGGAAAAGAACAAACACATTGACAAATTACAATAAAAACCTAATAGTAGGCATCCTTCTCTGAAAGTCTAAGATTCAGCTTTTGTTCATTAGGAATTAACCATCTAAAACAACAATTTAAATATGCTATATAGATAGCTATTGAGGATAAGTTTCAAATACCTAAAAAGTAAACCCTCATACCTCCTGCACAAGGAAAAGCCCAGCTGCTGTGAGAGGCAGAAACAAAACCATCTGCTGCTGAGTGAGGGGTAGGAATGTGACCACCCCTTGGTCACTTGCAAAGCTCAGCTGCCACTGAAAGACTGGTAGGAAAAAAAAGCCATCTACTACTGGGACGAAGCTGATACCTACTTGCTCCCAGGATCTTACAAAGCAAAGATCTGCTATTGTTGAGTATCCTGCTCCTCCCTTTTGATACCAGGCTGAGGACAGTGGGGACAGGCTGAGAGACAGGGAGAGCTGCAGGATCATTAATACTCACCCTGACACTCAGGTGCACAGGCTTGCCTGACTAGGGATACAACAAGAGAACCGAGTCCTACCCTCCCCACCAAGCCTTGAATAAAGTATAGGGAACAGTAAACTACCAGTGAGAGCACAAAGAGATATGTGCAGAACTTGCTAAAAGCTGAGAGTGGAGCAAGAACCCTGAAAAAATCCTCCAGTACTCCAAATGCAATACTAATCACAAAGTACTAGGAACCACTGAAAAATTTAAAGGCTGTGATTTGTTGAAATCAGCAACAACAAAACACAAAACCCAGCTCAACCCCAGTTCAACTATTGATCAGATAGTTTCAAAACTCCCATATTAATGGCCAGGCAGAAAAATAGGTGTGCCCATTTCCAGACATATACAGTCTCTATTATTCTTCTAAACAATGTCCAGCACTCAATGACAAAATCAAGAAAAAAAAAAGAGACTCATTGTTAAGAGTTACAACAGTCAACAGAACCAGAAATGGCCCAGATATTGGAACTATTAGATAGGACTTTAAAACAAATACAATTAATATGTCAAAGGATGTGGTATAAAATCAGAGAAAATTCATTAACAAATGAAGAATTTCCGCAGATAAAAACTATAAAATAATATAATGGAAATGATAATTTTTTAAAAATTACAATATGGAGTAATAATAGTCATGGGCTTCTGAGCAGACTGGACACAGAAAGAATCAGTTAGGTCAAAAGAAGTTATACAAAGTGCAACACAAAGAGAAAAGGGAGTAGAAACAAACATACAAACTTTCCCAAACCAGTCTGGAAGTATTGAGCATACTAACACATATGTATTTAGAGTCTCGGGAACTGAAAAGAAAAAAAGAAAGGAAAAGCATTTAAAAAGAAAATGTTTGAGAGTTTTCTGAAATTCATAAAAGAAAATAAATTACAGAGCCAAGAAGCTTAATGAATCCCAAGCAAGGAAAAAAACCCTACACACTTCACAAACCACTAAACACCAAAGAGAAAGAAAAAAATCTTAGAAAACCAGAGGGGAAAAAAGAGAAAAATTAAATTACAAAAATAAAAATACAATTTATAGCATGTTTTTCTTCAGAAACTATTCAAGCCAGAATGCAATGGAGCAACATCTTTAAAGTATTGAAAAATCAAAAAAAAAAAAAAAAATACTGTCAACAACCTAAGGTATGACAATAATAGCACACAGAATGGAATTAAAAAATCAAAGTGTATTATTTTAAGGTTCTTATCAGATACATGAAATGATATATTATTTGTGATAATTTAAAGATTAATATTATACATACTAAAGCACCCACTAAGAAAAGCCACCAAAAGAAGGGCAGGAAATCTTCTACCAACACAAAGCAGACGTTCTGCTACCACTGGGGATGGAGCAGGAAAGTTGTTTCCATCCAGGACCATACACATACACAGAGTAGAGTTTGGCTTCACAGGAGGAGTAAAAATGTTGACAAAAATCATACTCCTGAGGTTTAGGCTTACAGAATCTACCAAAGACCGAAGTTTTGGGTCAAAGTCAACAAATACCCCTCTGCCTTCACCATAAACTGGGTACTGAGTAACAAGCAATAGCAGTCTATAGCTTGGGTAGGGGTAAGAGCATAAAGAAAAGAGCTTCTATGGCATAGGCACCATACAGGGACTACTAAAAGCACAAAGTCTAACCAACTGGTGGTCTAACAGACAAGGCATACCTATTTCTGATCATAAATACTATTACCCCAGTATCTACTGTTTTTTACTCATAATGTCCAATATTTGATAAAAAATTTCAAGATACACAAAAAGAGCCAAAAAAAAAAAAAAGAAGTCACTGTGGAGAAAGCAGTTAACAGAACCAGACCAAGATACTGACCCAGATACTGGAGCTATCATAAACTGTAATTAATATGCTAAAGGATCGATGGAAAAAGTGGATAAAATATATGAACCAATGGGAAATTTGGTAAAGAAGTGGGAAATACAAAAAATAATCAAATGGAAATGCTAGAAACAAAAAACAAGTTATCAGCAATAAAGAATTCTTCCAATTGGCTTATCACAGACTGGACACAGCTGAGGAAAGAAATCCATGAACTTGAAGTCAATAAAAATTTTTGAAAGCAATCATCAGTTCAGTCTTTAAAAACAAGCTTCTGAAGTCAGAGTACCTGGGTTCAAATCCCAGCTCCATATTTACTAGTTCTGTGACCAGTAAGTTGCTTAACTTCTTTGTGCCTCGATTTAGCCATTACTTAAACAGAGTAATAGTATAAAAGTAACATAATTGTTATAATAATTGAGTTAATATATGTGAAACATTTACCACAATGCTTGTCACATTAAAACAACATTAATATTCCTGTTACTACTAATTATTAATAAATTACCTTGATTATTAATTATTAACTCTTATTAATGCTTACAATACCTGGTGTTCCCAAGCACAACCCATACCTCTTAATATTTGGCTAGATGCTAGAGCTTTCATCAGTTGGAAGTGCTACAAACTAAAAGTCAAAAACATTCTTCACACATACAGAAAAAGCATGGTTTTAAATTTTTCTCATAATTTGGAATAATTATATAATTAGAAACTAAGTCAAAGCACTTTATTTACCAACAAGAAAAAGCACAATAATTTTTATAAACCTCTGCCAAATCACTACAAAAGATTTTAGAAATCGTCTTAAACTTTTATCATGAACCTTATTTATTCCACTGAAATAGATATATTAGTTTAAGTGCAGATAGTACTTTAACCATCTCATCTGACATCTAACTCAAAGCAGAATGAGAACTGGTGAATAAATGGAAAAACAGAATAATAAAACTGATACATGAGAACAAGGTAAGGGGCATGTTATTCATGCAATTCTCTTAGATTTAATATTTTAAGATTTGCCCTTGGATAGATTACCGAAAATTACACACTTGAACCACAACATCTATGTAACATGGAAAATAATGATTTAACTTTATTTTAAAGTATGAAAGACTCATGTGAAGAATTTCTCTATACTGTGATAAAACCACTAATAAAGACATTGTCTATGATTTTGTTTTCTGAAATCTTTTCCATGAAAAGACTTATGGCAAAATACTGTTAAAATATGGTTTCAGAAAACTATCTTTCTATTCTGATAAAATGATAGAGTTGTGTTCACTTTATGGAATTTTATAACTAAATTTAAAAGTCAATTTGGGGAGCTAAACTAGACTACATATTTAATAGGTTTAGTTTTTCCTCCCTAGGTATGGTTTCTTAATGTTTTTATTTCTTAATGTAAGTGCTTTATTAGTATATATAGCTTTTATTTGAAATGACTAATCAGTTTTAGAAGGCAGGGCATTCATTCTAAATAAATAAAAGTAAACATTTACCGATTTATTGATCTATATATTACTACCTATTTCACTATATATTCAGTAAAACACTGTCATGGGTTAAATTGTGTTCCTGCCCCCAAATTCATATGTTGAAGTCCTAACCTCTAGTACCTGTGAATGTGACCTTATTAGTAACAGGCTCAATGCAGATATAATTAGTTAATATTAGGTCATTAAGGTAAGACCTCATCCAGTGTCCTTATAAAAAAGAGAAATTTGGAAGAGGACACATAGATCACCATGCAAAGATAAGGAAGAGATCAGGTGATGCTCCTACAAACCAAAGACTGTCCAAGATTACCAGCAAACCAACTGAAGCTACAGAAAGATCATGGAACAGATTCTTCCTCAGAGCCCTCAGAAGAAATCAACCCTGATGATACTTTGATCTCAGACTTCTAATCTCCAGAACTGTGAGACAATAAATTTCTGTGGTTTAAGCCACCTAGTTTGTGGTGTTTTGTTACACCAGCCTAGCAAACTAATAAACACTCCTTTTTTTTTTTTTTTTTTTGAGACGGAGTCTCACTCTGTCGCCCAGGCTGGAGTGCAGTGGCGCGATCTCGGCTCACTGCAAGCTCCGCCTCTCGGGTTCACGCCATTCTCCTGCCTCAGCCTCCCGAGTAGCTGGGACTACAGGCGCCCACAACCGCGCCCGGCTAATTTTTTGTATTTTTAGTAGAGACGGGGTTTCACCGTGGTCTCGATCTCCTGACCTTGTGATCCGCCCGCCTCGGCCTCCCAAAGTGCTGGGATTACAGGCGTGAGCCACCGCGCCCGGCCACACTCCTTTTTTTTTAACAAATTTATTTTATATGCATCCAACATACACCAAACATTGCGGTAATGCAAAAAAAAAAAAAAAAAAGTAAATTTCTTTTGCATACAATAGCAGTCAAGTTCCTTTTAAAGAGGTGTGGATATAGCACGGCAATTTTAATACTCATCAAAATGAAATTTTATTTAAATTTTAAGTAAACTTAATTAGCATTAAAATATTATTTTTAGTACTTAATAAATTGTGACTACCTGAAAAACTACTCCCTCTTCTGAGATGGAAGAACATTATGTTCTTTTAAAACACTGCAATATGAGATCTTTTCCCTTAAACCTGATACCATGATCTAAAAATCACCTACCTGCAAATACACAAACTCATGGGAAAAACAGTCTACTTTTAGTTCTCTGCTCACCTATCACATTTAAAAATACTGTTTATGAGGGATGTCAATTTTACTGCTCATATTCAATTTTAGAAAATGTTTCTGATTATGAATTATATTTAAACTACATGGCATAAATTTCCTTAAAAAATAAAGGTAGCACAGAGAATACCTAAGGTTATATGACTGAAACACCAAAGTAAACCATGATAAAGTAAAGCTGGTTGTGAAAATCCATGTACTTGTAGACTCCTCTTCAAACACTGCTAGTTTCTCTAAAACGTATTTGCAAACTTTTTTAAATGACTACCTTTTTTAACATGGAAAACCGACCAGGCGCAGTGGCTCATACCTGTAATCCCAGCACTTTGGGAGGCTGAGGTGGGTGGATCACCTGAGGTCAGGAGTTCAAGACCAGCCTGGCCAACACAGCAAAACTCCCTATCTACTAAAAATTAAAAAAATTAGCCAGGAGTGGTGGCGCACACCTGTACTCCCAGCTACTTCGGAGGCTGAGGCAGGAGGATTGCTTGAACTCAGGGGGCAGAGGCTGCAGTGAGCCAAGATCACGCCAGTGCACTCCAGCCTGGGCAACACAGTAAGACTCCGCCTTAAAAAAAAGAAAAAGAAAACATCTTCGTGTATAAAGGAGAAACCTCAATACATGAATACAGAAGCAAAAACAGCACAAATGTCAATAGAATATATGGCAAAAGACATTTTTGAAAAGAACTTTATTTAGGGTCTATTGGAGGCAAAAACAAAGAAAGGGAGAAAGAGAACCTATAAATTAAGAGCGACTCAAGAGACATATAAGCTAAATACTATGTATGGATCTAGTTTGATTTCTAATCTGTAAAACCAAACATAAAAAGAATTTATGAGACAATGAGGGACTCCTGAATACTCACTAGCTGGACATTAATGAGTCATTAACTTTCATAGGTGATAATGGTTTTCTGTTATGTTAAAGAGGGGGGTGATTTTATCTTTTAGAGAAGCATAATGAAATAGTTATAGGAGAAATTACATCTTGTGTCTGCTTTAAAACACTCCAATAGTGGAACAGGGACAACAGATGAAATAAGATAGACCATGTATTGATAAATGTTAAGGCTGGGTGATGGGTACATGGGGTACATTAAACTCTCCACTTTTATATATGTTTAAAATAGCCAATGATAAAAAATGGTTTAAAAGGTCTATTGGTAACTAAGCTAACAGTATATTTCTACTGTTTGTTAAACATGTGTTCAAAATTGAAAATAAGGAATGATCCTAATTCAGAAATCCCTTATCAGGTAGTTTCCATGATGTGGAAAGTCAAAGTCATGGAAAAACATTAACTATCAATGTATTATCAGGAAATTAGAAAATTCGTAGAATCTTGACATTAGCAAAGTCAGTAAACTAAATGAGTTACAGTGAAATAACCCACAACTCCACCACATTCCATTATATAGTCCCTTACTTTAAAAAAAAAAAAAGTCTAAGCAAAATGGAATACTTATCTATATTTTTAAGGTAGAAAATAAAATTATAGGAAAGCAAAAGGCACCACCATAAGCTGGTAAGTAATGCTGCCTTTTGAGAAGGAAAAAGTTGATTTTAAAAGACTAAGATATATGAAAATTTTAATAGAAAAACATGTGATTGATAGAACTATTTTTCTTCAGTAAGGAATTACTTTACAAACATCTGCTGTGAAATATTATACTGAAGTAGAACCAAAAAAATGTCTGGTATTGTCTTAAACATTTTTTCAACAAATATTTACTTTATTAACACAAAGACATTAACCTTCAGAGTTACCTGAGTGTCTTCTATGTCTAAGGGAAAAATGGTTGCAACAGCTTTGGTAAGAAACACTACTGAAATTAAATCTGTTAATAATGAAGTAAAAATGTAAGAACATAAAAACACAGAAACTATATTGAGATACTAGAAAAAAAGTGTGATTTTTTTGGACATCAAACTTAGATAATAGGTGCTGTAGGCTCTGCTGCTCACTTGCAAAGTAAAAAACTCTAGGCCTCAATTTTCCACCTCCAGAAGATGATATGTTAGTTTGTCTCTCTCTCTCTCAAGTCCCACTTCCAGAACCTACACTATCTACATATTCTCTTTCTTCCTTAGTAAAAAATCCCTGACTTTCCACAGAATACATGGTTGAGTAGAATAAAGAATACATTTGCAACTAGGCATGACCATGTGATAAAGTTTTAGTGAAAGCGTCGTGTGTTAGCATCCAGATAAATCTTAAAAAAAAAAAAAACAAAAACAATGTGCACACCTTTTACCTCTTCTTCTCTGCATTCCAGACATTATGCTGCCAGGGATGGCTCAAACAGTACCCATCTTGGAAATGAAGTTTTATCTTGCTGAAGCAACCATTAATTTAGGTTTTTGTTTTGTTTTGAGACAGAGTATTACTCTGTTACCCAGGCTGCGGGGCAGTGGCACAATCTCGGCTCACTGCAACCTCTGCCTCCCAGGTTCAGGCAATGTTGGTGTCTCAGCCTCCCATGTATCTGGGATTACAGATGTGCAGAGTTTTTCTGTAACTTGAAAACAAACTTAACCCTAGATGATACAAAACCACATTCTTACACTATGTTACCTTGAGATTAGTCAGTTACTCAACAATAAATTAGTAAATGAAAAATAAAATACTAGAAGGAAGCGAAAAATCACATACAGAATTTCTACCATATTCCTCCCAATTTCTAAGAGTGACAGAATGTAATGTAATGCTTTGTCATTGCTATTTTTCCTTAACAGGGGTAGTTACCATTTTTAGTATAGGTAATGTCATTCCATACATTAATCGTTCCCTCATTCTTTCATTTAGCAAATACGTATTAAGCATCCACTATGTTCTATGTACTGAAGTGCCTGCATAAGATAGAAAAGATCCGTACGTTGATACAGTTTACATTCTAGTGGGAAGGTGAAAGGTAGCAGATATTTATTGAGGGGGAAGAACATACAATAATTACCTATTCTTCCACTCAAGATACCTACTCATCATCAAAAATATAAATCAACTATAAGTTCTTCCTTTAAAATGAAGGCTCTGAAAAAGAACCAGAACAATTTAACATTTGTTAAAATTAGATCAACTGTTTCTATGAACCTTTATTTGTGAAGTGAGTGTTTTATTCATGTTTTAGTCCTCTATGGGAAAAATGAGTTTTGGAAGAAATTTAATCAAGGAACTGAAAAGCTAATTGAACCTACGGGAACATAGATAATCTTCTGGTCATGTAAAGAAATTATTGATCAGTCAACAAACGGAACTAAAAATTTTGGTGTCTAAATAAAAAACACAGAAAGCCAGATTATTAAAAGGCCAGAGAAATGTCTAAATCTGCCCAAATGTCAATAACAAGAGATCTGTATTAAAAATTAATATTTAAGAATATTTGGTTGTAGATATGGAGATTAACATAAATGGGCATGAGATGACGGATATGTGCTAAATGATCTAAGTACAGCACACACTGGAGCTAGATTTCAAATCTAGCTAGAAGACATAATACAATGAAAAGCAGTATAAGCTGTACCAGTAAAGAAGAGCAAGTCACCTAAGGGTAAAAGAACAAGTCACCTACAACCGATGTTTTTGTTACGCACTGATGCATAGTGACTTAAAAAATAACGGTTTTAGTAATCTCCCCAATAGATCTCTACAGATCAGAAGAGTTACTATATACTTAACTTTCCATGAAAGGTGGTTTAGGAACTTCAAGTATGAATCTCTTGAATCAGATATTTCACAGAGTGACTTATGCAATGGAAAGCCATAGTGAAACATTTCAATAGAAACTATCTGTAGCAAAATATGCATATATAACTTATGATACACTCTTGATACAATCAGCACCTATGCCAAAATTATGGCATAATTTAGGAAGAGAAAAATGTAAAATATACTGTAATACATATTTGTGGTAAAGTGTGATTATTCAAGTACAAGTGCTTTCAACTTCTACAGTATATTAAAGTGTGTTAATATTATGGGATTAAAGAATTAATCTATGATGGGGTATCCTTGAAATAAATACATCTGATTCCCAAAGGATTCAAAATGGTTATTACACATATTAAGATATCATTGTGCCAATATGCCTTTATACACAACTGTTGACTAAACCAATAACCTTCATAATCTGCTGGTTATTGAGTATTTTTTGTAGAGCTGAATTGATGGTTGAATTGAAAGAAGCCCACGCATTACATAAAAGTATACATGTCACAAAACCTGGTGATATTACCTGTCAATGTTTGATCTCAACAGAAGATCAAGGACAGCAATTTTCTCTGAAAATGGGTCTTAAAGAACAGAGACTAAGTCTACTTAACAAATAGAAAACAGGTTCTTTCTAGAGTCCAAGATTTAGTACAGGGAACTCAACAACATCCTGAAGCTTTATGTACAATTCTGAGTATTGGCTTTCTTCAGAGTTTTGAACGAGTATGAGATCTAAAGACAGAATTAGTACACCTAGGAATGTGACAGTCTCATTGTCAGCAGAACAACTTCATAAGACCTTAAGTTACTCAACAGCAAATACCTGAATAATAGTAACTTCACTGCCATAGACTTACACACTAGATTTTCCTCCTCCTAAGGATGTTTCAAAAACAAAAAGGAAAAACCCTCAAAGGTGCCACCAAAACCCAAGAAATGTTGTTTCTAGAAAACTATATGGGATTTTTACATCGCAGTTAATACTAGAGGAAAATCATGAGACAGTTTCGGCATTAAAGAGAGAAGAGAATGACACATATTTCTCCGGATATCCCTTTATAAAACCTCCCATTCCCAGCCCCAATAACAAACTAAGTAGAACATCTCAAATATACTCTTGGAATCTTAAGGGTGAAATCCAAATGCCACTCCCCCCTGAGAGAGGCAGCAAACAAGTTTCTCCCAATTCCAACAAAGTGGGTAAAGCTAAGGCCTGCAATTAGAAATGAAGGATTCTGTCCGTCTGCTAAAATAAGGAGGGGGCTTGTCAGTCTTGCCTGATGGAACCAGAGGGGAGGGTGACAACAGAGGTTGCACAGGATAGGCCTCAGATCTTACTCAAGAACTGTAGCCCTACCAGATTGGTGCGGGCATGGGAAAACAACTCAGCAGCAGAGGTAGATAATGACGGTAGGACCTGAACCTCCTGGTGAGGAGCTACGTGGCATTAAGCAAACAGTGTTTCGTCTCCCTCACACCCTGTTTCCGCCCAAACCATTTTCCCCTTTGGTTACCAGTTGCTCCAGATGCCGTAGAGTAGTTCCACAAAAGCGAAAGAGAGGTTCAGGCACAGGAAGAAAAACAGGTTCCGGGACGTCTTGTCGGACAGGATAGACCTGGGAATGATACACGTGGAAAAGAGCCGGGAGAGTTAAGGAGGTGGCCGGACCCCGAGGCCGGGTACCCCTTTCAAGTTCCTCCCAGTTCACATGCTCCTTTCCTCACAGCTGGGGGTTGACGGGGAGTTTCCGACGCTCCCTCCCTGGACCTCGGGCCATCCTGAGGTCTGGGCCTTCTCCCTTTCTGCCGGACACCCCCTCCCCGCAAACACAGCACCCCGCACCTAAACCAGCCCGAGATCTTGCCGAACAGATTGAACTTGGGTGGTTTGTATTCATCGTCCTTGATGGACAGGGGCAACATCTTCTCTGCCCGGCGAAGAGCCGGGTCTACTCCCCTCTAGAAGTGGCTCCGTGGGGTGATGGCAGTGATAGTAGTGACGCCTCAAACGGGAATCCCCAGCGCTTGTCCGGGGCCGCGCGCCGCTGCGAGACACAGACAGACACAGACACACACCCGGGAATTCGCTTACTTCCGGCCCGGGCCGCGCAACGCGTCCTGGGACGGGAAAGGAGGGAGGCCAGTCGCGGGCGGGGCCTGCGCGACGGAGGGCGGGGCTTGCTGCGGGGGCAGGGTGGGAACGGTGCTGGAGCTGTTGGAGGAACGCTAGGAGGTGGCAACTACGAGGGGGTGTGAGGGGCTGACCTGGGGTAGAGTCCTGCCACCCGGACTCAGGAAGAAAATCCTGAGGTGGCGACCTGCAGACTGGGCTGTCAGGAGATGGAGAGCCCGCTCACGCCCACCCGACCGCCTACTACCAGTGTTCCCGGATGCATGGGCTCCAGCGCCTGCCCTTTCGCCATTTCCTCCCAACTGGCATTAAATCCCGGTGTAGTAGTTATCAGCGATTAAGAGTCTAGGCAGCCACGTGTTCTATTGCCGCCAGTCCGCAGGACACGCAAGTGATCGTTTTGCTGCGTTAACTCTATGGGCGCCCAAATCTTAGGAATCCATTCCACGCCCCCCCGAAGACAGCGCTTGACCCTTCTGGACTGCCACGCAGGAGGCAATCAATGTTTTTCTTTCTTTGCTTATTTTTTTAAGAGACAGGGTCTCGCCCTGTTACCCAGGCTGGAGCACAATGGCAGGATCAAGGCTCACTACAGCCTGGAACTCCCGGGCGCAGGTAATCCTCCTCAGCCTCGGGAGTAGCTGAGACCCCAGGCGCGCGCCACCACGCCTGGCATCAATCAATGTCTTTCAAAACAAAGGCTGTTAAACGTGTTATAGAAAGGAAGCTGTTTAATGGTAGGTCCTACCAGACGTGTTTGTTTTATTTTTAGATTTGGTTAATGCATTGTTTCCTGTAAAATCTCAACCCACGGAAACCTGAAATTCTAGAATTCGTGCAGGTCCCTTTCGCTTCCAGGTCATCCTCGGGGCAACGGCCGCCGCTGTAACTCTTGCCAGAACTTCCAGGCCCAGTTTCAGCAACGTGCAGGCAGAAGCTGGCGCCTCGGTGGGATGCGAGGGCGTGCGGAGCGCGGGGAAGAGAGCCCCACTGGCCTTTACAGGGCACCCGCGGTGGATGGGAACGCTCCTTCGGGCGCCTTCCCAGGAAGTTGTTTGGCTGAGGGCAGGTGGTCCGTCACGTGAATGATTAAAAGTTGTTACCTTGGAGAAGAAATGGGGGAAAGGATTGGCTTTCGGAGGTGGGCTGGAAACTACAAAACCGAGCTTCTTGGGAATGCCTTTTAGGCTAACAGGAAGTGGAGCGTCACCGAAAGGGAGGGGCGGCCACTCGGGGACTGTCCCCTGCTCCAGGCGCTCACTTTGCGGGCGGCGCTTTTTCCAGGTTGTTAATCCAGCGAATGGGGAAGGATAGATGCACGCTGCTTGGTTTAGGGGGAAAAAAAAAATGAGCGAACGATACGCCCCTTCCGTTTTGTGATAACCAAGCTGCAAGGAAATAAATCGGCTGGCCTTACTGCAATCTACTGCACTCGAGGTAAGGAGACACAGCAAAATGCTCCAGTGTTAATGGTTTTTTGTTTTGTTTTGTTTTGTTTTGTTTTTTTTTTTTTGCAGTGAGGATATATGCATGTTTTGCTCTCGTTCTTGAAACTTTGTGTGTGTGTATGGGGTAGTAATTCTGTAGTTTTGTTTTTGAAAATATGTACTTATTCTACAATTTTGAAAAATGTTAATGTTAATTAAAACTGTGTAAAAACAGCTAGGTTTCAGAAGTAAGTTCTGGGAAGAGTAATTTGTCTTTGCCTTTGTTAGCATATATTTCATTCTTTTAATTTAAATGTAGAAATATTTAAAATTAGTAGCATTTACTCTTTTTTTGGAAGGAAGTTTTTGTATTAGCAGTAGAGCGTGAATTTTACTCTACTGCACTACTGAGGAAAAATTAATTAGGTGCAAACTGGATAGTTTAAAGATAAATAATTCTGTGGTAATTGGATTTTTCTCAAAAATGCCCTTATTCAATATGCTTTAACTTGGGGTAAAGAGCAGGAAGTAATAGATGTAATTAAATTTTAGCAACTGATTTCCAGCATAATCCTAACTCATCAAGGTCAGCTGCATTTTGAACTTTTTTGTATTCTGCCTTTGAAAATAAGTCCTATATTTTATACTGTATTGCTACAAATCAGAAATTGCTTAACTGGTTTATGAAGAAACCTACATTACCCGTTTTCAAATAGTTTTGAAACGGATACGAGAAATTGAAGTTTAATTTCAGTTACATCAGTTTCCAGAGACTCCCAATTCCCCCACTCCCCACCCCCAAAGATATATGATAGGTATTTCCATGAGGACCTTCTCCTTTCAAAAAGTGACAGTGATGTCTTCACATCTTCCAGTCTTGAAGAGCATAATGACCAAATTTAAAACAAAAGACATTTTATTTGCAATATAAAAGTGTGGGTGGACACTATTTAAATCAGGAAAAGTTCTCTGAGTGAAAAACGTTAGGCTGTCTCTCACTTCTTCTGTCATTGTGAAATAATGTTTGTCCCACATATGTTAACCTGTCTTTGTTGTCATATCAAATTTGTTTCTTTCACTCATTCAACAGTCATTTAATGAATGTCTTCTATGTGCCACGCTCTGTGCTGGGCACTGGGGATACAAAGCCAGATAAATTGAAAGTTATTTCCCTGGAGGAATTTTATGGAGAGAAGTTGTGAAGAGAGGGGGGTTGTAACAGGCAAATCAGTCCAGTATTTTAGAACTCTGTGATGTTTAAAATGTATACAAGGGATGTCCTTGGAGCAGTGTGGAGGGACAGCTATCACTAAGTCTTTCTATATATACCAAGCCATTCCTTTTGCCCTTTCAATATGTTGTATTGGAAAATCAAAAATGATTCTTCCACTCTGTTCAAATGGTCAGTATCTTGCAAGTCACCAATCAGAATTCTTAATTCCTTTGTATGTTACAAGATTAAATAGGTTTATAAGATCATAACATACATATACTATTGAATGTTTTTAAACTAAAAAATGGATTTCTACCCTGAACTTTAAAATACGTTTTTGTATCATCTCCTACCAACTAATTGCATTGGGTTAGCTATGCAGACTCTATGGGTGGAAAAACCCCAGCTGCTCAGACATGTGATTAAGGATTCTGAGAAATGACAACAGAGGGAATTAAGGGGCAGAAGCTCATCCCAGTCATGGTTCCAGCTCCTTTTGGGCAATGGTCAGCAAGGAATAGGAAAGATGCTATCTGTCATTCCTCAGTAATCAACCCTGGCATTTGTCTGCAACCCTATTTGACCCTTTTAGATGCTTCAGATTGAGTGCCCTGGGAACTGTTGGTGAAGAAAGAGTTGTAAAGGTACATAAGAATACAAATTCATATAAATCTAGAAATTGGATACAAGTGCAAATTGCTAACATGTTCAGATGTTTTGCTCCATGGCATACATCCTCTGGTTTCAAATGTGTAACATTAGATAGTTGGGATCGTGTGCATTTATTTTGCTTCCAGATCCTTGTATTAGGGTTCTCTAGAGGGACAGAACTAATAGGATAGATGTGTATATGAAAGTGAGTTTATTAAAAAGAACTACTCAAACGATCACAACATGAAGTCCTACAATAGGCCATCTGCAAGTTGAGGAGCAAGAAAGCCAGTAGTGGCTCAATCAGAGTCCCAAAACCTCAAAGGTAGGAAAGCCGATGGTGCAGCCTTCAGTCTGTGGCCAAAGGCCTGAGAGCCCCTGACAAATGACTTGTGTAAGTCCAATAGTCCAAAAGTCAAAGAACTTGGACTCCAATGTTCGAGGGCAAGAAGCATCCGGTACAGGAGAAAGATGAAGCCCAAAAACTCAGCAAGTCAGCTTCTCCTGCCTTCTTTTGCCTGCTTTTCCTAGCCATGCTGGCAGCCGATTGGATGGTGCCCACCCACATTGTGAGTGGGTCTTCCTGAGAGTGGGTCTTCCTCTCCTAATCCACTGACTCAAATGTTAATCTCTGCTGGCAACACCGAGAAACACCCAAATACACCTATAAACAATACTTTACATCTTTTAATTCAATGAAGTTGACAATACTAACCTTCACAAGTCCATCCCTTGTCAACTTGAACCCATACACATCTCTCAAAATCATACCTAATCTCCAAATAAATGAAACTGCCTTTGCAAAAATTGTAACTGAGGAAATTATGACAGTGAAAGATATCAAACCTAACCAACTCCATCTTGCTTCTAACCTCTAAACTGTCCTTGTCCATTCCTGAACATAAGCCAAACTAGCCTTGGGAAGGAATTTAGTTTATAGTTTAAATAATAGCCCTTCCCCAAAGCTAAACTGTTCTTGTAAAATGATTGAAAGGCTACCAGGCACCAAGTTAGGATGAGAGGGGCTGGAATTCTAAATATTACCAGCCATTATTCCAGAGGAATCATAAGATTTGCAACTTTTCCAGTTACTCTTGAATATAACATCACTATTGTGAACCTAAGATTGGCCTTTTGAGATATCTTTTCAGGTTTTTGAATTTCTGATAACTGGATGGCCCCACCTGGACCTGCCAATCAGTTCCGTGGCCCCCACCCTGGAGCTGACTCAGCATAAAAGGACAGCTTCAACTCCCTAAGATTTCATCCATGAGTCAACCAATCAGCACTCCCAACTCACTGACCCCCCTACCCAACAGATTATCCTTAAAAACTCTGATCCCTGAGTTTTTCAGGAGGCTCTTGAGTAACACTAAAACTCTGGTCTCCTGCATAACTGGCTCTGCATAGATTACTCTTTCTCTTTTGCATTTCCCCTGTCTTGATAAATTCGTTCTGTCTAGGCAGTAGGCAAGGTGAACCCTTACATGGTTACATAAAAACAACAATACAGTCATAATTACACCTAACAATACAGCTATCCTTTATACAACTGGAAGCATACTAATCCTTAACCTAAATGCTATTACATAAAGTTAACAACACTTAAATGCTGATATGATGTCAATAAATGTCACATGATACAGGAAAAAGAGGGGAAATAAAGATATATTCTTAGTACAAGTGTATACATTTATAAACGTATTCTTAACAAAATAAGGAGGAAAACTCATGACAATTACAGTCCTAGTTTCTGCAGCTGGTCATGTGGTCATAGCTGGTATTCATCACTACCTTCTTCTACCCATTCTATATTCCCTTTTCTTTCAGCAAGCACCTCAGCAGCTCATAGTTTTTTACCTGGTGAAGTAAGTTGGTACTGCAGAGAGTAGGGCATTGCTATAAACATACCCCAAAATATGGAAGAGACTTTGGAATTGGGTAACGGGTAGAGGATGGAAAAGTTTGGAGAGCTCAGAAGACAGGAAGATGTGGGAAAGTTTGGAACTTCCTGGAGACTTGTTGAATGGTTTTGACCAAAATGCTGATAGTGATATGGACAGTGAAGTCCAGGCTGATGTGATCTCAGATGGAGATGAGGAACTTATTGGGAACTGGAGCAAAGGTCACTCTTGTTATGCTTTAGCATAGCAGACAGGCTGGTGGCATTTTGCTCCTGCCCTAGAGATCGGTGGAACTTTGAACTTGAGAGAGATGATCTGAATTTGGAACTTATGTTTAAAAGGGAAGCAGAGCATAAAAGTTAGGAAAATTTGCAACCTGACTATATGATAGAAAAGAAAAACCCATTTTCTGGGGTGGAATTCAAACCAGCTGCAGAAATTTGCATAAGTAACGAGGAGCCTAAAGTTAATCACCAAGACAATGGGGAAAATGTCTCCAGAGCATGTCAGAGACCTTCACAGCAATTTCTCCCATCACAGACCCAGAGGTGTAGGAGGGAAAAATGGTTTCATGGACTGGGCCCAGGGCCCGCTCCTGCTCTGTGCAGCCTTGGGACTTGGTGCCCTGCGTCTCAGCCGTGGCTAAAAGGGGCCAACATACAGCTCAGGACATTACTTCAGAGGGTGCAAGCCCCAAGCCTTGGCAGCTTATACATGGTGTTGAGCCTGTGGGTGCACAGAAGTCAAGAATTAAGGTTTAGGAACCTCTGCCTGCATTTCAGAGGATGTATGGAAATGCCTGGATGTCCAGGCAGAAGTTTGCTGCAGGGGTAGAGCCCTCATGGAGAACCTCTGCTAGGGCAGTGTGGAAGGGAAATGTGGGGTTGGAGCCCCCACATAAAGTCCCCACTGGAGCATTGCCTAGTGGAGCTGTGAGAACAGGGCAACCATCTTCCAGACCCCAGAATGGTAGATCACAGACAGCTTGTACTGTGTGCCTGGAAAAGCCACAGACACTCAAATGCCAGCCCATGGAAGCAGCCAGGAGGGGGGCTGTACCCTGAAAAGCCACAGGATAGAGCTTCCCAAGACCCTGAGCACCAACCTCTTGCATCAGCATGCTCTAGATGTGAGACACAGAGTCAAAGGAGATTATTTAAGAACCTTAAGATTTAATGACCACCCCACTGGATTTTGGACTTGCATGGGGCCTGTAGGCCCCCCCCTTTTTTTTTTGGCCTATTTCTCCCATTTGGAATGGGAATATTTTTCCAGTGCCTATACCCCCACTGTATCTTTGAAGGAACTAACTTGCTTTTGATTTTACAGGCTCCTAAGCAGAAGGGACTTGCCTTGCCTCAGAAGAGACTTTGGACTTGGACTTTTGGGTTAATGCTGGAATGAGTTAAGACTTTGGGGAACTGTTGGGAAGGCATGATTGTGTTTTGAAATGAAATTTGGGAAGGGCTGGGGTAGAATGATATGGTTAGGCTGTGTCCCCACCCAAATCTCATTTTGAATTGTAATCCCCATAATCCCCACTTGTTGTGTGAGGGACCCAGTGGGAGGTGATAAGATGATGGGGGCAGTTTCTCCCATGCTGTTCTTGTGATAGTGAGTGAGTTCTCACAAGATCTGATGGTGGCAGTTTTTTCCTGTGCTTACTCACTCTCTCCTGCCCCCTTGCAAAGAAGGTACCTGCTTTACCTTCCATGATGATCATAAGAGGCCTCCATAGCCATGTGGAACTATGAGTCAATTAAACCTCTTTCCTTTATAAATTACCCAGGCTGGGGTATTTCTTTGTAGCAGTGTGAAAACAGACTAATACAACCCTCAATAGAAAGATGAAAACCAAAATACAGCACCAACCTCACTGGAAGTCATCATCTACCTCATTGCCTAAATATAATTTTTAAAAGATGGAATAACAAATTTTAATTTCTAAAATAACTCAAGTCTTATGGACAATGGCATTGAAAGCACTGTTTTTTTGTTTTGTTTTGTTTTAATTTCCTGCTGACAGAAACATCACAGAAAATTCTTTGATTTCTCTTAATAGTGACCAGAGAGCCTGCTTCTATCAGTCACTGAAGACATAAGGAATTTTTTTTAAAATTAAACTTCAACACAATGAGGTAGGTACCAATATTTTTTGGCTTTTGTTTAATTGTTGTAAAATACATATAACATAAAATTTATCATCTTAACGGGTTTTAAGTATATAGTTTAGTAGTGTTAACTGTTTTCACATTGTTGTGCAACTGATCTCTGGAACTTTTTTGTCTTGTAAAACTGAAACTTTATACCCACTGAAAAACAGCTGTCCATTTCTTCCTACTCCCAGCCCCTGGCAACTGCCATTCTTTCTGTTTCTATAAATTTGACTTTCCTAGGTACTTCATAATAAATGGAATCATACAGTATTTGTCTTTTTGTGACTGCTTATTTCAATTAACATAATGTCTTCAAGATTCATCTATGTTGTGGCATGTATCAGAATTCCCTAATTTGTAAAAACAGAATAATAATACTCTTTTATGCCTATGTGTCACATTTTCTGAATGTATTATTCGTTCATCTGTCACTTGACCGTTAGGTGGCTTCTGCCTTTTGGCTTTTACAAATAAGGCCACAATGAACATGGGTGAAATACCAGTACTTTGTCTGAGAAAAATTATTTCCTCTAGAGTTGGTTTTATTTCTTTGGAAACAATAGTTCTTAGTTAAACCAAAATCTTAGAAAATACTGAGAGACCTCTCTTAGGTCCATTGAAATAGTAGTCCAGGTTCCAGAATGAAGTCAGTACCTATAGAGTTGAATATTCTTATAGACCAGAACAAAGCTGGAAATAGAGACTATTCAGAAGACAGAGAAAATACCATGTGGCTCAAGTGAGAGAGTCGAGCGTTTGATTTGGACTTGCCATTCTTTCTGTGGCTCAGGAAAAATCATTTAATACTATATTCTCAATCTCAGATGTCCTGTCTGCAAAATTTGAAACATCAATTTGAGGTAATCTATAACATGAAGCAGGGAGAGCTCTGACAACTTTCATTAGTAATGCTCAGCTCTGTGAGAGCAGGAATTGGTTCTGCTTGCTGACTACCATCCCTAGCACTTATAGTGCTGGGCACATGGTAAATACCTATAAATATTTGCTGGATATTTTGACCTTCCCCTAATAAAGTAAGAAAGTTCACATGAAGTGGCATTGCTTCCATCTTAGGTTCGATACCTAAAAATATTTATAAGCCATAATTCATCTGTATGAAATCCATTTCTCTTACAGAAGTGATTTTGGAAAGTGAGTTTATGGCTGAAAACCAATATTGGATAAAAGAGAAAGGGTTCTATAGAACAGAACAGGGATCTGTTGTCTGACAAAACAGAGATTCAAATGAAAATCTCCAGTATCCTGGAACGGTAAAAGTACAATATTTGCAGATGTACTTGGTTTCTTTTTGACCCATTTCTAGAACTAATTTTGCATGGCACTGTACTGAGCTAAAAATGCTTTTCTATTTCTAGGCTTTCCTCTTAGGATGTGTTGACTCCTTGGATCCTATGAGTCATGGATATGTTCTTCTTAGGAATAAGGCCACTCTTACTCCTGCCCTAATATATGTCCATGGAATTGGTCATCTCCAAACATCATCATCATCATCATCAATAGCTATAATTAATTGACTATTCCAGGAGATAGGTGCAAAGCTAGAAAGAACTTTTATCTAGCATAATTCAGACCTGCACAGTTTGAAAGTAGAAAGGGCCTCATTGTCTACCTCAGTAGCAAATAGCTGGATTGAAGGAAGCAAGTGGTGCTTTAAAATAACTTTATGCATAATATTTATGTTATTTCCCTGTAAATAAGTGATAACAAAGCAAACTCTAGTTCATTGATAATAACTGCCTGAAGCATTGTTGAGAAGGAATAAGATCCTTTGTATAGGAAAGGGGAAGAGGAAAACTAGAAAATGGTAGGACGGATGAGCAGCTTTTGCAGTGCATAGGAGCTTAGGATTGAGGAGGGAAATAGAAACACAGGTACTTAGTGTCTGATATCCCATTTTCAGTGCTGCCCTTGTTCATTCTAGCCTGATTTACCTGTTAAGAAATGGCTTACTCAACCTGGTTGCCAGAAGGAAGACTTGATATTTAATGTAATCAGCACAGAGATGCTTTCCTCACAGCTTGCAGTGCTAAATGACCTATTGCAGCAACATCATTCTATTTAAGATATTGAAGTTCATGTAGCTACTTCTCAATCTTTTAGCAATTGTTTCAGAACTGTAGTCTAACAAGTGTAATAAGGGCAGGAGTAGGCCTTCTAAATAACAAAGTTTAAATTGGCTATCAACAATCATATATATGTATAGCCAGTTCTATTGTCAATAGAAAAGATGGATCACTTCCACCCTAATAACTAGTCTGTAACACAGTTGATTCAGATTGTAGTCATCTAAATGATCCATTCGTATCACTGGAATTGGCCATAAACACAAGATCACAAGATGAATCTGTGACACTACATGGACTCTTTTATTATTATAAATCTATTCCTATTCCTGCCTTTACTACTATATTTATTATTAACACAAACTAATTTAAATTATTTTGTTTTAGACTTGTGAAAAAAGTAACAGGAGTTAAGAAGAACCTTGTAAGAATAGAAGAGCTCCTTAGGAAAAAGGGAGGGGAAATCATTTAGGAAGGAGAGCATGAACTGGTAGAAAATGAGAAAAGCTGTATGACATTTCTAAAACAACAATGAAAAGAATGACTTTCCTGAATGTGGATAAAAACCTTACGTCAAAAACTCTTCCCAGAATCTTGTATAGCACCTGGAAAAGACTTGTGAAGAAAAGTGACCTTTCATGTACCATTTCTGGCATTTTGTATTTTGCAATGAAATAAATTCTAGTTTATGCTGCTTATAATTTTAATGGAAGAAGCTTACCATGGGCAATATTGATTGAGTTGTGTGGTGTTCTGACTTAGTTTTCTTTTTCTGCCAATTGTCATGACGTCTGTAGTTTTTGTCACTTTCTGAACCCAAACTAAATTTTCTTTCCTCAACCAAGTAAGACATTTTCTGTGTGCTTAAATCATGTATGCTGCCTGCCGGATTAAGTAATATAGCTTCTGGTTATCATGACCTGCTAAACTTCCTTGGGGAAATTCACAGTGATGATATTATTCATCAGATGATGCTTTTCCACCGAGGCAAATCACTCATTCACCAAGAGCTTTCATAGAAACAGGGATGTTCAAATATATTTTAATGCAGAATATCTTTGAAAAGATGTGAAAAAAATCAGAAATCTGAGACATCTTTTGTTTATCAAGTGACTTAGCCACAGAACTGCACGTAGAAAGGGGGCCTGTGTGGTCTGTGTTTGAGGTCACATTTCATGACACGCTCTTCTAGTCACCAGATAGGTGATGACCCAGCTCTTCTATGTAGGGAACAGTTGCTTTGGTACTGTCTAGTCTTAATTGGGCCTTAATTTGTATTTAATCTGAGTTTATCTGTTAATGTTTCAGGCATTCATTGACATTTTGGACAATTTAGACATAAATTCCCTCATTTAAATCAACTATCGTGTTGTGAGCACTTAGTCAAAAAATGGGCCAGACACTGTTCTGGGTTGTAAAGAATGACAGAAACTTCCCTCAAGATACGTTAAGACTGAAAACAAAAACAGACAAAGAACAGTCAATAGTTGAAATACCTGAAAACAAGAACTAGAAACACAGTGATCAGAGTTCACTGGAATACTTAGGGTGGAGAGTGGTGAGGGAAACATAGGAGACGTGATATTTGAAAGAGATTTGAGGGGTAGGGAGTAGGAGTTTGTCAGATAGAGAGAGAGAAGGACTTTGAAGTAGAGAAAATAGCATGTACCAATACACGGAGTCGTGGATCGGTTCACTGTATGTGGGTACCAGTGAGGGGAAATGTCTTTTTGGAATATGGCACCACATGCCCCTTTGCCTCAGTTTAAACAGTGTTGGTTATCTGCATGCCGTAAACCTGGTCAGAAACTGGTCATTGTTTGTAGAGCTGTCTCTTCCAACTTTCTTCTTGCATCCTCTTACGTGCATCAGCCCAGGTTCTGCATTGGCCTCTGTATTCCACCTTGGAATGATTTTATCTCTTGGCAGCTGAGGCCCCTTTTCTGAGCATCTATATTCTATATTCATCAGTTTATAGGCAAGTAAATATTCTGGAAGATGAGCCAGAGGAGAAACAATCTGGACAGTGTGAGGCAAATATAGTGAAATGGCAGAATAGTTATCTTTCTTCTACCATCTGTGGCATCAAAATGAAAATGACAGCTTCTCATTGTACAACACCACATTGCTCATTGCTTTTCTACCTTATGAGTCAGAGAACATAATCTTCGTTCACGCTGTGCACTGGCATATTTGTTTTCAACTTCTCTCTGGATAATTATTGCTTTCCAGTCTGAAGGAACTAGCCTTGAGAAAAGAATCCTTCAACAGTGTTTCTTCTAGGGAACTTTGATAGATTATGTAGTAAGTAACTCTATAGCACATCTTTGGAAATTCAAATTGCCTGGTCCATTTAAAGACATCCATGACAGAATTTGTACTGTTATTTAATAGACTATGTATTATTTACTTTCTTATTCTATGTCCACATTTAAGAAAATTACTTATAATTTCAAATAATGCTCTTTCAAAAGCTACTTCAATTCTCATATATTTAAATATTACTGACATAATGACCCAGCAATTCTACTCTTAGGTAAGCACCTAAGAGGAATGAAACCGTATGTTCACACAAAAACTTGTACATGGATGTTCATGGCAGCATTATTCAGAATGGCCAATATGTGGAAACAATTCAAACATCCATTAACTGATGAATGAAGAAAATGTGGTCTATCCATAGAATGGAATGTTACTTGGCAACAAAAAAAATGAGGTACTGATACATGCCTCATGATATATACAGCATGGATGAACCTCAAAAACATTATGCTAAGTGAAAGAAGCCAGATACAATGGTCATATATTCTATGATTCCATTCATATGAAATATCCAGAATGGGCAAATCCACTGAGACAGAAAGTAAATTAGTGGTTTTCTGGGGCTGGGATGGAGGTCAGGGGTTAACGGAAGTGAAAATGGGGAGTGACTGCTAATGGGTCTGGGGTTTCTTTCTGGGGCATTGAAAATGTTTTAAAATTAAATTGTGGTGATGGTTGCAAAACTCTGTGATTATATTAAAAGCTACTGAACTGTATACTTTAAATGGGTAAATGTAAATGGGTATGTGATCTCCTTAAAGCTACTAAAAAAAACTCCAACATAACAAGTATAAATTTTTATATTATTTTGCAGGTACCTTAGTGACAGTCTTGCTTATTAATTTTTTGACACATCCGTGCAGAATTTACCATAACCTAGTGGAAAGAGTTGTGGACTGTGCCATCAGGAGGTTTAGAGTCTTCCACTGGTTCTGCTGCTGATTAGCCACATGCAACTGCATGACCTTGGGCAAGTTCCTTATCCCTGGACCTTGAGTTCTTTATCTGTGAAACAAGGAAACTGGTTAAGGAGGGCTCTGAAGTCCCTTTCAACTCTCTGAGTTTCTGTGTTTGTGCAATAAGTCATATAATTATGTAATTATTGGGACAGTAGTTTTTAGTTTGTTGTGTTTTTTTGTTTTTTGTTTTTTATGAGGTGGGGTCTCACTCTGTCCCCCAGGCAGGAGTGAAGTGGTGCAATCGCAGCTCACTGCAGCAACCTCAACCTCTTGGCGCCAGCTATCCTCCTGCCTCAGCCTCCTGAGTAGCTGGGACTATAGGCATGCACCACTACCAATGACTGATTTTTTAATTTATTTGTAGGGATGGGGTCTCAAGACATTGCCCAGGCTGGTCTCAAGCTCTGGGGCTCAGGCAGTATCCTGCCTTTTCCCCCGTAAGTGCTGGGATTACAGATGTGAGCCATCATGCTTGGCCTACTGGGGCAGTTTGAGAGACAGGGCTTTGCCCTTTATTGTTTGAGTATAACTAATAGCAGTAGGATTTTCAGAAGCCACCTCTCTAGTAGTCCTCCTCATGATATTTAAGTGTGTTTTATTAGGCAACCTATATGTAGATCAGGGTTTCTCAGCCTTGGCATTGTTGCCATGTTAGGTCAGATAATTCTTTGCCATGGGGGGCTGTCCTATGCATTGTAGGATATTTAGCAGCATCCCCAACATCTACTCACTAGATAGCAATAGTATCTCCCCTCCAGTTGTGACAGATATCTCCAGACTTTGCCAAATATCCCCTGGAAGACAAAATCATCCCCGGTTGAAAACCCTTTGTATCCCCAACAGCGGTCCCCAACCTTTCTGACACCAGGGACCTGTTTTGTGAAAGACAATTTTTCCATGGACGGGTGGTGGGGAATGGTTTTGGGATAAACTGTTCCACTTCAGATCATCAAGCATTAAATTCTCATAAGGAGCATGCAGCCTAGATCCCTCACATGCACAGTTCACAATAGGGTTTGCACTCCTGTGAGAATCTAATGCCGATCTGGCGGGAGGTGGAGCTCAAATGGTAATGCTTGCTTACCCATTGCTCACCTCCTGCTGTGCCACCAAGTTCCTAACAGGCTGGGGACCAGTAGTGGTGTGTAGCCTGGGAATTGGAGACCTCTGGTGTAGAAGACGCTAAGTAACAATGTATCAAAATAACTAAAAGGATGTGTTCTCTACCTATAAAGAACTAATGAATTAATGTGCAGAAAATATCATTGGGGGAAATCTTGGATTTTTTTAGTTGATAAGGAGAAGAGGAAGGATTTTTGTTTTAAGTTATATTTACTGTAGTCATGGGGATGGGAGAAGGACAGAAAGGGAATAGACTAAGAGCTGTCAGATCCTTTTTGGAATGAGGCAGGGTGTCAGCAAATATATACGGACATAAAAAAGGAAAAACCAAAACCTAAAGGGAAAGTTTAGGAATTGAGGGCAAGAGAACTGAGAGGTGCTGATGTTTACTTCTTAGTTCTTCCCAAGTACGATCTAGGTCATCCAGATGTGTTTTTTCTCATATCTCTCATTCAGAGCTCAAAGCTGCAAATTAGATGATAGGTTCTTTCTCTAAAAGAAGAACAGAAGAACGCTAAAAACTGAGATCCGTATAGCCAAAAAGTCATCATTATTCTCCAAATTGTACTGAAGCTCTTTCTAATGGGCCTACAATGGAGTTCTAGATCTCAGCTATTCTTAAAGTACAGTGTGCCACTTACACTACTGTCTATGAAGTCCTTGCTCTTCGTACTTTACTATGCAAACTAAAAAAATTTACATAATTTTATTGGGCTGCATTATTTAATAAATACCACCTGAAATATTTACACTATGTTTCTAAAGACATAAATTATTCATATCTCCTGAAAGCTTTCTGATACAGGTAAAATTGGGGGATTAGAAGCTATCTGGAAGGAACTGTCTATGACAGAGACAGGGGATAAACTCCTACTTAAAAGAATACATGAGAGGGAAGCAGTCACTCATGAGTGTCTTCAACAGTGTATATTTATAGTAAGCTATAGTAATTAATCTTATTACTTTTTCTAGATTAAAACTGCTAGATAGTGTCTAGAGATCAGAAACACTTCTATGTAAGTTTTAAAATATGCTATTCCTACTCAGCTGCAGAAAATGAATATAAAGATCTTAATCATGGTATACTATAATACAGTTAGTCAAAGTGACTCTTTACTCTCAGTTCTTATAACTGGTCATTTTTATGTAGAACTGAAAATATCTGTTATGGGACCTACTTTTCATACAGTATTAAAAGGATTTTCAAGGACTTTGAACCAAGGTTATTAATTCATAATGATTTGTCTTTGACCACATTAATGGTACATGTTGTTTTAGTAAGAGCGTACATAAAATGAAAATATGGTACACTAAAGCTTTCAGTTACTATCCTTGTAAAATAATCATAGAAAAGCTGAAGTTACCTTGAAAATAATTTATTTTATTTATACCTTAAGAGTGAGCCCATGATAGAAGCAGAAACACAAAATTGCTCTTTTTAATAGAACAAGCTGCAGAGAAAGTCCAGGAGAGATACCCTTAAAAGCACTCTCAAAAGCTTACTCTAAAGGTGACATTGCTTTTCAAATCTGGACTGTTGAAAAGTGAGAGCTGCTGAATGGCAATGATCTTCTCCTCGTCCTTGTGAACAAACTCTTCCTTTGCTTGCATATGCCTGAGCATGCTGTCCCGTCATGGAGAGTATGCCCTTGTCCTTCTTGCAATTCTCTATTCCCCATTCTCATAAACTTCAAAGGAAAATGTTAAAGACATGGCATATATGATCTCTCTATGTCCTTGAACTATAGAGAGGAAACTTTCTACAATTATGAAACGCACCTCACAACATGAAACAAGCTTACAGGAATATGATGGTCAATAACCCAACCACTGCCAAGTCTCCTCAGTGAAAAAGAAAATGTTGAATAGGTATCATTAGGAAAGTAAAATGAGATTTAGTTTGGAACAGAATATTCCAAGATTATTCTATTCTATTCCAAACTAAATGTAGACTACAGTCTTAGAATTACCTATGGAATGATGGCCTAGCTTCAGTTGCCTAACTTTAGCCGCGAGACATGAAATCAAGAGCTTAGATATTACTGTGTAAGTATACATACAGTTCACTTTTCCAAGAAGAGGGGGAGTACCAAAAATAAAATGTACAGAGGCAGTGTTATACCGAAAAGAAGAGTAACAGTAGCTCTTTGCAGTTAGTATACTTTAGCTGTGGTTAGCAGTGAGAAGTCTTTTCCAGCTGTCTTACATCTGTCAGTATTAGGCAATAGATGAGAGGAACTGTTTATCATATAGCCTAAGAAGAGAAATTGTACTAGAAGTGGGGATGAAAAGGGATAGACTATGGGTTAATTAAGATCACCAAGAATAACATCTCATCTATTCTTTCTCAGAGGTCTATTTTTTTCTTAAAGGTGCTTTAAATATGTTGTTTAGAAACTCCTGATTGGTTTTTGTTTCCAGTCTTTCTTTTCTTCAGTAAATTTCTTTGAATAGTTCATTTTCCTCACTTCTGGCTTTGCCCTTGAATAGAGTAGTAAAATAGATCCATGATAGGCTGAAATGGCGTGAAGACTCAGTTGCCAAAGTACAAAACAAGGACCATACCTAAAATGCTTCTGGTAGCCTGTGGAAGAGTAAGTAGCCTGGAATCAGATGCAGAAATAGCAGAAGACTGAAAAACAGAAATAATTGAAAGCCAACAGTACTACAGTAGGAGTCAGCAAGCATGGAAATGAAATGTTATTGGAATCCAGGGAATAAGAGTTTTAGGCATCTATAAAACTGTCTGTGAGATTTAACCTTTTCTCATATAAGCGAGGGATTTGATTCCACAAAATTTTTTGACAGTGGATAGCTAGACTGTACTTATCCATTTGTCCACTACTGTTCTATGGCTATCTCTGGAAGACCCTCTAGGTACAATAAGGAAGATGGGAGAGTACATAGCTGATAATACCTTGTGATTTGTACTGTGAGAAAGGGAGTTGTGGAAGCTCAAAGACTGTGCCTCAGTTCAACCTGGATGTAAAGCCAGGCAATACACCCCCAAGCCCATGAACAACCTGGGCTCTGGGGGCAGATTTTCCTGTTCGAAATCCTAGCACTAGTACTGAAATTACTTGGTAATCTTGGGAAGGTCATTTGATCTCTGTAAGCATCTAAACTATTAAATGGGAATCACAATAATAAATAATAAATTAGATCCAAGAGCCCTCCAATGGCTTCTCTTCTGGCGTAGAGTAAAATCCAGACTCTTTAATGAGGGTCAGAGGTCCCACATAATCTGGCCCTTGCTTATTCTGATCTATTCTCTTTATAAACAGATTCTCTTCATACCCACTACCCCAGATTATCTTTTGAATTTGTTTATTGTGTTACCTGTTTCTCCCTATCATCTCCTCTGCTACTAACAGCAGACACCTTTTCTATGTCATTAATTGCTGTATCCACAGAACCTGAAACAGTGGCGGCACAAAGTAAGTGCTTAGTAACTATCTGTTGAATGAATAAGTACATACTGTGGTAGATGAAGCACATAGTACAGGGCCTAATAAGTAATAAACCTACCATAATTGTTTGCTGCCTCGTGTATTATGGCCTGTATGATTTTGTTTGGGAAAAAGTCTGCTACTACAGAAGTGTAGATTTGAAATTAATATATTACTAAGGGAAATAAAATTCCAGTTGAAAAATAATCTCAGTTCTGGAGATTTAGTGATAAAATGATGGCAAATTTTTAAATGCTTAATTTTTCCAATTTCATATGTATAGCATCTTTTGTCTGCAACTGCATAACAAGCAGGGCAAGAAGGCAGGAAGTATTAAACTGGTTTTTTAAAATCTCTTAGGCCAAATTACCTTATTGAGGAGGAAGGGAGAACTGAATCTGAATCAACTAAAGTAAGATTGGTATCTTTCCTCATTGGAAAAAAACATGAAAACACAGGGACTAGTAAGAATGCTAACATTTGTATGTTGTTTCCATTTCTACTCTAGGTGTTGCCACATCTGCAAACTTCCTGGGAGAGTAATGGGGATTCGAGTGCTTCGATTCTCTTTGGTGGTCATCCTCGTATTATTACTGGTAGCTGGTGCTTTGACTGCCTTGCTTCCCAGTGTCAAAGAAGACAAGATGCTCATGTTGCGTAGGGAAATAAAATCCCAGGGCAAGTCCACCATGGACTCCTTTACTCTCATAATGCAGACGTACAACAGAACAGATCTCTTATTGAAACTTTTAAATCATTATCAGGCTGTACCAAATCTGCACAAAGTGATTGTGGTATGGAACAATATTGGAGAGAAGGCACCAGATGAATTATGGAATTCTCTAGGGCCCCACCCTATCCCTGTGATCTTCAAACAACAGACAGCAAACAGGATGAGAAATCGACTCCAGGTCTTTCCTGAACTGGAAACCAGTGGTGAGTTGCGGTGGGGTTCTCAGCCTGGAAGGGCTGCCACTATCCAGAGCTGGGACGGGCATGTGAATTTCTGGCCTTCTGCTTGTCTTAACTGTCCGGAGAAAAATGAAGGAAGTTAGTTCTAAGAAAGCACTTTGGAAAGCTTGAGGGACAATTTCCAAGATGTCAAGAAGTGGTTTCCTGGCGAAGAGGTTAATATTGTAATAAAGGATATGCTATAATTACATATTATTGCATTACAGTTGATAGTAAGATGCCATTTAGCTTATGCTTAATATATTTTTTTGACACTCCTCTTTTCCTCCCATTCCTGACAGTTTCATGAGGTTGCAATTTGCTTAAAAGAATCTTGACTTTATTTATTTATAGGCCCAATAGTTTCTAGGATGATGGATGATAACTACTTGATTATTTTCCCTTCAGGCAATTATACAATCAGTTTTGATACCAAAAATTTTTTTTCTACTGGACAAATCTCCCCAAGAATACATTGCTTATTTACTTATTGGGGGTCAGAAAAGACTTCATTTGAATGATATATGTAGACACTATCGTATTTTACTACTTTTGTTTTCATTTCCAAACTATTCAACTTAAATTTTTGTCCTTTCATTTTAGCAGTGTTGATGGTAGATGATGACACACTCATCAGCACCCCAGACCTTGTTTTTGCTTTCTCAGTTTGGCAGGTAATGTTGCTGTCTCCTTTATGAAACCGTCTTTATAAGATCTTGACTAGTACTTAACCAGGGCAACATGGTTAATATAGAAGTTATCTAAAATATTTTAGATAATATTTATCTAAAAGATGGATGAATTTGTTATAGGCTAATCAAGATTTCCTGAGCTTAGTTCAGCCAACCTGAAAGTTATGGTATCTTTTATCTAGATTTAATTTATATTTTGGTATATTGGGGAAAAGAGCTAGAACTGCCTTCCAGAGAACAATGGGGAAATGACGTGGTCCAGCAAAAGCTGGAATGAGGAGATATTTTGCCCAGACCACAGACATGTGTCTCAAATGATAAGTATATTTCTATATTAATATTGTATGTAACTTTTTGTAAAAGGAAGTATTTGTTACCCCCACAAAATTTAATCCTGGTTCTGAGAGCATTGTTTAGAAATTTTGCAGTAATAATTTTCCATGTACCATTGTGGTAGGAGGGATTTGTTTTGTTTTGTTTTGTTTTTTCCTAAATCCTAGCTTGAATAAGCAGGCATAAATTGCTCAGTATCCTATAAAAACAGTTCTCTCCTATTGAATATGTGTTAGTAATAGCTAACTTTTACAAGTTGCACTACCATTACCTGAAACCAGAACTGCATAGACATACTTAGAAGCCGTGTCCAATAATTAAACACTGTGCTACCCAGTAAATGATCTCCTTTACACCATGGTAACTTTAAATTAGCTTCTTGGGATATAACAGCATTAGATATTAATGGTAAGTGATCACAATACTCAACAGATATCAGCATTTTTAAAACTTCAGTTTTTAATGCCTAGTGTGCTGATCAACAAATGGAAATTTTTTTCATATCAACAGTTTTGTTTTTTTTTTTTCCAGTGCTGTAAATGAAAGCTTCTTGGGGAAAAAGTTCTAATGTAATACTTCAACTATGAGATTTCTATTGATGCTTAAAAATCAATTTGCCCGAAATGTAAAAATGGAGGCAGAATATGGGGACTGTGGTTAATTGGAACCATCTGAGTAAACTATAAATTAAAGATATGTAAATATGATTTCAGGTTTTATTTATAAAAATATCAAAAACAATTTCAATCCATTGACCAACTTAAATTCAGTCCAACCCAAACCCTGCATAATGTAATGATCTGAGGTTTGTGTATAAGCAAGCAAGATTAGAGTAGGCATTCATCTGTGTCTTTGTATTTGCCCATTACCTCTGCTTTTAGTGTTTTCCCTTTTCCGCCTCTAGCCAACTGTGAAATTTCTTTCATTCTCCTAGATTGTGTAAATAGCACATCTTCTCTGAAGCCTCCTAGCCTTTATCCCCCATCCCCTGACCTTGCCCTTTGCCTCCCAGCAACACGGTTGTCATTCTACCCTCAATGTTCCCATCGGATTTACCCAGCTGCACTTAACAACTTTCTCACAGTATTGTAATTCCTTGTTTGCATATCTGTATCATACCCCTCTACCCTCTCTAGACTGTAAGTGCTTTTAAATAGGATTTAACTCAGCCTCATTTGCTTTTGTGTGTGTGTGCATCCCTAGTTCTGCATCTGTTCAATAAATGAATGAAATTCAAATTATTTATGAGAGCGAATGAAACTTTCAACCCTATAAGTTCTTACCTCTTTCGCATGCTTTTGTCTTTTTCTTTTGTTTGCTGACTGTTGTTTTATTTTTAGTCACGCTCATCTACCATCTATCCTTTCATCAAAGATTCTGATGCATCTCTCTCACATATGTAATATAAACATTTATTTTATATAGATAAATATAAACATTTATTTATATTATCTCATTTTTTTGAAAAAGGAAACACCCAAGCTGAAATGGGATAAAATATAACATTGCTTAAAATCAACAGTAAGTTTTATGAACATCAAAATCAACATGAAAAAGAGATAGTCACACATGTAGATCGATAATTTTATATACTCCTAAGAGATTAGAACAAATTTTCAAAATGATCCCATTATCTCTTATCTCCTACAATAAATAGCATTCAGGCACTCAACTTTTCTCGCGGCAGATTTTGAAGGATTGGACTCTTTGGTGACTGGAATTTGTTCATATCAGATAATGTTTGAATTAGGAGAACATTTGTAAGGGTAGAATATTTGTTTTCAGAGATATTTGGGTTGTGATGCAATTTGACGTGTAAACATATCAGAACACAGATTTATGAAGTTACCTGGAGCTAAATAAAACTGAAATGTAGAAACTAGGAATAAGGAAGAGTTGACAAATCAGTTTCATTCTCTCTGTAACAAATCATTGCCTTTTTGACTATATCGTCTCTAAAAATATGTGACACTTAATTGTTCTTTTTCCCTCTTTTCAGCAATTTCCTGATCAAATTGTAGGATTTGTTCCTAGAAAGCATGTCTCTACTTCATCAGGTATCTACAGTTATGGAGGTTTTGAAATGCAAGCACCAGGGTCTGGAAATGGTGACCAGTACTCTATGGTGCTGATTGGAGCCTCATTCTTCAATAGCAAATATCTTGAATTCTTTCAGAGGCAACCTGCAGCTGTCCATGCTTTGATAGATGATACTCAAAACTGTGATGATATTGCCATGAATTTTATCATTGCCAAGCATATTGGGAAGACTTCAGGGATATTTGTGAAGCCTGTAAACATGGACAATTTGGAAAAAGAAACCAACAGTGGCTATTCTGGAATGTGGCATCGAGCTGAGCATGCTCTGCAGAGGTCTTATTGTATAAATAAGCTTGTGAATATCTATGGCAGCATGCCCTTAAAATACTCCAACATTATGATTTCCCAGTTTGGTTTTCCATATGCCAACTACAAAAGAAAAATATAAAAGTAAAACAAACAAAAACAAACCTGAAAACTGCTTGGCATTTGAGTAGCTTCTCCATGCTATGTATTTTTTTAAGCAACATCATGAACTTTTATCTACTCCAGAAGTCTCTACAATAGGAAAAAATGTGCAGTGCTTCTAGGATATAAAATTCACATTACTTTTGAAAGCCAAGAAGTTGGTCTTATCCAGTTAGGTCTTAGATGAAGAGTTTTCATCCAGGGATGTAACTCCTTGGTCAGTGATTTTATTGTTTACATCCTGAGACTGTTCTACAGTTTCTTTGACTCCTGGCATTTGCCTTAAGGACCTACAGCAAGCTGTTTCTAGGATCAGAAACTCAAGAGAGGCGTATCTCTGCTTTTTCACTAAAGGTCGATTGTTTTAATTTGAAGCCTGAAATGCCTCTTCAGCAAAAGCCTGTGGTATGGGGTAAAGCCTTGTGAGAAGAGAATAGTCTCAGTCACATATGAGGAGGAAAATTTGCAGCTGCCAGTGCTTTCGTTGTGGCCCTGCCAACCAGCTCTTCCAGGACAAACTCAGTCCAGCATGGTTTTCATGTAACCATGAGTGCTTTTATCTTTGCGAAGTATTTTGTGACTGGGACAGTTAATTTTAGTAGCTGAAGAACGTCTAGTTGTTTGCTTGATTTTTGTGAACATTTACTGCATGGATCACAAAACAATATACCCTGTATTTCTTATATGCAACTTACATGCAGCAAAGAGTAAATGTGTTACTAGATTCGGGTAGTGCATTTTGTCACTGAATCTGACCTTGAGAATGTACATTAATTCTTATATTTTACGTAATGTATGTGTTGTTTAAGAAATGTATAAAAAACCTTCTGAAAAAAATGAGTGAATAAGAACTAGCAGAAGTTAAAACCCTTTGCATCAAAAGATCTTTATTGTTAGAGCACTGGTTATCTTCTGGATACTAAAAAGTTGTATTACAAAGCCAAACACTTGCATTCACAACTTTAAAAAAAGAAGATCCAAGATACTATTCATAATGATGTAATTTCAACTATATACAAAGAGGAGAAAACAAGAACCCAGTCATAACAGAGGAATTCTATAGGGAGTCTGCATCAGTTCATTGTTAAGGTTGTCTACTCTCTGTTACGTGAATTAGCATCTGTGTTCCACCCATTGTCTGTGTTTAGTCCTTGTTCACTACTAGGGCAAGGAATTCTTAACTAGGCCTCTGTTTACCACCTTCTCTTTCTCCTCCTTTCCCTCTTCTTCCTCCTTCTCCTCTTCCTTCTTCTTATATAATGCCAGTATATTCTCAAAATTGCAAAGCTGTGAGAATATTAAAATAATCATGGCTAATGTTCCAATAATGAGGTCTTTGTGCATTTAGTTCAGTATATTATGTTTTTTTCTTTTTTACATTAAAGAGTATATGTATCTTAATGCAGTCAGATTGTAAAAAACAAAAACAAGGAAACTTAGAACGTTACTAAAAATCAATAATGTCAATTATCTGTTTTGTCCAATATTGGTAGTACTTTTTTGCCTCTTATGATTCCTCTAGCAGATAAATAAAAAACTTTTGCCATCCATGTTTTCTGTGTTAACTAAGCAGACTCATGTTTTTGTGATTGGTGTTCTTACACATTTCTAGATATGATACTCTAAAATTTTGCTGAGAATAAGGTAGAGACATTAGCCACATTACCCATGAAAAAATATTCCCAGATTTTATTTCCCATCTTGTGTCTTTAAACTTGTCTTAAGCATCACATAAGTTAATCATATCATGTTTTCAGATATTATAGAGCAAATACTATGAAACCAAAATGCAGTTCAGTCTACATTACAAAGACTGTTGCATTGTAGCTAGACTCCTATTAAAGCTGTCTTTCCCTGAACACCTCTTCTTCTTGCCTCAGATGATCCAGAGAAGAGATGCTTAGGCTTAAAACTTTGTAAGAGAAGCAGTGCAGCGTAGCGGGTCAATTGTGCACACTTTGCCATTAGAATATTTGGGGTCAAATCCTTGCTAGACCTCATTTTCACTTAACTACTCAGTTTCCTTAACTGCAAAATGAGAATACAATCTGCCTGGGGTTTGTTTTAAGGAATAAAGGAGATAACTTGCATAAATATAGCACAGTGACTTGCCCATTTTAGATGTTCAATAAATGAAAGCTGTTGGGATGACAGTGTTATTGATAATAAGGACAGAATTAATCCTTCCACTCACCACCTAGTTGTTAGGAAGGCCCTGCATCCACCAGGTGAGACATTCAGGAATTTATTTACATTTAACTATGGGCAAGGAACCATGGCAATTTCATCTCCTTTTCTTTATTTATTTCAAATACTGTTTTTCTTTTTCTTTTTTTTTTTTTTTTTTTTGAGGTGAAGTCTCGCTCTGTCAAATACAATTTTTCTTCTGATCAAAGCAGTATATATTCATTCTGGCAATTTTGGCATGTTCAGAAAAGTGTAAAGAAGTAATTAAAAACCCACTAACCCAATTAACAATGGCATTTTGGTATGTATTCCTGCAAACTTCTAGGCCTATATTTTACTAGCATGATTTATCTGGTACTTTATTATATGAATAAACCAAAATTTATGTGCTCAATCATACTACCATTTTATTTTACACTTTTTTACCATTATAGAAACATTCGGATAAGTATCTTTGCCTTGAAAAGATATCTTTGAGCATATCTATAATTATTTCTTTAAAATCAAGTCCAACAAAGTTCAATACCTGGGTCTATCTAGTAGTGTGTGTGCTTTTAGGGTTTTGCTACATACTGCTAAACGCTTCCAGAGGTGTTGACATGGCTACTCTATTAATACCACATCTGAGAGGACTTGTTTCCTGTCAGTTGTCCCAACATTGAGTATTATGTAACAGGTTCTTTCATATATTTTTTCTGTGTATAAAATACTCAAATGGTGCTGATTTGAAAGGCTGCTCATTCATAGAACTCTGTATTGAGAAGGCTAAAAAGGCAAGCAATCAACTATCAAAACATTGGAGGGTAATATAAGCTTCAGGAAGCATTTGACGGCTTCTAAAAGCTTTACTCCAAGGTTTAGAGAATAAACAATGAAAATTTCCTGGTACCAACTAGAAACCATTTGGAAGCAACAGAAATGGCCACATTTGTTTTCCCCTGGGAAGACCTAAAGCTTTGAACCTGAGGTCAGGAAGGGATATCTGTGTGTGCTAGAATACATGCACTTGAGGGTGCAGGAGGGACAGGGGGTGGAATGGGAGAGGGAGTGGAGGATATTGCTGTGATGGAGGAGGAGGATGAAGGTACTGAATCTCAAGGGTTGCTATAATGACTTAAACAGTGAGATTAGATCATCCTCTATCCCATGCCAGCTTTCATTGTTTATTGTTCCACTAGGATGCTTTTAACTTTGTTCACTTTCTCCCTTCCCCCCTTCTTGCCCTCCCTCATTCTTCTTTCCTCCATTCTTTGAAAGCCCTCTTAATATACAACTCAAATATATAGCTACCATAGATGAAAAAAAAAGACCATTTGGTACCCTAGAAACATGCACCGAGTCCTGGCCTGACTTAATTTCATCTGCAGAATAGGGATGAAAATACCTGCCCTAAGATTCACAGGTTTTTTGTTTGTTTTTTGTTTTTTTGTGGTTTTTTTTTGCTTTCACAGGCCATATGTGTAAAGAGAACTTTGCAATATGAGGAAAATTAAAGAATATTGTAAAAGCCATCACTGATAAACAGCAGCTTGGCCAATAGTTAAAAAGAAAACTTGGTTGTGAAGTAGTAACTGTGTCAAAATTATACCTTAGAGTATAAAAAGAAGCGAGAGTAAATATGCAATTACTGAAAGCAATTTAAGGAGCCTACTTTAGCTCTAGCTCGGAAGGAATATGTAAAGGAAGTATTTATTTAATCTAGAGATTCCTCAAGCCTCTTTTCCTTTTCATATGTCAATATTTCTTTTATCTAAAAAGAAAAAATCAAATTCTTGATTGGAATATTTTGAGTAATTTGAATATATATACATCTGAAGAAATCAGTCCTACTTTATAGCGGTATGTCCTAACCTGGACTGATTTTGCCCCCGAGGGGACATCTGGCAATGTCTGGAGACATTTTTGGTTGTTACAATGCAGGGCTTGCTACTGGCATCTAGTGAGTAGAGGCCAGGGATGCTGCTAACCGTCCTACAATGCACAAGACAGGCCCTTACCACAAAGAACGAACTGTCCCAAAATGTCAGTAGTGCTAAAGTTGAGAAAAAATATATTTGGCATTATATTATGGATATTTCATCAGTCTTGTATCATATCACACTCCTTATCGCAATGAAAGTTGCATTTTAAAAGTTTTATCCTGTATAACAATGCCATTGGAACAGAACATTAAGGGAAAATGTGCTTGTATTCCTGATAAGCTATCTAATGCATGATTCTATGACCCTCAACCTGATCAAAGAGCCAGAAATTTCCCTGGTTAAGGTTTATTTTTGATTCATTTTCTTTTTCTGATCCACATACCTCTTTCTATTTTCTCATATTGAAGAATTAGACAATGGAGCTTGATTTTCTGGGAGGGAACATATGAATGAATATATATATTTCTGAAGCACCACAGAGAAATATTATATAATATGTTGCGTATTTTAATCATGTCTCTAGTTCGAGAAAGTCAGCATGGTTGAGTTAAAATAAGCTAAATATAAATTCTCAAGTAAGCATACATATGTGTGAATATGTGTGTCCAAATATTTTTGGTCTAAACAATAAATGATATATAACTAGTGAAGACAATTATATAGAAAATAATCTTGGAGTGGGAGAATCAGGGAACTTTCTTTCTAGTATCAGCTAGGTGACTAAGTTAATTAAATTTATCTGGGTCTCAATTTCCACATCTACAAAAGAGAGGGACAAACTAAATGGTCAGGAAATTTATTTCCCATTGTAAAATTCTGTAACCCTAAATGTGAGTATTGAATTAGTAGGTTTTAAAGTAGCTGTATTACACTTCCCGGCAAGAAAAAATCATCCCATAGAGTTTAACTCTGTTGGAACCTCCTCTACATCCTAAGCCTATCTCCCCAGGAACACTGTCTCCAAGTGAATTCTAACTTAATAAACGTCGCTGCTTGTTTGCAGTGTTTTAGGACCAAAATACATGATGATGATGTCATAACTCGGTGGTAAACACCGACTGGGAGAGGTTGTGATTTCACAGATATTCTACTTCTTAACAAAGCTATTTAATGGGTACCACTGGTCATTATGAAGAACTGAAAGAGAGTTACGGCAGGCTAACAAACCACTTGACTCAAATTGAACTATGAATCAGAAATTATCGTATACAGAACCTAATTTGTTAAACCCAGAATGCAAATATGAGTTGTAAAAACAATTAAATTATTTGATTTCATTTAAACTAGTGAAACACGATTTTTATAGAATTTACTGTCTGACCAGCAGATGTCAGTGCAACCTAATTAACTAACATTTTTAGTAGCTTAAATACCTGCCAGTAAACTAAGTGAAGTAGTCTTAAAATAGCAAAGTTAAAAACCTACTGTCAATGTTTTTCATTAAGAATATCTAAGTAGAGCTATAGAAAATATCAATCCTTCAAAAGTTAATGGGTCCTTGCTTAGGTAAATCATATTACATAAGTTATGACACCTTGTTACAATTTGTGTGACAATAGCATTTCTCAGTGACATACAGAAGACATGACCTTAATTAAATACAAAATGCTAATCTGTGGCGAAGTGTTAGACTAGCACATTATTTTAAAAACTCACATATCATAGACACCTGAGCCAAACGTAACTTAATTGTCTCTGGGTGACATGTACAAAGCCTTGGAAGAACCCATTAATTCCCAATGAATACTAAACATTAGTAGTATGATACCATTTGTTTTCTACAATGCAGCCTTTTGCATTTAGCAAAAATTGTAACTGTAATGACAATAACAGCAGCACCTATTATGTACTGAACACTCGGCTTATATTATCCCATATAATCTTTGTAACAACCCTGTCATGTAGAAGCCTGTGTCACCCACATCTTGAGGATAAAGTAACATTCAAAGAGATTAGGTAATTTTTCTAATAAAAGTTACACAGCATCCAAAATGACAAACTTCAGATAGTTCCAAGGCTGTAGTCTTCCCTTTATGCAATACTCTATTCCTTTAAAAATGCTATTTTATGACCTTGAATTGAAAAGGCCTCTCATCATTTGTTTATTACACTTCATACTAAAACTATATTTTATACAAAATATTTCTACAATAATGATATGGCACACAACTAGAAGTACACTAATAAAATGAAGGTGTATGTGTACAATTACTTTTAAAAAGCAAAAGCCTTAATTTCTTATAAAGTAAAACTTGCACTCACCATATAACAGCAATCCCATGCCTAGGTATTTACCTAAGATATATGAAATAGATATCCACACAAAGACCTATACTCAAATATTTATCAAAACTTTGTTCATACTCATCAAAACCTGAAAAAAAAACCAAATTTCCATCAACTAGTTAGAGGATAAACACATTGTGGTTTATCCATACAGTAGCATGCTACTCAGCAATAAAAAGAAACAAACTACCTTTCCATGCAACAGCATAGCTGAACCTCCAAAGCATTACGCCAAGTGAAGGGAGACAGACACAGAAAGCCATATACCATATGCTTCCATGTATATGACATTCTGGAAAAGGCGATACTCTAGGTACAGAAAACAGATCAGTGATTGCCAAGACCAGGAGGTAGAAGTGGGGGATTGGCTATTAAAAGGGTATGAGGAAATCTCCAGGGATGATAGATATATTCTAGATCTGATTGTGGTGAGTGGTGATGAGACTATATACATTTATCAAAACTCATAGAACTGTACATTTAACATTGGTCAATTTTATTTTATGTAAATTTTACTTCAACATATCAGACATTTTTTTAAAAAGTGAAAGATATTAGACATATAGAAAGTGTTAGTGATGTCACCACTAATAAAATTTCTGAAGAGTTGAGTCAAACAATAAGATAGAAGAAAAGTTAACAAACGATCTGAACCTTTGCCTAGTCTGGGAATGCAGGAGAACAGAAACCAGGGCTCTAGAATTAGCTTGCCAACCCACTTGTGTGACCTTGAGTGAGGCATTACTTCTCTCCAAGTCTCAGTTAACTTACTATTAAATAAATTGCATTAAACATTTAAATTCTTTAAACTTCTTGAACTCTTCAAGCTAGAAAAACAAACCCCAAAAAAGATGAGGTTCACCGTTCCAAAAATTCTCCCCCTTGCTGGTCATTAAAGAAAAGCCCAAGAACCATATGTAATTGCTTTGGTAGAGAAATGGGGTTCACGGTATTCACTATTAGCACTCCCCATTCCTTTAGAGCGGGTAATTATTCAATGTGGCCAGCAGGTGTCATTCACTCATTTACGAAAAACTGATAATTCTCATATCCAAATGCTTTTTTAAATGAATGTTTGCTTAATATTTTCATTTGTAGCGATTATGAACATTGTTTCTCTGCGTAAATGCTTACAGGAAGGAAGATATCCTAAAAATTCAATCTGGTCCTCCGTGTTTTTCTTAGTCCTCATTAGGTATGCTAATTCAATCTATACATCACGATGGGAAAAAATATCTTTTACTCCATGATGTTTAATGTTTCAAAGATTTTTAGGAAGCAGAGCAATGACTTTATGAGCATTACTTACCCAGTCTTGACATACTCAGTCCTGAAACAGCATCTTTGTCATTCTCGGTGTCACTCCCTGCATGAAGCCTTCCCCTGGCATCTCTGATACCACAAAACTTTATGTATCCTTAGTAAAGCAACTTCCATGCTGTCTTATAACTATTTATGTATAAATATACTTATCATCTCTTTCGACTACTCTTCAAACCGTAAATCCCTGGGTTATACCAGTGCTGCGTACCCAAGCATGCAGCATAGTATCTTGTGCTCAATAATTGGCTGATGGTGAACAAAAAAGTAAATGAATATTTGAAACAATTTTACCATCTCGAAATAGGTGGTGTTTCTATGACCAGGACTAAGTGGTGGTGAGATCAATTGAAAAACACATAGAGACATATGCCTATTTTCCCTGGAAAAACACATGGGATAATAGTGACTTATAGAAAGAAGAAGTAAGGGCAGAAGCATACAGAATTCAAAAATTTGAGATAATGGGGCAGATACACAGCTTATGGAATGAACTAGCAGGAAGTCTTAACCTTTTTGTGCCAAAGACATCTGAAGATGCCTATCAACCCTTTCTCCAAATAATGTTTTTAAAAACATAAAACACATAAGATTACAAAGAAAACTAATTGAATTTAAATATAGTTATCAAAATATTTAAAACTATTTATAAGATCTAGCAGCAGGCTTAAAATAACTATTATAATTTCATAAAAGTGAAGAGTATAAATGATATTTTGAGAAATCTGCGACAACTGTAACATGATATGAAAAAATATTTTTGACAGTCACAGGTACTGCTGATCTTCTGTAGTTTTTTCTAAATTCACAATTGGTGAAAATGCTAGATTTCAGTCGAGTGAAATTAAAGTTGTAATTTTTTTCTAAAATTACATAGACCCCTTAAATTCTATTTGTGAACCACCTGAGGTGGATCTATGAACCCAAGGTTAAGAACCCCTGGGCTGAATAGAGGTTAGGATGGTGGGAAGCAAGGAGTTATGAAGGGTAAGGGAACAAAAGGATTTTTCTTCTACAGACAGGGTTTTCTCTCTCTCTCTCACACTCTCTCTCTCATTCTCAAACTCATGATATTGGCCAGGTGTGGTGGCTCATGCCTACAATCCCAGCACTTTGGGAGCTGGAGGCAGGAGGATCACTTGAGCCTAGGAGTTCAAGACCAGCCTTGGGCAATATAGTAAGACCGTATCTCTAAAATAATAAAACAAAATAAAAATGGAACAATAAAGCTCACAATATTCACTTCCCCGTCTCTCATTTTTTCTTTACCTCATTACAATAGGGATTATATCCCAATCACGCCCTAAAATCATCCTTTTCCAAGTCTTGCCTGATATCTAGGCATTATACAGTCTGGTGTGTATGGCTTGGTTCTTACCTTATTTGATTTCTCTTTGACTTTTTCACTGTTAACCACTCTCTTTTTAAAATGTCTTTCCTCCTTTGGCTTAACTTTTTGTTTTTCTCCTTTTTCTTTGCAGCCTCCTTTTTAGCCTCCTATCCTGTCTTCTCTTCTTCTGACGGTGGATGTGTCCCTGGAGTTCTACCTCTATTTTGCTTCTCTTCTCACTCTGCACACTTTCAATGAAATGGTTTATCAATCTAGTCTACGTCTCTATTCCAAGCCTCTTTCCTGAATCTAGATCTCTATATTCAGCTATCTATGAGATATTCTTCTGATATGTACCAAGGATCCCTCAAATTCAACGTATCCAAAATTAAACTCTTCCTCTTCCCCCCATTCTTCTTTGTTTTCATTTCCTACTTTGGTGAATGACATTACAATCCAAAATCTGCCCGAATCAAACGTCTAAATGTGATTTTTTACTTCATCTTCTCTCACACCACCAAACATAAAATCAATGGCCAAGTTTTAAAGATTATTCATCTTTAGGATATCTCAAGCTTATCCCTTTTTCCCAGCTCTACTATTACTGTCTTGAACATTTTAACTACCGGCAATCATTGTTTCTAATTATGCCAAGTATTTTACACATGCTGTCTCATTTAATTCTCATATTATCCCCTGAGGTAAGAATTGTACCTATAATTACAAATGAGGAAACAGAAGCCAAAGAAGGGTAAGAACTTGTCCAAAGTCATAGAGATTCTAAATGGCAGAGCCTGGATGGCAACCTCGGTCTGTTGAACTGCAAAGCCACATGCTTCCTTGTTGCTCTCAGGAACTCTGGTGTTCCTCACCTACGCTCTACTCACCACACTACCACTAAAATTCTTCTCAGAGGCAAGTATGATCACCTTACTGTGCTGCTTGTGATTTTTCATTGTTCTTGAGAATCTTCACCATAGTGCTCACACTCCTATCCTGGCCTCCATGAGCTCAGCCCTGCCGACCTCTCCAGCCTCCCCTCTAACCACCATACAGCTTGTGCTCCACACCCAGGTGCTTTCCACCCCACCCACATGCCTCACTTTCCCATCCCGCTGTATTCATTTGCTAGGGCTGCCGTAACAAAGGACCACAGACCGGGTGGCTTAAACAACAGACATTTATTTTCTCACAGTTCTGGAGGCTAGAAGTCTAAGATCAAGGCATCAGCAGGGGTGGTTTCTTCTGAGGGCCATAAGGGAAGATCCATTCCAGTCCTCTCCCCTTGGCTTATAGATGGCTGCCTTCTTGCTGTGCCTTACATGGTCTTTCCTTTGTGTGTACAACCCTGGTGTCTCTCTGAGTATCCACATTTCTTCTTCTTATAATAAAGACATTAGTCAAATTATATTAGAGTCCAACCTAACTACCTCATTTTAAGTTAATTACCTCTTTAAAGGCCTTTAAAGAGGTAATATTCTGAGGTACTGGGGGTTAGAGCTTCAACATACGAACTCAGGAGGGGACACAATTCAGACCCTAGCACCCACAAACCCAGCTAACTCTCACTCACCCCTCTGGATGCATTTGCTCATGTCACTCTCCCTGGGAAGTCTCTGAAGCCCTAGATCTGAGTTAAACTTCCCTCTATTATAGCACTTCCTATTCTATATTGTAATTTCCTTTTTACTTCTCCAAAACCTCCATTGGATTTAACTCCTTGAGCACAGGAACCATGTGTTATTATTTATTTTTCTAGTCACAGCCCCCAAACCCCAAACCTGAATCCCATAGGTGTTTAATCAACTAATTAATCAGACAAAAATATATTGGTTCGTATTTTCCAGATCCTTATTTTAGTCAGGTACTTTTCAGGAAATTAAGGTTAAAGTGGCAAGTGGCAAACAAGACCAAATAAAGTCCCTCCTCTCATGGAGTAAACATTTTAGCAGGAAGACAATAAGTCAATGAAAATAAGTGATATAATCTCTGGCCCTGATAAAGAATATAGAGTAATGTGATGAAGAGTAGCTATAGGAGACTTCTTTCACTGGGGGTTCGGGAGAAGCGGGAGGAGGATGTGAGGTGTGGTTTGAATGATGAATTGTTAAGGCATGCTCTGTGGGAAGAGAATTTCAGGCAGAGAGAACATCAGGGGCAAAGGCCCCAAGATGGGAATAAACTTGGCAAGTTTGGGGGATGACAAGAATGCCAGAGGACTGTAGAGCAGTGACTGAAGGTGAGAGTAGAAGAAAATAACGTCAGAATCTTGAGCTGTGCACTAAGTACAAAGGAAGCCATTGAAATGTTGTCACCAGGGGTGGGATATGATGATGCACATGCTTAATAAGATCACTCTGGATGCTGTACAGGATGTAGATTTTAGAAGGGCAAGAGTGGGACAGGGAGACAAATTAAGAGGTTGCTGGCACTAATTTAGAGAAGTGGTTCTCAACTGGGAGTGATTTTGACCCCCCAATCCCCAAAGGGGACATTTGGCCATGTCTGGAGAGACTTTTGGTGTTCACAACTGTAGAGTGGGAGTGTGACTAGCATCTGGTGGGTAGAGAGAAGGGATGCTGCTAAACAGCCTACGGTGCACAGGACAGCCCTCAGAACAAAGAATGACTTGGTCAAAATGTCAATAATGCCAAGATTGAGAAACCCTGATCTAGAAAGAAATGATGGTAGCTGGGACCAAGGTGGTAGTAATGAAGTTTGTCAGAAGTAGTTAGACTTAAGGTATGTTTGGAATTAGCCAGTAAGACATAAAAGGCTTGTTGACAGATTATATGTGGGCTCCTGGGTTCTTGGCTGGAGACATGAGGCAGATGTTGGTAATATTTATGGAAATGAGGAAGACTGGAGATCAATCATTAAAGCATAGATGATATTTAGAGCCCTCAGAGTTGGTCAAATCATTTAGGGGGATAGCACAAATAGAGAAGGAAAGAGGGCTGGACAGAGCCTGGGACACTCCAGGACTGAAGTTCTAGAGGAGCAGAAGAAGCCTGTACATGAGTACAGAAGTGAGGTGACTGGGAAGGCCTGAGATGATGTGTTCCAAGAGCAGGGGAGGGTGGCCTAAGGGGCCTGGAACTCTGTTTTCCTGGAAAAGGAGGGAAGACAAAGTTCATAAACAGGGATGTAGGAAGGTAAGTGGGTTTTGTAATGAGAAAGAGGGTATTTTGCATGTTGACATTTATTGTCTATGACGAAAGTCTGAGTATGAGTATCAGTTGAGTGTGAGTGTGTGTATATGTGGGAGGTATGGGGATTTGAGAGAAGGGAACATTGTGAAATAGTTATCTTGGGAAGGAGGAAAATGAAGTTACCAGGGCAATGAGATAGAATAATCTGGGACTGTTTTGAATCATTTGAGATTTGTAGTTACAAATTTAAAGTGAGTCCGGTCAGCACAATTTATAGGATTCATAATTAATCAATAACCTTTATTGAATAAATAAAATATAATAATAATAGTAATATTAACATGTACCATGTTGAGTATTTACAATGTAGCATGCATCATGCTTTATACAATGTTCTTATTTAATATTCTCAAACAAATCTTATAAATTGGTATTATTACCTTATTTAACTGATTTTAAAAACTAAGAATTAGAGAGGTTAAGTGATTTGTTCAAGGCCATAAAGTAAAAGGTCAGGATTCAAAACTGGGTCAGTCAGTTATAAAGCTTATATTCTCAACTATTAATAATATATCCTACTCAGGCTATCATTAATAAAAACCACTGCCCTGACCAGGGCTTTGTAATTTCCCTTCTCTTCAGAAAGCCAAAGATACTAGTAACTCTAGGGGTAGTGGTGGGAATAAATGAAGATAATGCTAAAAAAAACACACCCAAGTTTCATTAAAAATGCATATAATTAATTGCTACAGTTTACTGCTTTGTGATTCTTCTCTTGCAAGATTCTCCTTGAGGCTTACTTAAATCCAGTTTTGCCTGTTTACTGAAATGGGCTAGGGAAGGGCAAGTGGAGTTGGAACAAGGTACTGGAGAAGGAACAAGGTACAGAGTGTGATTTGCCCTTAGCCTCCAACCCCCAGTGGGACAGTCTTGAGTTCTGATAAAGGATTAAAATTACTTGTACTGAGAAAATATTCTGCTCCTCCTTCGGTCCCCTTTGGTTGAAATGGAGATGTGAGGGCTGAGAAGAGGTTATCTAAGACCTCAAGAGAGTGTCTGAAGACAATGGAGAGTTTCCCTTGTAATTTGACTCCTATAATGCATTTAGCTCACTACACATTCTTGGCAGCAATGTGATTCATGACATGATGCAGAGTTACAGACTAAATGTAAAACGTAATACGTCCTTTTAGTCAGAACATCTGATATAGTTTGGATTTGTTTCCCCACCCAAATCTCATGTCGAATTGGAGGAGGGGCCTGGTGGGAGGTGACTGGTTCTTGGGGGTGGATTTTCTCCTTACTACTCTTAGGATTGTAAGTGACTTCTCGTGAGATCTGATGGTTTAAAAGTGTGTGGCACTTCCTTCTTCTCTCTCCCCACCAACACCATCATGGGAAGAAGGTACTTGCTTCTCCTTTGCTTTCTGCCATGATTGTAAGTTTCTTGAGGCCTCCAGTCATGCTTCCTGTAAAGCGTGTGGAACTGTGAGTCAATTAAACCTCTTTTCGCCGGACGCGGTGGCTCAAGCCTGTAATCCCAGCACTTTGGGAGGCCGAGACGGGCGGATCACGAGGTCAGGAGATCGAGACCATCCTGGCTAACACAGTGAAACCCCGTCTCTACTAAAAATACAAAAACTTAGCCGGGCGAGGTGGCAGGCGCCTGTAGTCCCAGCCACTCGGGAGGCTGAGGCAGGAGAATGGCGTGAACCCGGGAGGCGGAGCTTGCAGTGAGCTGAGATCCGGCCACTGCACTCCAGCCTGGGTGACAGAGCGAGACTCTGTCTCAAAAAAAAAAAAAAAAAAAAAAAAAAAAAAAAAAAAAAAACCTCTTTTCTTCATAAATCACCTAGTCTCCGGTAATTCTTTATAGCAGTGAAACTAATACAGTGTCTAAAGCAAAGTTCTCTGTGCTCCATTGAGTTTCCCTCATTTTAAACAGTTGTCAGCCATGGTCTTTACTTCCATCTTCACAACAATTTTAAAAGTTTAGAAACTTCTTGGGATTTTTTTCCTTTTTTTTTTTTTTTTTTTTGCAGGGATGGTGGATGAAGGGATGAAAACAGAACCAGAAAATTTCTAGTTCTGATGAATTTGCATACAGCATTATTGATAGAGTTGTATATCACACCAAAAGTCAGATTTAGTTTGTATCTCTTTGTTTCAGTAATATTTACCTATCACTTGACATTAATCACCGTGTTATTAAAAAGGTGTTTTTTAAAAAAACAACTTTTAACTTTCTTAATATATTTATTTCAATACTTACCAAAAATCATTTAAAGCTCAGCAGCTTAGATCCATGTATTTTATTTTGTTTTGAGCAATGTGTATAATTTAACCACACATTTTCTCACCTTATTTGTCATGATGAAAACTATATTGACTAAGATGGGGTACCCTACTTGACACCGGATGTGTTAAGATCTCTCTTTTTCATGCACTAGGTTAAGCTCCTATGAATCTGGGTCTTCTTTCTAGGAAAGAGATTAAATAATCTTTTAGCATTCCACAAGCGCTTATTAAGCACCTACTTCCTAGCACTGTGTTAGGTGCTCAAGATACAAAGAAGGACAAGAAGTGGCCAGTGTTCTCAAGGAATGGAAGGAAACAAGCATATCAAGTGTTACACGGAGTAAAATAGTTCTATCTGAAAGGTAGAATGGAGCAAAAGGAGAAAATGCATGGCCTTCAGAATAGTTTGGCCATTCTCTTCTAAGATGATGTTGCCTACCCTCTCTCACTCTGACTTTACATGTCCAACAGGATTTTCAGAGAGGCTATCAGCTGGTACCATCTGCCACCAGGGAATCAGAATCAAGAGTCAGATGAACCTGGGTTCAAAATCCATAGCCATCACTTACAAGGATGTGAACTTGGCAAGTTTTTTAACGTCACTAAGCCCAATATTCTTCATCCTCAAAAGCTTATTGCAAGGGAGGCAGTATTGTGTATTGGCCAAGAGGTAAAGCTCTGCAGCCAGACTGCCTGGGTTTAGCCAGGTGACCTTGGACAAGTGATTTAGTCTCTCTATTCCTCAGTTTCCTCATTTATAAAATGGGGACAATAGTTTTATCTATTTCATTGGTTTGATGGTGGATTAAGTGATGAAAGTTCATAAAATAGTGCCTGGCACATTGTAACTACTCAGTAAACATCAACTATTCCTGTTGCTGTTATTATTGTTTGTTATTGTTATAGCTCTCTCATACAGCTGTTGAAAATTAAAATAAAATGTTTGGAAAGTAGCTAGCACAGTGTCTAACACCTAGTAATCTCTTACTAAAGGCTGCAAATGAAACTAAATGAATGCAGCATTCTTAAGCTTCTCTCATCAAACCCCTAACCCTGGCCTTAATTGAGGGCACTTCTAAGAAGACAAGATGGACATATCACAATTCTTCTCATGGCTCTCCAATGTCTTTTTGGTTCACTCAAAAGCCAAAGTTCTTAGGGTGACCTACATGTCCCTAAGTGATCTGGTCTCACCCTCCCTCCTGACCCCATGACCTGCCACTGTGCTCCTCACTCACCTTCCTCTGCCACATCAGCTCTGCACTGTTCTTTAAACATTTCAGGCATACACCTGTCTCCAGTCTTGGCTGTTCTCTCTGCCTGGAATGCATGCCTCACCTCAGATTACATATCAAAACATAAAGGACTTAGCAAAAGCAGTTTTTAGGGGAAAAATAGCCTTAAATGTTTATGTCAAGAAAGAATGGGTGAGTTGTGCATGCAACTTAAAAAGTCTGCAAAAGGGCCAGGCACGGTGGCTCATGCCTATAATCCCAGCACTTTGGGAGGCTGAGGCAGGTGGATCACAAGGTCAGGAGATCGAGACCATCCTGGCTAACACGGTGAAACCCCGCCTGTACTAATAATACAAAAAAATTAGCCGGACTTGGTGGCAGATGCCTGTAGTCCCAGCTACTTGGGAGGTTGAGGCAGGAGAATGACATGAACCTGGGAGGTGGAGCTTGCAGTGAGCCGAGATCATGCCACTGCATTCCAACCTAGGCAACAGAGCAAGACTCCATCTCAAAAAAAAAAAAAAAAAAAAAAGACAAAATAAATTGTAAGACAGAATATGATAGCATTAAGAACAAAATTCATGGTCTCAAAAACAGAAAGTACAATAAATAGAATCTACAAAGTCAAAAGTTGGTTCTTTGAAAAGACTTAAAATAGACAAAATGGGTTGGGTTCAGTGGCTCACACCTATAATCCAGCCCTTTGGGAGTTCAAGGCAGGAGGACTGCTTGAGCCCAGGAGTTCAAGACCAGACTGGGCAACATAGTGTGATCCCATCTTTACTAAAAATAAAAAAATTAGCCAGACATGGTGGGCTGTGCCTATAGTCCCAGCTACTAAGGAGGCTGAGGTGGAAGGATGACTTGAGCCCAGAAAATCAAGACTATGGTGGGTCATGATTCTGCCACTGCACTCCAGTTTGGGCAACAGAGTGAGATCCTATCTCAATAGTAATAATAATAAGAAGATAGTCAAAACTAAGTCAGTTGAACCTATTCCAAAAAATGTGAGGAGGGACTCCTCTCTAATTCATTCTACAAAGCCAGCATCAATCTGATACCAAAACCTGGCAAAGAAACAACAACAACAAAAAAACTACAAGCCAATATCCCTGATGAACATAGATGCAAAAATCTTCAGTAAAATACTAGCAAACCAATCCAACAGCTTGTTAATTCACCATGATCAAGTAGGCTTCATTCCTGAGATGCAAGTTTGATTTAACAAATGCAAATCAATAAATATGATTCACCACATAAACAGAATTAAACCCAACCATATGATCATCTCAATAGACATGGGAAAAAGTTTTGACAAAATCCAACATTTCTTCATGATGAAAACCCTCAACAAACTAAGCATTGAAGGAATATAACTCAAAACATTAAGAGTCATTTATGACAACCCACAGCCAACATCATACCAAATGGGCAAATGTGGAAAGCATTTCCTTTTGAGAAATAGAATAAAACAAGGATGACCACTTTCACCCCTCTTATTCAACATAGTATTGGAATGGACAGCCAGAGCAATCAGGCAAAAGAAAGAAACAAAAGGCATCTAAGTAGGAAAAGAAAAAGTCAAACTATATCTCTTCAAGGATTGTATGATTCTATACCTAGAAAACCCTAAAGACTCCACCAAAAGACTCCTGGAAATAATAAACAATTTCAGTAAAGTTTCAGGATATAAAATCAATGTACAAAAATCAATAGCATTTCTATACACCAAAAACATTCAAGCTAAGAATCAAATAGAGAATGCAATCCCTGTTACAATAGTGACAGAAAAAAAAATTCCTAGGAATACCCCCAACCAAGGAGATAGAAGATCTCTACATGAGAATTACAAAATACTGCTAGAAGAAATCATACATGACACAAACAAATGGAAAAACATTTCATGCTTATGGATTGGAAGAATCAATATCATTAAAATGGCCATACTACCCAAAGAAATTTGCAGATTCAATGCTATTCCTATCAAACTGCAAACATTATTTTTTACAGAACTAGAAAAAACTATTCTAAAATTCCTGTGGAACCAAAAAAGCACCTAAATAACCAAAGCAATCCTAAGTAAAAATAATAAAGTGCAAGGCATCACATTACCTGACTTCAACTACACCATAAGGCTACAGTAACCAAAACAGCATGGTACTGGTACAAAAATAGACATGTAGACAAAGGAAACAGAGCAGAGAACCCAGAAATAAAGCTGCACACCTTCAGCTATCTGATCTTTGACAAAACTGGCAGCAATAAGCAATGGGGAAAGGACTCCTTACTCAGTAAATGGTGCTGGGGTAGCTAGCTAGCCATATCCTGAAGAATGAAACTGGATCCTGTCACCATATACAAAAATAAATTTGAGATGAATAAAAGATTTAAATGTAAGACCTCAAGCCATAATACTCTTAGAAGAGGCTGATTGTAGTGGTTCATGCTTGCAATCCCAGAACTTTGGGAGGCCAAGGAAGGTGGATCACTTGAGTCCAGGAGTTCGAGACCAGCCTGAGCAACATGGTGAAACCCTGTCTCTACAAAAAATGCAAAAATTAACCATACATGGTTGTACACACCTGTAGTCCCAGCTACTGGGGAGACTAAGGTGGGAGGATTGCTTGAGTCCAGTAAGTTGAGGCTATAGTGAGCTGTGATCATGCCATGTAGTCCAGTCTGAGCAACAGAGGAAGACCCTAAAAAAAAAGAAAAAAGAAAAAAAAAAAGAAGAAGAAGAGAAGAGAAAAGAATCCTAGAAGAAAACCTAGAGACACCATTCTAGGGGCAGTTCCAAGACGGTCGGATAGGAACAGTTCCAGGCTACAGCTCCCAGCACAAGTGACACAGAAGACAGGTGATTTCTGCATTTCCAACTGAACTTTGAAGAGAGTAGTGGTTCTCCCAGCACGGAGTTTGAGATCTGAGAATGGACAGACTGCCTCCTCAAGTGGGTCCCTGACCCCTGAGTAGCCTAACCAGGAGATACCCCTCAGTAGGGGCAGACTGACACCTCACACAGCCAGGTACCCCTCTGAGATGAAGCTTCCAGAGGAACGATCAGGCAGCAACATTTGCTGTTCAGCAATATTCACTCTTCTGCAGCCTCTGCTGCTGATACCCAGGCAAACAAGGTCTGGAGTGGACCTCGAGCAAACTCCAACAGACCTGCAGCTGAGGGTCCTGACTGTTAGAAGGAAAATTAACAAAAAAGAAAGGTCATCCACACCAAAACCGCATCTGTACATCACCATGATCAAAGACCAAAGGTAGATAAAACCACAAAGATGGGGAAAAAACAGAGCAGAAAGCTGAAAATTCTAAAAATCAGAGTGCCTCTCCCCATCCAAAGGAATGCAGCTCCTTGCCAGCAACGGAACAAAGCTGGACGGAGAATGACTTTGACAAGTTGAGAGAAGAAGGCTTCAGACGATCAAACTTCTCCGAGCTAAAGGAGGAAGTTTGAATCCATTGCAAAGAAGTTAAAAACCTTGAAAAAAGATTAGACAAATGGCTAACTAGAATAACCAATGAAGGGAAGTCCTTAAATGACATGGTAGAGCTGAAAACCATGGTATGAGAACTACGTGACAAATGCACAAGCTTCAGTAACCGATTTGATCAACTGGAAGAAAGGATATCAGTGACTGAAGATCAAATGAATGAAATGAAGCAAGAAGGGAAGTTCAGAGAAAAAAGACTAAAAATAAATGAACAAAGCCTCCAAGAAATATGGGACTATGTGAAAAGACCAAATCTACATCTGATTGGTGTGCCTGAAAGTGATGGGGAGAATGGAAGCAAGTTGGAAAACACTCTTCAGGATATTATCCAGGAGAACTTACCCAACATTCAAATTCAGGAAATACAGAGGACGCCACAAAGATACTCCTCGAGAAGAGCAACTCCAAGACACAAAATTGTCAGATTCACCAAAGTTGAAATGAAGGAAAAAATGTGAAGGGCAGCCAGAGAGAAAGGTCGTGTTACCCAAAAAGGAAAGTCCATCAGACTAACAGTAGACCTCTTGGCAGAAACTCTCCAAGCCAGAAGAGAGTGGGGACCAATATTCAACATTCTTAAAGAAAAGAATTTTCAACCCAGAATTTCGTATCCAGCCAAACTAAATTTCATAAGTGAAGGAGAAATAAAATCCTTTACAGAAAGCAAATGCTGAGAGATTTTATCACCCCAGGCCTGCCGTACAAGAGCTCCTGAAGAAAGCACTAAACATGGAAAGGAACAAACGATACCAGCCACTGCAAAAACATGCCAAAATGTAAAGACCATTGACACTAAGAAGAAACTGCATCAACTAATGAGCAAAATAATCAGCTAACATCATAACGACAGGATCAAATTCATACATAGCAATATTAACCTTAAATGTAAATGGGCTAAATGCTCCAATTAAAAGACACAGACTGGCAAATTGGATAAAGAGTCAAGACCTATCAGTGTGCTGTATTCAGGAGACCCATCTCACGTGCAGAGACACACATAGGATCAAAATAAAGGGATGGAGGAAGATCTACCAAACAAATGGAAAACAAAAAAGGGCAGGGGTTGCAATCCTAGTCTCTGATAAAACAACTTTAAACCAACAAAGATCAAAAGGGACAAAGAAGGCCATTACATAATGGTAAAGGGATCAATTCAACAAGAAGAGTTAACTATCCTAAATATAAATGCACCCAATACAGGAGTACCCAGATTCATAAAGCAAGTCCTAAGAGACTTACAAAGAGACTTAGACTCCCACACAATAATAACAGGAGACTTTAACACCACAGTGTCAACATTAGACAGATCAAAGAGACAGAAAGTTAACAAGGATATCCAGGAATTGAACTCAACTCT